>NC_092334.1:515639375-516272500 GCF_046630445.1 Rutidosis leptorrhynchoides
CCAAGAGTGAGAGGGTAGATTAGTGTTCATACAAAACTAAGAGAAAAGTATGAATAAGGTTATGTCACAATTACAACACCTAAGCGTTTGAGTTTAGTTAAAAGTATTGTAAGCCGAAAAATCTCTTTAATTGACGTTTTAAAAAATAGAATTTTCGGAACACCCTATATTTATTGCGTGTAACTCGGTCATAAAATAGTACCAATTGACCATATTCTTCAGAATGTAGGCCTTTAGAATAGCTTTCTAACAAATATAATATTTCCTTCTAATTAGTATTACAAAATTTTAAATAATTAAAATATTCAGTAGCGGTCACAACAACATGACCTTTCAACGTATAAAAATTTGTATAAACAAATAAATTACATAATAAGTTTATATTTTTTTCACAAAGACTCATAAGACATGTGACATTGATTTACAAAATTCGTTTAACTACTAAAAGTTACCAATGTTTTCAGAAAAATCAAATAATATCAGCTTTCATATTTAGACTCAACTGCAGCAACATATTTAAAAAAAATTATAATCAAATCATCACAAATCAAATAAAATCGAGACCACTTGTAATATTTAGCTTATTTAGTCTCTTGTAACCACAAAAATTTTCATTTCCCGATTCAATACCACCATCTTTAAAACGAATCAAATAGACACAAATGTCGCAAAATATTTTAGCCGAAAATGTGCATTTTGCAAAATTCATAACTAACTGAGTTTTGATAATAAAGGGTTCGATCCAACTGTAAAAGCTAACTATTTAAGTCCGATGTAACCTGTAAAAATTTCATGACTAGACTCCAAGTCGAAATCTCACAATAACGTTCTAAAGACACAGCAATCCAAATTTGTTTTACCAAATCACTTGTACTTTGTAAAATCCATAATGAATTCATCGTGCCTCGAAAAAATATAAGTCCTATATTAGGAATTAAGTACTTTTAATGTAGACTTTAATAAAATAATATAAAAGTAATAAAATGTTTTACTATCCCGAACAGTCAGATTAAAACCGATTAATCATACAATCAACACACGGTAAAACAAAACGCATAAACCAATTTAATTATTGCATAAGCTTTATTAAAAATCCTAATTGTGACATACTAAAGTAAAGAAATCAGTAGGGGGAAGTTAGGGTTTGAGTTTTCTCAAAATCTGGGGCTAGAAATCACAAGAACTCTTGAGGAAGATAATTAAACAAATGCTAGCTACCGATTTCCACTTGAATGGATGATCAATTTAGAAAATTGATGGAAGGTGGTGGTGATGGCTACTGTGAGCAAGAGACAAGAAGGAGGGAGAGAGAAAAAAAAAGATTTGCTGATTAATTAATTAGGTTTAGGAGTTTAGGTCCTTAAATAGCTAGGGTTTAATTTAAGATAGAATCTACATTGTTTGCGACCTGAGTAAAGAAATTAAATGGATCATTCCAAGGGGATGGAGGGGCTGGCCGTATTTTCTTGGGAAGGGGATTCGGCCTCGGTTCGCTATTACTTATTATGTGATGTGTAAGATCTAATTATCGTAATCCAAAACAACTTCCTAACTTAGAGTTCGGAAACTCGATGCGTAGAATATTCTAATATTCGAAACATGTAATAAACTCATGTATTTCACAAATATAAAAATTGCAAATAATGTCGAAAACTCGTGAACAATAAGTCTCAAATAGTTAATTCAATTCGAAAGAGTCAAGGTTGTTACATTACCTACACATTATAGAAATCCCGAAATTTTTGGTACTGCCTTCCGTTGGAGTTGCGTAAGAAAAAAAATGAGGATACTTTTGTTTTATTTGATCTTCACGTTCTCACGTGAACTCGGATCTTCTATGAGTGTTCCAGCGAACTTTAACAATAGGTATATTGCTCTCTTTGAGTAAAGTTCTCGGTCCATAATCTCTACTGTAACACCGTACTTTTTACATACACACATTTGTTTTTTTTTTTTAAAGACACAGCGGAAAACTTATTAATTTATATATCATATATTAGTACATACTATATGATTACACAAAATCACAGGTGTTACGTTATTAATACAAACCATTTGACCATATTATTTATTATAAAACATCAGAGTTATTCACTGTGTCAAACATCTTCACTTGCCTTACAAAACTCACCAAAAGCTGCTAATCTATACCTGCAGGGCAAAACACTGTGGGGGAGCATAACGCTAAGTGAATGGCAATATCTAGGTGGACATCACTACAAGCATCAAGCACAGCTTAAAGGCACTGGTCACTAATCACTTAAAGTCATACACAAGAGGACCGGCAACCCATAATTGATCAAGCTAGAATATACCGATAGCCCACACTTGTCACACCCCCAAATAGGTCCTGGGGTATTTGTGACTAATTATATCAAATCATAGTTGTATAAATGAGAACGACACTATATGAGACGTTTTATTGAGTTTTGCAGCGGAAGATAAATAGATTACATTGTATTTAGAGCATTAAATGTCTTTAATTGATGTGATATGTAATGAAGACTCCAAGCATAGCAAGCAATCATCATCAAAGCAGCAGATATACAGCGAAAGTAATATTTAAGTACCTGAGAATAAACATGCTCTAAAAAGTTAACACGAGGTTGAGTGAGTTCATAGGTATATCATAAATCAATAGTTCAGTATAGCATTATACCACAAGATTTAAGTTTAAAGTTGATTGATACCAAATATATCAATCGAAAGAGTTGCTGTTTGTAATATCGTGACACCTTGTACTGTCAGTGTCGTTGAATCATTATTATGTATCCAAAGACCAACGGTCAAATGGACAGAGACGTCACTCTCAGTAGTGCTACTCACAATAACCAAGCTTGCATCTTATACCTCAGCAATTAACGATATTACGGCAGGAATTTAGCATGACAAAGCACGTATATAGCATAAAAGTTTGAGTACTTATGTCTAACGTGTAAAACAGTTATAAAAGTTGCGCATGTATTCTCTACCCAAAAATATATATAAAAAGGTAGCTATGAAAACTCACAATACGATACGATAGTTTGTAATAAATATGTGTATGATGGCACTGAACAAGTGCAGAGTTGTCCTCGGATTCACGAACCTATATCAGTTTTATATATATTAAAACATATAAATTGTAATCAAATAAACTTGTATATAATTATTAGTGATATATATATATATATATATATATATATATATATATATATATATATATATATATATATATATATATATATATATATATATATATATATATATATATATATATATATATATATATATATATATGTTTATACATATTTTAAATATATGTTAACTCATTTTCATCATTAGTTCATTAATATAGTAAGTCTTTCATTAATATATTTATATGTATAATATTATGTAAATATAATTAATATAATATTAAAATATAATAATAGGTAATATTATGGTATTTGTAAGAAATAATAGTTGTTATCATAATAATAATATTAACAGTAGTAGTAATAATATTAATAATGATGATAATGATAAACATATAGTTATTATAATTCTAGTATTGATAATAATGATAATAATAATAATAATTATGATAATAATATTTTTGAAAATC
The DNA here is from genome assembly GCF_046630445.1 of Rutidosis leptorrhynchoides. Lineage (NCBI taxonomy): Eukaryota > Viridiplantae > Streptophyta > Magnoliopsida > Asterales > Asteraceae > Rutidosis > Rutidosis leptorrhynchoides. Next base: position 515,642,962 of record NC_092334.1, read on the forward strand.
ATGTTATTAATAATAATACTAATACTAGTAATAACAATAATGATAATAATAATAATTTTAATCACATTGATAAGAAATAATAGTTGTTATCATAATAATAATATTAACAGTAGTAGTAATAATATTAATAATGATGATAATGATATACATATAGTTATTATAATTCTAGTATTGATAATAATGATAATAATAATAATTATGATAATAATAGTTTTGAAAATCATGTTATTAATAATAATACTAATACTAGTAATAACAATAATGATAATAATAATAATTTTAATCATATTGATATTACTAATAATAACTTTAATGATATTAATAATAATGCTTTTAATGATGTTAATAGTAGTAGTAGTAGTAATAATAATAATAATAATAATAATAATAATAATAATAATAATAATAATAATAATAATAATAATAATAATAATAATAATAATAATAATAATAATAATAATAATAATAATAATAATAATAATAATAATAATAATAATAATAATAATAATAAGAAACTACCTTAAATCAAGCTTTTCCTAAAAAAATGGCGTAGATGGGACTCGAACCCGTGACCTCTCGCTCACACACAACTCCCCATAACCATTCAGTTGCGCCCGTTTTTCTGAATTTAGACCCTTTTAATTATTTATAACCCTTATTACCTTTATTTCCTAATTCATCTTCTTCTTCTTCTTCTTCTTCATGAATTTAAACGACCATAACACCATTCAACCATAACAATCAGTAATTTAAATTCCTTATTAGAAACAGAAAGGTTCGGTATCAATTTTTTGGTTTAACAGAACACAAAAAAATATAAATTGTTGCTGCACAGCTCGCGAAAAACAAATATATATATATATATATATATATATATATATATATATATATATATATATATATATATATATATATATATATATATATATATATATATATATATATATATATATATATATATATATATATATATATATATATATATATATATATATATATATATATATATATTGTGATTTTGGATTTGAGACTGTTTTGGCTAAAGATTACAACACGAAAAGGTTTCTAAATCATGCCTAGAATCTACTGGAATCATCAATTGATCAAAAATCTTTAAAATGAATTCGAATTTTACCAAGAACAATCGTTTGACTTTTTAAAATCTATTAGAGATTGATAGAAAGAATTGGAATCTGAAATTTTGAAGATAGTATGGGTGAACGATTCCTAACACAACTGCGTTATTACATTTTGAAATAAATTTTGAATTCGAAGTTTTGAATATATGAACAAGAACTGAGACCAACGGCTTTTATTTTTCTGTTTTTATTTTGTTTTCCATTTCCAATTTGCAGTATTTATTATATAGAACGCATTTTGAATGATTTATGCAATAAATTAAAACTGGTGATTAGTGTCGACATAGATCACAATCAAGCAATGGATAATTAAAAATTTAAAAGCAATCTTGATGAAGAACAGCAAAATAAAAAAAAATACAAAAGCAGATAAAAAAAATTGAAAAGCAGATATAGATCCAGAAATATATATAAAAATTAAAGCAGAGATCACGATCGAAAAAATACAGATAATGTCTTGACCTAATTTAGGTATTTCGTTTATGTCTGTTTCTTTTATTTTTAATTAATATTAATATTTAATAAATATATTAATAATAATAATACTAATAACAATAATTATATTAATAATAATAATAATAATAGTAATAATAATAATAATAATAATAATAATAATAATGATAGATAATAATAAAAATAATGATAATAATATTGATATGACAATCTTAATAATAAGAATGATAATTTTAATTATAATTAATAATAATGATAATAATTTCTGTTAATGATAAATTCTAATAACAATACTAATAATAATAATAATAATAATAATAATAATAATAATAATAATAATAATAATAATAATAGTAATAGTAATAATAATAATAATAATACTGATAATAATAATAACTAAAATAATGTTAACTATAATAATAATAATAATAATAATTGTGACGACCTGGAAATTTCCGAACAAATTTAAACTTAATCTTAATATGAATTCGACACGATAAGCAAAGTCTGTAATGTTATGCCTCAAAAAAAAAAAAAAAAAAACTTTTGAACTGTGTTCATATATTCATTTGACCTTTAACTATTCCCGACGATTCACGAACAGTTGCGTGTAAATAAATATGTAAATAAATATATAGTGTAAGACCCAAATATTTATTGTACATAATGTATTTATGGTGTACGATGCGTGTATGAAGTGTACGTGTTGCTTGCTTGAACGCCGAAGAAAACTGGACGTTGTCTAAAGTGGCAAGGTGTGTACGTATCTTTTCAACCCTAAATAAATTTTGAGTTGATGTTTCAAAGCCTTACCATTGGAAAGGAAATCTTATTACGTTTCCAACGATATTTGATTCATAGAAAACGGAGCTACGGTCAAAAAGTTATGGCCAAAACAAGTTTCTGAAAACTGACCTGTAGGTTGGAGCGGCGCTCCACCTTTCGGCGCGGCGCGCCGAACCCGTCTGATGCAATTTTCAGCCTTTTTAAAAGGTCTAAATGAGGGGTACTTTGGTCTTTTCATTTAGGGTCGATTTAGGGTCATCAAGACTGATCTAGAACTCCATTGGAGCTCATTTCTCACCCACACAAACACTCTCATCCACATCTAGAGAGAGAGGAAGAGTTCTAGAGTGAGAGAGCTTGATTTGGAGAAGAAGGAGTCGAATTCTCGCCAAAGCTCGAGTTTTAAAGTTGTTCATCTCGCTCCTAGCTACGTTTTGGTAGTATTGGTAAGTTCTAACTCTGAATTTCATTTGTTAGATTTGATATTCAAGTTAGGGTTTGAGATTGTTAGTTATAAAACCCATTTGGTTGATGAAGAGGGTTTATGGAAACTTGCTATTTTGATATTTGGCGAGTTTTGGGTTGGTTAATGATTTAACCATGTTTAAGACTCGTAAATGGTGTATGATCATTAGTGTTAGTGATTATTTGTGTTTTGAAAACCATTAGGGTTCTTATGGTTGACTAACTTTAATTAGAGTCAAAATTAGGGTTTGGTGATGATTATGACCCAATTGTCGATTTAATAAGGTTTATAAACTTAAAATGGATTAAGTTGAAGTATAAAACCGAGTTAAATATGTTTTGTTGTTAAAACTTGATAATGGCGCGATATTGACTTCTTATGGGTCAAATTAGGGTTTAAGTGCCATTTTGGGCAAGATAGGTGTTTAACACCTATGATTGGGTCTAATTGGCATATTAGGACCATTCTCACTTGTGTTAGTGATTATTGGTTAGATTGGGCACGGTTTGTGCTTGGAAGTGCATTTGGGTCGAAATTGCACTAGTTGTCAATTTGGGTTGATTTGTAAATCCACCCTAATTGTGTTGTTGTGGTTGTGATAATGGAATAGGTACATTCCATCGGTGTGTTGCGGATTATTCGGTGGCATTTCTTCAAGGCGACAAGGTGAGTGGAATATTTATACATGTATGTATGTGGTTTATTTACTCGTACGTGATGCGGGCCTTTGGTGCCACATCGTGAGTATTGGGCGTTATGTCACAAGATGGTGACTTATTGAGGTTAAGGGTGAAGAGAACTACGGGTTGGTAGTGTCTCGTTAGGTGCATCACAAGTCGGTGACACCTCATGGTGGTTCACGAGGCGGTGACCCCTTTGGTAATTAGTTGATGGTTCACAAGTCGGTGATACCATAAGTTGGGGAAGTGATTCACAAGTCGGTGACACTTCGTAGTGTTCACGAGTCGGTGACACTAGATGGTGATTCACAAGTCGGTGACACCTTATGATGAGTCACAAGTCGGTGACATTTCTTAGTGTTCACAAGTCGGTGACACTAGGTGGGGCTTCACAAGTCGGTGATGCCACATGGTGATTCACAAGTCGGTGACACCTTACGATGAGTCACAAGTCAGTGACATCATACGAGTGAGACTCGACGTTAATGGTCGTCTACAAGTCGGTAGTGCCATAGCGGGGAACGGTTTGTTATATTTATGCATTATTGTGATTTAGTATATTATTGTTGCGATTTATATACTAACGTTGTTGCTAGTCGTATGTTTGGTGTTGCTAGCTCGTTTATGCATTTTGTTTACATGGTATTGTAAGTGGATGCGTGTAGGTAAATTACATATGTATATGTATAAGTATTGCATTCACTAAGCGTTAGCTTACCCTCTCGTTGTTGAGTTTTTTATCGATTGCATGGATGCGGAGGCTCGGGTAAGCGGGGACTAGTGGACTTGCGTAGTTGCTTTAGAAGGCTTGCTTTTGGATTGATTAGGATTGGGTAGCGTATCCCCAATCGCCATGCTCGGCCTTTATTTTTGTATTACAAATCATGTGGTTGAAAACTTGTATTTTCGTACGAAAGTCGTAAAACGGCCGATGTGGGCCCGGTCTTCGTAAAACTAATTTTATTAATGGGACGTATTAGTTCTACATATATTAATGTATGGTTAAAAGCGTTTTGTCTAAATATGTCGGGAAGTGGTCAAACATTTTCGCATTTCATGACTTTTTGGACAGGCCAGTTTGGCGCGCCGCGCGGCCATATGGCGCGCCGCGCCATATGCTATTCCAGCAAAAAAAAAAATTTATTGATATTTCCGCGTGATCGTTTGTATTACGGGTTGGGATGTTACAAGTGGTATCAGAGCATGGTCTAAGGGATTTAGGTGACTTGAGATAGGTGCCTAGACTTAGACTTTTGTGTGTGCTAAATTTGTTGCGGGACTTGTAGGATTACGGGTCAGAATGGGTTTAGTTCGTGCCTTGTTTATAGGTTGACTAACATTTATATTAGTAATGCGGATATTATTAATATGCTATTGTGCTGTGATAATGATTCTTGTGTTATGTTTTGTTTGTGTTTGCGGTTGCATATATCATCAAGAGAGGCGGTCGTTGTACTAACGAGTCGATACGCCGTGTATGCGTAATAAGGACTTGCAAACCTTATTACGGGTGCAAATCGTGTCTAGCAAGTGATGTACGACGAGTGTTTAGCAAGATGGGGTGGTATTGTGTGTGTGCTTTATACGTTCGTGATCTAATCGCTTTGCATTCCTTAGAATGGAGACGGGAAATGGGATCGAGACGAACGATGCTGAGTTTAATGCTAGAGTTACACGTATGTTAGGCGATTGTAGTAGTATTCGGATGTTAGAGCGTGTTCGCTTTCATGTTGAAGTTGATGATCCATGAGGTTCGTCGGGTGGATGAAACCCTTGAGATTAAGTGTTTGATCTAGATGAATGTTGGTAATGGAGTCTACGGGACGCAACGTTAGGTGCCTCTTTCATACCTACTAGCGTGGTATTCGACTCCGATGGTGTTATGGTTACATTGAGCATAGGGTACCGGCAAGAAAACCCTTAAGTGTTTGAGTGGCGGTGTGGAAGTTACAAGCGATAGCAACTCGATGATTGCTAGAGTAATACCCGTACGGTTCGGTAAGTGCTTCGGTTGAAGTAGCAAAGGATAATCCGAAATCCTTCGTATGCTCAAGGTTGGAGCAAGGTTTGTTGACGTGCGTATTAAGAGATGCAAGACGGGTGAACCTCGTCTTTCTTTTAGGAGTTATGATAATGCGATTGGCGCATTAGTTATCGGATTAGTGGTAACTCTTTCCGTGAGAGTGAGCATGTGTTTATCGTCGGGAGCTATTGTTGGAGACAAATTCGTGAGAATTCGAGGACTATGACCAATGAGGATATTGGTTGTGTATATTGATGAGTGGCCATTCCATGGGATGCTATTATTTCGACGATGTGTTTACGGAACGGAGTTCTAGGTGGGGGAGTTTATATTCTCGAACGAAGGTATTCTAGTGTGATGTAGTGATTAGCTAGGTCGAGTTAGTCCATTGCAGTTTGACTAACCGAGTCGGGTTAATTAATTAGATGTTAGGTGTTGACCGAGGCGGGTTAACCAAGCGAGTTTGACTAACCGAGTCGGGTTAATCAATTAGATGTTAGGTGTTGACCGAGGCGGGTTAACCAAGTGAGTTTGACTAACCGGGTCGGGTTAATCAATTAGATGATAGGCATTGACCGAGTCGGGTTGACCTAGGGTATTTGACTAACCGAGTCGGGTTAATCAATTTGATGTTAGGTATTGATCGAATGCGTTTGACTAACCAAGTTGGGTTAATCATTTGTCGTTAGAGGTTTGACCGAGGCGGGTTAACCAAGCGAGTTTGACTAACCGAGTCGGGTTAATCAATTAGATGTTAGGTGTTGACCTAGGTGGGTTAACCAAGTGAGTTTGACTAACCGAGTCGGGTTAATCAATTAAATGTTAGGTGTTGACCGAGGCGGGTTAACCAAGTGAGTTTGACTAACCGGGTCGGGTTAATCAATTAGATGATAGGCATTGACCGAGTCGGGTTGACCTAGGGTATTTGACTAACCGAGTCGGGTTAATCAATTTGATGTTAGGTATTGACCGAATGCGTTTGACTATCCAAGTTGGGTTAATCATTTGTCGTTAGAGGTTTGACCGAGGCGGGTTAACCAAGCGAGTTTGACTAACCGAGTTGGGTTAATCAATTAGATGTTAGGTGTTGATCGAGGCGGGTTAACCAAGTGATTTTGACTAACCGGGTCGGGTTAATCAATTAGATGTTAGGTGTTGACCGAGTCAGGTTGACCAAGTAAGTTTGACTTAACCAAGTCGGGTTAATCAACTAGGTGATAGGTGTTGATCGAGGCGGGTTGACCAAGTGTGTTTGACTAACGAGTTCGGGTTAATTGTTTTGGTGTGGAGGCTTAACCAAGTCGGGTGTAACCATGAGGTGATTAGAGGGTTACTTGTATTGTTCTCCATAATGGTTAGCGTAGAAATGGTATGCCGTTCGAGAGGCGTTTACGTTGACCAAGTATGTGTGCAAGAAGAGTCACGGATGTTGACTATCTTTGATGTGTGTAGTTTTCGGCCAGTCTTCATGATTGTTGGATGTGTGATCTATTGGTGGTTTTATACGCCGAGAGTGGGGTCGTGAGGACCACGTCGTGGGATTAGTGAGGCGATAGTCGTGTTTCGCTCACATGTTGTTACGGGTGTGACAATAGTCGATTTTTTACACCTTAGGTTTAGCGTAGCCATAGTCATTTTGGGCGCTTTTGGTTTTAGCCGTTGCTTATGATGTTAGGATAGTGGCGTATTGGTTGTATTGCGCACTACAAAGGATGTTTAGTGGTAAGTGTAATCCGTAAGGATTCATGTGGTTCGATCTTCAACGTTCGGATCGTTGACTTTAGGTTGAAACTTGGTCACTTTTAGTGTTGTCCTCGGTAAAGGTACGCTAAGGAATTGATATCTCAGTACGAGATTGGTTGAGTTTTTCCCGATATGGGGAAAAGAGCAGGTTTTAGTGCTCGGATGGTGGTTTTGATAAATCGCGGGTGACGATTTTAGTTGTTAAAGGTGATTCATTGGGAAGAATTGTCTAGGAAAATTCGGATTGGAACTTAGGATTGAGGGCCATTGAGTAGTTCCGAATTGGTTAAGTGGAGAAGATCACGAGGACGTGATCGATTTTAAGTGGGGGAGAGTTGTAAGACCCAAATATTTATTGTACATAATGTATTTATGGTGTACGATGCGTGTATGAAGTGTACGTGTTGCTTGCTCGAACGCCGAAGGAAACTGGACATTGTCTGAAGTGGCAAGGTGTGTACGTATCTTTTCAACCCCAAATAAAGTTTGTGTTGATGTTTCAAAGCCTTACCATTGGAAAGGAAATCGTATTACGTTTCCAACGATATTTGATTCATCGAAAACGGAGCTACGGTCAAAAAGTTATGGCCAAAACAAGTTTCTGAAAACTGACCTGTAGGTTGGAGCGGCGCTCCACCTTTCGGAGCGGCGCGCCGAACCCTTCTGATGCAATTTTCAGCCTTTTTAAAAGGTCTAAATGAGGGGTACTTTGGTCTTTTCATTTAGGGTCGATTTAGGGTCATCAAGACTGATTTAGAACTCCATTGGAGCTCATTTCTCACCCACACAAACACTCTCATTCACATCTAGAGAGAGAGAAAGAGTTCTAGAGTGAGAGAGCTTGATTTGGAGAAGAAGGAGTCGAATTCTCGCCAAAGCTATGGTTTTAAAGTTGTTCATCTCGCTCCTAGCTACGTTTTGGTAGTATTGGTAAGTTATAACTCCGAATTTCATTTGTTAGATTTGATATTCAAGTTAGGGTTTGAGATTGTTAGTTATAAAACCCATTTGGTTGATGAAGAGGGTTTATGGAAACATGCTATTTTGATATTTGGCGAGTTTTGGGTTGGTTAATGATTTAACCATGTTTAAGACTCGTAAATGGTGTATAATCACTAGTGTTAGTGATTATTGGTGTTTTGAAAACCATTAGGGTTTTTATGGTTGACTAACTTTGACTAGAGTCAAAATTAGGGTTTGGTGATGATTATGACCCAATTGTCGATTTAATAAGGTTTATAAACTTAAAATGGATTAAGTTGAAGTATAAAACTGAGTTAAATATGTTTTGTTGTTAAAACTTGATAATGGCGCGATATTGACTTCTTATGGGTCAAATTAGGGTTTAAGTGCCATTTTGGGCAAGATAGGTGTTTAACACCTATGTTTGGGTCTAATTGGCGTATTAGGACCATTCTCACTTGTGTTAGTGATTATTGGTTAGTTTGGGCACGGTTTCTGCTTGGAAGTGCATTTGGGTCGAAATTGCACTAGTTGTCAATTTGGGTTGATTTGTAAATCCACCCTAATTGTATTGTTGTGTTTGTGATAATGGAATAGGTACATTCCATCGGTGTGTTGTGGATTATTCGGTGGCATTTCTTCAAGGCGACAAGGTGAGTGGAATATTTATACATGTATGTGTGTGGTTTATTTACTCGTACGCGATGTGGGCCTTTGGTGCCACATCGTGAGTATTGGGCGTTATGTCACAAGATGGTGACTTATTGAGGTTAAGGGTGAAGAGAACTACGGGTTGGTAGTGTCTCGTTAGGTGCCTCACAAGTCGGTGACACCTCATGGTGGTTCACGAGGCGGTGACCCCTTTGGTAATTGATTGATGGTTCACAAGTCGGTGATACCATAAGTTGGGGAAGTGATTCACAAGTCGGTGACACTTTGTAGTGTTCACGAGTCGGTGACACTAGATGGTGATTCACAAGTCGGTGACACCGTATGATGAGTCACAAGTCGGTGACATTTCTTAGTGTTCACAAGTCGGTGACACTAGGTGGGGCTTCACAAGTCGGTGATGCCACATGGTGATTCACAAGTCGGTGACACCTTACGATGAGTCACAAGTCGGTGACATCATACGAGTGAGACTCGACATTAATGGTCGTCTACAAGTCGGTAGTGCCATAGCGGGGAACGGTTTGTTATATTTATGCATTATTGTGATTTAGTATATTATTGTGGCGATTTATATACTAACGTTGTTGCTAGTCGTATGTTTGGTGTTGCTAGCTCGTTTATGCATTTTGTTTGCATGGTATTGTAAGTGGATGCGTGTAGGTAAATTACATATGTATATGTATAAGTATTGCATTCACTAAGCGTTAGCTTACCCTCTCGTTGTTGACTTTTTTATAGATTGCATGGATGCGGAGGCTCGGGTAAGCGGGGACTAGTGGACTTGCGTAGTTGCTTTAGAAGGCTTGCTTTTGGATTGATTAGGATTGGGTAGCGTATCCCCAATCGCCCTGCTCGGCCTTTATTTTTGTATTACAAATCATGTGGTTGAAAACTTGTATTTTCGTACGAAAGTCGTAAAACGGCCGATGTGGGCCCGGTCTTTGTAAAACTAATTTTATTAATGGGACGTGTTAGTTCTACATATATTAATGTAGTTAAAAGCGTTTAGTCTAAATACGTAGGGAAGTGGTCAAACATTTTCGCATTTCATGACTTTTTGGACATGCCAGTTTGGCGCGCCGCGCGGCCATATAGCGCGCCGCGCCATATGCTGTTCCAGCAAAAAAAAAAATTTATTGATATTTCCGCGTGATCGTTTGTATTACGGGTTGGGATGTTACATATAGACATAAATAAATATAAACATAAGTAATATTAGATATATTGTAAATTATAAATATTAAAAATTTAATAAATTATTTTATATTATAAGTATATATGACACAATTAATAAATTGTAAAAGTAATTATAAATTAAAATATAGTTATTAATATTATTATTACTTTTAATCGGATTAAAGAAAAATGCTAGTATTATTATTATTATTATTATTATTATTATTATTATTATTATTATTATTATTATTATTATTATTATTATTATTATTATTATTATTATTATTATTATTATTATTATTATTAGTATCATTGTTATTAGTAAAAAAATATATATATATAAATCTAATTATTGTTAGGATTATTAAAAGTATTAATATTAATTTGATTATTAAAAAATATCATCTTATTTAAAATTGTTAATGTCATTATTCTTATTAAGTATTATAATGATATTAATATCATTAATATTATTGTTATTTTTATTATTATTATTTGTTTCATTAATATTAGATAATAATATTTGTATAATTAATATTATTATGTTTCCTTACATACTTAATATACAAATATATATGTACTTGATATATAATTATACAAATATATATATATATATATATATATATATATATATATATATATATATATATATATATATATATATATATATATATATATACATATACATATATATATATATATATATATATATATATATACATGTACATATATAAAAATATAGTTATAAATACATATACACATACATATAAATATATAAATACCGTATATATATACCTAAATACAAATAAAATAGTTACTCTGTTTTCAATCTTAATCAGGCTATAGTAATTTTTTTACTTTATGTTCCCAATCCAGTACAGATCATGACCCATTCCTATATACACGCCAAATCAGTTGAAAATCGAATGCAAGTTTTATCTTTTTCTATTTGTTCATTCCTGATGAAATAAATTCTGTCAGAGTATTCTTTCTTTAAGTCCAGCAATTAACTTGTGTTATCTAAAAATAAACCATTCGATTATTACCCAAACATTATCAATTATAAATTACAGCTTCGTGTATTGGAGGAATTAAATTAAAATTCTATAAAATATTTCGGTATCCTCTGTTCTTGGTTTATATTGTCAATAGCCGAAAAATGAATCGATTTCAAAATGTATAAATGCCATTGTGTTAGGAATCCCTTATGTAATCTTTCTGTAAAGTTTCAAGATCCAATTCCATTTATCGAGCTGTAATTTCGAAGTCAAAGTTTATGTTTCAAAAAAAGTCAACTCTTGTTCTTCATCAAATTCAAGTTTTCTGTTGGGATTTAGAAACAATTGACAGTTGAGAAAGTTTCTAGAGGCGATTTCAAACACAGTTCGTGTTATAATCTTGGTCTCAAATATTCTAAAAATCGAAATCAAAGTTTGGGTTCATAAGTGTTCATAGCGATGGCTGCTGTTTACTTTTTTTTTTATTTTGTTTGTTAATCCACTTTAACAAACAACTGAATGTTTTGTTTCATTTCCATATCCTTGTACAAACTCTAAAACTCGTCTTTTGATCTCCTGGTCTGGTCGATTGATTTTTAAAAAAAAAGGAGATGAAGAAGGAGATAACAGGAATATTAGTTAAATAGATTTAGGATGCGAGTAATTCAGAAAAGACAGATGTAGCTGGGTGGTTCGTGAGTGTGTTGGGGAAACGGGAGGTCTCGGGTTCGAACCTCGTCATGGGCAAGTCTTTTTAGGAAAGCATTTTAAAAGGGTATATATTTTTATTTCCATTTCCATTATTATTATTATTATTATTATTATTATTATTATTATTATTATTATTATTATTATTATTATTATTATTATTATTATTATTATTATTATTATTATTATTATTATTATTATTGCTATTGTTATTGTTACTGTTATTGTTATCGTTATTATTGTTATTGTTATTATTATTAATAATAGTTGTAGTTATGTTAAAATAAATAATAAATAATATGATTAATATTAGTATCATTTTTTATATATATATATATATTACTAAATAATAACATTGAGTAACATTAATATTATTAATATTAATTATTACTATTATTATTATTATTATTAATATTGATATAAGTATTATTATAAGTATTACTAAAAACATAATTTTTACCATTTTAGTATTTTTATAATAATTATGATTTTGATAATTATCAATATGAAAATAATACAATTTATTACTAATTTCGTAAATATTCGTATTAGTATTTTTTTTACAAATAATAGAATTGTTAATATTAACATAAGTATTATTATTATTATTATTATTATTATTATTATTATTATTATTATTATTATTATTATTATTATTATTATTATCACGAGTATTATTATCATGAAAGTACTAAAATCAATATCATAAATATCATTAACAGTAAAATTAATATTTTTACAAGTATTATTATTAATATCATTGTTACTAACACTAATAGAGTTATTACTAAACATAAGTATATTATTAATGGCATTATCAGGGTTTTTACTAATAATAACTTAGTATAATTTGAACTTCTAATTTTGATAAACAAATGAAATACATAAATATATATATATATATATATATATATATATATATATATATATATATATATATATATATATATATATATATATATATATATATATTTAAAATGTATAACATAACAAAATATGTTATAAAAGGAATAAATGAAATATAAATATATTATTAAAATAAAAATGATATCATTACTAGGTTATATATATATATATATATATATATATATATATATATATATATATATATATATATATATATATATATATATATATATATATATATATATATATATATAAACTTATTTGCTTGCGATTATGTGTATTAATATATATACACAAATGATATAGGTTCGTGAATCCAAGGTCAACCCTACACTTATTCAATGTAGTCATATGTATTTTTACTGCGAAATACAGTATGGTGAGTTTCATTACTCCCTTTTTAAATGCTTTTGCAATATATATTTTTGGGACTGAGAATACATGCGCTATTTTTATAACTGTTTCCTAAATGCTTTTGAGATATATTTTTGAACTGAGAATACATGAACTGCTTTTATAAATGATTGATGAAATAGACACAAATATTCAAAACTACATTCTATGATAGAATTATTTGGATTCAGAGGTTCGATTTAGTAGTTAACGGAGAGATGATTTTGCATTGCGTACGCATTACCTCCCATTTTAACTACCATCGGCGGGATGATTTTGCATTGGACGCACACACTAGTCCCCGATGTATTGTATTGTATTGTATTATAGTCGACTTTGTAGTTGGTAATGGAGGAATGATTTTGCATTGCGTACGCATTAGCCCCCGTTTCAGCTACCCTCGGAGGGATGATTTTGCATTGCATACGCATTAGCCCCCATTGTAAGAATTATATTGTATTAACTTCCACGGTGAGATGATTTTGTCATTGCACTACGCATTAGCTATCGTTGGTGAGTTGTTTGAAAGGTTCCGGTGTTCTTCATATGAATGATTTTCCAGCAGTGAGCAGACCTGCACAGATTGTTTTCGAAATATGAGTATCTTGTGGTCTATTATACTATCTGAAATGATTATTTATGATAAACTAATGAACTCACCAACCTTTTGGTTGACACTTTAAAGCATGTTTATTCTCAGGTATGAAAGAAATCTTCCACTGTGTATTTGCTCATATTAGAGACATTTCTTGGAGTCATTCATAACATATTTCAAAAGACATTGCATTCGAGTCGTCGAGTTCATCCAGATTATTATTAAGTCAATTATAGATGGATATATTATGAAAGGATATGCATGCTGTCAATTTTCAATGTAAATGAAAGTTGTCTTTTAAAAACGAATGCAATGTTTGTAAAATGTATCATATAGAGGTCAAGTACCTCGCAATGAAATCAACTATTGTGAATCGTTTATAATGTATATGAACGGGTCCTTTCAGTTGGTATCAGTGCGGTGGTCTTAGCGAACCAGGTATTGCATTAGTGTGTCTAACTAGTAGTTGTTAGGATGCATTAGTGAGTCTGGACTTCGACCGTGTCTGCATGTCAAAAGTTTTGCTTATCATTTTTGTCGAAAAATTACCTGCTTATCATTTTTAGTCTAGACACATCATACTGCAATGATTGCATGAATAGTGTATAGACAAAATTCATATCTTAGCGTATCTGCTAATTCATATCTTAGCGTATCTGTTATTGTTACCTTTGCCTGACAGATTCCGTAGATTCCTCCGTTACTTATGGGATTTTAGTATTATATATGCATATGTAAATTATGTATTGCAGGGTACTAATCTACATCCTATAATCTATTTCTTATCGAAAATCCTTCATCTGATCGTACGAGATAAATCCCTCAACCAGTTCGAGTCCCTCAGATTTCGATAGCTATTCCGATAGTTATTCCGACAGCTATTCCGACATGGATGTTCACCTAAACTCCGGAAGCAGCGTCACTAGAATGAATCAACCAATCAGCCATCCCCAATTCATCTGATGGGTTCGTGATTGACTTAATCAATGGAGACGCGAAGAAGGCGATCCCTTCCACCAGCCGAATTTACCTCTTGGCGATGAACATGAAGCATTTACCGGCGAACCCATTCGAAACACCATTTTTACCCTCATTTCCCGAATATCTCGCCACGATTATATTCTATCTAAAATTCTAAAACTTATTCATCCGCTCGTTCCGATCGAAAATCATCCCGGAATAATAGAAGAAGTCAACGAACTTCGCGTTCGAGTAATCAATTTGGAAAATATGGTGCAAAACGTACCAGCTTCAACAACATCACCGACATCAACCCACCACCAGCAATAGCACCCGTACCATCAACAGCACATGCCTCAACATCTCATTTAGTACTTCGAGTATGATCTTCGATCTACGTATCGTTCTACCTCATTTATCTTCGTACGACATGACGATTATGTAATCTCTAATGTTCTAGAGATTATATATTCTTGTTCTCACGGTAAATCAAATGAGTTTAATATCATATTGACTCATTAAATCCATTATTACATCTGAAGAGAATATATATGTAAGTATATTTTCATAAAGATTGTAATTAAAAATTCTTTTGTACAAACGATTAATGGTGAAAATATTTTAACGGGTAGGTAATACCCGAGAAATATTTAGATTTCACATTAATAAGTTACACTGTACATTCTTCGAATCTGATTCAACAGTCATTTATTATCCTACTTACATCCACAGATATACGTATCCATTCACCGCAGAATAACCATTTTTATTCAATTTCATATTTGGATTTTGACCTATCAGAATCCAACAAGTGGCATAATGAAGAAAACATTGAACAAAAAAAAATTAAATTTGTTAGAAACAAACAATTTAACTATGAGAAGAATTTTGATAAGAATCCACGCTAAATGTTCCTAGCTAACTGATTACATTTTATTTATCGCAATTTATTTATCGCAATTTATATTCTCGCAATTTTATTTATCGTCATTTAATTTCTGTTATTTATTTTACGCACTTTAAATATCGGGACACGTATACAAGGTTTTGACATATCATATCGACACATCTATATATATTATTTGGAATAACCATAGACACTCTATATGCAGTAATGATCAAGTTAGCTATACAGGGTTGAGGTTGATTCTACAATAATATATATACTTTGAGTTGTGATCGAGTCTGAGACATGTATACGGGTCACGATATGTATTAATTAATTCGAATATTATATATTAAACTATATATGAATGATTGGACTGTTAACTGCGGACTATCGACTTTGAACGAATAATATTGGACAATTAAAATTAATTAAAATACTGATTATAACATATGAAACTAAATAATTCTTCAAGTTTGCCACTTGATTTTATCTTAAACCTCATTTGTATCTTGACGATTACAATCTGCGTTCAAATCTTTCATGATTCTTGAAAACACCTTAATTGAGAGGATGAACTAACCGCACTTCATCTACAGAAGAAAAGATTAATGCATATAGTTATGCACCTGAAAACTCTCAGAATCTGAGTAAACGTTTAACACGTATCTGTGCTAGCTCCTTTTGCGTTGTTATTACCCAAAATAACTTTGCAATCCTTTTCCAAATTAGCCAATTTTGTCACAGCTCCAGCAAATCAACTTCGACTTTTATTCGAATTAGCCTTATTATAACTTTAATATATAAGTTTATCTTTCGTCGTCGTTACCGGGGAACCGTTTATATCTCACCACATTAGCAGTAGACTTACCAACAACTTATTTACTCATTGACTTAGGTCTCTCTGAAGAACCAATATATTTGTTCACTTAAAACCTTATCATATACTCATTATAACGAGAATTTGCCATACCAATTACCGGAAATCAGCAATCAGTACTTTGAATCTTGCAGCGTTCCTACATCAACAGTTATAGAATTGTGACCTTCAATTCTGAGATTCTAAAAAGCACCCAGTCTGCGAATTTATACTCTGAATGTTGAAAATACTGATGAAGCAGCAAAAATTATAAACGACCTTAATCGTCGGAAGATTGATGATAAAGGATAGTATGTTGGCAAAGCTCAGAAAAGTTGGAACTGAAAAGCAGATTGAGCAAACTATAAAGGAGACTGTGGACAAATCACAAGGACTAAACCTGTACTTAATGAATTCAGATGATCCTGTATCTGATGAACTCTTCAACGATTATCTTACTCCTTATTTATTCTAAATCCTTGCAAAAGGATTTTCTTCATCAACCTTCGATCTTAGGAATTCCAAAATATCGTCATAAATATCTTCGATATTTCTGAAGATATTTTCATAACTATACTTATCTGAAATCAGTTATCTTTTCACGTTATCTGTATTACACCATAAAGGAAACTGTTTAGTTTCTATATTCTGTAAACCTTCATGTTTGAATTATGAATGATTTTGAAGTAGTGTTGGAAATTGATGCATGAGTTATTATAATATAATGACACTTGATCAACGTGATTATATTACAGTAAGTCATGCTGAGTTTCTAAATGGAACGTGATGATTCACAGACCATAACATCATCATGTGCCATGTTACACGACTCTTACATTCTACCTAATCTCTAAACAAATCAAGAACCAAATTTCTTGATAATTCTATCTCCTCTCTTGAACTCTGATAATTTGACAAGTCAGATTGTACTATTACTGTTTCTTTCTTAGAACATTAGTCATGTTCATTCGAAACTTCATACCTACGAATTCTAGACCATTACTCGCTTTACTAGAGGTCGAGAAGAGAAAGAAAAGGCAAAGAGCTCCAAAATATAAGAGAAAATATAAAGCCCAATAACAACACGAAAGTTACAAATCGTGGATATTAATACGAATAGCAATATAAAGACACGGTTTAATTAAGAATAGTATCACCTCAAGGCAATAGTAGAAGTTGATGTCAAAGCTAAGGGGTATAAAATACTATTGAAGTTTACAACGAAACACTATTAAATACGATACAATTTTACACAAGATATTTATTTATTTATAGAATGGATATACTTAAACCTTGCTACAACACTTATAGGCAGTGTACCTAATCGTAAAGTAGTGTAGTTTTTAGTAAGTCCGGTTCGTTCCACAGGGAAATCTTTAAACAAAGCTTAACGCCATATTAGTTTACTTTTATAAAAATACAAATATATATATAAGTAATATTATTATTATAAAGGGGGGGTTTTTACCGTTTAATGACCGGTTTGTCGATTTTAAAACTTTAGTCGCAGTTAAAACCTAATGTAAAATATTAAATAAATAAAAGACTTAATTTAAAGCGTAAAATAAATAACGATAATGAAATTGCGAATAATAAAAGTGCGATAAAATAAACTTGCGATAATTAAAAAGTACGATAATTAAAAGTGCGATTAAATAACAATAAATAAAAGTGCGATAATTAGAAGTGCAATTAAATATAAAATAAAGGAAATTAAATATGAAATAAAAGAATTATGCTTATTTAAACTTCCGTAATCATGATGTTTGACGTGTTGATTTTAGTTTTATTCTCATGGGTTAATTGTCCTTTGTCCTGGATTATTTAATATGTCCGTCTGGTTTTTGTCCATAACAGTCCATCAGTCATAAATATAAAATGCGAGTGTCCTCATCAAATTATCCTTATACCCGAAGTTAAATATTCCAACTAATTGGGGATTCGAATTGTAACAAGGTTTTAATACTTTGTTTAATGAATACACCAGGTTATCAACTGCGTGTAAACCAAGGTTTTACTACTTTGTTAGCAATTACACCAATTACCCTTAAATGTAATTTCACCCCTGTTTTAATTATTCTAGTGGCTATTAATCCATTCCCGTGTCCGGTTAAATGAACGATTATTCGTACATATAAATACCCCGCCCATCGTGTCCGATCGAGTGTATATGGTAATTTATAAGGACGTCCAATTGTAAATCTTTATATTAACATTAACAAACTATCATTTAGTTAAACAAATATAAAGTCCATTAATAGCCCATAGTCTAATTTCCACAAGTGTCGTTCTTTTGTCCAAACCCCAATTATGGTACAAAGCCCAATTACCCAATTTTAGTAATTAGCCCAACATCATGATTACTTCGTTTTAAATAAGCATAATAATAACTTAGCTACGAGACATTAATGTAAAAAGGTTGAACATAACTTACAATGATTAAAAATAGCGTAGCGTTACACGGACAGAATTTCGACTTACACCCTTACAATATTCGCTAACATACCCTTATTATTAGAATTATAATTAAAATTAAAATATAAATTATATATATATATTTTACGTATATATGAGAGAAGAGAGATAGATTGA
This sequence comes from Rutidosis leptorrhynchoides, assembly GCF_046630445.1. Classification (NCBI taxonomy): domain Eukaryota; kingdom Viridiplantae; phylum Streptophyta; class Magnoliopsida; order Asterales; family Asteraceae; genus Rutidosis; species Rutidosis leptorrhynchoides. The sequence continues at coordinate 515,661,960 of NC_092334.1, forward strand.
TTTTTACGATCAGAATTCGGTTGGCTTTATAGGCAGTTTTTAATTTTGGGGCTCCGCGACTCGCGACATATTTTGCCTTCAAACTCCGCGAGTCGCGGAGTTTGAAATTCCAGCTCACACTTTGGAGTCTTTCTCTGCCGACGGTTTTTATTTATAAATATAATATATATATAATTAATATAATTAATTATATATTATATTATATTTATATACATAGTTAACTTGTAATTTTTAGTCCGTTGCGTCGAGTGTTGAGAGTTGACTCTGGTCCTGGTTCCGGATTTTCGAACGTCCTTGCGTACAATTTTATATTTTGTACTTTGCGTTTTGAATCTTGTACTCTTGTAATTTCGAGACGTTTCTTATCAATAATTGGAACCTCTTTGATTGTCTTTTGTACTTTTGAGCTTTTTGGTCGTTTGCGTCTTTAATTCGTCGAATCTGTCTTTTGTCTTCACCTTTTATTATTTAAACGAATATCACTTGTAAATAGAACAATTGCAACTAAAAGCTTGTCTTTCTTGAGGAATAATGCTATGAAATATATGTTCGTTTTTAGCATTATCAAATATTCCCACACTTGAGCGTTGCTTGTCCTCAAGCAATATCGTCTTGAAATACTAGAATCACTTCTTTATTTTTCACACTTTGTACATCAGTGATTTCTATACGGTGGTATGAACAATGGTAGTAACGATATGGTTTACAGTCCCACATGACTATAAAAATTTAGATCCATTAAGGAAATTGGATCTTTATGAAAACATTTGATCTTTTGAAAATTAAATCTAGTTTTTACCCTAGATAAGTTTTCCGGGATAACCCTTTACCGGTGTTTGCAAAATATTTTTGTGGGTTTGGTGGGTTTCAGAATTGAAAATTTTAGCTCAAAACTTGCTGTTTTGTGTCACCCACTTGCTAACCTTGTATTTGGAAAGCAACACGTCCAGTTTACTTGTCCCGTATATTACCTTTCGGTAAACTACCGTCCGGTTGTAAAGGAAAGCGTTGAACAAGCAACTGTTAAGGCAATGTCCCCTGACATGCTTTTAATTATGGTCTATAACGTGTCGGACGCAATTACTATCCTTGGTAGGAGCAATAGTAAAGCTCACCCTTATAATTTTTCGGTATGGCACAAGGTCCTGTCTTTGACCACTATGCAACCACCGTTCTTACGGTTGACACCCGATTTAGTTCAGGTGACCTAATGAATTCCAGGTGAATTCCTAGGATTTTACGTTCAATGGTAATGAACGCATTGAAAATAGGTTTTCAGAAAACAAATCGGTTTATAATTTTGATCAAAATATTTTCTCGTTCAAGCTCGAGTTTAGATATCATTGAATTCCATGAGTTTGTAATTCTCAATCTTTAAGGTCAATCTCAAGGATTGAGTGATATCAGTCTTAAAAGCTGATTTTTAATCTTTAAGGAGATTATCCTTTCTGGGGATCTGATTCATTAGTCTTATCCAGCTAATTTGCATGGTGCCCCCCCATTGTACGAGATAAATCCTTCTCATGGTTAGGATAAATCTGACCACTTGGCAACCCCGTTTAATGCTGAGGTCCGTGGATTTCTTGCTGATTTTAGTGATGACTTTTCTAGATTTTTCGTCAACCTACAGCTGGTCTGGACGACAACTTCATGACCTAAATCAAGAAGCGCGTGTCTTTTTTCGGAAGACTTTACTTCCTTTTAATGATGGAATTGATTCATCGTGTAGATCCATCTCTTCTTTTCTTTCATCGGGTAAAACAGTTTAGTTTAGTCCAAAGCAAAAGTATTTTCAGTTATTTGTTACAGATATATGTGACATATGTTTAAGATAACTTGGTAAATTTTCCCACACTTGGCTTTTATTTTCCTTTTTATCGTCCTCTATTCCATTTTAAATGAATTTTAACATTTTAGTTTGTTTCTCAATTTATGTCCTTTCCGAGGTAACAATAATTTCGGTGTTAAAACCTAGTTTTATCGTTCATAAATATGTATAAACATGATTTTGAATTCATTTAATTGAAAATTTTGAAAAATTTTACTAGAATTGAGTAGTCAGTATATAAGACTAGGGCTGTTCTTTTTTATCAGAGAGCACTAGATTCTAATACAACTACTGCTTTACTAGTATTTTTAATGGTAACCAAGTGTTTAAGATAAAAATTTTAAAATCCGAAAGAATTTAACCCCTTCCCACACTTAAGATCTTGCAATGCCCTCATTTGCAAGAAATCAGTAACAATTTAAATTATTGAGGGTGATTTGTGTGAAAATGATTAAATTTTACCAAAGTTTCCAAATATATTGGCGTTTGTTTGCTGAATGATAAATGGTGCACATCATTTGTTCATTCCGTCTTGTTGTTATTTCACATATATTTTGCATCTTGTCGTCAAAATTAGTTGCTTTTGCTGAACTTAATGCCAGTCTTTGAAAATGCGTTGTTTTACCCTGTTGTGTACATAAGATAAACTGCAAACATATATACATATTTTTGAAGTTTGGTATATTACCCCACATTCAAAAAAATTATTAAAATCTAAGAATAAAAGTTAGATAATTATAAAAATGATTACAATATTAACAAAAGTATTAAACGTATCAATAATTACAAATTACAAAATAAAAAAAAATAATAAGTAAACTAAGGATGATATTGGTACCAATAGGGGTTCCAGGCATAACCATAGGTGCTATAGAATGCTTCGGCAGGGTCATACGTAGGATACGGTGGCTGCATCTCTATAGACCAGGGAGGGAAGATGGGTTTCGGTGTAGGAATATAGTTTCTACCTATATGTTGGCAATGAGCTATGATTTGGTTCTGATGAACTTGCCAATCTTCAAATGCTCTCTGTCTAGCATTTTCGTATTCCTGAGAAGCTATAAACCTTTGCATTTCTTGCATCTCATTCCCCCCTCCTACATTACCTTGCTGTTGGTTTCTCTCCACCTGTGGATGTCTACCATGGTATCGTACTGCGGCGTTATTTCGTCTCTTCAAAACTTTCGCACCATGGTATACATTTAAACCTATAGTATCGCGGGGTTCTGGTTCTTCTACTAATAATCCCCCCCGACTTATATCCACACCGAGATATTCACCAATCAAAGTAATAAAAATACCACCTCCTATTATGCTATGCGGTCGCATCCCCCGAACCATAGCTGATAAATAATAACCCACACAATACGGTATACTTACAGCGCTTTGTGGGTCTCGAATACACATATGGTAAAACAAATCCTGTTCATTTACTTTTTCCTTGTTCTTACCCCTTTGTGTAATCGAATTAGCTAAAAACCTATGTATCACTCTTAATTTGGCTCTATCTATATACAAATAAGAGTAATTTCCCCCTTTAAAACGGTGATGGCTTGTCATTTGACTCCACACACCGTGTGTATCAAAATTTTCATCTATCTTTCTACCGTTTAGTATCAATCCTCTACAATCGGCAGACGCTAACTCCTCAGGCGTATATATACGTAAAGCCTGAGCCATGTCCATTAAAGACATGTGGCGCATCGAACCGCCTAACAAAAATCTAATAAAAGAACGATCGGTTAAACTAGCTACCCGATCATTCAACTCTATACTACATAACAATTCTTCACACCATACTTTATATACGGGTTTACGCATGGTGAATAAATGTACCCAGTCATTAAAAGAAGAATTACCATACCTCTGTACAAGTAATTCCCTAATTGGCCCGGCCAATTCTACAGCTTCTAAGGGTCCCCATTCTATGACCCTCGGTACCTCAACAACCTTAGAATGAAGAGTATGCAAACCCCTTTGATATTTTGGATAATCTATCCAAAGTCTGTCAAATCTCAGGTTCGGGTGCAACTCTTCCAAGTGCATATCGGAAAAGGTCATGACTGGATGAGGTATATCCTGCTTGTAGTAGTTATCCACCTCCTATTGTTCCAAATTCTCAGCAGGAGCATTGCGGGCTTGGGATGAAGATTCACCCCTTTCAGTCTGCAAAACACATCAAACACAAATTTTGTGCATCCAAATATGCATTAGTGTCAGCAAAATCATCAATCAAAATAATTACAATGACATTATCAATTTATATCAAACTTAAGCTCATTTTCACATTTTTATCAATTCTACACTTTTTCAAATAAGCATATACGAAAATGTTCGCCAAGTTCATAAGCATTCAACTCAAATAACATGTCAAAATAATCATTACTAGCAATTAAACAAGTCTCAAATGGCATTATCTTTCAAAAATCAAGTTCATGAATTTTATACTTGAAAAAGTCCACTTTAATTCTCAAAATCATGTTTAGGCTCAAAGTTTGGATCTTTTAACTACCTAAACATGTTACACTACTTAATTTAGCAACAATTCATGACAAAAATCGGCCATAACCTGTTTATATCAAAAAGCTCCAAATTTGCTCAAGAACACAAACCCTAGATTATTCAAAATTTGAAGTTTAAGGCTTCTAATCATGTTAAACAGCATCTGTGACGACCCGTCCTAATCCTCCTGGACGAAGTCATCAACATCTGGTCCCATTGCGAGGTACTGCCCTAAGTATGCCGTGAAGGACTCCAAGTATTGTCTTTAAAATGAGCAAATGCACAGCGGAAGACTTAATTAGTACCTGAGAATAAACATGCTTAAAAGTGTCAACCAAAAGGTTGGTGAGTTCATAGGTTTATCATAACAATCATTTCAATATATTAATAGACCACAAGATTTCAGTTTCATAAATATCCGTACACTAGCAAGTGTATAAAAGCATTCTATAAGTTGTAGGCACCCGGTAACAAGCCTTAACGTTCATGTTTTACCCTCTGAAGTACACCAGATCAGGTGTGTTTAAAATAACCTCGAAGTACTAAAGCATCCCATAGTCAGGATGGGGTTTGTCGATAAATGAGTTGTGGTGTATACTCGGATAGAGACAGAAAACGAAGCAGAAACCATGGTGTTTTGATTGGGTTTGATCGATCTTAAAACAGGATCACGATAGCAAGCAGTCGAAACCGTAATTGGGTTATAACCCTTCGAATAGTATTAGTAATGAAATGGGTTTTGTTTGGGGTGATAACCAACTGCAAAGACAGTTCACATGAAGACCTTTAGATACAAGAAGATTAACTAATCTTAATAGTGGGTTCCATGGTGGTTTTAGTCGTGATTTTCCAAGGAAACGAAAGGTTGTTATGGGTTTATCATGTATCATATATATGATATACATATAGTGAAGACGATGGGTGGCGATTCAAATGGATGTCCAAAGGTGATAGTGATCGGAGATGATGGTTATTGAGTTGTGTTGTTCGGTTGTTCTTGATGATGAAGGTGGTCGTGATGTGGAGGGAGTATAGAGGTGGCTCAAGAGTCATATTGTGAAAAAGAGAAGAAGAAATATAGAAGTGAGGTGATGATGTTTACTAGGTGGTTGAGTTGATCATATATAGATATAGTGTGTCAGTATATGTATGTAATTTAAATATATAATGTACATATATAAATCTCAATTTGTGAAGAATCATAAAGTGATACAGTAGTTTTCAATCATTCACCAAAACACATATCACGGGTGCATGCAGTTGAGAATAAAAATAGCTGTAATCTATAATATAATAATAATATTAATAATATAATAATAATCAAAGAAATCTAAACGTGTAGATAGTTAGCCATCGTCTTTCACGGACTGAATCTCATACTCCGTTGTTAATCAGTGGCGAATAAAAGTTCTCAGAAAAATCCCAAACTTTCACAATAATTATCTTCATTTATTTCGGTCATTATGGTATAAAATTCAGTCATTAAATATTAAATAAAATTTAAATTAATTGTTCACTCCCAACCCTAAGTAAATTATGAAAAGTTTTAAAATTCGAGAAATGGTTCCTAAATATATTTTTAATAAGTATAAAATTTATAGAACTCATTTTCGTAACACCATTTATTTTAAAATCACCAATGTTCCTTTTTAACTTGTTTAATATCGATCAAATAACAATTGAGTGCTACAGACGATTACAAAATAAATTCGAAACCACAAAATATACATTTAACATATTTTATTTATATAGTTGTGTTTTTAAATAAATAAATAAAAAATCATAATATCATATTTTTATTTTATTTTATTTTACATAATTACATTTAATAACAACAACATATAGTATTTCAAATTATAGTTTTAAATTATTATTTATATATATACACACATATCTATTAACAAATAGTTGTTCGTGAATCGTCGAGAACAGTCGAAGGTCAATTGAATATATAGAATAATTCAAAATTTTGAGACGCAACATAATGGATTTTACTTATCATGTCAGAAGTATTACATCGTGTCGAGAGTTTGATTTAAAATTAGTCGAAATTTTCCGGGTCGTTACATTACCCACCCGTTAAAGAAATTTCGTCCCCGAAATTTGATAGAGATCGTCATGGTTGACAATGAGTATGTTTTCATGACGAATATGAGTGGATAAATAGAGTTTTATCATCATTGAGTAATATAGATAAAACGATTTGATTATGTGAAGCGTACGAGTGAAGCTGTCACAAAAGATTGAGATAGAGATTTAACTTTTGACGTAGTCACGGTGGATTTCCGGAATTCAAGGAATTTAAGGAAATCTTCTGATCAGAAAGAAAATGTAATAACACGATTTACTAGTGACTGTTGAAATTACGGAAGAACGGAAATATCAAGGAAATATTTCCATGATATGCTTAGAGCTTAAGTAGAATGAAAGAGTCGTATAACATGGCACATGATGAGGGTAAGATCTGTGAACCATCATCACATTCCATTAGAAATTTAGCATGAATTACTGTAATATAACCACGTTGGCCCGGCGTCATTATATTGTACTAACTCATGCTTCAATTCCCTACACTTCTCAAAAATCATCCATAATTTAAACTCAAATTTTTATAGAAGGATAGAAACTGAAACAATTTATTTTATGAGGTAACATAGATAGCACGAGAAGATAGATAATTTCGGACGAAGATATTTATGAAGATATCTTCAGAAATATTGAAGATATTTATGACGATATTTTGAAATTTCTAGATCGAAGGATGATGTAGAAAGCATTTCCGCAAGGATTTTAACATGACTTCGGAGCAAGATTTTCTCTAAAGATTTCGGCGGATCCAGAATTTTCCTGGATTCTTTGAATATAGGGTTTGGTCCTTGTATTTGTTCTTGGTTTTCTTCATGGTGTGCTCAATCCGATTTTTAGTACCAAATTTTCTATCGAGCGTTCCAAACACTTCCTTCTTTATCATCAACTTTTGGCTATTAAGATCATCTATAATTTTACTGTTTCCTTTGCATTTAATGCAGCCATATCTGATTTGTCGGTTATCATTTCGAGGTGTTTTCAGGAGAATTGTGTTTTTAGATGATTAAACGCTGATGGTAATATGGTGAAATATAAAAGGTTCCCCAGTAACAATAAAGAGTACGCATATATATCAAGGTTATAATAAGGTTATTTCGAATGAAAAGTCGGAGTTGACTTGCTGGAGCTGTGACAAAATTTGCTACTTCGAAAGAGATTACCAAATCATTTTGGGTAATAACAACACTAAAGGAATTAGCACAGCTACGTGTTAAACGTTTACTCAGTTTCCGAGGGTTTTTCAGGTGTATAACTATATGCATCAATCTTTTCTTCCGTAGATGAAGTGCGGCTGGTTCATGCTCTCGATCGAGGTGTTTTCAAGAATCGTGAAAGGTTTGAACGCAGATTGTAATTGTCAAGATACGAATGAGGTTTAAGATGAAATCAAGTGGCAAACTTGAAGAATTGTTTAGTTTCATATGTTATAATTAATATTTTAATTCATTTTTTTAATTGTCCAATGTTGATAGTCCCAATCGATAGTCCACAGTTAACAGTACAATAATTCATATATAATTTAATTTATAATATTCGAATTAATTAATACGTATCATGACCCGTGTACATGTCTCAGACTCGATCACAACTCAAAGTATATATATTATTTGAGAATCAACCTCAACCCTGTATAGCTAACTCCCGCATTACTGCATATAGAGTGTCTATGGTTATTCCAAATAATATATATAGATGCGTCGATATGATATGTCAAAACCTTGTATACGTGTCCCGATATTTAAAGTGCGTAAAATAAATAACAGAAATTAAATGACGATAAATTAAATGCGTAAAATAAATAACAGAAATTAAATGACGATAAATAAAATTGCGATAATTAAATTGCGATAAATAAAATGTAATCAGTTAGCTAGGAACAGTTAGCTGGAACAGTTAGCGTGGATTCTTAACAAAATTTCAATTAGTTTAATTCGTTTGTTTCTAACAAATTTTATTTTGTCCAATGTTTTCTTCATTATGCCACTTGTTAGATTCTGATAGGTCAAAATCCAAATATGAAATTTAAATGGAAATGGTTATTCTGTGGTGAATGGATACGTATATCGGTGGTTGTACATAGGATAGTAAATGACTGTTGAATCAGCTTCGAAGAATGTACATTGTATCTTATTAATGTGAAATCTGAATATTCCTCGGGTATTACCTACCCGTTAAAATATTTTCACAATTAACACTTTGTACTAAAGAATTTTTAATTACAATCTTTATGAAAACATATATACATATATATTTTCTTCAGATGCAATCATGGATTTAATGAGTTAATATGATATTAACTCATCTGATTTACCGTTAGAACAAGAATATATAATCTCTAAAACATTAGAGGTTACATAATCACTATGTTGAACTAAGATAAATGATGTAGAACGTCATGTAGAACGATGATTATACTCAAGGTACAGAATGAAATGTCGAAGCTGGTGACGCGGATGTTGTTCTTGGTGGTACTAGTGCTGTTGGTGCTGAGGCTGGTGATGTTACTGGTGTTGATGATACTGCTAGTGCTTGCAAATTGTGTACCGTGCTCTCTAAAGTTAACACCCGAGCTCGGAGTTCTTTAACTTCTTCTACTAACCCTGGTTGGTTATCAGTGTGAGGTAGAGGTCGGATATCTTCTCTAGTTCCGTTAATGGTAGCCTCAAGACGAAAAATTCTTGCAAAAAGGGTATAAACGGTGTTGCAAACAGGTTCGCCGGTGAGCGGGTCGAGCACTCCGACGTTAGGTGGTAAGTTCGGCTCGTGATATGGAGTACCTTCTTCCTTTCTCCATAGGGTAAGTATTTCGCGAACCCATCCCCACTTTCTAAAGAAATCACGGTAGTTGATCGGTTGGTGCGCTCCCGTCACGCTATCTTCGGAGTCAGAAGAACCTGGTCGATTCGTAGAGGCCATCGTACGCGATCACAGAAAAGATTTTTGATATGAAAAGCTTAGTGACAGCAAATGATAGTTGGATGGTATTCTCAATGCATAATATGCCTAGATATATATAGTACCAGGATCCCTTCAATTACGGAGAAATTTACGGAAGATATCAGGCGAAGTTTACGGTAATAGATACGCTAAGATATAAATTTGTCTATACACTATCTATGCAATAAAGGCAGTAAGGCATGTCAAGACTTAGGAATGATTAGCAGGAAATTTTTCCACTAAAAATGATATACAATTCTTATAATATGCAGCTAAGGTCGAAGTCCAGACTCGCTAATGCATCCTAACAACTATCAGTTAGACACACTAATGCAAGACCTGGTTCGCTAGGACCAACGCTCTGATACCACCTGTGACGACCCGTCCTAATCCTCCTGGACGAAGTCATCAACATCTGGTCCCATTGCGAGGTACTGCCCTAAGTATGCCGTGAAGGACTCCAAGTATTGTCTTTAAAATGAGCAAATGCACAGCGGAAGACTTAATTAGTACCTGAGAATAAACATGCTTAAAAGTGTCAACCAAAAGGTTGGTGAGTTCATAGGTTTATCATAACAATCATTTCAATATATTAATAGACCACAAGATTTCAGTTTCATAAATATCCGTACACTAGCAAGTGTATAAAAGCATTCTATAAGTTGTAGGCACCCGGTAACAAGCCTTAACGTTCATGTTTTACCCTCTGAAGTACACCAGATCAGGTGTGTTTAAAATAACCTCGAAGTACTAAAGCATCCCATAGTCAGGATGGGGTTTGTCGATAAATGAGTTGTGGTGTATACTCGGATAGAGACAGAAAACGAAGCAGAAACCATGGTGTTTTGATTGGGTTTGATCGATCTTAAAACAGGATTACGATAGCAAGCAGTCGAAACCGTAATTGGGTTATAACCCTTCGAATAGTATTAGTAATGAAATGGGTTTTGTTTGGGGTGATAACCAACTGCAAAGACAGTTCACATGAAGACCTTTAGATACAAGAAGATTAACTAATCTTAATAGTGGGTTCCATGGTGGTTTTAGTCGTGATTTTCCAAGGAAACGAAAGGTTGTTATGGGTTTATCATGTATCATATATATGATATACATATAGTGAAGACGATGGGTGGCGATTCAAATGGATGTCCAAAGGTGATAGTGATCGGAGATGATGGTTATTGAGTTGTGTTGTTCGGTTGTTCTTGATGATGAAGGTGGTCGTGATGTGGAGGGAGTATAGAGGTGGCTCAAGAGTCATATTGTGAAAAAGAGAAGAAGAAATATAGAAGTGAGGTGATGATGTTTACTAGGTGGTTGAGTTGATCATATATAGATATAGTGTGTCAGTATATGTATGTAATTTAAATATATAATGTACATATATAAATCTCAATTTGTGAAGAATCATAAAGTGATACAGTAGTTTTCAATCATTCACCAAAACACATATCACGGGTGCATGCAGTTGAGAATAAAAATAGCTGTAATCTATAATATAATAATAATATTAATAATATAATAATAATCAAAGAAATCTAAACGTGTAGATAGTTAGCCATCGTCTTTCACGGACTGAATCTCATACTCCGTTGTTAATCAGTGGCGAATAAAAGTTCTCAGAAAAATCCCAAACTTTCACAATAATTATCTTCATTTATTTCGGTCATTATGGTATAAAATTCAGTCATTAAATATTAAATAAAATTTAAATTAATTGTTCACTCCCAACCCTAAGTAAATTATGAAAAGTTTTAAAATTCGAGAAATGGTTCCTAAATATATTTTTAATAAGTATAAAATTTATAGAACTCATTTTCGTAACACCATTTATTTTAAAATCACAAATGTTCCTTTTTAACTTGTTTAATATCGATCAAATAACAATTGAGTGCTACAGACGATTACAAAATAAATTCGAAACCACAAAATATACATTTAACATATTTTATTTATATAGTTGTGTTTTTAAATAAATAAATAAAAAATCATAATATCATATTTTTATTTTATTTTATTTTACATAATTACATTTAATAACAACAACATATAGTATTTCAAATTATAGTTTTAAATTATTATTTATATATATACACACATATCTATTAACAAATAGTTGTTCGTGAATCGTCGAGAACAGTCGAAGGTCAATTGAATATATAGAATAATTCAAAATTTTGAGACGCAACATAATGGATTTTACTTATCATGTCAGAAGTATTACATCGTGTCGAGAGTTTGATTTAAAATTAGTCGAAATTTTCCGGGTCGTTACAGCATCAATCTAGGTTATACAAGCATAATACATAAACAATTTAAGCATAATTACACTAAAAAGCATCAAAATCAAATTGGGGAAAAAATTGCTCAAGAACACCAAATTTCGGATTAAATGGTGTTTAGGTGTAGAAATTTACCGTTTTTCTTGAGTAATTCTTAGATAGCATCCTTCTCAACATGATTTTAGCAAAAGATTTGGTGATTAACGGTCAAAAATTGTGATTTTGGGGTGTATTTTTCGTGTATTTTCGGGGTTTTTTCGCTGTGTTCTTCGCAGTGTGTTTTTGTGGTGAGTAAACTGATCTGTTTTTACGTTTTATTTTTTTTCTGGGTTTTGGTCCCTCCGCGACTCGCGGTGAAATACTCTTCAAACTCCGCGAGTCGCGGAGTTTGATATATATTATTATTTTTTTTTTATAATCATTAACTTATGAAACAATTAAGTACTTAATTTTAAAATTTTGTTTCCCTTGTTATTTAGGACGAGGTCGTTTCGGATCGATGTCCTAGTCCGTCCTTCGACAAAATTTTAAAATTTGTCTTTTTGTAGCGATTGTTTTAAAAGCTAAGATTTTTGGAGTTTTTTAATGTTTTTGGCATACTTTAATTCAATAAGATTAAAAATAATGATAATAAAAGTTCTCGTCCCTCCCTCGGGTAAAGCAATTTCGGTTCAAAGACCTAGTCTTCAACTTACGACGAATTTTAAAAATCATATTTTTAACTTAATGAGATAAAGTAAATTTTTGTTTTTAAATTCACACAACTTAAATATAAAATTCAAAATTAATATTAAAAATTCATACCAAACTTAAAATTTAAAATGCATAAAATTAAAAATTTATATTAAAAAAAATTCACACCAAACTTAATTTAAAAATTCATATTATAAATTCACACCAAACTTATATTAATTTTTCAAATATTTACAATTTTAAATATATTGTTTTTACAAAGTTTACAATATTAATTTAAGATTTAAATATTAATTTTAAAAACATGGTAAAAATAAAATTAAAAATCTTTTTGTCTTTTTATCCCACTTTAATCAATCAAATATTATCAAAAATATGCGCCCCTCTTTTCGGTAAAGTAATTTCGGTTCCAAGACCTAATTTAACTCATGACGAATTTTTGAAATATTTTGGGTTGATTGATTAAAGATATTTATACCTTAAGAATAAACGGTAAATTTCGCAGTGATGTAATAAATTTTTGAATGATATCAATAATTTCGGTCGCCAAACCTAATTTTATTCAATACCAATTTAATACTTTTTAGCGAACAAATTAGCGTTTATTATCAAAAGGTTAAAAATAAAAATAAAAATAAAAACTGTACAGACATACCTGTGAAATAGATTTCTTAGTTATATGATCTATCCCATTCAAAAGATAGTCGGTTTAATTGGTTTTCCATGGCTACATAGGCGTAACCTCGAGCATTCAGTGTCTTTTCTTCTAAACATATGAACGGTCCGTCTCTGCATAAAGTAACAAATTCGGTATTTGAATAGGTTTGATTATTTGAACATTTACCTCCATGTGACCATTTTCCGCATTTGTGACATCTTTCTAGGTGTCGTGCTCTTCTTTTCGCTGCGGATTTTGATTTTCCTTTACCAAATTGTAACTTATTATCTTCGCATCTAGATTCTTTTCTAACTCCGTCCATTCATTCTCTGATTACTGATACTATTTCACTCGGTAGTATGTCATTATTACGTTTAGTGATCAAAGCGTGTAGCATTAGACCATGGTTTAGTTCACAGGCAGTCTTCATTTCGTAAAAACCTAAAAAAAATAAAAATTCAGAATGGGGGGAGAAGACTAGTTCTTTAGGGTCTGCTAGGGAAAGACCATTCGGGTTCCATTTTTGAGAACTACACGAAAACAGACAATCTAACTCTAACAGAAATACATATTATCCTTTAAAGACTTGATTCTCCCCACACTTAGTTAGCTGTGGTGTCGAAATTGTGATTAACTTCGTTGTCGACTTCCATCGGACCATGTATGTAATGTTTAACTCTGTGACCATTAACTTTAAATTCAATCCCATTTGAATTTATCAATTCTATCGTTCCGTATGGGAAAACTCTTTTGACTATGAATGGTCCAGACCATCTTGATTTCAATTTTCCAGGAAATAGCTTGAATCGTGAATTGAAAAGAAGAACTCTGTCTCCTTCTTTAAATTCTTTTGAACTTCTGATTCTTTTATCATGCCATTTCTTCGTTCTTTCTTTATAGATTAACGAATTTTCGTATGCTTCATGTCTTAATTCTTCTAATTCGTTTAGTTGACTTAATCGTAGACGTCCGGCTTCATGTAAATCAAGATTACATGTTTTCAAAGCCCAAAATGCTTTGTGTTCAATTTCTACTGGAAGATGACATGCTTTTCCATAAACAAGTCTAAAAGGTGTGGTTCCAATTGGAGTTTTGTAGGCTGTTCTAAAAGCCCAGAGTGCATCCTCCAATTTAATGGACCATTCCTTCGGATTTGATCCTACGGTTTTCTCTAGAATACGTTTTAAAGCTCGGTTGGTATTTTCAACTTGTCCACTTGTTTGTGGATGATATGCGGTGGAGATTTTATGAGTTACTCCATATCTTTTAAGAACTTTCTCAAGTTGATTATTACAGAAATGAGTACCCCGATCACTTATTAAAGCTTTCGGTGTTCCAAACCTTGCAAAAAGACGTTTTAAAAAGTTGACTACAACTCGTGCATCGTTAGTTGGGAGAGCTTGTGCTTCCGCCCATTTAGATACATAATCAATGGCTATGAGTATATATAGATTATTATTAGATTTTGGAAATGGACCCATAAAGTCAATACCCCAAATGTCAAATACTTCACATACTTGGATGACATTTTGTGGCATTTCATCACGTTGACTTATTTTTCCGGCCCTTTGACATGCATCACAGGATTTGCAAAGAAAGTGTGCGTCTTTGTAAATTGTAGGCCAATAGAATCCAGCTTCATAAACTTTTCTTGCTGTTAGTTGAGGCCCATAATGCCCTCCTGTTGGTCATGTGTGACAATGGTTTAATATTTTACTAGCTTCATCTCCAAATAGACATCGGCGTATTATTCCATCGGGACAACTTTTAAACAGATGTGGATCTTCCCAAAAATAGTGTTTTATATCACTGAAGAATTTCTTTCGTCTTTGGTACGATAATCCTTTTTCAAGGAATCCACATACTAAATAATTTGCATAGTCTGCAAACCATGAGATTTCTTTATAATCTATCTTCAATAGATATTCATCAGGAAAGTTGTCTTGTATGGCCGATTCATTTAGAACTTCTAACTCAGGATTTTCAAGACGAGAAAGATGATTAGCTGCGAGATTTTCTGCTCCTCTTTTATCTCGGATTTCAATATCAAACTCTTGTAAGAGTAAGATCCAACGGATTAATCTTGGTTTAGCATCTTGTTTTGAAAATAGGTATCTAAGAGCAGAATGGTCGGTATAGACCACCGTTTTTGCTAGAACGAGATATGATCGAAATTTGTCAAAAGCAAAGACAATAGCAAGGAGTTCTTTTTCAGTAGTTGTATAGTTCGTTTGTGCTCCTTGTAACGTCTTACTAGCATAATATATAGGTTGAAATCGTTTTTCAATCCTTTGTCCTAAAACGGCTCCCATTGCAAAATCACTTGCATCGCACATTAGTTCAAATGGTAGATTCCAATTTGGTGTTATCATGATCGGTGCATTAGTGAGTTTCTCTTTAAGAATATTAAAAGATTTGATACACTCATCTGAAAAGATGAATGGAGCATCCTTTTCTAGGAGTTTATTCATAGGAGTGGCAATTTTAGAAAAATCTTTTATGAAACGTCGGTAAAAACCGGCATGTCCTAGAAAACTCCTAACTCCTCTAACATTGGTGGGATGTGAAAGTTTAGCAATTACATCTACTTTAGCTCTATCCACTTCAATTCCTTCTTTTGAAATTTTATGTCCAAGAACGATGCCTTCTTTAACCATGAAATGGCATTTCTCCCAATTAAGTACTAGATTTGATTTTTCGCATCTAATTAGCATTCGTTCCAGATTAACTAGACATGATTTAAATGTATCACCGAAGACTGAAAAGTCATCCATGAATACTTCCATGCATTCTTCTATCATGTCATGAAAAATTGCCATCATGCATCTTTGAAAGGTTGCAGGGGCGTTACAAAGTCCAAATGGCATGCGTTTGTAAGCAAAAGTACCATAAGGGCACGTGAATGTGGTTTTCTCTTGGTCTTCGGGTGCTATTGGAATTTGAAAATATCCGAAAAATCCATCTAGAAAACAATAGTAGCTATTTCCGGCTAGTCTTTCCAACATTTGATCTATGAAAGGTAAGGGAAAGTGATCTTTTCTGGTGGCGTCATTTAATTTTCTATAATCAATACATACACGCCATCCTGTTACCGTCCTAGTAGGAATAAGCTCATTTTTCTCATTTGTAATGACAGTCATGCCACCCTTCTTAGGCACGCATTGAACTGGGCTTACCCATGGACTATCAGAAATTGGATATATCAAACCTGCATCTAGCAGTTTAATAATCTCTTTCTTAACTACATCTTGCATATTAGGATTTAGTCTTCGTTGGCGTTGCACATACGTTTTATGACCTTCTTCCATAAGGATTTTATGTGTGCAATACGAAGGACTTATTCCTTTAATATCATGAATCTTCCATGCAATGGCTGGTTTATGAGCCTTCAACACAGAAATGAGTTGTGATTTCTCATTTTCAGTAAGAGAAGACGATATTATTACAGGTAATTCAGATTCACCATGTAAATAAGCGTATTCCAAATGGTTTGGAAGTGGCTTTAACTCTAATTTCGGAGGTTCTTCTATCGATGATTTGTATCGATATCTGTCTTCTTCTTTTAGCATTTGAATTTCTTCTGTTGTTGGTTCATATCCATTAGCTATAAGTGTAGCTAACATTTCAGCTTCATCAATTGGTTCATTACCTTCTCCTAAAGAACATTCTCCTGTTCCTTGTAATTCTGGAAATTCTTCTAATAATTCTGCATGTGCATCTATAGTTTGAATATAATAACATGTATCATCTGAAGATTGTGGTTGTTGCATTGCTCTATCAACTGAAAAGGTAACACTCTCATCCTCTATACTTAGGGTCAGTTTCTTACCGAACACGTCTATCATTGCTTTAGCCGTGTTTAAGAATGGTCTTCCTAATATGAGAGGAACTTGAGAATCTTCTTCCATGTCCAGAACAACAAAATCTACTGGAAATACTAAAGTACCAACTTTAACTAGCATGTTCTCCATTATCCCTCTAGGATATTTTATTGATCTATCGGTTAGTTGTATGCTTATTCTGGTTGGTTTCAATTCTCCAAGGTCTAGTTTAGTGTATAGTGAATACGGCATTAAATTTATACTAGCACCTAAGTCTGCCAATGCTTCTATTGAACTAAGACTACCCAGAAAACATGGAATTGTGAAACTTCCTGGATCAGATAGTTTTTCTGGTATCTTATTCAACAGCACTGCTCAACAATTAGCATTCATAGTAACAGCCGAGAGTTCTTCCATTTTCTTTCTATTTGAGATTAGATCTTTCAAGAATTTAGCATATCTAGGCATTCCTGAAATCACATCAATGAAAGGAAGATTTACATTTATCTGTTTAAACATATCCAAGAATTTGGATTGCTCGGCTTCAAGTTTCTCTTTCTTCATTTTACTCGGGTAAGGAAGTGGTGGTTGATATGGTTTAACATAAGGTTTATCCTTAACTGTGTTATCTTCATTAACCTTTTCAACTACCGGTTCTTTTTCCTTATCTTGATCAGGTTGTGGTTCTTGTGGAGTAGGAATGGCTTCATCAGAAGTTACAGGTATTTCAGGTGGTTTAAGTGTTGTACCACTTCTTGTGGTAATAGCTTTAGCTGTTTCATTCCGGGGGTTAGCATTTGTATCACTAGGTAGACTTCCCGGTTTTCTTTCACCTATTAACCTTGCTAGGTTACTCACTTCTTGTTCCAGATTTTGAATAGAAGCTTGTTGATTTCTAAATGCTTGAGCATTTTGTTCATTGGTTTGTTTCTGAGATGTGAAAAACTGCGTTTGAGTTTCAACTACCTTCGTCATCATATCTTCTAAATTCGGCTTTTTATCATCGGTTTGTTGTGGTGGTTTGTTTTGAAAATTAGGTCTTTGCTGATTATAAGTATTATTGGATACTTGTTGATTGCTAGGACCTTGTTGGTTGTTGTATGGAATATTTCGGTTATAATTCTGGTTTTGATTGTAAATTGGTCTTGGCGGTTGATAATTATTCTGATAATTATTTCCAGGCCTTTGGTTTATGTATGAAATATTCTCTCTTTGTTCCATTGTTAATTCAATACTGAGACAATCTTTTGTCAAATGTGGTCCTCCACATTGCTCACAACTAATTCGTATTGAGTGAATATCTTTAGTCATCTTTTCCATTCGTCTCTCCACAGCATCTATCTTTGCGGAAATGGAATCTAAGTCATGGCTAGAATCGGCTCTAGCTGCTTCAGATGATCTAATGATGTCTTTTTCTTGGTGCCACTCATGTGAGTGGGAAGCAGTATTATCAATAATTTTGTAAGCATCAGTTTCGGTTTTCTTCATAATAGAACCACCAGCTGCTATATCTATGTCTTTTCTTGTAGTGATGTCGCATCCTTGGTAGAATATTTGTACTATTTGACAGGTGTCTAAACCATATTGCGGACATCCTCTTAACAACTTTCCATATCTAGTCCACGCCTCATATAGAGTTTCATTTGGCTTCTGTGTGAACGTAACAATTTCTGCTTGAAGTCTTACGGCTTTAGATGCAGGAAAGAATTGTTTAAGAAATTTGTCAACTAAAACATCCCATGTATCAATCGCCCCTTCAGGTAACGATTCCAACCAATCTTTGGCTTCTCCCTTCAAAGTCCAGGGAAATAACATGAGATATATCTGTTCATCCTCCACTTCTCGGATTTTAAATAGTGTGCAGATCCTATTAAAAGTACGTAGATGTTCATTTGGATCTTCCTTCGGTGCACCACTAAATTGGCATTGATTAGTCACCATGTGTAGAATTTGTCCTTTGATTTCATAATCTGGCGCATTAATGTCTGGATGAGTAATTGCGTGACCTTGGCCAGTGCGTTTAGCTCTCATTCGGTCTTCCATACTTAAAGGTTCCAGATTCTCCATAATTGAATTTGTTGAATCGGAATCACTAGATGATTCTGATTTAATGGTTCGTTCCTCAACAATCTCTGTTTGAATGATTGGTGGCTCCGGAGGAAAGTTTAATGGTTCAGGATCTACAAACCGTTCCTGAATATTCTCTGGATTCTCAATTGTGAGGTCGGGTTCAAAAAATGGATTATCGGAAATTTGAATTGGAGTACTTGGTCGACTGGATGATGATTCTAAAGAAAAATCAACGGCGGTTATATTTGCTAAATGTCTTGATCTAGTTACAGGTGGTGAACGTACAAAAGGTGGTGAACGTCTTGCTCGGTGCATTCACTGAATATCCTATTAGTTTTTAAAAGGAAAGAAAAATTATAATAAGTTATCCAATCAATAGACTTTTCTGATTTTGCCCACGTTTCGAATAGCCAAAAGATGCAGCAGAGGGGCAGGATTCGTTTGGTTTCAATATAATTGAGGACTGTTTGGCTCCAATAACCCGGTCCACGTACAAATCCAACTATTACTACGAACCAGAAAATTTTGATGTCTATCAATTTAACCACTCAAAATAAATTTTCGTAATTTTAAGAAATTTAGATAAGAAGTAGAATAAAAATCTATGTCCTAAAAACTAGAATAGCGAGAAATAAGAAAGAAAAAGAGTTCGTCGAAAAAGAAATTGAAAAAGAAAAATGGTTGAAAAAAAAAAGTGACGGAAAAATAAAAGAAACTTATAAAAAATTAAAAATACTTGACTAACCTAACCTTATTACTACAACTAACTTAAAATTATAATCACAAATTGATATTACTAATTGGAATGATAATTGATACATAGTAAAAAGTCGTATAAAAATATTAAAGCTTACAAGAAAAACTAAATCCCAAATGGAAATAACTTAAAAAGAAACTAAAACTTAAAAAGGCGTCGCAAAATTCTAGAGTACCTAAATCTTAGTCTAAAGAAAAAGCACTTAAGGAATTCTACGGCAAAGCCTAAAAATCTAGGAGTAAAAATGACTATGGCAAAAACTAAGTTTAAAATTAAATATGAGCGAAAAAAATACAAATATTACGCTACAACGATTAAAAAGGGACAAAATATAAAAATATACAAAAAGTTGTAAAAATTACAATTTTTATAAAAATATTATTTTTATATTATTTATTTAATAAAACTACTAATTTTACAATTTAATAAAACTAATTAATACTAAATACATAAATTAAATAAAAAGTAAAAGTTAAAATAAAATTAATTATAATAATAATAATAATTAGGGTTAATAATAATAATAATTATTAAATAACCCGTAATTAATGCTGAATTAGGGCTTCTGGCGGCGTGTCAGGTTATCTCCGCGAGTCGCGGTAATTTATAAAGAAAACCCTGCGAGTCGCGGGGTTCAGAAATTCAACTCTGGAGCAGTTTTAATTTACGCGTTTTTTTTTTGTTTTTTTTATTTTCTGTTTTCTGTTTTTATATAAATAAAAGATATTTAAATAAAACTTATATTTTTATAAACTAAAATAAAAATAAAGAAACTTATAAAACTTAAATATTTAACAAAATCTTAAAAATACTTATATTTTTGTTTTTCTTTTTATATTTTTGAATAATTAAAACGTATTTTTACAAAAACGAATTTTTAATAGAAGTAAACTAAAAATCTTTTTTTTTTATATTAGTGTTGCGCTTCCGGCGTTTAGAAAGTTCCCCGGCAGCGGCGCCAAAAATACTTGATGTCAAAGCTAAGGGGTATAAAATACTATTAAAGTTTACAACGAAACACTATTAAATACGATACAATTTTACACTATATATTTATTTATTTATAGAATGGATATACTTAAACCTTGCTACAACACTTATAGGCAGTGTACCTAATCGTAAAGTAGTGTAGTTTTTAGTAAGTCCGGTTCGTTCCACAGGGAAATCTTTAAACAAAGCTTAACGCTATATTAGTTTACTTTTATAAAAATACAAATATATATATAAGTAATATTATTATTATAAAGGGGGGGTTTTTACCGTTTAATGACCGGTTTGTCGATTTTAAAACTTTAGTCGCAGTTAAAACCTAATGTAAAATATTAAATAAATAAAAGACTTAATTTAAAGCGTAAAATAAATAACGATAATGAAATTGCGAATAATAAAAGTGCGATAAAATAAACTTGCGATAATTAAAAAGTACGATAATTAAAAGTACGATTAAATAACAATAAATAAAAGTGCGATAATTAGAAGTGCAATTAAATATAAAATAAAGGAAATTAAATATGAAATAAAAGAATTATGCTTATTTAAACTTCCGTAATCATGATGTTTGACGTGTTGATTTTAGTTTTATTCCCATGGGTTAATTGTCCTTTGTCCTGGATTATTTAATATGTCCGTCTGGTTTTTGTCCATAACAGTCCATCAGTCATAAATATAAAATGCGAGTGTCCTCATCAAATTATCCTTATACCCGAAGTTAAATATTCCAACTAATTGGGGATTCGAATTGTAACAAGGTTTTAATACTTTGTTTAATGAATACACCAGGTTATCAACTGCGTGTAAACCAAGGTTTTACTACTTTGTTAGCAATTACACCAATTACCCTTGAATGTAATTTCACCCCTGTTTTAATTATTCTAGTGGCTATTAATCCATTCCCGTGTCCGGTTAAATGAACGATTATTCGTACATATAAATACCCCGCCCATCGTGTCCGATCGAGTGTATATGGTAATTTATAAGGACGCCCAATTGTAAATCTTTATATTAACATTAATAAACTATCATTTAGTTAAACAAATATAAAGCCCATTAATAGCCCATAGTATAATTTCCACAAGTGTCGTTCTTTTGTCCAAACCCCAATTATGGTACAAAGCCCAATTACCCAATTTTAGTAATTAGCCCAACATCATGATTACTTCGTTTTAAATAAGCATAATAATAACTTAGCTACGAGACATTAATGTAAAAAGGTTGAACATAACTTACAATGATTAAAAATAGCGTAGCGTTACACGGACAGAATTTCGACTTACACCCTTACAATATTCGCTAACATACCCTTATTATTAGAATTATAATTAAAATTAAAATTAAAATATAAATTATATATATATATATATATTTTACGTATATATGAGAGAAGAGAGATAGATTGATTTTTACGATCAGAATTCGGTTGGCTTTATAGGCAGTTTTTAATTTTGGGGCTCCGCGACTCGCGGCATATTTTGCCTTCAAACTCCGCGAGTCGCGGAGTTTGAAATTCCAGCTCACACTTTGGAGTCTTTCTCTGCCGACGGTCTTTATTTATAAATATAATATATATATAATTAATATAATTAATTATATATTATATTATATTTATATACATAGTTAACTTGTAATTTTTAGTCCGTTGCGTCGAGTGTTGAGAGTTGACTCTGGTCCTGGTTCCGGATTTTCGAACGTCCTTGCGTACAATTTTATATTTTGTACTTTGCGTTTTGAATCTTGTACTCTTGTAATTTCGAGACGTTTCTTATCAATAATTGGAACCTCTTTGATTGTCTTTTGTACTTTTGAGCTTTTTGGTCGTTTGCGTCTTCAATTCATCGAATCTGTCTTTTGTCTTCACCTTTTATTATTTAAACGAATATCACTTGTAAATAGAACAATTGCAACTAAAAGCTTGTCTTTCTTGAGGAATAATGCTATGAAATATATGTTCGTTTTTAGCATTATCAGAAGTCAACAGATTTTTCTGATGGAAGATTGAAAAGAAGGATAATAGAAATGATAATTAGGAAAATATCAAGGATTAGAACGGGATTAAGCATTTTCACAACCTTTTGGATGTATGAACTAAGAAAGAAAGTACATGAATGGTGAAAATAATGGAACGAAAAAAGTTTAATTTATAATGTGAATATCAGACAGAGTAATCGAGGCAGATCACTATATTTAATTACAGAGATCTTAACTTCCTTACTCGCGGAAGAATCAAATCTTTTAGATTTCGAAGATTTTCTTTAAATCCCTTTGAATTCTGGAATTCAACCAAGACAACGTCAAAAGCTATGACGAAACTTTAATTATCATTTCACTCTTTTGTGATAGCTTCACTCGTGCTCTTCGAATAATCGAATTGTTTTATCTATATTACTCAATGATGATAAAACTCTATTTATCAACTCATATTCGTCATGAAAACATACTTATTGTCGGCCATGACCATCCCAATCAAATTTTGGGACGAAATTTCTTTAACGGGTAGGTACTGTGACTACCCGGAAATTTCCGAACAAATTTAAACTTAATCTTAATATGAATTCGACACGATAAGCAAAGTCTGTAATGTTATGCCTCAAAAAAAAACTTTTGAACTGTGTTCATATATTCATTTGACCTTTAACTATTCCCGACGATTCACGAACAGTTGCGTGTAAATAAATATGTAAATAAATATATAGACATAAATAAATATAAACATAAGTAATATTAGATATATTGTAAATTATAAATATTAAAAGTTTAATAAATTATTTTATATTATAAGTATATATGACACAATTAATAAATTGTAAAAGTAATTATACATTAAAATATAGTTATTAATATTATTACTACTTTTAATCGGATTAAAGAAAAATGCTAGTATTAGTATTATTATTATTATTATTATTAGTATCATTGTTATTAGTAAAAAAAAAAAATAAATCTAATTATTGTTAGGATTATTAAAAGTATTATTATTAATTTGATTATTAAAATTATCATCTTATTTAAAATTGTTAATGTCATTATTCTTATTAAGTATTATAATGATATTAACATCATTAATATTATTGTTATTTTTATTATTATTATTTGTTTCATTAATATTAGATAATAATATTTGTATAATTAATATTATTATGTTTCCTTACATACTTAATATACAAATATATATGTACTTGATATACAATTATACAAATATATATATATATATATATATATATATATATATATATATATACATGTACATATATAAAAATATAGTTATAAATACATATACACATACATATAAATATATAAATACCGTATATATATACCTAAATACGAATAAAATAGGTATTTTGTTTTCAATCTTAATCAGGCTATAGTAATTTTTTTACTTTATGCTCCCAATCCAGTACAGATCATGACCCATTCATATATACACGCCAAATCATTTGAAAATCGAATGCAAGTTTTATCTTTTTCTATTTGTTCATTCCTGATGAAATAAATTCTGTCAGAGTATTCTTTCTTTAAGTCCAGCAATTAACTTGTGTTATCTGAAAATAAACCATTCGATTATTACCCAAACATTATCAATTATAAATTACAGCTTCGTATATTGGACGAATTAAATTAAAATTCTATAAAATATTTCGGTATCCTCTGTTCTTGGTCTATATTGTCAATAGCCGAAAAACGAATCGATTTCAAAATGTATAAATGCCATTGTGTTAGGAATCCCTTATGTAATCTTTCTGTAAAGTTTCAAGATCCAATTCCATTTATCGAGCTGTAATTTCGAAGTCAAAGTTTATGTTTCAAAAAAATTCAACTCTTGTTCTTCATCAAATTCAAGTTTTCTGTTGGGATTTAGGAACAATTGACAGTTGAGAAAGTTTCTAGAGGCGATTTCAAACACAGTTCGTGTTATAATCTTGGTCTCAAATATTCTAAAAATCGAAATCAAAGTTTGGGTTCATAAGTGTTCATAGCGATGGTTGTTGTTTTCTTTTTTTTTATTTTGTTTGTTAATCCACTTCAACAAACAACTGAATGTTTTGTTTCATTTCCATATCCTTGTACAAACTCTAAAACTCGTCTTTTGATCTCCTGGTCTGGTCGATTGATTTTTTTAAAAAAAAGGAGATGAAGAAGGAGATAACAGGAATATTAGTTAAATAGATTTAGGATGCGAGTAATTCAGAAAAGACAGATGTAGCTGGGTGGTTCGTGAGTGTGTTGGGGAAACGGGAGGTCTCGGGTTCGAACCTCGTCATGGGCAAGTCTTTTTAGGAAAGCATTTTAAAAGGGTATATATTTTTATTTCCATTTCCATTATTATTATTATTATTATTATTATTATTATTATTATTATTATTATTATTATTATTATTATTATTATTATTATTATTATTATTATTATTATTATTATTATTATTATTATTATTATTATTATTATTATTATTATTATTATTATTATTATTATTATTATTATTGCTATTGTTATTGTTACTTTTTTTTATCGTTATTATTGTTATTGTTATTATTATTAATAAAAGTTGTAGTTATGTTAAAATAAATAATATGATTAATATTAGTATCATTTTTTTTTATATATTACTAAATATTAACATTGAGTAACATTAATATTATTAATATTAATTATTACTATTATTATTATTATTATTATTATTATTATTATTATTATTATTATTATTATTATTATTATTATTATTAATATTGATAAAAGTATTATTATAAGTATTACTAAAAACATAATTTTTACTATTTTAGTATTTTTATAAAAATTATGATTATGATAATTATCAATATGAAAATAATACAAATTATTATTAATTTCGTAAATATTAGTATTACTATTTTTTTTTTACAAATATTAGAATTATTAATATTAACATAAGTATTATTATTATTATTATTATTATTATTATTATTATTATTATTATTATTATTATTATTATTATTATTATTATTATTATTATTATTATTATTATTATCACGAGTATTATTATCATGAAAGTACTAAAATCAATATCATAAATATCATTAACGATAAAATTAATATTTTTACAAGTATTATTATTAATATCATTGTTACTAACACTAATAGAGTTATTACTAAACATAAGTATATTATTAATGGCATTATCAGGGTTTTTACTAATAATAACTTAGTATAATTTGAACTTCTAATTTTGATAAACAAATGAAATACATATATATATATATATATATATATATATATATATATATATATATATATATATATATATATATATATATATATATATATATATATATATATATATATATATATATATATATATATATATTATTTGCTTGCGATTATGTGTATTAATATATATACACAAATGATATAGGTTCGTGAATCCAAGGTCAACCCTACACTTGTTCAATGTAGTCATATGTATTTTTACTACAAAATACAGTATGGTGAGTTTCATTACTCCCTTTTTAAATGCTTTTGCAATATATATTTTTGGGACTGAGAATACATGCGCTGTTTTTATAACTGTTTCCTAAATGCTTTTGAGATATATTTTTGAACTGAGAATACATGAACTGCTTTAATAAATGATTGATGAAATAAACACAAATATTCAAAACTACATTCTATGATAGAATTATTTGGATTCAGAGGTTCGATTTAGTAGTTAACGGAGAGATGATTTTGCATTACGTACGCATTAGCTCCCGTTTTAACTACCATCGATGATTTTGCATTGCACGCACGCACTAGCCCCCAATGTATTGTATTGTATTGTATTGTATTATAGTCGACTTTGTAGTTTGTAACGGAGGGATGATTTTGCATTGCGTACGCATTAGCCCCCGTTTCAGCTACCCTCGAAGGGATGATTTTGCATTGCGTTCGCATTAGCCCCAGTTGTAAGAATTATATTGTATTAACTACCATGGTGAGATGATTTTGTCATTGCACTACGCATTAGCTACCGTTGGTGAGTTGTTTGAAAGGTTCCGGTGTCCTTCATATGAATGATTTTCCAGCAGTGAGCAGACCTGCACATATTGTTTTCGAAATATGAGTATCTTGTGGTCTATTATACTATCTGAAATGATTATTTATGATAAACTAATGAACTCACCAACCTTTTGGTTGACACTTTAAAGCATGTTTATTTTCAGGTATGAAAGAAATCTTCCGCTGTGTATTTGCTCATATTAGAGACATTTCTTGGAGTCATTCATGACATATTTCAAAAGACGTTGAATTCGAGTCGTCGAGTTCATCAAGATTATTATTACGTCAATTATAGATGGATATATTATGAAAGGCTATGCATGCCGTCAATTTTCAATGTAAATGAAAGTTGTCTTTTAAAAACGAATGCAATGTTTGTAAAATGTATCAAATAGAGGTCAAGTACCTCACAATGAAATCAACTATTCATTTATAATGTATATGAATGGGTCTTTTCAATAATACTGCTAGTGATAGTTTAATAATATCGCTAATAATAATAATAATTATAAATGATAATACTTAATGATAATATGATATTCATAATCATATTAATCATAATAAGAATAAATGGTGAATGATAATAATAATAATTTTATTAATAATAATATTAATAATAATGACAATATTGATAATGATAATTACAAACAATAATAATTAATGATGATATTGTTAATCATTATATTAATAATAATATTAATATAATAAATTAATACTAATGCATTATCATTTACGAATATTTGTTCGTGAATTGTTGGAATTACATAAAAGTTAGGTTTAAATTTTGTCGGAAATTTCCGGGTTGTTATAGTACCTACCCGTTAAAAGAAATTTCGTCCCGAAATTTTAGTTGTTGCCATTAGTCGGCATTGTTTGTAAACAGGTGAGGATGTTTTCGTTTTATTTGATTTTCACGTTCCCAGGTATACTCGGGGCCTTGCGTGAATTCCAATGAATATAATATTGTTTTGTTTCTAGCGTTTAAATCTTTCGATCCATAAATTCTATGAAGTGTATTTTATTATTAATGCAGAGGTTATCTAAAGGATTTAACAAGAGTGTATTGATTAGATTTTCTCAGAAAGAGATGATGACGCTATACAAGCATTTCAGTACATATGAAATGTGTTATGAATAATAGTGAGCTTTTTTAAACCTTGAGCGTTTATGCCACAATATTAGGGTAGACAAAATAGATAGGAGTTCGTGAAAATCACGGTCATAAAATTTGATAGAGATCGTCATTGTTTACAACATGGATATTGTAATGATGAATATGAGTTGAAAAAATAGAGTTTTATCACCTTTGATTAATATGGATAAAACGATTCGATTATAGGAAGAGTATAAACGAAGCTATCACAAAAGATTGAAATGAGGAAATTAAATGTTCGCCTTAACTTTTGACGTAGTCACGATTGATTTCCGGGATTTAAGGAATTAAAAGAAATCTTCGTAATCTATAAGATTTGATTCTCTGGTAATTTAGGAAGTTAGGATTTCTTTGATTAAATGCGGTAAATTGCCTCGATTGATGTGTCTGAAATTTTTGCTATAAACTAGCTTCTTCCGTTTCATTATCTTCACTACTTCTATACTTTCTTCCTCAATTCATAGTTTTAAAAGATTCGTCAATATGCTCTATCCAGTTCTAATTCTGGATATAGTCCTGATTTTTATATCTTTCGTTCTTCTTTTCCATCTGTCGCCGGAAGAGTCAGTTTACTTCTACTATGCTCTTGGATTTATTGTGTTTTTAGTTCTCCCGTGTCTTTATATTGCTATACGCATTGATATACACGGTTTGTAATTTTGGCGTTGTTATCGGGCTTTATATTTTCCTTTATATGTCGAAGCTTCATGCTTTTATAAAGCAAGTAATGGTCCAGAATTCGTAGGTATGAAGTTTCGAATGATCATAATATACAAAGCAGAAAGGAAAGGTAATAGCATGATTTGATTTGTCAAATTACCAGAATATCCGGAAAAGACCGAATCATCAAGAAAAATATTTTCATGATATGTTTAGAGGTTAAATAGAATGAAAGAGTTAAGTAACATGGAAAATGATGATTATAAAGTCTATGAATCATCATCTTCCATTAAAAATTTAGCATGACTTACTGTAATATAATCACGTTGGCCTGACGTCATTATATTATACTAACTCATGCTTCAATTCCCAACACTTCTCCAGAATTCATTCATAATTTATACTTAGGTTTTACAGAAGTTTCCAACATAATGTAATACAGATAGCACGAAGAGGTATATAATTTCGGACGAGAATATTTATGAAAATATTTTCAGAAATATCGAAGATATTTATGATGATATTTTGGAATTTCTAAGTTTGAAAGTTGATGAAGAAAAATTTTCCGCAAGCTTTTAACATGACTTCGGAGCAAGATATTCTCTAATGATTTCATCGGATCCAGAATTACCTAGATTCTTTGAATATAGAGTTTGGTCCTTGTATTTGTCCTTGGTCTCCTTCATGGTTAGCTCAATCCATTTTTCATTTCCAAATCTGAGCTTTTTCAATACGTCATTCTTTATCATCAAACTTTTGGCCATTAAGACCATCTATAGCTTTTGCTGCTTCGTCAGCATTCTCAAGTTTAACGAATCTGAATCATTGATTATCAATTCGAGGTGTTTTCAAGAATTTTGAAGAATGTACAATGTAACATATTAATGTGAGATATAAATATTTCTCGGGTATTACCTACCCGTTAAAATATTTTCACAATTAACAGTTTGTACAAAAGAATTTTTAATTACAATCTTTATGAAAATATACGTACATATATATCTTCCTTCAAATGTAATTATGGATTTAATGAGTTAATAAAATATTAAACTCATTTGATTTTCGGTTGAAACGAGGATAAATAATCTCCAAAACTTTAGAGATTACATAATCATCGCGAAATATTTCTTTAATGAAGTTATGAATCAATACTTCATCATTTATTGTTATTGGTATACCTCGATATATAATGTTGGTGCTCATGGAATTCTTGTGAAATTTGCAAGGCACGAATGATGTTTTCTGGAGAGTTTCGATTACATTGAAAATAGAAGTGTAAAACCAAACATATATTCGAATAACACACTTGGTTTATTATGAAATGAAGATTATTGTGTTGAAGCAGTGATTAACGATTATTAAGTCATTAACGAAGGATGTACATCATAGCATATTAGTGATATGAATTAACCAAGTAGGACATACTAGTTAAGATTCTCACGTAATAGCTTAGTACGAAAAGATTTATTATTGTTCCAAACCATATATATATATATATATATATATATATATATATATATATATATATATATATATATGTATATATATAAATATATATAATTCTTCAGGAAGAATGAGTCAATACATCTTAACTCATTATTACTAATATTCCTTGATATCTATGGTGTTGCTGTCTTCAGTAGTTTCGGAGTTTGCGGAGCTTGTGATGTTGCTGGGGCTTTCAGGGCTTGCGGTTTTGGTGATATTGGCGGTATTGCTGGTACTGGTGGTGCTGGTTATGCTGCTGGTGCTGCTGATGCTTGTAGAATTCGCACCATATTCTCTAGAGCCACCACTCGAGTGCGAAGCTCGTTGACTTCTTCTACTATTCCGGGATGATTGGCGGTTGGAACAAGGGGATGAATAAGATCTAGAATCTTCAATATGATATAATCGTAATGGGATACCCTGGAAAGAAGAGAGAAAATGGTGTTTTGGACTGGTTCGCTTGTAAGCGCTTCAGGTTCTTCACCAAGAGGTGAATTCGGTTGGTGGAAGGGATCACCTTCTTCTTGTCTCCATTGATTAAGTCGACTATGAACCCATCCCAAATTCATCCAAAATAGATGATGGCTGATTGGTTTGTTTGTTCCGGTTACACTGCCATTGGAGCTCGAGGAGTTTGAGGAATCCATATTATGTGTTTGGGATAGGGTTTGATATGAATTGGGTGCTAGATACTGAATGATATATTCATCTCCTTGAATACGTATATAGAGCAAAAAGATTTCCGTAATTTACGGAGAAAATTTAGGAAAAGTGTTAAACAAAGTCTATTGGGATAGATATGATAAGATATGATAAGATATGATGTATCTATACTCCATTTATGCAATAATGGTAGTATGACGTGTCGAGATTTAAAAATGATAAGTATGTAATCAGATAAACTTTCGATTAAAGACTTTTAATTCGCAATGGCCTATTCACGTCTAGGGGCTTGAGCTATAGGATCCTTTAAATCGGTAATCCAAACCCTTCCATTCTAGAGTTTCGTAGACGCCACCCGTCAAGAAAGTTCAATGATCAAAATAACGAGAAAGCAAACATTTTAAAACATAGAAAGTTGCAATGAGTTAAGACGAGTTATTTTAAATAAACATACTCAACTTTATTATTAAATGTGTAGAGGTAAACCTCTTTATTACACTGAAAAAGAAAGTACTTAGGGCAAAAGCCCTTACAAGAAAGGAAATCTTAAAGCCAGACTAATAATGAAAACAGAAAACATGGATTTCCTAGTAGGCTAAGTTATCCTACTTAGGATCGGAGCTCCTCTTCATGTCACTTAGAAGCTTCTTGACCTCTTCCATGAGTTTCTCAAACTTGTCATTTTTAGCCTTTTGCTTGTCGTGAAGGTACTCGAGGTTGTCGTAAAAGTTTTCGACCCTGCCACTGAGAACGTTGTGGTGATAGTCTGTCATAGCAAAAAGATTGGTGACACGACCCTTCTCATTCTCCATCATAGCTTTCATGTTGTTTTCGAGATAAACCATGGACTGTTTACCCCACCTAGTACCACGTTCTTCAGCAGCCTTCACTTTCATCACTTTCTCCATCACTTTTTCTGTGTTATACTTTACAAGTTCTTCTAGCCTTTCGGTTTGAGTTTCGAAGGATTCTATGATGATCTCTTTCAAGATTTTGTTTTCTTTCTCTAGGTTATTTAGACGCGCCTCTATCTGAACGATGTTTTCACGAAATGGTGAGCTAGCCCTTTTTGATGGACCGGCTTCATCAGCAGTAGCGGTTTCGGTTTGCTTTCTCTTTAGAGATAAGTTTTCAGATGATTCCTCAATAGGCTCTTCTTCGGGCTCGTAGCCTGAGAATTCACCATTGTAGTTAGGAAGGCTTTGAATAGCATCCCATTCAGAAGAACTCGTTGGTTTATATACCGGTGAGTGATTAGAGCCAGAGTCAGCGGAATCAACAGGTGTCGCATTTGAATGCGGTGGCGTAATTGGAGAGTACTTAGGAGAGTGGACAGAGTTCTCAGATTGGCTCGGCATTCTAAGAAATATTAAAGAATTTAATAAGCATTGTTTCTAAGGCATAGTGTAGCATTTAACAGTTAAAGGCAACAATTAAAGGCAATATGGTCAAGGAAAGTTGTAGTCCTACATTGCTAAGGTACCTAATTGTATAAGGCACACATAAAAAGCAATCCTGGTTCTCTACAACAAAACTGCTCCGATACCAATCTGTCACACCCCCAAATAGGGCATGGGGTATTTGTGACTAATTATATCAAATCATAGTTGTATAAACAAGAACGACTCTATATGAGGCGTTTTATTGAGTTTTGCAGCGGAAGATAAATAGATTACATTGTATTTAGAGCATTAAATGTCTTTAATTGATGTGATATGTAATGAAGACTCTAAGCATAGCAAGCAATCATCATCAAAGCAGCAGATATACAGCGGAAGCAATATTTAAGTACCTGAGAATAAACATGCTTTAAAAAGTCAACACGAGGTTGAGTGAGTTCATAGGTTTATCATAAATCAATAGTTCAGTATAGTATTAGACCACAAGATTTAAGTTTAAAGTTGATTGATACCAAATATATCAATAGAAAGAGTTGCTGTTTGTAATATCGCGACTAAACAAAAGTTACCCCGTGACACCTTGTACTGTCAGTGTCATTAAATCATTATTATGTATCCAAAGACCAACAGTCAAATGGACAGAGACGTCACTCTCAGTAGCGCTACTCACAATAACTAAGCTTGCATCTTATACCTCAGCAATTAACGATTTTACGGCAGGGATTTAGCATGACAAAGCACGTATATAGCATAAAAGTTTGAGTACTTGTGTCTAACGTGTAAAACAGTTATAAAAGTTGCGCATGGATTCTTAGCCCAAAAATATATATAAAAAGGGAGCTATGAAAACTCACAATACGATACGATAGTTTGTAGTAAATATGTGTATGATGGCACTGAACAAGTGCAGAGTTGTCCTCGAATGTTTATATATATTTTAAATATATGTTAACTCATTTTCATCATTAGTTCATTAATATAGTAAGTCTTTCATTAATATATTTATATGTATAATATTATGTAAATATAATTAATATAATATTAAAATATAATAATAGGTAATATTATGGTATTTATAAGAAATAATAGTTTTTATCATAATAATAATATTAACAGTAGTAGTAATAATATTAATAATGATGATAATGATAAACATATAGTTATTATAATTCTAGTATTGATAATTGATAATAATGATAATAATAATAATTATGATAATAATAGTTTTGAAAATCATGTTATTAATAATAATACTAATACTAGTAATAACAATAATGATAATAATAATAATTTTAATCATATTGATATTGCTAATAATAACTTTAATGATATTAATAATAATGCTTTTAATGATGTTAATAGTAATAATAATAATAATTACAATAATAATAATAATAATAATAATAATAATAATAATAATAATAATAATAATAATAATAATAATAATAATAATAATAATAATAATAATAATAATAATAATAATAATAATAATAATAATAATAAGAAACTACCTTAAATCAAGCTTTTCCTAAAAAAATGGCGTAGATGGGACTCGAACCCGTGACCTCTCTCTCACAAACAACTCCCCATAACCATTCAGCTGCGCCTGTTTTTTGAATTTAGACCCTTTTAATTATTTATAACCCTTATTACCTTTATTTCCTAATTCATCTTCTTCTTCATGAATTTAAACGACCATAACACCATTCAACCATAACAATCAGTAATTTAAATTCCTTATTAGAAACAGAAAGGTTCGGTATCAATTGTTTGGTTTAACAGAACACGAAAAAATATAAATTGATGTTGCACAGCTCGCGAAAAACAAATATATATATATATATATATATATATATATATATATATATATATATATATATATATATATATATATATATATATATATATATATATATATATATATATATATATAAATTGTGATTTTGGATTTGAGACTGTTTTGGCTAAAGATTACAACACGAAAAGGTTTCTAAATGTAGCAACCCAACCTGTTAACCAACTAATAACGCGGAATAAAAAAAATTTCTTTGTGCAGCAAATGGCGCGGCGCGCCATGACCCCGCGCGTCGCGCAAAAGGGCCTGGACAGGCTGCTGTCCCAAAAAGTCCCAAATGCGAAAATGTTTGACCACTTCCCAACACATTTAGACTAAACGGTTTTCACAACATATTATAATAGTTAAAACTAACACGTTCCATAAATAAAAAGGGTTTTACGACACCGGGCCCACATATGCTCAAATTACCCTTTAAGTACCAATTTCAAGTTTTCGACCACACGACTTTTAACACAAAATCAAGCCGAGCATGGAGATTGGGGATACGCTACCCAATCCTAATCAATCCAAAAGCAAGCCTTCTAAAGCAACAACGCGAGTCCACTAGTCTCACGCTTACCCGAGCCACCGCATCCATGCAAATCTATAAAAAGGTAAACAACGAGAGGGTAAGCTAACGCTTAGTGAGTGAGAATATACTACATACATATATATGCATAAAATGGACACGCCACACAAAACCAAATACCGCATACCGGAGCATCCAAGCATAAAGGAAAGCTATTCTAAACATACCGTAAGATCACTAAGCAACGAGCTAAAGATACATCAACAAAATATAAGTTCACCAACAACGATGTGAACAATGCCAATAAGCTACACCCGGAGGGTTAGCTACATCACGACAATACAACATTATATGTATACAATATATATATATATATATATATATATATATATATATATATATATATATATATATATATATATATATATATATATATATATATATATATATCTCGAATAACATAATTTGCTTACGCTTACAACACAATAACCATGGTTAACCAATCGTACAAGGGAATGGCGCTCGCGAAAACGGCATCGGTGTTCATAACATACGTTAGGGTACTTAACACCTCGTATCACTAACCCCTAGGGTGGCACCTTAACACCTCGGCACTTTACCCCGAGTGGCATCTTAACACCTCGATGCTTCACTCATTATTTTATAGAGTGGTGTCTTAACACCTCGACACTACACCCCTAGGTGGCATCTTAACACCTCGAAGTTTCACCCCGAGTGGCATCTTAACACCTCGATGCTTCACTCATCACGTGAAACGTGGTGTCCTAGCACCTCAACACTACACATTTCACGCCACAACAAATAGATACATTATATACCTACACATATAATTATTCCACTCACTATATTAACCCTTCGTCATTGGGGTTATATAAGTCCACATCACACGCCCATGTGATAACGTACACACAAAGTGTGCACCTCGCCAAAGTGGTCAACCAAAACGCACAACCGTGTCAATTGGACCTATACACAAGTCCAACAATTCCACCTATACGAGAAGCGAGCTCTATAAGCGAGAACCCCTTCTCCCGCTCCGCACCTATCCTACACATACATATGCATATAGGATATTAACACTCACCTTGTCGTCTTAAAGAATGCCACCGAATAATCCGCAATCGCTAATGGAATGTACCTATTCCATTTATCACATAACAAGTAACACAATTAGGGTGGATATACAAATCAACCCAAATTAACTACTAGAGCAATTTCGACCCAAATGCACTTCCAAGCACAAATCGCGCCCAAACTAACCAATAATCACTTACACAAGTGAGAATATTCCTAATATGCCAATCAAACCCAATCATAGGTGTTAAACACCTATCTTGCCCAAAATGACACTTAAACCCTAATTTGACCCATAAGAAGTCAATATCACGCCATTAGCAAGTTTTGACACCAAAACATATTTAACTCGGTTCTATGCTTCAACTTAATCCATTTTAAGTTTATAAACCTTATTAAATCGGCAATTGAGTCATAATCATCAACAAACCCTACTTTTGACTCTAGTCAAAATTAGTCAACCATAAGAACCCTAATGGTTTCCAAAACACCAATAATCACTAACGCTAGTGATTATACACCATTTACAAGTCTTAAACATGGTTAAATCATTAACCA
Source organism: Rutidosis leptorrhynchoides (assembly GCF_046630445.1). NCBI lineage: Eukaryota > Viridiplantae > Streptophyta > Magnoliopsida > Asterales > Asteraceae > Rutidosis > Rutidosis leptorrhynchoides. The sequence continues at coordinate 515,697,982 of NC_092334.1, forward strand.
ACCCAAAACCCACCAAATATCAAAATAGCAAGTTTCCATAAACCCTCTTCATCAACCAAATAGGTTTTACAACTAACTATCTCAAACCCTAACTTGAATATCAAATCTAACAAATGAAATTCGGAGTTAGAACTTACCAATATTACCAAAATATAGCTAGGAGCGAGATGAACAACTTTAAAACCCGAGCTTTGGTGAGAATCCAACTCCTTCTTCTCCAATTCAAGCTCTCTCACTCTAGAACCCTTCTTCTCTCTCTAGATATGGATGAGAGTGTTTGTGTGGGTGAGAAATGAGCTCCAATGGAGTTCTAGATCAGTTTTGGTGACCCTAAACCGACCCTAAATGAAAAGACCAAAGTACCCCTCATTTAAACCTTTTAAAAAAAGCTGAAAATTGCTTCTAACGCATTCGGAGCGCCGCGCCATAAGGTGGAGCGCCGCTCCAACCTTCAGGTCAGTTTTCAGTTTCTTGTTTTGGCCATAACTTTTTGACCGTAGCTCCATTTTCGATGAATCAAATATCGTTGGAAACGTAATAAGATTTTATTTCCAATGGTAAGGCTTTGAAACATCAACTCAAACTTTATTTGGGGTTGAAAAGATACGTACACACCTTGTCACTTCAGACAACGTCCAGTTTCCTTCGACGTTCGAGCAAGCAACACGTACATGCTGCGTACACTTCATGCACGCATCGTACACCATAAATACATTATGTACAATAAATATTTGGGTCTTACAACTCTCCCCCACTTAAACTCGATCACGTTCTCGTGATCTTCTCCACTTAACCAATCCGGAACTACTCAACGGCCCTCAATCCTAAGTTCCAATCCGAACTTTCCTAGACAATTCTTCCCAATGAATCACCTTTAACAACTAAAATCGTCACCCGCAATTTATCAAAACCACTATCCGAGCACTAAAACCTGCTTTTTTCCCCATATCGGGAAAAACTCAACCAATCTCGTACCGAGATATCAATTCCTTAGCGTACCTTTACCAAGGACAACGCTAAAAGTGACCAAGTATCAACCTAAAGTCAACGATCCGAATGTTGAAGATCGAACCACATGAATCCTTACGGATTACACTTACCACTAAACATCCTTTGTAGTGCGCAATACAACCAATACGCCACTATCCTAACATCATAAGCAACGGCTAAAACTAAAAGCGCCCAAAACGACTATGGCAACGCTAAACCTAAGGTGTACAAAATCGACTATTGTCACACCCGTAACAACATTTGAGCGAAACACGACTATCGCCTCACTAATCCCACGACATGGTCCCCACGACCCCAACATCGGCATATAAAACCACCGTTAGTTCACACAACGTGGTCCTTACGACTCCACCATTGGCGTACAAAAAAACCAATAGATCACACATCCAACAACATGAAGGCTGGCAGAAAACTACACCGCGACTCACTTCCCAAATCTCAACACCGGATGAAGTCAGCGGACCCCGTCAACGGTCATGCTTCACCGATATAACACTACACCCATGATGAAGTCAGCGGACCCCGAAGGTCATGCTTCACCAATCAACGATCTCATGATGAAGTCAGCGGACCCCGAAGGTCATGCTCCACCAATCAACGATCCCATGATGAAGTCAGCGGACCCTGAAGGTCATGCTTCATCAATCACCAATACCATGATGAAGTCAGCGGACCCCAAAAGTCATGCTTCATCAATCAACGCCCTTTTGGCCTCGAACGACGAGTAGCGTAACATCGCGCTCTGCTACGCCATAGTGAATCCTAACGGATACCACTAACCATTCACACAATCGAGCAAGAACCACCTATATCAAACATAGGCACAAAACATTAATTCTTTAAAAGAGGATCCGATACGCACATCCCTTAACCGAGGAATTTCACCTTGCTCGTCATACCCGTCCATTATCTCTCAACGAGATTTACCACATTACCACCTTGGTGATAATTCAAATCCAAAATCATAGGTACAATTTAACCGAAATTGTACTCTACCACAAATCGACCAAATCTAGGTCCCGACACAAATTTCGGATCTACCAAAAGCATTGTCCGAAATCTCACACTAAAACCTCCGCGTGCGGGAGTGTAACTCCCCCACTTGGAACTACGTTCCATAACCGCATCTCGTACACCCGCACAATGCTACCAAAGGTAGACTTTACCAATAATTGGGTTCGCACGGCCCATCACCATGTCTTGCTTCAACTTTGAGCATACCAAGGATCCTAACCTATCCTTAAACACTTCGAACGAAAAGTGTACCACAAATTACACGAACTATACACTCGCAATCATCCAATTGCTTTAGTTTGTCGAATTTCACCCGATCACTCATGTACCTAAGGGTTTCACTTCGGTACCCTAAGTACAATGTAACCGCAACATAATCGGAGTCGAACACCACGCTAGTAGGTATAAAAAGGCACCTAATGTCGCGTCACGTAGACTCCTTTACCAACATACATCGAGATCAACACTCGATTTCAAGAGTTTCAATCCACCCGACGAACCTCATGGTTCATCAACTTCAACACGAAAGCGAACACGCGCTTAACGACCGAACACCAAAACCCATTTCCATGATTTGGTAGAAACATTTCCCAAATACTAAGGAATGCTTGGTTGCACCAAGTCTTACGCCCTTCGCCCGACAATCAAACGTCACCATAGGGTACTTCCATTAGGAACGTCACCCATATCAATAACATGCACAACACCATTGAGACTTTAAGGGTCTCACTCAACCGAGTTTAACGACCCGATACCAACCAAAATGCTTAAGCACCCAAGGATTCACACCATAGGATCAAGGCACAACACACCACTTATACACTCTGCTGAGAGCAAACCGGAACCATAAACGTAAACCGCCTGCTTGCTACGAATTATCTCCAACGGAGAATAAAGTTTAACTAAGACTTACGCACATACCGCATGTTATTACAAACGAACAACATATAATTTCGTACTAAAAGTACCTGATGTAGAACTGTTGGGCTTCCGTGCTCCACTTCCCATCATGTATTCGCGCTCTAACCTCCTAACCCGATCGTCATGCGATTCGGAACACTTTGACTTCCGGTGTCCCTCCATCCGGCAAATGAAACACCTGATTGAGCCTAAAGGCACCACCGTACAATCTTGTGCCAAATGACCCCATTCCCCACACTTAAAGCACGTGAGCTTGTAACCCTTCTTACTCTTCTTCTTCACATTCCCGACGCCTTCAGGCGTACTTCGTGCCCTCTTACCATGAGCACCATGTAATCCTAACCTTGCAAGTACATCTTCATCATCACTACCTCGAGGTTTGGGAAACCTCTTTTCAAACTCTTCCTTTACAACTTTAGTCACTTGGTCTCGGACCATTTCCGTCATTTGTCCTTCGACCAACTCCTTGGTTACTTCCCTAACTTTTTAGGTGAAAACTGAGACATATTGTTCAAACACGGCCTCAATCTTTAACGTTAACTCATCCTTCCCTTCGTGAATAGGCTCACTCGTTCCGCATCCATCTTCCATTTTCATTCTAAGGAATGCAAACGATTAGATCACGAACGTATAAACCACACGCACAACACCGCCCCATCTTGATAGCACTCATCGTACATCACATGTTAGACACGATTTGCACCCGTAATAAGGTTTGCAAGTCCTTATTATGCATACACGCCATATCAACTTGTTAGTACAACGACCGTCTCGCTCGATGATATAAGCAAACACAAACAAAATTCTACGCGATAAAAACACACGCGAGAATTATTATCACAACACAATAATATATTAATAATATCCGCATTACTAATATAAACGTTAGTCCACTTACAAACAAGGCACTAACTATAACCCATTCCGACCCGTAATCCTACAAGTCCCGCAACAATTTAAGCACATACAGAAGTCTAAGTCTAGGCACCTATCTCAAGTCACCTAAATCCCTTAGACCATGCTCTGATACCACTTGTAACAACCCAACCCGTTAACCAACCAATAACGCGGAATAAAAAAAATTTCTTTGTGCAGCAAATGGCGCGGCGCGCCATGACCCCGCGCGGCGCGCAAAAGGGCCTGGACAGGCTGCTGTCCCAAAAAGTCCCAAATGCGAAAATGTTTGACCACTTCCCGACACATTTAGACTAAACAGTTTTCACAACATATTATAATAGTTAAAACTAACACGTTCCATCAATAAAAAGGGTTTTATGACACCGGGCCCACATATGCCCAAATTACCCTTTAAGTACCAATTTCAAGTTTTCGACCACATGATTTTTAACACAAAATCAAGCCGAGCATGGCGATTGGGGATACGCTACCCAATCCTAATCAAAAAAGCAAGCCTTCTAAAGCAACAACGCGAGTCCACTAGTCCCACGCTTACCCGAGCCACCGCATCCATGCAAATCTATAAAAAGGTAAACAACGAGAGGGTAAGCTAACGCTTAGTGAGTGAGAATATACTACATACATATATATGCATAAAATGGACACGCCACACAAAACCAAATACTGCATACCGGAGCATCCAAGCATAAAGGCAAGCTAGTCTAAGCATACCGTAAGATCACTAAGCAATGAGCTAAAGATACATCAACAAAATATAAGTTCACCAACAACGATGTGAACAATGCCAATAAGCTACACCCGGAGGGTTAGCTACATCACGACAAATATATATATATATATATATATATATATATATATATATATATATATATATATATATATATATATATATATATATATATATATATCTCGAATAGCATAATTTGCTTACGCTTACAACACAATAACCATGGTTAACCAATCGTACAAGGGAATGGCGCTCGCGAAAATGCCATCGGTGTTCATAACATACGTTAGGGTACTTAACACCTCGTATCACTAACCCCTAGGGTGGCACCTTAACACCTCGGCACTTCACCCCGAGTGGCATCTTAACACCTCGATGCTTCACTCATTATTTTACGGAGTGGTGTCTTAACACCTCGACACTACACCCCTAGGTGGCATCTTAACACCTCGAAGTTTCACCCCGAGTGGCATCTTAACACCTCGATGCTTCACTCATCACGTGAAACGTGGTGTCTTAGCACCTCGACACTACACATTTCACGCCATAAAAAATAGATACATTATATACCTACACATATAATTATTCCACTCACTATATTAACCCTTCGTCATTGGGGTTATATAAGTCCACATCATACGCCCATGTGATAACGTACACACAAAGTGTGCACCTCGCCAAAGTGGTCAACCAAAACGCACAATCGTGCCAATTGGACCTATACACAAGTCCAATAATTCCACCTATACGAGAAGAGAGCTCTATAAGCGAGAACCCCTTCTCCCGACCCGCGCCCATCCTACACATACATATGCATATAGGATATTAACACTTACCTTGTCGTCTTGAAGAATGCCACCGAATAATCCGCAATCGCCGATGGAATGTACCTATTCCATTTATCACATAACAAGTAACACAACTAGGGTGGATATACAAATTAACCCAAATTGACTACTAGTGCAATTTCGACCCAAATGCACTTCCACGCACAAATCGCGCCCAAACTAACCAATAATCACTTACACAAGTGATAATGGTCCTAATATACCAATCAAACCCAATCATAGGTGTTAAACACCTATCTTGCCAAATTGACACTTAAACCCTAATTTGACCCATAAGAAGTCAATATCACGCCATTAGCAAATTTTGACACCAAAACATATTTAACTCGATTCTATGCTTCAACTTAATCTATTTTAAGTTTATAAACCTTATTAAATCGGCAATTGAGTCATAATCATCAACAACCCCTAATTTTGACTCTAGTCAAAATTAGTCAACCATAAGAACCCTAATGGTTTCCAAAACACCAATAATCACTAACACTAGTGATTATACACCATTTACAAGTCTTAAACATGGTTAAATCATTAACCAACCTAAAACTCGCCAAATATCAAAATAGCAAGTTTCCATAAACCCTCTTCATCAACCAATTGGGTTTTACAACTAACAATCTCAAACCCTAACTTGAATATCAAATCTAACAAATGAAATTCGGAGTTAGAACTTACCAATACTACCAAAACATAGCTAGGAGCGAGATGAACAACTTTAAAACCCGAGCTTTGGTGAGAATCTAACTCCTTCTTCTCCAATTCAATCACTCTAGAACCCTTCTTCTCTCTCTAGATATGGATGAGAGTGTTTGTGTGGGTGAGAAATGAGCTCCAATGGAGTTCTAGATCAGTTTTGGTGACCCTAAACCGACCCTAAATGAAAAGACCAAAGTACCCCTCATTTAAACCTTTTAAAAAAAGCTGAAAATTGCTTCTGACGCATTCGGAGCACCGCGCCATAAGGTGGAGCACCGCTCTAACCTTCAGGTCAGTTTTCAGTTTCTTGTTTTGGCCATAACTTTTTGACCGTAGCTCAGTTTTCGATGAATCAAATATCGTTGAAAACGTAATAAGATTTTCTTTCCAATGGTAAGGCTTTGAAACATCAACTCAAATTTTATTTGGGGTTGAAAAGATACGTACACACCTTGTCACTTCAGACAACGTCCAGTTTCCTTCGACGTTCGAGCAAGCATCACGTACATGCTGCGTACACTTCATACACGCATCGTACACCATAAATACATTATGTAAAATAAATATTTGGGTCTTACACTAAATCATGCCTAGAATCTACTAGAATCATCAATTGATCAAAAATCATTAAAACGAATTCGAATTTTACCAAGAACAATCGTTTGACTTTTTAAAATCTAAACTTTGACTCGAAAATTAGAGATTGATAGAAAGAATTGGAATCTGAAATTTTGAAGATAGTATGGGTGAACGATTCCTAACACAACTGAGTTATTACATTTTGAAATAAATTTTGAATTCGAAGTTTTGAATATATGAACAAGAACAGAGACCAGCGGCTTTTATTTTTCTGTTTTTATTTTGTTTTCCATTTTCAATTTGCAGTATTTATTATATAGAACACATTTTGAATGATTTATGCAATAATTTAAAACTGGTGATTAGTGTCGACATAGATCACAATCAGGCAATGGATAATTAAAAATTTAAAAGCAATCTTGATGAAGAACAGCAAAATAAAAAAAATACAAAAGCAGATAAAAAAATTGAAAAGCAGATATAGATCCAGAAATATATATATAGAAATTAAAACATAGATCACGATCGAAAAAAATACAGATAATGTCTTGACCTAATTTAGGTATTTGGTTTATGTCTATTTCTTTTATTTTTAATTAATATTAATATTTAATAAATATATTAATAATAATAATACTAATAACAATAATTATATTAATAATAATAATAATAATAATAATAATATTAATGATAGATAATAATAAAAATAATGATAATAATATTGATATGACAATCTTAATAATAAGAATGATAATTTTAATTATAATTAATAATAATGATAATAATTTATGTTAATGATAAATTCTAATAATAATAATAATAATAATAATAATAATAATAATAATAATAATAATAATAATAATAATAATAATAATAATACTGATAATAATAATAACTAAAATAATGTTAACTATAATAATAATAATACTGCCAGTGATAGTTTAATAATATCGATAATAATAATAATAATTGTAAATGATAATACTTAATGATAATATGATATTCATAATCATATTAATCATAATAATAATAAATGGTGAATGATAATAATAATAATTTTGTTAATAATAATATTAATAATAATGACAATATCGATAATGATAATTGCAAACAATAATAATTAATGATAATATTGTTAATCATTATATTAATAATAATATTAATATAATAAATTAATACTAATACATTATCATTTACGAATATTTGTTCGTAAATTGTTGGAATTACATAAAAGTTAGGTTTAAATTTTGTCGAAAATTTCCGGGTTGTTATAACACTACTGAGTCACTTTCAGACGTGGCGCACTCGTCATTCATACTATACCACTAATCAGTAACACTTGGACCCAATACTATTATCTTAAATGCACAAGGTAAACAACATTGACCTCTTACGTCGAAATTACACCCATCGATGTTCACTGGTGCGCACATAATCACATATAGTCACAATACTGGTCACAGACTCATTACACAGTCTAATTATAAGCATGGCAGGGATCACTATACTTGTCACTATATAATCACATCCATAAAGATAATTCCACTCACCTGGATGCACAAGTACTCAGTTGTCTTATATCACTGAGCCTTCACCTTTCCGTTTATCACCTGAGAATATCAGTTCTCTAGTGTGACGATCGCTCCAAATCCATATGGATGAACACGTCATTCATTGATTTCATTGCGAGGTATTTGACCTCTATATGATACGTTTTGTAAACATTGAATTCTTTTGAAAATGCACACCATAAATGAATATTTAAATCAAAGGTTTTCGACATCTGATGATTTTTACATATAGACAATCACCATAAATAATAGTTTACAACAGTACTTCCGTTGACAATGCAGTCAAAATAAGATACATGGTGATGATTTGGTGAATGCAATGTTTCCTTGAAAAATATGTCATGTAAGACTCCATGCACATAGCTTGTCTAACATCTAAGCAAACAGTGGAAGACTTCTAGGAAACCTGAGAATAAACATGCTAACAAGTGTCAACACAAAGGTTGGTGAGTTCATAGTTTTAATATTACACATAATCCGTATATCAATGTGGATTACAAAAGTCCAGTTGTATCATTCAAAACGTTTATCAATATGTTTTAAATAAAAGGTGGACCACAAGATTTCAGTTGTTTCATCCAGAAACGTTTATCAAAATATTCTACAAAATTGAGCACCCTGGTAACTAAACTTAACGTATATAATTTATACCCTTTGTATAATCATCTTAATAATACACGCAAACCAACGTGTACGCTTCTCAATTAGCATACGTCCGTTAAAAGGCTAGTGCTCTAGCTCGGACGGGGATATCAAGCCCTATGGATCCATATACTACTACTCGCGCCCACCAGTTCTTATAACTGGCAGTTACTAGTTACCAAAGCTAAGGGATTTTCGATTCAAACTCAGTGTAGAATTTAGTATGTACTTGTATCCATTGCGTTTAAAATAAAGTGCATGTATTCTCAGCCCAAAAATATATATTGCAAAAGCAATTAAAAAGGGAGCAAATGAAACTCACTGTTTAATATTGATATACAATATTGTAGAAAAGCACGTAGACGCATCAGAGATGATAAACACGAGGTTTGATTTACAAAAATACCCTCAAACATTACCCATAATTTCCTTGGCAATAACCCATATTTTCCTTAGCTCTAGCTCGCTCGAAAACTTGTTTTGAAAATTACTTGGACAGCACTCCGTCGTAATATTTTATGTACATTATTATTTTTGTATCGCAAAAATAATAATACTAATAATAAAAATAATAAGATTAATAATAATCTTATTAATAATAATAATAATAATAATAATAATAAATAAAATAAATACGGAGTAATATGTATATTTGTGTATGTGTGTGTGATTAACTGGCCAAAACTCGAGAATTTATAGCACCTGACCCATTTTTACACCCCATACGATCGCATGGGGTTTGTACTGGATAGCCATGCGATCGCATGGCTAAGATTTCCAGCTCAGAACCTTTTGTCAATTAGCTTGTCGACATGATTTTATATTAATATAATATATATAATATATTTAATTTAAATAATTAATTATATATTATATTAAATTCACATGCATAGTTGACTTGTAAATTTCGTTCTGATAAGTCGTACGTCGTCACTTGACTTATGTCCCGATTCCGGTTTTTCGAATTTCCTTTCGTACATTTAGAAAACTTGCATTTTACTTTTCGTGTCACGTACCTTTGTCAAAATATAGCCTTAAATTATCCATAACTATACCACTCATAGTATATCTTAAACTTTCAAATGTTTTGGTCATTTACTTCTATAAATCATCGTCTCGTTATTTGTTAAAATACATTTTAAAATAGTGTTTACTGTAGCAATTCACTGTAGCAAAGTCAATTTCACTTTAGCAAATAGTGATTTTCGAAAACACTGTAGCATTTTGGGTACTGTAGCAATTTGAAAATACTTTAGCAAATTAGTGTTTTACTGGTTCATCTTAAACGCTTTAGTTAACTTATCTGAATATCAATTGAATCAATAAACGAATGTTACTATCGTTTACTAAATAACTTTAAATCATATATATTCAATTAGATATATAAACCAATACGTTTAATGTACGGTATCATGCAATTAAAACATTGTTACCTTTTCAAGTTATAGTATATATGTATCTATTTACATATAATTGTTCGCGAATCGTCGAAAACAATCGAAGGGTTTTTAAATATATAAAAGTAGTTCAAAAATTTTGAGATTTCGTTTTACAGACTTTGCTTATCGTGTCGAAAATGTTAATCATACAAAGATTAAGTTTAAATTTGGTCAGAAATTTCCGGGTCATCACATCTAGTTAGTACACTTTTCAATCAAATTACTCATTAGCATAAATATCACAGCAATACAGTAAATGGGTCAGAATTGCACTTGACCCAAACATACAAACGCTGTCACTCGCACGGATGAGGTCTCACTCGTGCGACTGACTATGCTCACTCGCACGGGTGAGTATCCTCACTTGCATGACTGACCTATCACTTAAACTAGTGATTATCAAACCTACTCGCACGGTTAAGTGTCTCACTCGTGCGAATGGACACTTCACTCGCACGAGTGAGTGCCTCAGACGCACTGTTGAGCAAGTACAGCAGCACAACTGCAATTCGAGCTTTTTACACCCAACCTAAAGTTTGATTTAGTGTTTTAAAACCTTATAATTAGAAACTAGACCTCAAGATGATTCCAACGATAGTTTATTTGTCAAAAACGGAGTTACGGTTTGAAAGTTACAGCCTTTTCAATTTTAGCAAAAGCTGACCACTGCTCAACCGCGTGGTTGAGCCCTCAACTGTACGGTTGAGCCCTCAACCGCGTGGTTGAGCCCTCAAAAGTGTGCTCAACCACGTGGTTGAGCTGTCGAAAGTGTGGATGCTGATGAACAGCATCAGCTCGCTGTTTTTGAGTTTTTTTACACTTAAAACTCGATTTCTGCTTGTTTTGATCAAGCAAATGACCCAAGAACACTATATAACACATATATAATCTATTTCTAACCACAAACAAGCATAATAAATGCATTCAAAGAAAGAATTGATCATCAAAAACTTACTTTTTCAAAACCCACTTAAAACCCATTTCAATTCATCCAAATTAAAGATATTTACCTCGTTTTGATTCTGAAATCACAGAGAATTTGATGAACGAAATCACTAGCTTTGATTTACACTTCTTGATTTTAGAATTTAGAGAGCAAAAGGTTGGTTTAGGGTTTATGTGTTGATAAAATTAGAAAGAAATGGAACATACAGTACATAATTATCTCATTTTAGGTTTCTTCATATGTAGGTAAGCTCTTCCGTCTAACACACTGGTATTTACCAGTTATCTGAAACTCAAAATCTTTAATAACTTATTCATTCTAAGTCCAATTCACAAAAGAAAATATGTTCTGTGACCCTTGTCACATAACGCACATTACCCCATACACAATAATTATAAAATACATAATTATTAAAATTACTATTTTAGCACAGAAGGGTAAATAAGTCATTACCTACTAGGTCCAAAGCTAGGATATTACAAATCTACTCCCTTAAAGGAGATTCCGTCCTCGGAATCTGGTCAAGGTCAAACAAATGAGGGTATCTGGAAGTCATCAACTCCTCAGTTTCCCATGTCAGATTGGTGTCTAAACTATGCTTCCATTCCACAAGCACCATTGAAATCTGCTTCTTGCGTAACTTAGTCACTTTTCTGTTGACGATCCTCACTGGTTCTTCCACCAATTTCTTGCGGCTGTACATAACACTTTCCACGTCTCGAATTTGAAGAAATGTTTTGCTAAAGAAGATCTCACTATTCCATTAGATGAAATCCAAATCAACAAAAAACTTCAATTCATCGAAGAACCCGTCGAAATAATGGATCGTGAGGTTAAAAGACTTAAGCAAAACAAGATACCAATTGTTAAGGTTCGATGGAATGCTCGTAGAGGACCCGATTTCACCTGGGAACGAGAAGATCAGATAAAGAAGAAATACTCGCATTTATTTCCAGAAGATACGTCAACACCTCCAACTGCTTAAAATTTCGGGACGAAATTTATTTAACGGGTAGGTACTGTAGTGACCCGAACTTTTCCATGTTTATATATATATTAAATGAAATTGTTATTTACATGATTAAGTGTTTCCAACATGTTAAGCAATCAAACTTGTTAAGACTTGATTAATCGAAATAGGTTTCATATAGACAATTGACCACCCAAGTTGACCGGTGATTCACGAACGTTAAAACTTGTAAAAACTATATGATGACATATATATGGATATATATATATAGTTAACATGATATTATGATAAGTAAACATATCATTAAGTATATTAACAATGAACTACATATGTAAAAACAAGACTACTAACTTAATGATTTTAAAACGAGACATATATGTAACGATTATCGTTGTAACGACATTTAATGTATATATATCATATTAAGAGATATTTATACATCATAATATTATGATAATATAATAATTTAAAATCTCATTTGATATTATAAACATTGGGTTAACAACACTTAACAAGATCGTTAACCTAAAGGTTTCAAAACAACACTTACATGTAACGACTAACGATGACTTAACGACTCAGTTAAAATGTATATACATGTAGTGTTTTAATATGTATTCATACACTTTTGAAAGACTTTAAGACACTTATCAAAATACTTCTACTTAATAAAAATGCTTACAATTACATCCTCGTTCAGTTTCATCAACAATTCTACTCGTATGCACCCGTATTCGTACTCGTACAATACACAGCTTTTAGATGTATGTACTATTGGTATATACACTCCAATGATCAGCTCTTAGCAGCCCATGTGAGTCACCTAAAACATGTGGGAACCATCATTTGGCAACTAGCATGAAATATCTCATAAAATTACAAAAATATGAGTAATCATTCATGACTTATTTACATGAAAACAAAATTACATATCCTTTATATCTAGTCCATACACCAACGACCAAAAACACCTACAAACACTTTCATTATTCAATTTTATTCATCTAATTGATCTCTCTCAAGTTCTATCTTCAAGTTCTAAGTGTTCTTCATAAATTCCAAAAGTTCTAGTTTCATAAAATCAAGAATACTTCCAAGATTGCAAGTTTACTTTCAAGTTTTCTAAATCCATTCCAAGTAATCATCTAAGATCAAGAAACCCTTGTTACTTACAGTAGGTTATATTTCTAATACAAGGTAATAATCATATTCAAACTTTAATTCAATTTCTATAACTATAACAATCTTATTTCGAGTGGAAATCTTACTTGAAATTGTTTTCGTGTCATGATTCTGCTTCAAGAACTTTCAAGCCATCCAAGGATCCTTTGAAGCTAGATCTATTTTTCTCATTTCCAGTAGATTTATCCAAGGAACTTGAGGTAGTAATGATGTTCATAACATCATTCGATTCATACATATAAAGCTATCTTATTCGAAGGTTTAAACTTGTAATCACTAGAACATAGTATAGTTAATTCTAAACTTGTTCGCAAATAAAAGTTAATCCTTCTAACTTGGCTTTTAAAATCAACTAAACACATGTTCTATATCTATATGATATGCTAACTTAATGATTTAAAACCTGAAAACACGAAAAACACCGCAAAACCGGATTTACGCCGTCGTAGTAACACCGCGGGCTGTTTTGGGTTAGTTAATTAAAAACTATGATAAACTTTGATTTAAAATTTGTTATTCTGAAAATAATTTTTATTATGAACATGAAACTATATCCAAAAATTATGGTTAAACTCAAAGTGGAAGTCTGTTTTCTAAAATGGTCATCTAGACGTCGTTCTTTCGACTGAAATGACTACCTTTACAAAAATGACTTGTAACTTATTTTTCTGACTATAAACCTATACTTTTTCTGTTTATATTCATAAAATAGAGTTCAATATGAAACCATAGCAATTTGATTCACTCAAAACGGATTTAAAATGAAGAAGTTATGGGTAAAACAAGATTGTATAATTTTTCTCATTTTAGCTACGTGAAAATTGGTAACAAATCTATTCCAACCATAACTTACTCAACTTGTATTGTATATTATGTAATCTTGAGATACCATAGACACGTATACAATGTTTCGACCTATCATGTCGACACATCTATATATATTTCGGAACAACCATAGACACTCTATATGTGAATGTTGGAGTTAGCTATACAGGGTTGAGGTTGATTCCAAAATATATATAGTTTGAGTTGTGATCAATACTGAGATACGTATACACTGGGTCGTGGATTGATTCAAGATAATATTTATCGATTTATTTCTGTACATCTAACTGTGGACAACTAGTTGTAGGTTACTAACGAGGACAGCTGACTTAATAAACTTAAAACATCAAAATATATTAAAAGTGTTGTAAATATATTTTGAACATACTTTGATATATATGTATATATTGTTATAGGTTCGTGAATCAACCAGTGGCCAAGTCTTACTTCCCGAAGAAGTAAAAATCTGTGAAAGTGAGTTATAGTCCCACTTTTAAAATCTAATATTTTTGGGATGAGAATACATGCAGGTTTTATAAATGATTTACAAAATAGACACAAGTACGTGAAACTACATTCTATGGTTGAATTATCAAAATCGAATATGCCCCTTTTTATTAAGTCTGGTAATCTAAGAATTAGGGAACAGACACCCTAATTGACGCGAATCCTAAAGATAGATCTATTGGGCTTAACAAACCCCATCCAAAGTACCGGATGCTTTAGTACTTCGAAATTTATATCATATCCGAAGGGTGTCCCGGAATGATGGGGATATTCTTATATATGCATCTTGTTAATGTCGGTTACCAGGTGTTCACCATATGAATGATTTTTATCTCTATGTATGGGATGTGTATTGAAATATGAAATCTTGTGGTCTATTGTTACGATTTGATATATATAGGTTAAACCTATAACTCACCAACATTTTTTGTTGACGTTTAAAGCATGTTTATTCTCAGATGAATACTAAGAGCTTCCGCTGTTGCATACTAAAATAAGGACAAGAGTTGGAGTCCATGTTTGTATGATATTGTGTAAAAACTGCATTCAAGAAACTGATTTCGATGTAACATATTTGTATTGTAAACCATTATGTAATGGTCGTGTGTAAACAGGATATTTTAGATTATCATTATTTGATAATGTGACAATCGCTCCAAATCCATATGGACGAACACGTGATTCATTGATTTCATTGCGAGGTATTTGACCTCTATATGATACATTTTGTAAACATTGCATTCTTTTGAAAAGGCACACCATAAATGAATATTTAAATCAAAGGTTTTCGACATCTGATGATTTCTACATATAGACAATCACCATAAATAATAGTTTACAACAGTATTTCCGTTGACAATGCAGTCAAAATAAGATACATGGTGATGATTTGGTGAATGCAACGTTGAAATGTCCCGTTCTTATTGATTAAAAACGTTCCATATTAATTGATTTCGTTGCGAGGTTTTGACCTCTATATGAGACGTTTTTCAAAGACTGCATTCATTTTAAAACAAACCATAACCTTTATTTCATCAGTAAAGGTTTAAAAAGCTTTACGTAGATTATCAAATAATGATAATCTAAAATATCCTGTTTACACACGACCATTACATAATGGTTTACAATACAAATATGTTACAACAAAATAAGTTTCTTGAATGCAGTTTTTACACAATATTATACAAGCATGGACTCCAATTCTCGTCCTTATTTAAGTATGCGACAGCGGAAGCTCTTAATAATCACCTGAGAATAAACATGCTTAAAACGTCAACAAAAATGTTGGTGAGTTATAGGTTTAACCTATATATATCAAATCATAATAATAGACCACAAGATTTCATATTTCAATACACATCCCATACATAGAGATAAAAATCATTCATATGGTGAACACCTGGTAACCGACAATGACAAGATGCATATATAAGAATATCCCTATCATTCCGGGACACCCTTCGGATATGATATAAATTTCGAAGTACTAAAGCATCCGGTACTTTGGATGGGGTTTGTTAGGCCCAATAGATCTATCTTTAGGATTCGCGTCAATTAGGGTGTCTGTTCCCTAATTCTTAGATTACCAGACTTAATAAAAAGGGGCATATTTGATTTCGATAATTCAACCATAGAATGTAGTTTCACGTACTTGTGTCTATTTTGTAAATCATTTATAAAACCTGCATGTATTCTCATCCCAAAAATATTAGATTTTAAAAGTGGGACTATAACTCACTTTCACAGATTTTTACTTCGTCGGGAAGTAAGACTTGGCCACTGGTTGATTCACGAACCTATAACAATATATACATATATATCAAAGTATGTTCAAAATATATTTACAACACTTTTAATATATTTTGATGTTTTAAGTTTATTAAGTCAGCTGTCCTCGTTAGTAACCTACAACTAGTTGTCCACAGTTAGATGTACAGAAATAAATCGATAAATATTATCTTGAATCAATCCACGACCCAGTGTATACGTATCTCAGTATTGATCACAACTCAAACTATATATATTTTGGAATCAACCTCAACCCTGTATAGCTAACTCCAACATTCACATATAGAGTGTCTATGGTTGTTCCGAAATATATATAGATGTGTCGACATGATAGGTCGAAACATTGTATACGTGTCTATGGTATCTCAAGATTACATAATATATAATACAAGTTGATTAAGTTATGGTTGGAATAGATTTGTTACCAATTTTCACGTAGCTAAAATGAGAAAAATTATCCAATCTTGTTTTACCCATAACTTCTTCATTTTAAATCCGTTTTGAGTGAATCAAATTGCTATGGTTTCATATTGAACTCTATTTTATGAATCTAAACAAAAAAATTATAGGTTTCTAGACGGAAAAATAAGTTACAAGTCGTTTTTGTAAAGGTAGTCATTTCAGTCGAAAGAACGACGTCTAGATGACCATTTTAGAAAACATACTTCCACTTTGAGTTTAACCATAATTTTTGGATATAGTTTCATGTTTATAATAAAAATCATTTTCTCAGAATAACAACTTTTAAATCAAAGTTTATCATAGTTTTTAATTAACTAACCCAAAACAGCCCGCGGTGTTACTACGACGGCGTAAATCCGGTTTTACGGTGTTTTTTGTGTTTCCAGGTTTTAAATCATTAAGTTAGCATATCATATAGATATAGAACATGTGTTTAGTTGATTTTAAAAGTCAAGTTAGAAGGATTAACTTTTGTTTGCGAACAAGTTTAGAATTAACTAAACTATGTTCTAGTGATTACAAGTTTAAAACTTCGAATAAGATAGCTTTATATGTATGAATCGAATGATGTTATGAACATCATTACTACCTTAAGTTCCTTGGATAAACCTACTGGAAAAGAGAAAAATGGAAATAGCTTCAATGGATCCTTGGATGGCTCGAAGTTCTTGAAGCAGAATCATGACACGAAAACATGTTCAAGTAAGATCATCACTTGAAATAAGATTGTTATAGTTATAGAAATTGAACCAAAGTTTGAATATGATTATTACCTTGTATTATAATGATAACCTACTGTAAGAAACAAAGATTTCTTGAGGTTGGATGATCACCTTACAAGATTGGAAGTGAGCTAGCAAACTTGAAAGTATTCTTGATTTTATGAAACTAGAACTTTTGGAATTTATGAAGAACACTTAGAACTTGAAGATAGAACTTGAGAGAGATCAATTAGATGAAGAAAATTGAAGAATGAAAGTGTTTGTAGGTGTTTTTGGTCGTTGGTGTATGGATTAGATATAAAGGATATGTAATTTTGTTTTCATGTAAATAAGTCATGAATGATTACTCATATTTTTGTAATTTTATGAGATATTTCATGCTAGTTGCCAAATGATGGTTCCCACATGTGTTAGGTGACTCACATGGGCTGCTAAGAGCTGATCATTGGAGTGTATATACCAATAGTACATACATCTAAAAGCTGTGTATTGTACGAGTACGAATACGGGTGCATACGAGTAGAATTGTTGATGAAACTGAACGAGGATGTAATTGTAAGCATTTTTGTTAAGTAGAAGTATTTTGATAAGTGTATTGAAGTCTTTCAAAAGTGTATAAATACATATTAAAACACTACATGTATATACATTTTAACTGAGTCGTTAAGTCATCGTTAGTCGTTACATGTAAGTGTTGTTTTGAAACCTTTAGGTTAACGATCTTGTTAAATGTTGTTAACCCAATGTTTATAATATCAAATGAGATTTTAAATTATTATATTATCATGATATTATCATGTATGAATATCTCTTAATATGATATATATACATTAAATGTCTTTACAACGATAATCGTTACATATATGTCTCGTTTAAAAATCATTAAGTTAGTAGTCTTGTTTTTACATATGTAGTTCATTGTTAATATACTTAATGATATGTTTACTTATCATAGTATCATGTTAACTATATATATATCCATATATATGTCATCATATAGTTTTTACAAGTTTTAACGTTCGTGAATCACCGGTCAACTTGGGTGGTCAATTGTCTATATGAAACATATTTTAATTAATCAAGTCTTAACAAGTTTGATTGCTTAACATGTTGGAAACATTTAATCATGTAAATATCAATCTCAATTAATATATATAAACATGGAAAAGTTCGGGTCACTACAGTACCTACCCGTTAAATAAATTTCGTCCCGAAATTTTAAGCTGTTGAAGGTGTTGACGAATCTTCTGGAAATAGATGCGGGTATTTCTTCTTCATCTGATCTTCACGCTCCCAGGTGAACTCGGGTCCTCTACGAGCATTCCATCGAACCTTAACAATTGGTATCTTGTTTTGCTTAAGTCTTTTAACCTCACGATCCATTATTTCGACGGGTTCTTCGATGAATTGAAGTTTTTCGTTGATTTGGATTTCATCTAACGGAATAGTGAGATCTTCTTTAGCAAAACATTTCTTTAAATTCGAGACGTGGAAAGTGTTATGTACAGCCGCGAGTTGTTGAGGTAACTCTAGTCGGTAAGCTACTGGTCCGACACGATCAATAATCTTGAATGGTCCAATATACCTTGGATTTAATTTCCCTCGTTTACCAAATCGAACAACGCCTTTCCAAGGTGCAACTTTAAGCATGACCATCTCTCCAATTTCAAATTCTATATCTTTTCTTTTAATGTCAGCGTAGCTCTTTTGTCGACTTTGGGCGGTTTTCAACCGTTGTTGAATTTGGATGATCTTCTCGGTAGTTTCTTGTATAATCTCCGGACCCGTAATCTGTCTATCCCCCACTTCACTCCAACAAATCGGAGACCTGCACTTTCTACCATAAAGTGCTTCAAACGGCGCCATCTCAATGCTTGAATGGTAGCTGTTGTTGTAGGAAAATTCTGCTAACGGTAGATGTCGATCCCAACTGTTTCCGAAATCAATAACACATGCTCGTAGCATGTCTTCAAGCGTTTGTATCGTCCTTTCGCTCTGCCCATCAGTTTGTGGATGATAGGCAGTACTCATGTCTAGACGAGTTCCTAATGCTTGCTGTAATGTCTGCCAGAATCTTGAAATAAATCTGCCATCCCTATCAGAGATAATAGAGATTGGTATTCCATGTCTGGAGATGACTTCCTTCAAATACAGTCGTGCTAACTTCTCCATCTTGTCATCTTCTCTTATTGGCAAGAAGTGTGCTGATTTGGTGAGACGATCAACTATTACCCAAATAGTATCAAAACAACTTGCAGTCCTTGGCAATTTAGTGATGAAATCCATGGTAATGTTTTCCCATTTCCATTCTGGGATTTCGGGTTGTTGAAGTAGACCTGATGGTTTCTGATGCTCAGCTTTGACTTTAGAACACGTCAAACATTCTCCTACGTATTTAGCAACATCGGTTTTCATACCCGGCCACCAAAAATGTTTCTTGAGATCCTTGTACATCTTCCCCATTCCAGGATGTATTGAGTATCTGGTTTTATGAGCTTCTCTAAGTACCATTTCTCTCATATCTCCAAATTTTGGTACCCAAATCCTTTCAGCCCTATAGCGGGTTCCGTCTTCCCGAATATTAAGATGCTTCTCCGATCCTTTGGGTATTTCATCCTTTAAATTTCCCTCTTTTAAAACTCCTTGTTGCGCCTCCTTTATTTGAGTAGTAATGTTATTATGAATCATTATATTCATAGATTTTACTCGAATGGGTTCTCTGTCCTTCCTGCTCAAGGCATCGGCTACCACATTTGCCTTCCCCGGGTGGTAACAAATCTCAAAGTCGTAATCATTCAATAATTCAATCCACCTACGCTGCCTCATATTCAGTTGTTTCTGATTAAATATGTGTTGAAGACTTTTGTGGTCGGTATATATAATACTTTTGACCCCATATAAGTAGTGCCTCCAAGTCTTTAATGCAAAAACAACCGCGCCTAATTCCAAATCATGCGTCGTATAATTTTGTTCGTGAATCTTCAATTGTCTAGACGCATAAGCAATCACCTTCGTTCGTTGCATTAATACACAACCGAGACCTTGCTTTGATGCATCACAATAAATCACAAAATCATCATTCCCTTCAGGCAATGACAATATAGGTGCCGTAGTTAGCTTTTTCTTCAATAACTGAAACGCTTTCTCTTGTTCATCATTCCATTCAAATTTCTTCCCTTTATGCGTTAATGCAGTCAAGGGTTTTTCTATTCTGGAAAAGTCTTGGATGAACCTTCTGTAGTAACCAGCTAGTCCTAAAAACTGGCGTATGTGTTTCGGAGTTTTCGGGGTTTCCCACTTTTCAACAGTTTCTATCTTTGCCGGATCCACCTTAATACCTTCTTTGTTCACTATGTGACCGAGGAATTGAACTTCTTCTAACCAAAATGCACACTTTGAAAACTTAGCGTACAATTATTCCTTCCTCAATACTTCTAACACCTTTCTCAAATGTTCACCGTGTTCTTGGTCATTCTTTGAGTAAATAAGTATGTCATCAATGAAAACAATGACAAACTTGTCAAGGTATGGTCCACACACTCGGTTCATAAGGTCCATGAACACAGCTGGTGCATTAGTTAAACCAAACGGCATGACCATAAACTCGTAATGACCGTAACGTGTTCTGAAAGCAGTCTTTGGAATATCATCTTCTTTCACCCGCATTTGATGATACCCGGAACGTAAGTCAATCTTTGAATAAACAGACGAGCCTTGTAGTTGATCAAATAAGTCATTGATTCTCGGTAGTGGGTAGCGATTCTTGATGGTAAGTTTGTTCAACTCTCGGTAGTCGATACACAACCTGAATGTACCATCTTTCTTCTTGACAAACAAAACAGGAGCTCCCCACGGTGATGTGCTTGGTCGAATAAAACCACGCTCTAAAAGTTCTTGTAATTGGCTTTGTAGTCCTTTCATCTCGCTGGGTGCGAGTCTGTAAGGAGCACGAGCTATTGGTGCAGCTCCTGGTACAAGATCTATTTGAAATTCAACGGATCGATGTGGGGGTAATCCCGGTAATTCTTTCGGAAATACATCAGGAAATTCTTTTGCGACGGGAACATCATTGATGCTCTTTTCTTCAGTTTGTACTTTCTCGACGTGTTCTAGAACAGCATAGCAACCTTTTCTTATTAGTTTTTGTGCCTTCAAATTACTAATAAGATGTAGCTTCGTGTTGCCCTTTTCTCCGTACACCATTAAGGGTTTTCCTTTTTCTCGTATAATGCGAATTGAATTTTTGTAACAAACGATCTCCGCTTTCACTTCTTTCAACCAGTCCATACCGATTATCACATCAAAACTTCCTAACTCTACTGGTATCAAATCAATCTTAAATGTTTCGCTAACCAGTTTAATTTCTCGATTCCGACATATATTATCTGCTGAAATTAATTTACCATTTGCTAATTTGAGTAAAAATTTACTATCCAAAGGTGTCAATGGACAACTTAATTTAGCACAAAAATCTCTACTCATATAGCTTCTATCCGCACCCGAATCAAATAAAACGTAAGCAGATTTATTGTCAATAAGAAACGTACCCGTAACAAGCTCCGGGTCTTCCTGTGCCTCTGCCGCATTAATATTGAAAACTCTTCCACGGCCTTGTCCATTCGTGTTCTCCTGGTTCGGGCAATTTCTAATAATGTGGCCCGGTTTTCCACATTTATAACAAACTACATTGGCATAACTTGCTCCGACACTACTTGCTCCGCCATTACTCGTTCCGACACCATTTGTTCCTTTCGTTCTATTAACCCCTGGTCCGTAGACCTCACACTTCGCCGCGCTATGACCATTTCTTTTACACTTGTTGCAAAATTTGGTGCAGAACCCCGAGTGATTCTTTTCACACCTTTGGCATAGCTGCTTCTGATTGTTGTTGTTGTTGCGGTTATTATTGTTGTTGGGATGATTGTTGTAGTTGCTGTTGTTGTTGTTGTTGTTGTTGTTGGGCCGTTTGTTGTAGTTGCGATTGATGTTGCGATTGTTGGGATAATTGTTGCGATTATTGTTGTAATTGCTGTTGTTGTTGTATTGGTGATTCTTATCACCGTTTTCCTCCCACTTTCTTTTGACTTGCTTCACATTGGCCTCTTCAGCAGTCTGTTCTTTAATTCTTTCTTCAATTTGGTTCACGAGTTTGTGAGCCATTCTACATGCCTGGTGTATGGAGGAGGGCTCGTGTGAACTTATATCTTCTTGGATTCTTTCCGGTAATCCTTTCACAAACGCGTCGATCTTCTCTTCCTCATCTTCGAATGCTCCCGGACACAATAGGCACAATTCTGTGAATCGTCTTTCGTACGTGGTAATATCAAATCCTTGGGTTCGTAACCCTCTAAGTTCTGTCTTGAGCTTATTGACCTCGGTTCTGGGACGGTACTTCTCGTTCATCAAGTGCTTGAATGCTGACCACGGTAGTGCGTACGCATCGTCTTGTCCCACTTGCTCTAGATAGGTATTCCACCATGTTAACGCAGAACCTGTGAAGGTATGCGTAGCGTACTTTACTTTGTCCTCTTCAGTACACTTACTTATGGCAAACACCGATTCGACCTTCTCGGTCCACCGTTTCAATCCGATCGGTCCTTCGGTTCCATCAAATTCCAAAGGTTTGCAGGCAGTGAATTCTTTGTAGGTGCATCCTACACGATTTCCTGTACTGCTAGATCCAAGGTTATTGTTGGTATGTAGCGCAGCCTGTACTGCAGCTATGTTTGAAGCTAGAAAAGTACGGAATTCCTCTTCATTCATATTCACGGTGTGTCGAGTAGTCGGTGCCATTTCCTTCAAAATAGTTAAATGGAACAAGTTAATCATACAGAATATTAAGAGTAGTTAATAGTATTTCGTAGCATAATATGAACTCATTTATAAAAGCTTTTTCTTCATATTAGCGTTTTATAAGTTTAAATTCGGGTAGTACCTACCCGTTAAGTTCATACTTAGTAGCTAATATACAATTCAACTACTACAATTCTATATGAAAAACTGATTATAATAATATTTCGCGTTCAAACTTTTATACAATATTTTACAAACTTACAATACCGCTTATTTTACATAAAGCATGAAATATAGCACACAATAACTTTGATACAAGATAGTTGTGAAGATAATTCTAGCTAGTACACAAGTCGTTCAGCAAAGGCAATAAAGACACGTAATTCATACGTCCAGAAACAAGTCATGCATTCTGGTTTTACTAGGACTACTTCCCATCCTTGGTCTTGTGCAACATAACCGTTATGGCCGTTGATAAGACAGCGTGTTGTAACGTCGTCAAAGGGACGAGGGTTACGTAATGTCCAACAGTCCCGTAATAATCTAAAAACCTCATTTCTTACCCCAATTACCGACTCCGTCACTTGTGGAAATGTTTTGTTTAATAGTTGTAGCCCGATGTTCTTGTTCTCACTTTGGTGAGAAGCGAACATTACTAATCCGTAAGCATAACATGCTTCTTTATGTTGCATGTTAGCCGCTTTTTCTAAATCAAGAAGTCCAATATTCGGATATATTGAGTCAAAATAATTTCTTAACCCGTTGCGTAAAATAGCATTTGGGTTCCCCGCAATATATGCGTCAAAGTAAACACATCGTAACTTATGGGTTTCCCAATGTGATATCCCCCATCTTTCAAACGAAAGTCTCTTATAAACCAAGACATTCTTGGAACGTTCTTCGAATGTCTTACAAACTGATCTCGCCTTAAATAGTTGTGCCGAGGAATTCTGACCGACTCTAGACAAGATTTCATCAATCATGTCTCCGGGTAGGTCTCTTAAAATATTGGGTTGTCTATCCATTTTGTGTTTTTATACTGTAAAATAGACAAGAGTTAGATTCATAAAAAAAAATACTTATTAATACAAGCAATTTTTACATATATCATAAAGCATAAGCACACTATATTACATATATTACACCACACGAATATAACTATCTTATTCCGACTCGCTCGTTTCTTCTTGTTCAGTTTTGGTTCGTTTTGTCAAGTTTCTAGGGATATATGATGTTCCCCTAATACGAGCCGTCGTTATCCACATTGGTTTAGAAAAACCTGGTGGTTTAGAGATTCCCGGGTCATTGTTACAACTTAAGGACTTCGGGGGTTGACGATACATATAAAGTTCATCGGGGTTGGAATTAGATTTCTCTATTTTTATGCCCTTTCCCTTATTATTTTCTTTTGCCTTTTTAAATTCAGTTGGGGTAATTTCTATAACATCATCGGAATTCTCGTCGGAATCCGATTCATCGGAGAATTGGTAATCCTCCCAATATTTTGCTTCCTTGGCGGAAACACCATTGACCATGATTAACCTTGGTCGGTTGGTTGAGGATTCTCTTTTACTTAACCGTTTTATTATTTCCCCCACCGATTCTATTTCTTCTTCCGGTTCCGATTCTTCTTCCGGTTCCGATTCTTCTTCCGGTTCCGACTCTTCTTCCGGTTCCTCTTCGGGAACTTGTGAATCAGTCCACGAATCATTCCAATTTACATTTAACTCTTCATTATTATTAGGTGAGTCAATGGGACTTGTTCTAGAGGTAGACATCTATCACATAATATCAAACACGATAAGAGATTAATATATCACATAATATTCATATGTTAAATATATATAGTTTCCAACAAAAATGTTAAGCAATCATTTTTAAAGAAAACACGGTCGAAGTCCAGACTCACTAATGCATCCTAACAAACTCGATAAGACACACTAATGCAAATTTTCTGGTTCTCTAAGACCAACGCTCGGATACCAACTGAAATGTCCCGTTCTTATTGATTAAAAACGTTCCATATTAATTGATTTCGTTGCGAGGTTTTGACCTCTATATGAGACGTTTTTCAAAGACTGCATTCATTTTAAAACAAACCATAACCTTTATTTCATCAGTAAAGGTTTAAAAAGCTTTACGTAGATTATCAAATAATGATAATCTAAAATATCCTGTTTACACACGACCATTACATAATGGTTTACAATACAAATATGTTACAACAAAATAAGTTTCTTGAATGCAGTTTTTACACAATATTATACAAGCATGGACTCCAATTCTCGTCCTTATTTAAGTATGCGACAGCGGAAGCTCTTAATAATCACCTGAGAATAAACATGCTTAAAACGTCAACAAAAATGTTGGTGAGTTATAGGTTTAACCTATATATATCAAATCATAATAATAGACCACAAGATTTCATATTTCAATACACATCCCATACATAGAGATAAAAATCATTCATATGGTGAACACCTGGTAACCGACAATGACAAGATGCATATATAAGAATATCCCTATCATTCCGGGACACCCTTCGGATATGATATAAATTTCGAAGTACTAAAGCATCCGGTACTTTGGATGGGGTTTGTTAGGCCCAATAGATCTATCTTTAGGATTCGCGTCAATTAGGGTGTCTGTTCCCTAATTCTTAGATTACCAGACTTAATAAAAAGGGCCATATTCGATTTCGATAATTCAACCATAGAATGTAGTTTCACGTACTTGTGTCTATTTTGTAAATCATTTATAAAACCTGCATGTATTCTCATCCCAAAAATATTAGATTTTAAAAGTGGGACTATAACTCACTTTCACAGATTTTTACTTCGTCGGGAAGTAAGACTTGGCCACTGGTTGATTCACGAACCTATAACAATATATACATATATATCAAAGTATGTTCAAAATATATTTACAACACTTTTAATATATTTTGATGTTTTAAGTTTATTAAGTCAGCTGTCCTCGTTAGTAACCTACAACTAGTTGTCCACAGTTAGATGTACAGAAATAAATCGACAAATATTATCTTGAATCAATCCACGACCCAGTGTATATGTATCTCAGTATTGATCACAACTCAAACTATATATATTTTGGAATCAACCTCAACCCTGTATAGCTAACTCCAACATTCACATATAGAGTGTCTATGGTTGTTCCGAAATATATATAGATGTGTCGACATGATAGGTCGAAACATTGTATACGTGTCTATGGTATCTCAAGATTACATAATATATAATACAAGTTGATTAAGTTATGGTTGGAATAGATTTGTTACCAATTTTCACGTAGCTAAAATGAGAAAAATTATCCAATCTTGTTTTACCCATAACTTCTTCATTTTAAATCCGTTTTGAGTGAATCAAATTGCTATGGTTTCATATTGAACTCTATTTTATGAATCTAAACAAAAAAATTATAGGTTTCTAGTCGGAAAAATAAGTTACAAGTCGTTTTTGTAAAGGTAGTCATTTCAGTCGAAAGAACGACGTCTAGATGACCATTTTAGAAAACATACTTCCACTTTGAGTTTAACCATAATTTTTGGATATAGTTTCATGTTTATAATAAAAATCATTTTCTCAGAATAACAACTTTTAAATCAAAGTTTATCATAGTTTTTAATTAACTAACCCAAAACAGCCCGCGGTGTTACTACGACGGCGTAAATCCGGTTTTACGGTGTTTTTTGTGTTTCCAGGTTTTAAATCATTAAGTTAGCATATCATATAGATATAGAACATGTGTTTAGTTGATTTTAAAAGTCAAGTTAGAAGGATTAACTTTTGTTTGCGAACAAGTTTAGAATTAACTAAACTATGTTCTAGTGATTACAAGTTTAAAACTTCGAATAAGATAGTTTTATATGTATGAATCGAATGATGTTATGAACATCATTACTACCTTAAGTTCCTTGGATAAACCTACTGGAAAAGAGAAAAATGGATCTAGCTTCAATGGATCCTTGGATGGCTCGAAGTTCTTGAAGCAGAATCATGACACGAAAACAAGTTCAAGTAAGATCATCACTTGAAATAAGATTGTTATAGTTATAGAAATTGAACCAAAGTTTGAATATGATTATTACCTTGTATTAGAATGATAACCTACTGTAAGAAACAAAGATTTCTTGAGGTTGGATGATCACCTTACAAGATTGGAAGTGAGCTAGCAAACTTGAAAGTATTCTTGATTTTATGAAACTAGAACTTTTGGAATTTATGAAGAACACTTAGAACTTGAAGATAGAACTTGAGAGAGATCAATTAGATGAAGAAAATTGAAGAATTAAAGTGTTTGTAGGTGTTTTTGGTCGTTGGTGTATGGATTAGATATAAAGGATATGTAATTTTGTTTTCATGTAAATAAGTCATGAATGATTACTCATATTTTTGTAATTTTATGAGATATTTCATGCTAGTTGCCAAATGATGGTTCTCACATGTGTTAGGTGACTCACATGGGCTGCTAAGAGCTGATCATTGGAGTGTATATAACAATAGTACATACATCTAAAAGCTGTGTATTGTACGAGTACGAATACGGGTGCATACGAGTAGAATTGTTGATGAAACTGAACGAGGATGTAATTGTAAGCATTTTTGTTAAGTAGAAGTATTTTGATAAGTGTATTGAAGTCTTTCAAAAGTGTATAAATACATATTAAAACACTACATGTATATACATCTTAACTGAGTCGTTAAGTCATCGTTAGTCGTTACATGTAAGTGTTGTTTTGAAACCTTTAGGTTAACGATCTTGTTAAATGTTGTTAACCCAATGTTTATAATATCAAATGAGATTTTAAATTATTATATTATCATGATATTATCATGTATGAATATCTCTTAATATGATATATATACATTAAATGTCTTTACAACGATAATCGTTACATATATGTCTCGTTTAAAAATCATTAAGTTAGTAGTCTTGTTTTTACATATGTAGTTCATTGTTAATATACTTAATGATATGTTTACTTATCATAGTATCATGTTAACTATATATATATCCATATATATGTCATCATATAGTTTTTACAAGTTTTAACGTTCGTGAATCACCGGTCAACTTGGGTGGTCAATTGTCTATATGAAACATATTTTAATTAATCAAGTCTTAACAAGTTTGATTGCTTAACATGTTGGAAACATTTAATCATGTAAATATCAATCTCAATTAATATATATAAACATGGAAAAGTTCGGGTCACTACAAACGTCTCCTTGAAAAATATGTCATGTAAGACTCCATGCACATAGCTTGTTTAACATCTAAGCAAATAGCGGAAGACTTCTAGGAAACCTGAGAATAAACATGCTAACAAGTGTCAACACAAAGGTTGGTGAGTTCATAGTTTTAATGTTGCGCATAATCTGTATATAAAGGTGGATCACAAGATTTCAGTTGTTCAATCCAGAAACGTTTATCAAAATATTCTACGAAATTGAGCACCCTGGTAACTAAACTTAACGTATAAATAATTTGTACCCTTTGTATAATCATCTTAATAATACATGCAAACCAACGTGTACGCTTCTCAAATAGCATACGTCCGTTAAAAGGCTAGTGGTCTAGCTCGGACGGGGATATCAAGCCCTATGGATCCATATACTACTACTCGCGCCCACCAGTTCTTATAACTGGCAGTTAACAGTTACCAAAGCTAAGGGATTTTCGGTTCAAACTCAGTGTAGAATTTAGTATGTACTTGTATCCATTGCGTTTTAAATAAAGTGCATGTATTCTCAGCCCAAAAATATATATCGCAAAAGCAATTAAAAAGGGATCAATGAAACTCACCTTAGCAGCATATAAAGTCGTTCACCAAAATGTGATCGAAACACGGATTACCAAATAACCGTAGATCTCAACCTAGAGAACATATGTTGGTCAATAAATGTCTATCAAGCTAGGTCAGGTCATAGTGTATCACAATCCTAATGCTCGATATTGACATATAAAAGTTATCCAATGTTGTTTCAAAAAGTCAATTTTGACAATAGTTTAACAAAACGAGACGTACCTTATATAAGGATTCATTTACTCGGTTGGTAATATTCAAAAATCCAATTTATCAATCTCGTAAACAAGTTGTTTAAATCTTAATTGTAGATTCAAAAGCAATTTCAATTAACTTCAATCATAATTCAGTTGCTCATATCTTTTAATCCGTTCATCGAAATTATTCGATATCTAAATGAAAAGTTATTGATTTTTCGTCAGCTTTCCAAAAACATGTATATCATATATCTTTTATCAGTAATATATGTATTTAATTCATGGTACATCATAAACTGTTTAACAAGGAAATTTAGCTGATGTTATGCGAGGTGTATATAAAATAGTTATTAATTTTAGCAGAAAACACTATTAAATACGATACAATTTTACACAAGATATTTATTTATTTATAGAATGGATATACTTAAACCTTGCTACAACACTTATAGGCAGTGTACCTAATCGTACAGTAGTGTAGTTTTTAGTAAGTCCGGTTCGTTCCACAGGGAAATCTTTAAACAAAGCTCAACGCTATATTAGTTTACTTTTATAAAAATACAAATATATATATAAGTAATATTATTATTATAAAAGGGGGGTTTTTACCGTTTAATGACCGGTTTGTCGATTTTAAGACTTTAGTCGCAGTTAAAACCTAATGTAAAATATAAAATAAATACAAGACTTAAATTAAAGCGTAAAGTAAATAACGATAATGAAATTGCGAATAATAAAAGTGCGATAAAATAAACTTGCGATAATTAAAAAGTACGATAATTAAAAGTGCGATTAAATAACAATAAATAAAAAGTGCGATAATTAGAAGTGCAATTAAATATAAAATAAAGGAAATTAAATATGAAATAAAATAATTATGCTTATTTAAACTTCCGTAATCATGATGTTTGACGTGTTGATTTTAGTTTTATGCCCATGGGTTAATTGTCCTTTGTCCTGGATTATTTAATATGTCCGTCTGGTTTTTGTCCATAACAGTCCATCAGTCATAAATATAAAGTGCGAGTGTCCTCATCAAATTATTCTTATACCCGAAGTTAAATATTCCAACTAATTGGGGATTCGAATTGTAACAAGGTTTTAATACTTTGTTTAATGAATACACCAGGTTATCGACTGCGTGTAAACCAATGTTTTACTACTTTGTTAACAATTACACCAATTACCCTTGAATGTAATTTCACCCCTGTTTTAATTATTCTAGTGGCTATTAATCCATTCCCGTGTCCGGTTAAATGAACGATTATTCGTACATATAAATACCCCGCCCATCGTGTCCGATCGAGTGTATATGGTAATTTATAGGGACGCCCAATTGTAAATCTTTATATTAACATTAACAAACTTTCATTTAGTTAAACAAATATAAAGCCCATTAATAGCCCATAGTCTAATTTCCACAAGTGTCGTTCTTTTGTCCAAACCCCAATTATGGTACAAAGCCCAATTACCCAATTTTAGTAATTAGCCCAACATCATGATTACTTCGTTTTAAATAAGCATAATAATAACTTAGCTACGAGACATTAATATAAAAAGGTTGAACATAACTTACAATGATTAAAAATAGCGTAGCGTTACACGGACAGAATTTTGACTTACACCCTTACAACATTCGCTAACATACCCTTATTATTAGAATTATAATTAAAATTAAAATTAAAATATAAATTATATATATATATTTTACGTATATATGAGAGAAGAAAGAAATAGAATATGAAATTTTGATCAGAATTCGGTTTGCTTTATAGCCAGAGTTGATTTTTGGGGCTCCGCGACTCGCGGCAAAATCCTCTTCAAACTCCGCGAGTCGCGGAGAATGTATTTACAGCTCACACCCTTGGAGTTTCTCTGCCGACGGTTTTATAATATATATATAATTAATATAATTAATTATATATTATATTATATTTATATGCATAGTTAACTTGTAATTTTTAGTCCGTTGCGTCGAGCGTTAAGAGTTGACTCTGGTCCCGGTTCCGGATTTTCGAACGTCCTTGCGTACAATTTTATATTTTGTATTTTGCGTTTTGAATCTTGTACTCTTGTAATTTCGAGACGTTTCTTATCAATAATTAGAACCTCTTTGATTGTCTTTTGTACTTTTGAGCTTTTTGGTCGTTTGCGTCTTCAATTCGTCGAATCTGTCTTTTGTCTTCACCTTTTATTATTTAAACGAATATCACTTGTAAATAGAACAATTGCAACTAAAAGCTTGTCTTTCTTGAGGAATAATGCTATGAAATATATGTTCGTTTTTAGCATTATCAAATATTCCCACACTTGAGCGTTGCTTGTCCTCAAGCAATATTGTCTTGAAATACTAGAATCACTTCTTTATTCTTCACACTTTGTACATCAGTGATTTCTATACGGCGGTATAAACAATGGTAGTAACGATATGGTTTACAGTCCCACATGACTATAAAAATTTAGATCCATTAAGGAAATTGGATCTTTATGAAAACATTTGATCTTTTGAAAATTAAATCTAGTTTTTACCCTAGATAAGTTTTCCGGAATAACCCTTTACCGGTGTTTGCAAAATATTTTTGTGGGTTTGGTGGGTTTTAAATTTGAAAATTTTAGCTCAAAACTTGCGGTTTTGTGTCACCCACTTGCTAACCTTGTATTTGGAAAGCAACACGTCCAGTTTACTTGTCCCGTATATTACCTTTCGGTAAAGTACCGTCCGGTTGTAAAGGAAAGCGTTGAACAAGCAACTGTTAAGGCAATGTCCCGTGACATGCTTTTGATTATGGTCTATAACGTGTCGGACGCAATTACTATCCTTGGTAGGAGCAATAGTAAAGCTCACCCTTATAATTTTTTCGGTCTGGCACAAGGTCCTGTCTTTGACCACTATGCAACCACCGTTCTTACGGTTGACACCCGATTTAGTTCAGGTGACCTAATGAATTCCAGGTGAATTCCTAGGATTTTACGTTCAATGGTAATGAACGCATTGAAAATAGGGTTTTCAGAAAACAAATCGGTTTATAATTTTGATCAAAATATTTTCTCGTTTAAGCTCGAGTTTAGATATCATCGAATTCCATGAGTTTGTAATTCTCAATCTTTAAGGTCAATCTCTAGGATTGAGTAATATCAGTCTTAAAAGCTGATTTTTAATCTTTATGGAGATTATCCTTTCTGGGGATCTGATTCATTAGTCTTATCCAGCTAATTTGCATGGTGCCCCCCCCCCCCCATTGTACGAGATAAATCCTTCTCATGGTTAGGATAAATCTGACCACTTGGCGACCCTGTTTAATGCTGAGGTCCGTGGATTTCCTGCTGATTTTAGTGATGACTTTTCTAGATTTTTCGTCAACCTACAGCTGGTCTGGACGACAACTTCATGACCTAAATCAAGAAGCGCGTTTCTTTTTCGGAAGACTTTACTTCCTTTTAATGATGGAATTGATTCATCGTGTAGATCCATCTCTTCTTTTCTTTCATCGGGTAAAACAGTTTAGTTTAGTCCAAAGCAAAAGTATTTTCAGTTATTTGTTACAGATATATGTGACATATGTTTAAAATAACTTGGTAAATTTTCCCACACTTGGCTTTTATTTTCCTTTTTATTGTCCTCTATTCCATTTTAAATGAATTTTGACATTTTAGTTTGTTTCTTAATTTATGTCCTTTCCGAGGTAACAATAATTTCGGTGTTAAAACCTAGTTTTATTGTTCATAAATATGTATAAACATGATTTGAATTCATTTAATTGAAAATTTTGAAAAATTTTACTAGAATTGGGTAGTCAGTATATAAGACTAGGGCTGTTCTTTATTATCAGAGAGCACTAGATTCTAATACAACTACTGCTTTACTAGTATTTTTAATGGTAACCAAGTGTTTAAGATAAAAATTTTAAAATCCGAAAGAATTTAACCCCTTCCCACACTTAAGATCTTGCAATGCCCTCATTTGCAAGAAATCAGTAACAATTTAAATTATTGAGGGTGATTAGTGTGAAAATGATTAAATTTTACCAAAGTTTCCAAATATATTGGCGTTTGTTTGCTGAATGATAAATGGTGCACATCATTTGTTCATTTCGTCTTGTTGTTATTTCATATATATTTTGCATATTGTTGTCAAAATTAGTTGCTTTTGCTGAACTTAATGCCAGTCTTTGAAAATGCGTTGTTTTACCCTGTTGCGTACATAAGATAAACTGCAAACATATATACATATTTTTTAAGTTTGGTATATTACCCCACATTCAAAAATTATTAAAATCTAAGAATAAAAGTTAGATAATTATAAAAATGATTACAATATTAACAAAAGTATTAAACGTATCAATAATTACAAATTACAAAAAAAAAAAAAAAAAATAATAAGTAAACTAAGGATGATATTGGTACCAATAGGGGTTCCAGGCATAACCATAAGTGCTATAGAATGCTTCGGCAGGGTCATACGTAGGATATGGTGGCTGTATCTCTATAGACCAAGGAGGGAAGATGGGTTTCGGTGTAGGAATATAGTTTCTACCTATATGTTGGCAATGAGCTATGATCTGGTTATGATGAACTTGCCAATCTTCAAATGCTCTCTGTCTAGCATTTTCGTATTCCTGAGAAGCTATAAACCTATGCATTTCTTGCATCTCATTCCCCCCTCCTACATTACCTTGCTGCTGGTTTCTCTCCACCTGTGGATGTCTACCATGGTATCGTACTGCGACGTTATTTCGCCTCTTCAAAACTTTCGCACCATGGTATACATTTAAACCTATAGTATCGCGGGGTTCCGGCTCTTCTAGTAATAATCCCCCCCGACTTATATCCACACCGAGATATTCACCAATCAAAGTAATAAAAATACCACCTCCTATTATGCTATGTGGTCGCATCCCCCGAACCATAGCTGATAAATAATAACCCACACAATATGGTATACTTACAGCGCTTTGTGGGTCTCGAATACACATATGGTAAAACAAATCCTGTTCATTTACTTTTTCCTTGTTTTTACCCCTTTGTGTAATCGAATTAGCTAAAAACCTATGTATCACTCTTAATTCGGCTCTATCTATATCCAAATAAGAGTAATTTCCCCCTTTGAAACGGTGATGGCTTGTCATTTGACTCCACACACCGTGTGTATCAAAATTCTCATCTATCTTTCTACCGTTTAGTATCAATCCTCTACAATCGGCAGACGCTAATTCCTCAGGCGTATATATACGTAAAGCCTGAGCCATGTCCAGTAAAGACATGTGGCGCATCGAACCGCCTAACAAAAATCTAATAAAAGAACGATCGGTTAAACTAGCTACCCGATCATTCAACTCTATACTACATAACAATTCTTCACACCATACTTTATATACAGGTCTACGTATGGTGAATAAACATACCCAGTCATTAAAAGAAGAATTACCATACCTCTGTACAAGTAATTCCCTAATTAGCCCGGCCAATTCTACAGCTTCTAAGGGTCCCCATTCTATGACCCTCGGTACCTCAACAACCTTGGAATGAAGAGTATGCAAACCCCGTTGATATTTTGGATAATCTATCCAAAGTCTGTCAAATCTCAGGTTCGGGTGCAACTCTTCCAAATGCATATCGGAAAAGGTCATGACTGGATGAGGTACATCCTGCTTGTAGTAGTTATCCACCTCCTGTTGTTCCAAATTTTCAGCAGGAGCATTGCGGGCTTGGGATGAAGATTCACCCCTTTCATTCTGCAAAACACATCAAACACAATTTTTGTGCATCCAAATATGCATTAGTGTCAGCAAAATCATCAATCAAAATAATTACAATGACATTATCAATTTATATCATACTTAAGCTCATTTTCACATTTTTGTCAAATCTACACTTTTTCAAATAAGCATATACGAAAATGTTCGCCAAGTTCATAAACATTCAACTCAAATAACATGTCAAAATAATCATTATTAGCAATTAAACAAGTCTCAAATGGCATTATCTTTCAAAAACCAAGTTCATGAATTTTAGACTTGAAAAAGTCCACTTTAATTCTCAAAATCATGTTTAGGCTCAAAGTTTGGATCATTTAACTACCTAGACATGTTACACTACTCAATTTAGCAACAATTCATGATAAAAATCGGCCATAACCTGTTTATATCAAAAAGCCCCAAATTGCTCAAGAACACAAACCCTAGATTATTCAAAATTTGAAGTTTAAGGCTTCTAATCATGTTAAACAGCATCAATCTAGGTTATACAAGCATAATACATAAACAATTTAAGCTTAATTACACTAAAAAGCATCAAAATCAAATTGGAAAAAAAAATAGCTCAAGAACACCAAATTTCGAATTAAATGGTGTTTAGGTGTAGAAATTTACCGTTTTTCTTGAGTAATTCTTAGATAGCATCCTTCTCAACATGATTTTAGCAAAAAATTTGGTGATTAATGGTTAAAAATTGGGATTTTTGGGGGTGTTTTTCGGGTTTTTCGGGTGCAGAATTCGCTGTGTTTTTGTTGTTTTGGGTTGGGGACTGATCTGTTCTGCAGTTATATTTTTTTTTCCGGTTTTTAGTCTCTCCGCGACTCGCGGAGATTTAAGCTCCAAACTCCGCGACTCGCGGAGCTATTTTTTTTTTTTTTTTTTCATTAACTTTTGAAACAATTAAGTACTTAATTTTAAAATTTTGTTTCCCTTGTTATTTAGGACGAGGTCGTTTCGGATCGATGTCCTAGTCCGTCCCTCGACAAAATTTTAAAATTTGTCTTTTTGTAGCGATTGTTTTAAAAGCTAAGATTTTTGGGTTTTTTCAATGTTTTTGGCATACTCTAATTCAATAAGATTAAAAATAATGATATTAAAAGTTCTCGTCCCTCCCTTGGGTAAAGCAATTTCGGTTCAAAGACCTAGTCTTCAACTTACTACGAATTTTAAAAATCATATTCTTAACTTAATGAGATAAAGTAAATTTTTGTTTTTAAATTCACACAACTTAAATATAAAATTCAAAATTAATATTAAAAATTCACACCAAACTCAAAATTTAAAATGCATAAAATTAAAAATTTATATTTTAAAAATTCACACCAAACTCAATTTAAAAATTTATAAATTCTTACCAAACTTATATTATGGTTCAAATATTTACAATTTTAATTATATTGTTTTTACAAAATTTACAATATTAATTTAAGATTTAAATATTAATTTTAAAAACATGGTAAAAAATAAATTAAAAAATCTTTTTGTCTTTTTATCCCACTTTAATCAATCAAATATTATCAAAAATATGCGCCCCTCTTTTTGGTAAAGTAATTTCGGTTCCAAGACCTAATTTAACTCATGACGAATTTTTGAAATATTTTGGGTTGATTGATTAAAGATATTTATACCTTAAGAATAAACGTTAAATTTCGCAGTGATGTAATAAATTTTTGAATGATATCAATAATTTCGGTCGCCAAACCTAATTTTATTCAATACCAATTTAATACTTTTTAGCGAACAAATTAGCGTTTATTATCAAAAGGTTAAAAATAAAAATAAAAATAAAAACTGTACAGACATACCTGTGGAATAGATTTCTTAGTTATATGATCTATCCCATTCATAAGATAGTCGGTTTAATTGATTTTCCATGGCTACATAGGCGTAACCTCGAGCATTCAGTGTCTTTTCTTCTAAACATATGAACGGTCCGTTTCTGCATAAAGTAACAAATTCGGTATTTGAATAGGTTTGATTATTGGAACATTTACCTCCATGTGACCATTTTCCGCATTTGTGACATCGTTCTAGGT
The DNA here is from genome assembly GCF_046630445.1 of Rutidosis leptorrhynchoides. Lineage (NCBI taxonomy): Eukaryota > Viridiplantae > Streptophyta > Magnoliopsida > Asterales > Asteraceae > Rutidosis > Rutidosis leptorrhynchoides. The sequence goes on from NC_092334.1 coordinate 515,735,350, forward strand.
GTCGTGCTCTTCTTTTCGCTGCGGATTTTGATTTTCCTTTACCAAATTGTAACTTATTATCTTCGCATCTGGATTCTTTTCTAACTCCGTCCATTCTTTCTCTGATTACTGATACTATTTCACTCGGTAGTATATCATTATTTCTTTTAGTGATCAAAGCGTGTAGCATTAGACCATGGTTTAGTTCACAGGCAGTCTTCATTTCGTAAAAACCTAAAAAAAATAAAAATTCAGAATGGGGGGAGAAGACTAGTTCTTTAGGGTCTGCTAGGGAAAGACCATTCGGGTTCCATTTTCGAGAACTACACGAAAACAGACAATCTAACTCTAACAGAAATACATATTATCCTTTAAAGACTTGATTCTCCCCACACTTAGTTAGCTGTGGTGTCGAAATTTTGATTAACTTCGTTGTCGACTTCCATCGGACCATGTATGTAATGTTTAACTCTGTGACCATTAACTTTAAATTCAATCCCATTTGAATTTATCAATTCTATCGTTCCGTATGGGAAAACTCTTTTGACTATGAATGGTCCAGACCATCTTGATTTCAATTTTCCAGGAAATAGCTTGAATCGTGAATTGAAAAGAAGAACTCTGTCTCCTTTTTTAAATTCTTTTGAACTTCTGATTCTTTTATCATGCCATTTCTTTGTTCTTTCTTTATAGATTAACGAATTATCGTATGCTTCATGTCTTAATTCTTCTAATTCGTTTAGTTGATTTAGTCGTAGACGTCCAGCTTCATGTAAATCAAGATTACATGTCTTCAAAGCCCAAAATGCTTTGTGTTCAATTTCTACAGGAAGATGACATGCTTTTCCATAAACAAGTCTAAAAGGTGTGGTTCCAATTGGAGTTTTGTAGGCTGTTCTAAAAGCCCAGAGTGCATCCTCCAACTTAATGGACCATTCCTTCGGATTTGATCCTACGGTTTTCTCTAGAATACGTTTTAAAGCTCGGTTGGTATTTTCAACTTGTCCACTTGTTTGTGGATGATATGCGGTGGAGATTTTATGAGTTACTACATATCTTTTAAGACCTTTCTCAAGTTTATTATTACAAAAATGAGTACCCCGATCACTTATTAAAGCTTTCGGTGTTCCAAACCTTGCAAAAAGACGTTTTAAAAAGTTGACTACAACTCGTGCATCGTTAGTCGGGAGAGCTTGTGCTTCCGCCCATTTAGATACATAATCAATGGCTACGAGTATATATAAATTATTATGAGATTTTGGAAATGGACCCATAAAGTCAATACCCCAAATGTCAAATACTTCACATACTTGGATGACATTTTGTGGCATTTCATCACGTTGACTTATTTTTCCGGCCCTTTGACAAACATCACAGGATTTGCAAAGAAGGTGTGCGTCTTTGTAAATTGTAGGCCAATAGAATCCAGCTTCATAAACTTTTCTTGCTGTTAGTTGAGGCCCATAATGCCCTCCTGTTGGTCCTGTGTGACAATGGTTTAAAATTTTACTAGCTTCATCTCCAAATACACATCGGCGTATTATTCCATCGGGACAACTTTTAAACAGATGTGGATCTTCCCAAAAATAGTGTTTTATATCACTGAAGAATTTCTTTCGTCTTTGGTACGATAATCCTTTTTCAAGGAATCCACAAACTAAGTAGTTTGCATAGTCTGCAAACCATGGGATTTCATTATAATCTATCTTCAATAGATATTCATTAGGAAAGTTGTCTTGTATGGCCGATTCATTCAGAACTTCTAATTCGGGATTTTCAAGACGAGAAAGATGATCAGCGGCGAGATTTTCTGCTCCTCTTTTATCTCGGATTTCAATATCAAACTCTTGTAAGAGTAAAATCCAACGGATTAATCTTGGTTTAGCATCTTGTTTTGAAAATAGGTATCTAAGAGCAGAATGGTCGGTATAGACCACCGTTTTTGCTAGAACGAGATATGATCGAAATTTGTCAAAAGCAAAGACAATAGCAAGGAGTTCTTTTTCAGTAGTTGTATAGTTCGTTTGTGCTCCTTGTAATGTCTTACTAGCATAATATATAGGTTGAAATCGTTTTTCAATCCTTTGTCCTAAAACGGCTCCCATTGCAAAATCACTTGCATCGCACATTAGTTCAAATGGTAGATTCCAATTTGGTGTTATCATGATTGGTGCATTAGTGAGTTTTTCTTTAAGAATATTAAAAGATTTGATACACTCATCTGAAAAGATGAATGGCGCATCCTTTTCTAGGAGTTTATTCATAGGAGTGGCAATTTTAGAAAAATCTTTTATGAAACGTCGGTAAAAACCGGCATGCCCTAGAAAACTCCTAACTCCTCTAACATTGGTGGGATGTGGAAGTTTAGCAATTACACCTACTTTAGCTCTATCCACTTCAATTCCTTCTTTTGAAATTTTATGTCCAAGAACGATGCCTTCTTTAACCATGAAATGGCATTTCTCCCAATTAAGTACTAGATTTGATTTTTCGCATCTAATTAGCATTCGTTCCAGATTAACTAGACATGATTTAAATGTATCACCGAAGACTGAAAAGTCATCCATGAATACTTCCATGCATTCTTCTATCATGTCGTGAAAAATCGCCATCATACACCTTTGAAAGGTTGCAGGGGCGTTGCAAAGTCCAAATGGCATTCTTTTGTAAGCAAAAGTACCATAAGGGCACGTGAATGTGGTTTTCTCTTGGTCCTCGGGTGCTATTGGAATTTGAAAATATCCGGAAAATCCATCTAGAAAACAATAGTAACTATTTCCGGCTAATCTTTCCAACATTTGATCTATGAAAGGTAAGGGAAAGTGATCTTTTCTGGTGGCGTCATTTAATTTTCTATAATCAATACATACACGCCATCCTGTTACAGTCCTAGTAGGAATAAGCTCATTTTTCTCATTTGTAATGACAGTCATGCCACTCTTCTTAGGCACGCATTGAACTGGGCTTACCCATGGACTATCAGAGATTGGATAAATTAAACCTGCATCTAGCAGTTTAATAATCTCTTTCTTAACTACATCTTGCATATTAGGATTTAGTCTTCGTTGGCGTTGCACATACGTTTTATGACCTTCTTCCATAAGGATTTTATGTGTGCAATACGAAGGACTTATTCCTTTAATATCATGAATCTTCCATGCAATGGCTGGTTTATGAGCTTTCAACACAGAAATGAGTTGTGATTTCTCATTTTCAGTAAGAGAAGACGATATTATTACAGGTAATTCAGATTCACCATGTAAATAAGCGTATTCCAAATGGTTTGGAAGTGGCTTTAACTCTAATTTCGGAGGTTCTTCTATCGATGATTTATATCGATATCTGTCTTCTTCTTTTAGCATTTGAATTTCTTCTGTTGTTGGTTCATATCCATTAGCTATAAGTGTAGCTAACATTTCAGCTTCATCAATTGGTTCATTACCTTCTCCTAAAGAACATTCTCCTGTTCCTTGTAATTCTGGAAATTCTTCTAATAATTCTGCATGTGCATCTATAGTTTGAATATAATAACATGTATCATCTGCAGATTGTGGTTGTTGCATTGCTCTATCAACTGAAAAGGTAACACTCTCATCCTCTATACTTAGGGTCAGTTTCTTACCGAACACGTCTATCATTGCTTTAGCCGTGTTTAAGAATGGTCTTCCTAATATGAGAGGAACTTGAGAATCTTCTTCCATGTCCAAAACAACAAAATCTACTGGAAATACTAAAGTACCAACTTTAACTAGCATGTTCTCCATTATCCCTCTAGGATATTTTATTGATCTATCGGCTAGTTGTATGCTTATTCTGGTTGGTTTCAATTCTCCAAGGTCTAGTTTAGCGTATAGTGAATACGGCATTAGATTTATACTAGCACCTAAGTCTGCCAATGCTTCTATTGAACTAAGACTACCCAGAAAACATGGAATTGTGAAACTTCCTGGATCAGATAATTTTTCTGGTATCTTATTCAACAGCACTGCTGAACAATTAGCATTCATAGTAACAGCCGAGAGTTCTTCCATTTTCTTTCTATTTGAGATTAGATCTTTCAAGAATTTAGCATATCTAGGCATTCCTGAAATCACATCAATGAAAGGAAGATTTACATTTATCTGTTTAAACATATCCAAGAATTTGGATTGCTCGGCTTCAAGTTTTTCTTTCTTCATTTTACTCGGGTAAGGAAGTGGTGGTTGGTATGGTTTAACATAAGGTTTATCCTTAACTGTGTTATCTTCATTATCCTTTTCAACTACCGGTTCTTTTTCCTTATCTTGATCAGGTTGTGGTTCTTGTGGAGTAGGAATAGTTTCATCAGAAGTTACAGGTATTTCAGGTGGTTTAAGTGTTGTACCACTTCTTGTGGTAATAGCTTTAGCTGTTTCATTCCGGGGGTTAGCATTTGTATCGCTTGGTAAACTTCCCGGTTTTCTTTCACCTATTAATCTTGCTAGGTTACTTACTTCTTGTTCCAGATTTTGAATAGAAGCTTGTTGATTTCTAAATGCTTGAGCATTTTGTTCATTAGTTTGTTTTTGAGATGTGAAAAACTGCGTTTGAGTTTCAACTAGCTTCGTCATCATATCTTCTAAATTCGGCTTTTTATCATCGGTTTGTTGTGGTGGTTTGTTTTGAAAATTCGGTCTTTGCTGATTGTAAGTATTATTGGATACTTGTTGATTGCTAGGACCTTGTTGGTTGTTGTATGGAATATTTCGGTTATAATTCTGGTTTTGATTGTAAATCGGTCTTGGTGGTTGATAATTATTCTGATAATTATTTCCAGGCCTTTGGTTTATGTATGAAATATTCTCTCTTTGTTCCATTGTTAATTCAATACTGAGACAATCTTTTGTCAAATGTGGTCCTCCACACTGCTCACAACTAATTCGTATTGAGTGAATATCCTTAGTCATCTTTTCCATTCGTCTCTCCACAGCATCTATCTTTGCGGAAATGGAATCTAAGTCATGGCTAGAATCGGCTCTAGCTGCTTTAGATGATCTAATGATATCTTTTTCTTGGTGCCACTCATGTGAGTGGGAAGCAGTGTTATCAATAATTTTGTAAGCATCAGTTTCGGTTTTCTTCATAATAGAACCACCAGCTGCTATATCTATGTCTTTTCTTGTAGTGATGTCGCATCCTTGGTAGAATATTTGTACTATTTGACAGGTGTCTAAACCATGTTGCGGACATCCTCTTAATAACTTTCCATATCTTGTCCACGCCTCATATAGAGTTTCATTTGGTTTCTGTGTAAACGTAACAATTTCTGCTTGAAGTCTTACGGCTTTAGATGCAGGAAAGAATTGTTTAAGAAATTTGTCAACTAAAACGTCCCATGTATCGATCGCCCCTTCAGGTAACGATTCCAACCAATCTTTGGCTTCTCCCTTTAAAGTCCAGGGAAATAACATGAGATATATCTGTTCATCCTCTACTTCTCGTATTTTAAATAGTGTGCAGATCCTATTAAAGGTACGTAGACGTTCATTTGGATCTTCCTTCGGCGCACCACTAAATTGGCATTGATTAGTCACCATGTGTAGAATTTGTCCTTTGATTTCATAATCTGGCGCATTAATGTCTGGATGAGTAATTGCGTGACCTTGGCCAGTGCGTTTAGCTCTCATTCGGTCTTCCATACTTAAAGGTTCCAGATTCTCCATAATTGAATTTGTTGAATCGGTATCACTAGATGATTCTGATTTAATGGTTCGTTCCTCAACAATCTCTGTTTGAATGATTGGTGGTTCCGGAGGAAAGTTTAATGGTTCAGGATCTACGAACCGTTCCTGAATATTCTCCGGATTCTCAATTGTGAGGTTGGGTTCAAAAAATGGATTATCGGAAATTTGAACTGAAGTACTTGGTCGACTGGATGACGATTCTAAAGAAAAATCAACGGCGGTTATATTTGCTAAATGTCTTGATCTAGTTACAGGTGGTGAACGTACAAAAGGTGATGAACGTCTTGCTCGGTGCATTCACTGAATATCCTATTAGTTTTTAAAAGGAAAGAAAAATTATAATAAGTTATCCAATCAATAGACTTTTCTGATTTTGCCCACGTTTCGAATAGCCAAAAGATGCAGCAGAGGGGCAGGATTCGTTTGGTCTCAATATAATTGAGGACTGTTTGGCTCCAATAACCCGGTCCACGTACAAATCCAACTATTACTACGAACCAGAAAATTTTGATGTCTATTAATTTAACCACTTAAAATAAATTTTCGTAATTTTAAAAAATTTAGATAAGAAGTAGAAAAAATTCTAAGTCCTAAAAACTAGAATAGCGAGAAATAAGAAAGAAAAAGAGTTCGTCGAAAAAGGTCGAAAAAGAAAAAATGGTTGAAAAATAAAAGGTGACAAAAAAAAATAAAAGAAACTTATAAAACTTAAAAAACTTGACTAACCTAATCTTGTGGTCTATTGTTACGATTTGATATATATAGGTTAAACCTATAACTCACCAACATTTTTTGTTGACGTTTAAAGCATGTTTATTCTCAGATGAATACTAAGAGCTTCCGCTGTTGCGTACTAAAATAAGGACAAGAGTTGGAGTCCATGTTTGTATGATATTGTGTAAAAACTGCATTCAAGAAACTGATTTCGATGTAACATATTTGTATTGTAAACCATTATGTAATGGTCGTGTGTAAACAGGATATTTTAGATTATCATTATTTGATAATGTGACAATCGCTCCAAATCCATATGGACGAACACGTCATTCATTGATTTCATTGCGAGGTATTTGACCTCTATATGATACATTTTGTAAACATTGCATTCTTTTGAAAAGGCACACCATAAATGAATATTTAAATCAAAGGTTTTCGACATCTGATGATTTCTACATATAGAAAATCACCATAAATAATAGTTTACAACAGTATTTCCGTTGACAATGCAGTCAAAATAAGATACATGGTGATGATTTGGTGAATGCAACGTCTCCTTGAAAAATATGTCATGTAAGACTCCATGCACATAGCTTGTTTAACATCTAAGCAAACAGCGGAAGACTTCTAGGAAACCTGAGAATAAACATGCTAACAAGTGTCAACACAAAGGTTGGTGAGTTCATAGTTTTAATGTTGCGCATAATCTGTATATAAAGGTGGATCACAAGATTTCAGTTGTTCAATCCAGAAACGTTTATCAAAATATTCTACGAAATTGAGCACCCTGGTAACTAAACTTAACGTATAAATAATTTGTACCCTTTGTATAATCATCTTAATAATACACGCAAACCAACGTGTACGCTTCTCAAATAGCATACGTCCGTTAAAAGGCTAGTGGTCTAGCTCGGACGGGGATATCAAGCCCTATGGATCCATATACTACTACTCGCGCCCACCAGTTCTTATAACTGGCAGTTAACAGTTACCAAAGCTAAGGGATTTTCGGTTCAAACTCAGTGTAGAATTTAGTATGTACTTGTATCCATTGCGTTTTAAATAAAGTGCATGTATTCTCAGCCCAAAAATGTATATTGCAAAAGCAATTAAAAAGGGATCAATGAAACTCACCTTAGCAGCATATAAAGTCGTTCACCAAAATGTGATCGAAACACGGATTACCAAATAACCGTAGATCTCAACCTAGAGAACATATGTTGGTCAATAAATGTCTATCAAGCTAGGTCAGGTCATAGTGTATCACAATCCTAATGCTCGATATTGACATATAAAAGTTATCCAATGTTGTTTCAAAAAGTCAATTTTGACAATAGTTTAACAAAACGAGACGTACCTTATATAAGGATTCATTTACTCGGTTGGTAATATTCAAAAATCCAATTTATCAATCTCGTAAACAAGTTGTTTAAATCTTAATTGTAGATTCAAAAGCAATTTCAATTAACTTCAATCATAATTCAGTTGCTCATATCTTTTAATCCGTTCATCGAAATTATTCGATATCTAAATGAAAAGTTATTGATTTTTCGTCAGCTTTCCAAAAACATGTATATCATATATCTTTTATCAGTAATATATGTATTTAATTCATGGTACATCATAAACTGTTTAACAAGGAAATTTAGCTGATGTTATGCGAGGTGTATATAAAATAGTTATTAATTTTAGCAGAAAACACTATTAAATACGATACAATTTTACACAAGATATTTATTTATTTATAGAATGGATATACTTAAACCTTGCTACAACACTTATAGGCAGTGTACCTAATCGTACAGTAGTGTAGTTTTTAGTAAGTCCGGTTCGTTCCACAGGGAAATCTTTAAACAAAGCTCAACGCTATATTAGTTTACTTTTATAAAAATACAAATATATATATAAGTAATATTATTATTATAAAAGGGGGGTTTTTACCGTTTAATGACCGGTTTGTCGATTTTAAGACTTTAGTCGCAGTTAAAACCTAATGTAAAATATAAAATAAATACAAGACTTAAATTAAAGCGTAAAGTAAATAACGATAATGAAATTGCGAATAATAAAAGTGCGATAAAATAAACTTGCGATAATTAAAAAGTACGATAATTAAAAGTGCGATTAAATAACAATAAATAAAAAGTGCGATAATTAGAAGTGCAATTAAATATAAAATAAAGGAAATTAAATATGAAATAAAATAATTATGCTTATTTAAACTTCCGTAATCATGATGTTTGACGTGTTGATTTTAGTTTTATGCCCATGGGTTAATTGTCCTTTGTCCTGGATTATTTAATATGTCCGTCTGGTTTTTGTCCATAACAGTCCATCAGTCATAAATATAAAGTGCGAGTGTCCTCATCAAATTATTCTTATACCCGAAGTTAAATATTCCAACTAATTGGGGATTCGAATTGTAACAAGGTTTTAATACTTTGTTTAATGAATACACCAGGTTATCGACTGCGTGTAAACCAAGGTTTTACTACTTTGTTAACAATTACACCAATTACCCTTGAATGTAATTTCACCCCTGTTTTAATTATTCTAGTGGCTATTAATCCATTCCCGTGTCCGGTTAAATGAACGATTATTCGTACATATAAATACCCCGCCCATCGTGCCCGATCGAGTGTATATGGTAATTTATAGGGACGCCCAATTGTAAATCTTTATATTAACATTAACAAACTTTCATTTAGTTAAACAAATATAAAGCCCATTAACAGCCCATAGTCTAATTTCCACAAGTGTCGTTCTTTTGTCCAAACCCCAATTATGGTACAAAGCCCAATTACCCAATTTTAGTAATTAGCCCAACATCATGATTACTTCGTTTTAAATAAGCATAATAATAACTTAGCTACGAGACATTAATATAAAAAGGTTGAACATAACTTACAATGATTAAAAATAGCGTAGCGTTACACGGACAGAATTTCGACTTACACCCTTACAACATTCGCTAACATACCCTTATTATTAGAATTATAATTAAAATTAAAATTAAAATATAAATTATATATATATATTTTACGTATATATGAGAGAAGAGAGAAATAGAATATGAAATTTTGATCAGAATTCGGTTTGCTTTATAGCCAGAGTTGATTTTTGGGGCTCCGCGACTCGCGGCAAAATCCTCTTCAAACTCCGCGAGTCGCGGAGAATGTATTTACAGCTCACACCCTTGGAGTTTCTCTGCCGACGGTTTTATAATATATATATATATAATATATATATAATTAATATAATTAATTATATATTATATTATATTTATATGCATAGTTAACTTGTAATTTTTAGTCCGTTGCGTCGAGCGTTAAGAGTTGACTCTGGTCCCGGTTCCGGATTTTCGAACGTCCTTGCGTACAATTTTATATTTTGTATTTTGCGTTTTGAATCTTGTACTCTTGTAATTTCGAGACGTTTCTTATCAATAATTGGAACCTCTTTGATTGTCTTTTGTACTTTTGAGCTTTTTGGTCGTTTGCGTCTTCAATTCGTCGAATCTGTCTTTTGTCTTCACCTTTTATTATTTAAACGAATATCACTTGTAAATAGAACAATTGCAACTAAAATCTTGTCTTTCTTGAGGAATAATGCTATGAAATATATGTTCGTTTTTAGCATTATCATTAGCATACAAGCATGTATAAATATATATACTCGAGCACTAGACATGGATACACAAAGTACGTAGACGTAACGGAGATGATAACACTAGGTTTGACTTGCAAATAATACCCATCAATATTACCCATAACCTCCTTGGCAATAACCCATAATTTCCTTAGCTTTATCCGGCTCATAAACTATTTTGAAAGTGACATGCTCATGACCTCGTCGTAGTATTTTATGTATAATACTAATAATAATACAAATACTACTAATAATAATAAGATTAATAATAATATTAATCTTAATAATAATAATAATAATAATAATAATAATAATAATAATAATAATAATAATATAATTAATAAATATAATACGGAGTAATTTTTAAATTAAAACAGAGGCAGATATCTCGAGCTTTATAGGTGTGGCCTGTCCAGGACTGCCATGCGATCGCATGGCCTCCAAGACCATTTCCCATGCGATCGCATGGAATGGATTTCCAGCTCATGATCTTTTAACTTCTAGTTTGTCGACATATTTTTTAATTATTAATATAATATATTTAATTTATATAATTAATTATATATTATATTAAATTCACATGCATAGTTGACTTGTAATTTTCGTTCCGATAAGTCGTACGTCGTCACTCGACTTATGTCCCGGTTCCGGTTTTTCAAACGTCCTATCGTATACTGAGAAAACTTGTACTTTACGTTTCGTGAATCGTACCTTTGTCAAAATATAGTCTTAAATCATCTATAAACTATACCACTGTAGCAAAGTCACTCGACTTATGTCCCGGTTCCGGTTTTTTACTGTAGCAATTCACTGTAGCAAATAGTGATTTTCAAAAACACTGTAGCATTTTGGGTACTGTAGCAATTTGAAAATGTTACAATTGTTTACTAAATAACTTGAAATTATATATATGTATATATCTTTTTAATATACATAAATCAGTTTTTAAATACACATTGGAAGTTATTTATAAATAAATTTTAATAATAAATATTTCAACTTATCATATATATTCAAATAGATATTTAAACCAATAAGTTTAATGTACGGTATCAAATAATTAATACATTGTTACCTTTTCAAGTTATAGTATATATGTATCTATTTACATATAATTGTTCGCGAATCGTCGAAAACAAACGAAGGGTATTTAAATATATAAAAGTAGTTCAAAAATTTTGAGATTCAGTTTTACATACTTTGCTTATCGTGTCGGAAATGTTAATCATACAAAGATTAAGTTTAAATTTGGTCAGAAATTTCCGGGTCATCACAGTACCTACCCGTTAAAGAAATTTCGTCCCGAAATTTGAGTGAGGTCGTCATGGCTAACAATAAAAATGTTTTAGTGACGAATATGAGTTGATAATAGAGTTTTATCTATGTTTGAATAATATGGATAAAATAATCCAATTACTCGAAGCGTATGAGAAAAGTTATCGTAATCAAGTGAAATGGAGAATAGAGATGCGTCTTATCTCTTGATGTAGTAACGATTGATTTCCGAATTTTAAGGAATAGAAAATCTTCATAATTTAAATAAGATTTGATTTTTCAGAATTTGCGAAAATTAGGATTTTCTTTGATTAAATGCGTAATCTGCCTCTATTGCTGTGTCCGATATTTTGCTATAAATTGACCTCTTCCGTTTCATTTATTTTCAACACTCCTATAATCTTCTTTATTATTTCATACATCCCAATAGATTGTGAAAATGCTTAATCCAGTTCTGATTCTTGATATTTTCCTGGCTATCGTATCCTTCATTCTTCTTTTTCATCTGCCACCAGAGGAAGATATTTTCTTCTACTATTACCTTGGGGTTATAGTGTTTTTCATTCTCCCGTGTCTTTATATTGCTATACGCATTGATATATACGGTTTGTAATTTCAGGGTTGTTATCGGGCTTTATATTCTCCATTATATTTCGGAGCTTCATGCTTTCGTTTTCTCTCCCCGACCTTAAGTCAAGCGGATAATGGTCCAGAATTCGTAGGTATGAAGTTTCAGATGAACATAACTAATGTTCTAAGAAAGAAATGGTAATAGCACAATCTGACTTATCAAATTACCAGAATACCTCGAAAAAGACCGAATCATTAAGAAAATATTTTCTTGATATTTTGAGAGATTATATAGAATGAAAGAGTTATGTAACATGGTTCATGATGAGGGTATGATATGTGAACCTTTATCACGTTCCATTAGAAACTCAGCATGACTTACTGTAATATAATCACGTTGATCAAGTGTCATTATATTATATTAACTCATGCTTCAATTCCCAACATTACTTCAAAACATTTATATTTTAAACTTGAAAGTTTCAGAATTTAGAAACTAAAATAGTTTCTTTTATGGGGTAACACAGATATCGTAAAGAGAAAATTGATTTTCGATAAGAATGATTATGAAATTATCTCCAGAAATATGGAGGATATTTATAATGAAAGATACGATGATATCTTAGAATTTCTAATATCAGAGGATGATGAAGAATATTATCCGCAAGGGTTTAGATTCGGAAACAAGGTATTCGTTAATGGCTTCAGCAGATACTGAATCATTTGGATTCTTTGAAGACAGGTTTCGTCCTTGTGATTTATCCACAGCCTCTTTCATACTTTGCTCAATCCGTTTTCCAGTTCCAAACTTTCTCTTTTTCTCAGCTTTACCACCATACTATTCTTTATCATCAAACTTTCGACTGTTAAGGTCGTTTACAGTTTTTGCTGCTTCATCAACATTTTTCCAAAATTCGGAGAACTAGTTTCGTAGTTTGGGGTGTTTTTCGGAAACTTCACATTCGAAGTATGTAAGTCCAGGAGGTAGACGTTATATGTACACATATAACTGTTGGCGTAGACGTGCTACAAGATTTCAAAATACTGATTGCTAATTCTCGATAGTTGGTATGGCAATTGCCGTTACAAGATGTGGATGAGTACATGATACGGTTTCAATGAGTATAAGGATTTTTTGGAAGGTCAAAGATCAATGAAGTTGTTGGTAAATTTACTGCTAATGTGGTGGAACATAAAAGGTTCCCCAGTATCAAGAACGTATAAGTCAAGGTTATAATAAGGCTAATCTGAAAAATCGAAGTTGACTGGTTGGAAGTGTGATAAAACTGGATACTTTGAAAAGGATTGCAGGATTATTTTCGATATTAACAACGCTAAAGGATCTTGCACAGTTTTGAAGTCAAAGTATAGCTTTGAAAGATGTAGAGATTCACTGTAGCAATTCACTGTAGCAAATAGTGATTTTCCAAAACACTGTAGCATTTTGGGTACTGTAGCAATTTGAAAATGTTACTATCGTTTACTAAATAACTTGAAATTATATATATGTATATATCTTTTTAATATACATAAATCAGTTTTTAAATACACATTGGAAGTTATTTATAAATAAATTTTAATAATAAATATTTCAACTTATCATATATATTCAAATAGATATTTAAACCAATAAGTTTAATGTACGGTATCAAATAATTAATACATTGTTACCTTTTCAAGTTATAGTATATATGTATCTATTTACATATAATTGTTCGCGAATCGTCGAAAACAAACGAAGGGTATTTAAATATATAAAAGTAGTTCAAAAATTTTGAGATTCAGTTTTACATACTTTGCTTATCGTGTCGGAAATGTTAATCATACAAAGATTAAGTTTAAATTTGGTCAGAAATTTCCGGGTCATTACAGATAATCTACGTAAAGCTTTTTAAACCTTTATTTATGAAATAAAGGTTATGGTTTATTTTAAAATGAATGCAGTCTTTGAAAAACGTCTCATATAGAGGTCAAAACCTCGCAACGAAATCAATTAATATGGAACGTTTTTAATCAATAAGAACGGGACATTTCATCTTATCTCTTGATGTAGTAACAATTGATTTCCGGATTTTAAGGAATAGAAAATCTTCATAATCTAAATAAGATTTGATTCTTCAGAATTTGCGAAAATTAGGATTTTCTTTGATTAAATGCGTAATCTGCCTCTATTGCTGCGTCCGATATTTTGCTATAAATTGACCTCTTCCATTTCATTTATTTTCAACACTCCTATAATATTCTTTCTTATTTCATACATCCCAATAGATTGTGAAAATGCTTAATCCAGTTCTGATTCTTGATATTTTCCTGGCTATCGTATCCTTCATTATTCTTTTTCATCTGCCACCAGAGGAAGTTATTTTCTTCTACTATTACCTTGGGGTTATAGTGTTTTTCATTCTCCCGTGTCTTTATATTGCTATACGCATTGATATACACGGTTTGTAATTTCGGGGTTGTTATCGGGCTTTATATTCTCCATTATATTTCGGAGCTTCATGCTTTCGTTTTCTCTTCCCGACCTTAAGTTAAGTGAATAATGGTCCAGAATTCGTAGCTATTCATTTCGGAATGAACATAGTTAATGTTCTAAGAAAGAAATTGTAATGGCACGATATTGATTTGTCAAATTATCAGAATATCTGGAAAAGACCGAATCATCAAGAAAAATATTTTCTTGATATGTTTAGAGGTTAAATAGAATGAAAGAGTTATGTAACATAGTTCATGATGAGGGTATGATCTGAGAACCTTTATCACGTTCCATTAGAAACTTAGCATGACTTACTGTAATATAATCACGTTGATCAAGTGTCATTATATTATACTAACTCATGCTTCAGCTCCCAACACCACTTTCAAAATATTCATATTTTAAACTTGAAAGTTTCAGATTTTAGAAACTAAAATAGTTTCTTTTATGATATAACACAGATATCGCAAGGAGAAAATTGATTTCCGATACGAATGATTATGAAATTATCTCCAGAAATATGGAGGATATTTATAATGAAAGATACGATGATATCTTAGAATTTCTAATATCAGAGGATGATGAAGAATATTGTCCGCAAGGTTTTAGATTCGGAAGCAAGGTATTCGTTAATGGCTTCAGCAGATACTGAATCATTTGGATTCTTTGAAGGCAGATTTCGTCCTTGTGATTTATCCACAGCCTTTTTCATACTTTGCTCAATCCGTTTTCCAGTACCAAACTTTCTCTTTTTCTGAGCTTTGCCAGCACACTATCCTTTATCATCAAACTTTTTACTGTTAAGGTCGTTTATAGTTTTTGCTGCTTCATCAGCTTTTTTTCAAGATTTCGAGAACTAGTTCGTAGTTTAAGGTGTTTTTCAGAAACTTCACATTCGAAATCTGTAAGTCTAGAAGATCGATGTTATCCATATATAACTGTTGTCGTAGAAAATACTGCGAGATTCAAAATACTGATTGTTAATTCCTGGTAGTTGTAATGGCAATTACCGTTACAAGATGTGGATGAGTACATGATAGGGTTTCAATGAACAATTATAATGGTTTTTCGGAGAGACTTTACGTCACGGATTAATGAATTTGCTGGTACCCTTACTGTTAATGTGGTGCAACATGAAAGGTTCCCCAGTAACAAAAACGTATATGCCAAAATTACAAGTCTGAAAGGTCATCTTTGACTGGTTGAATGGTTGATAATACTGGATACTTTTGAAAAGGAATTGCAAGGTTATTTTCGGTAAAAACAATGCTAATGGATCTTGCACAGATTCAAAGTCAAAGTATAGCTTTGAAAGATGTAGAGATCTAAGAATGATATCACTTGTTAAATCTTGACTTGGATTCTGATCCGTCAATATCAGAATATGTAATTGAATTTGTATGGAAACGATTGTATATCGCTGTGAGCATAGTTAATAATTTTTTAATCAAAGTTGAAGAATGTACAGTATAACATATTAATTGTGAACTTATATATTTCCCGGGAATTACCTACCCGTTAAAGATTTCACAAGTAATATTTTGTACAAAAGAATTTTCATTACAGTCTTTATGAAAATATATGTATGTATATTTCTTCATATGTAATACGGATTTAATGAGTTAATATCATATTAAGCTCATTTGATTTTCGGCTTGACTTAGAAATGATTAATCTCTAAAACATTAAAGATTACATAATCTTTGCGGAGTATTTCTCTAATGTAATCGATACTCCATTATTTATTCTTATTTCTCGGTGAAGGATGTTGATGCTTGTGTAATCTTTGTGAACCTTACAAGGCACAGATGATGTTTTCTGGAAAGTTTCGAGTACATCGAAAATGAAAATGTAAAATCAATTATGTAATTGAATAATACACTTGGTTTATTATGAAATGGAATTCATTAGGTTGAAAACAGAGATTGTAGTTAACGATGGTTAAGTCATTAACGAAGGATGTACATCATAGCATATGAATTAACCGAGTAGTACCTACCAGTTAAGGTTCACACGTAATAACTTGGTACGAAAAGATTTATTTTGATTTCAAAATTCATATATATTAAATATACATAAAATTTCTTCAGGGGAAATGAGTTAATACTTCATCGGTTATTGTTGCTGGTATTTCTTGGTAACTACGGTGCGTATGACGTTGATGCTCGTGGAACAGATTGTGAAGTTGAGGTTTGCGATGCGGATGTTGTTGGTGGTGGTAATGGTACTGTTGGTGTTGTTGTCGGTGGTACTGTTGATGCCGGTGCTGCTGCTGGTGCTTGTAACCTTTGCACCATATTCTCCAAAGCCACTACCCGAGCGCGAAGCTTGTTGACTTCTTCTACTACACCGGGATGATTGGCGGTTCGGACGAGGGATGAATAAGATCCAGAATTTGAGATATTATATTGTCGTGACGAGATACTCTGGAAATGAGAGAGAAAATTGTGTCTCGAACAGGTTCGCCGGTAAGTGCTTCAGGTTCTTCGCCAAGAGGGCAATGTGGTGGATGGAAGGGATCGTCTTCTTCTTGTCTCCAATAATTAAGTAGGCTACGAACCCATCCCCAATTCATCCAGAATAGATGATGGCTAATTGGTTGATCCATTCCGGTTACACTGTCTTCGGAATTTAGGTGAATATCCATATCGGAATAGCTGTCAGAGTTTAAGGAATTTGAATTGGATACGGGATCCATCTTGTATAATTAGATAGATGATTTTTGATATGAAATAGATTATACAATTTAGATTGGTACTCTTCAATACATAATTTACATATGTATATATAATACCAAAATTCCGTAAATTACGGAGAAATTTTTGGAAGATGGCAGTCAAAGTTTATAGTAACAGATACGCTAAGATATGAATTTTGTCTATACACTATTCATGCAATCAATGCAGTAAAACGTGTATAGACTTAAGAATGATAAGCATGTAATTTCCGACAAGAAATGATAAGCAAAACTTTTAACATGCAGACACGGTCGAAGTCCAGACTTACTAATGCATACTAACAACTATCAGTTAGACACACTTATGCAATACCTGGTTCACTAGGACCAACGCTTTGATACCAACTGTGACGATCGCTCCAAATCCATATGGACGAACACGTCATTCATTGATTTCATTGCGAGGTATTTGCCCTCTATATGATACGTTTTGTAAACATTGCATTCTTTTGAAAATGCACACCATAAATGAATATTTAAATCAAAGGTTTTCGACATCTGGTGATTTTTACATATAGACAATCACCATAAATAATAGTTTACAACAGTACTTCCGTTGACAATGCAGTCAAAATAAGATACATGGTGATGATTTGGTGAATGCAATGTTTCCTTGAAAAATATGTCATGTAAGACTCCATGCACATAGCTTGTCTAACATCTAAGCAAACAGCGGAAGACTTCTAGGAAACCTGAAAATAAACATGCTAACAAGTGTCAACACAAAGGTTGGTGAGTTCATAGTTTTAATATTACACATAATATGTATATCAATGTGGATTACAAAAGTCCAGTTGTATCATTCAAAACGTTTATCAATATGTTTTAAATAAAAGGTGGACCACAAGATTTCAGTTGTTTCATCCAGAAACGTTTATCAAAATATTCTACAAAATTGAGCACCCTGGTAACTAAACTTAACGTATATAATTTATACCCTTTGTATAATCATCTTAATAATACACGCAAACCAAAGTGTACGCTTCTCAATTAGCATACGTCCGTTAAAAGGCTAGTGCTCTAGCTCGGACGGGGATATCAAGCCCTATGGATCCATATACTACTACTCGCGCCCACCAGTTCTTATAACTGGCAGTTACTAGTTACCAAAGCTAAGGGATTTTCGGTTCAAACTCATTGTAGAATTTAGTATGTACTTGTATCCATTGCGTTTAAAATAAAGTGCATGTATTCTCAGCCCAAAAATATATATTGCAAAAGCAATTAAAAAGGGAGCAAATGAAACTCACTGTTTAATATTGATATACAATATTGTAGAAAAGCACGTAGACGCATCAGAGATGATAAACACGAGGTTTGATTCACAAAAATACCCTCGAACATTACCCATAATTTCCTTGGCAATAACCCATATTTTCCTTAGCTCTAGCTCGCTCAGAAACTTGTTTTAAAAATTACTTGGACAGCACTCCGTCGTAATATTTTATGTACATTATTATTTTTGTATCGCAAAAATAATAATACTAATAATAAAAATAATAAGATTAATAATAATCTTATTAATAATAATAATAATAATAATAATAATAATAATAATAATAATAATAATAATAATAATAATAAATAAATAAATAAAATAAATACGGAGTAATATGTATATTTGTGTATGTGTGTGTGATTAACTGGCCAAAACTCGAGAATTTATAGCACCTGACCCATTTTTACACCCCATGCGATCGCATGGGGTTTGTACTGGATAGCCATGCGATCGCATGGCTAAGATTTCCAGCTCAGAACCTTTTGTCAATTAGCTTGTCGACATGATTTTATATTAATATAATATATTTAATTTAAATAATTAATTATATATTATATTAAATTCACATGCATAGTTGACTTGTAAATTTCGTTCCGATAAGTCGTACGTCGTCACTTGACTTATGTCTCGGTTCCGGTTTTTCGAATGTCCTTTCGTACATTTAGAAAACTTGCATTTTACGTTTCGTGTCACGTACCTTTGTCAAAATATAGCCTTAAATTATCCATAACTATACCACTCATAGTATATCTTAAACTTTCGAATGTTTTGGTCATTTACTTCTTTAAATCATCGTCTCGTTATTTGTTAAAATACATTTTAAAATAGTGTTTACTGTAGCAATTCACTGTAGCAAAGTCAATTTCACTGTAGCAAATAGTGATTTTCGAAAACACTGTAGCATTTTGGGTACTGTAGCAATTTGAAAATACTGTAGCAAATTAGTGTTTTACTGGTTCATCTTAAACGCTTTAGTTAACTTATCTGAATATCAATTGAATCAATAAACGAATGTTAATATCGTTTACTAAATAACTTTAAATCATATATATTCAATTAGATATATAAACCAATAAGTTTAATGTACGGTATCATGCAATTAAAACATTGTTACCTTTTCAAGTTATAGTATATATGTATCTATTTACATATAATTGTTCGCGAATCGTCAAAAACAATCGAAGGGTTTTTAAATATATAAAAGTAGTTCAAAAATTTTGAGATTCAGTTTTACAGACTTTGCTTATCGTGTCGGAAATGTTAATCATACAAAGATTAAGTTTAAATTTGGTCAGAAATTTCCGGGTCATCACATCTAGTTAGTACACTTTTCAATCAAATTACTCATTAGCATAAATATCACAGCAATACAGTAAATGGGTCAGAATTGCACTTGACCCAAACATACAAACGCTGTCACTCGCACGGATGAGGTCTCACTCGTGCGACTGACTATGCTCACTCGCACGGGTGAGTATCCTCACTCGCATGACTGACCTATCACGTATACTAGTGATTATCAAACCTACTCGCACGGTTAAGTGTCTCACTCGTGCGAATGGACACTTCACTCGCACGAGTGAGTGCCTCAGACGCACTGTTGAGCAAGTACAGCAGCACAACTGCAATTCGAGCTTTTTACACACAACCTAAAGTTTGATTTAGTGTTTTAAAATCTTATCATTGGAAACTAGACCTCAAGACGATTCCAACGATAGTTTATTTGTCAAAAACGGAGTTACGGTTTGAAAGTTACAGCCTTTTCAATTTTAGCAAAAGCTGACCACTGCTCAACCGCGTGGTTGAGCCCTCAACCGTACGGTTGAGCCCTCAACCGTACGGTTGAGCCCTCAACCGCGTGGTTGAGCCCTCAAAAGTGTGCTCAACCGCGTGGTTGAGCTGTCAAAAGTGTGGATGCTAATGAACATCATCAGCTCGCTGTTTTTGAGTTTTTTTTATACTTAAAACTCGATTTCTGCTTGTTTTGATCAAGCAAATGACCCAAGAACACTATATAACACATATATAATCTATTTCTAACCACAAACAAGCATAATAAATGCATTCAAAGAAAGAATTGATCATCAAAAACTTACTTTTTCAAAACCCACTTAAAACCCATTTCAATTCATCCAAATTAAAGATATTTACCTCGTTTTGATTCTGAAATCACAGAGAATTTGATGAACGAAATCACTAGCTTTGATTTACACTTCTTGATTTTAGGATTTAGAGAGCAAAAGGTTGGTTTAGGGTTTATGTGTTGATAAAATTAGAAAGAAATGGAACATACAGTACATAATTATCTCATTTTAGGTTTCTTCATATGTAGGTAAGCTCTTCCGTCTAACACACGGGTATTTACCAGTTATCTGAAACTCAAAATCTTTAATAACTTATTCATTCTAAGTCCAATTCACAAAAGGAAATATGTTCTGTGACCCTTGTCACATAAAGCACATTACCCCATACACAATAATTATAAAATACATAATTATTAAAATTACTATTTTAGCACAGAAGGGTAAATAAGTCATTACCTACTAGGTCCAAAGCTAGGATATTACAAATCTACTCCCTTAAAGGAGATTCCGTCCTCAGAATCTGGTCAAGGTCAAACAAATGAAGGTATCTGGAAGTCATCAACTCCTCAGTTTCCCATGTCAGATTGGTGTCTAAACTATGCTTCCATTCCACAAGCACCATTGAAATCTGCTTCTTGCGTAACTTAGTCACTTTTCTGTTGACGATCCTCACTGGTTCTTCCACCAATTTCTTACTTGAATCTACTTTCAGATCTTGGAGCGGAAGAATTTTATTTTCATCGTCCACTTTACACTTACTAATATAGCAGATGTTAAACGTGTCATGAATACCTGCTAACTCTGGAGGGAGATCTAACATTACAGTTTGATCGTTCAACACTTGACGAATTCTAAAAGGACCAATGTGATAATATCAAAGTGTTTTACATTTATGAAAGGTGAAAAAATCACATCAAAGTGAAAGATGAAAAAATAAAAGAAACTATTTAAAATACGAATGAGTAATTCTTTTTAGGTTAAAACTATAAATAAATTATATACTTTCAGTTTTGTTCCAGTGTAGGTTATATACCTAAAAACCGATTATTTTAGGTTATAAACTTTCAAGTTATGTATCAATGTAAAGGGACTAAACATTTTAACCGGAAAAAAAAAATAAATGAGGGTATTTTGGGTATTTAAAGTGTTTTCCCCCAGGATAATCCAAAAATGTGATAGGATCCGAGCCTTGGCAAGGATATCTTCCCTCAAAATAATATATCTCAACTCCGGAGCACCGTGAACCACCTTGTTACACCACTTCCATATAAGCCATATTAGAACATATCTCGATGCCAAACACACTTCATTGACAGTCGTAGCTTTGACCTGAAAATTGGCTACACTTATTGCATTGATCAATCCAGTTAGAGGTTGGGCAGATGCTCTCCATCACCCAATAAAACCCCTCCACAGGGGAGAGACATACCTGCAAGTAGTGATAATATGATCCAAATCTTCTCGACAAGATCGCAGAGCGGACATTGCTTAGATTCCAATATCATTGCCCTTGAAGACAGATTAGATCGATTTGGGAGACCATTTTTTGCAATCCTCCATATAAGTATGTTTATTTTCTTTGGGATGGTCGATATCCATTTGGGAAACGGCAGAGGGCCCGATGATCCAAGACATAGATTGTCCAACAGTATTCTGAGTTTTGCTACATGGAAGATTCGGTTGGAACTTAGCTGACATGACCATTTATCCGGAGCACTCGAAAGACCAGGAACATCCTGCAGATTTAATTCAATGCTTTCAAGTTCGTTGTTTGTACTACCCCTTGGATCCCTTCGCCAATTCCAGTTGCATTTCAGACCCGAATCAGAGTTATAAACTCCATTTTCTATGACAACAGCTTTATCTTGTTCAAGCGCATAAAGCCTTGGGTAGGATGAGGCAAGGGTAACATTCGACCCCGGAATCCAAATGTCATTCCAGAATGATGTATTGGTCCCTGAACCAACCTCTCTAGTATAGGAGCCTGGATATTTTACCCCCATTTTTTAACAATCTCAACCACATTTACTAATATACTTCCAGGTTGAGGAATGATACATATCAGATAGATTTCAGCCTAAACCCCCATCTGAACCATAGATAGAGACAATTATATTTCGCCAAAGAGCATTCTGTTTAATCTTACACCTCTACCACCATTTACATAAGAGGCTAATATTTTTTGAATTCAAACTCCCAATACCTAAATCGCCTTTGGCTTCTGAAGACAAAGTATCTGACCAGCCGATCCATGAAATATTTTTCCGGTCCAACGAGTTCCAAAGAAATTTACGTCTAACGGATTCAAGAGAGTGGATAATACCTCACAGAGCTTTGAAAAGCGACATATAGTAGAGAGGAAGGCTCCAAAGGACCGATTTTACTAAGGTTAGTCTTCCACCAATCGAAAGACTCCTAGCCTTCCAAGGAGAAAGTTTGGATAGGAATTTTTCCTTCACGCTACTCCACGCCTTTAGTGCCACTTGAGCATTCAAGATTACGGGCAAGACGCTCAATATCATCCTTGTTAACATTCATCCCATAAATCTTACTCCTGGCCAAATTAATATGTATCCCCGAGACATCACCAAAGCATTTTAAAATTCTATTAAGTTATGAGCATTGCTTACCGATCATTCTCCAAAGATTAAAGCGTCATTCACATATTGTAAATGCGACAAATCCTCCTCTTTAGATCCCACATGGATGCCTTTAAATTAGCCAGTTTTCTTTGCTTCATTTATCGCCACACCTAATGCATCAATGACAATAAGGAATAGAAAATGGGATAATGGGTCTCCTTGATGAAGTCCTCTTTCTAAAGAAATTTTTTTAGAAAGGCTACCGTTGATAAGGACTGAGGCACGTCCCGAGCATAAACACCCCTTTATCCATCTACACCATTTCTCATCAAAATGCATTTGTTTCATACATATATACTGATATAATATCAGTCCGTACTTTTATTACAAGAGTTATTTAAAATTAAAATTAAAAATAAAATATAAGTTTTTTTTTTTTTTTTTAAATAGCCCTAATGACTATCGTTAAAAATTTAAGATATGTTTAAATGACTTGTAATCATCCTATTAACTTCTTAAAAATCAACTTCCTAGCCATTTTGTATCACAAATCATGCATAATAATTTCCTAAAGATAGTCCTTACGTCTACTATTACAAAAACTCAATATTTAAATATTAATTTAAATATATAAAATTATAAAATTTGAAAGTATAAACAAGTGAAAACAAAAGAGACGTTACTTTAAATGTTGGTTAAGTTGACGCTGTTTTCAGGTACTGGTGCATATACATACATACATACATACATACATATCATCCACTATATATATCACACCCTTTGTAAACAATCTTTCATCACCAACTACAAACACCCAACAACAAAACAATCAATCAAATTCCCCAAACTAATTAAGATGGTGGTTAACATGATGAAGTGGAGGCCATGGCCCCCACTTTCATCAAAACAGTTTCAAGCCAAGATCATTGTTCACTCTCTTCACGGCTTGCCGGAGTTAACCACCAGCTCCCCCATCTCCGGCGGTGATGATTATTCGAAACTGCGCGTTGAAGTTAAGTGGAAAGGATGTGATAAATCGAGTAATCTGATTAAATTAAAACGACACAGTTTGAAGACGGAGATTTCGAAAGAAGGATCAATGAATGATGATGGTGTTGTTGAATGGAATGAAGAATTTGTTGGTGTTTGTGATTTGGTTAGGTTTAGAGATGGGGGGTTTCATAACTGGGAGGTTGCATTCAAGGTGTTTGATGTAAGTCCTGAACTAATTTTTTTTTTTAATTGATTTATTAGTTAATCATTGTGATTAAAATTTGGACTATGTGAAATTTATACTGTTTGATTGATTAACTTGTTTCCAGTGCTAAGTTTTATAAGGTATTTACATTTTGTAAGATGTCAATTTGATAGAATTATGTTCTTAAAAATGGAATTTTTATCCTTGTGTTGTAAATCAGAATCTTGGATCGAATTTGATCGAGCTTCCTAGATTTTTGATTTTTCCGTTATCTGATCATCAAATTAATGGTTATTGGGTTAAATGGTACTGTAGATATGATTTTTAAGATGCTGATACAACATATACATCGAGTTTTTGTGATGTTGCTATATTAATGAAAGCATTTGACTGATGAGCATATCCCTAAAATAACCTTAATCAGGTGAACTATAATTAACTTCTGATCATAATTAGTTACGCATAACGATTGGTTATAAGAAACTAAGATAAGAATAGTGGTGCACCTGAATGAGAGTTAACGGTTTCTAGTAATTACTCCGGGTTTAACATCAATAAGGTTACGTATAAGATGCTTCAGTCTCTTTTTATGATCCAATATAGAAAATGCTGATTTTCTTTGGGTTGACCTTAATTTTTATGTTTGACCTTGTCCATTGTTAGTTTTGTAAAGAAATTTTAATCATGCTGCTTTTATACAGGGCTTAAACCAAGGACCAAAAAAATGGGATCATGCTGTTGCAACTGGATCATTGAACCTTGCTGAATTCTTGTCTGCTGGGCAAGAAATGACCCCAATTTGCATTCATCTTTCGGTGCCTAGTAGTACGGAGTGTAGTCCTATGCTCTCTGTAAGTACTATTAAAATATTCAATCCTTATGTAATATTATACCTTGAAGTCCGAAGATGGGCAGATCAATTACTGGGTCAAAATAAGTAACATTTTGGTACTGATTAAACGGGCCGAGTTGATCCGAAACACTATATGTCCAAAGTTAGTTAATTTTTTCATAAATTTTTACGGTGTCATATTGCAAATTTACTCAACTTTTTCACACATCTGATTTAGGAGTGTTCTTTAGGTGTTTTCTAACCCTTCCCCAAGTAATATTTTTATTTTATTTTATTTTACCCGTTAGAGATAAAGAATAACCTGAGTTGGCCCAATTAAAAGTGATTGGTTTTGAACTTATTTTGATGTCAATGTTACAATATGCAGGTATCACTCAGCCTTCAAGAATTGAAGACTACTCACAACATTAGCGAACTAGCACGAAGATCGGTTACGCCTGTTAACGAAGATGAGCCCTCGGGTCTTAAAGCTGGTTTAAAAAATGTCAAAATCTTTAAAATAATTTCCGCTCACCGGGCCAAAAGAGCATGTCGGGATGAAGATGGCAGTGGGAAAAGTTCAGTCAGATCCGACGGTGCAGATTATCCATTTGATACAGATTCGCTTGAAGGAACCGATTTGGAAGAAGTAGATTATGCTGATTCTAATATTAAAAAGTCCCTCAGTTATGGAACTTTAACTTCTTATTTTAACTCGAGTAGTAGTGAAGATGGGGATAGGATATATTACCAAAGTCACGGCACAAAAAACGCAGATGATTTGAATTTATCTGCAGTTGTCCGGTCAGAAAGGCCAGTTTCGAAACGCAGCATCTTTAGATGGAGGAAAAGGAAATTGAGTTTTAGATCTCCAAAAGCCAAAGGAGAGCCTCTTCTTAAAAGGGATGTACGAGAGGAAGGTGGTGATGATATTGACTTTGACCGTCGAATGCTGACATCATCAGATGAATCCTCATACGGGGTAAATTCTCTCATTTTTTTTATAGAAGTATTGGGTAAATGGGATCGGGTTATTCACTTATACTTCATCTTTAATGGATCAATGGGGAACTTTTAAAAGTAGCAGAAATGGAAACCAGGTCATCAAATACAAATTCATAAAATCTCCTCCAACATCTTTTATTTAAAAAGTCAGATTATCATTATATTTTTAGTATTTTTAATATGATTTAACAAAAAATTGCTTTAAAAACTCTTAAATTTTAATAAAAGCGTGTTTGCAGCCCAAGTCCTCGTAACATGTACTGAGAAATGACCCCATTTGACCCGTTATCAACTTTCCTTATACGACCTATTTTGTTAGGAACTTGCTATTTGACCCGTTAGACAACGTTCCCGACCCATTTCCATTTGACCTCTTTGAGCACCCAGTCAAATTACTACTTCGTAACCTTTTTTTTTTAGTTTCGACTTCTGATAGTCTTTATTAACATTGCAGTGGCACAGAAGTGAGGAAGGCTCAACCACAAGTAGATCTTCAACCTCTGAATTCGGAGACGATAATTTTGTTGTCGGTAAATGGGGCAACAAGGAAGTTATAAGTAGGGACGGGCACATGACGATTCAAACCCAAATTTTCTTTGCTTCCATTGATCAAAGAAGCGAAAAAGCATCTGGAGAAAGTGCATGCACATCATTAGTTGCCACCATAGCCGAATGGTTCCATAAAAACCGCCATCTAATGCCCATTAAATCCGAGCTCGATACCTTAATCCGAGAAGGATCATTAGAGTGGAGAAACCTCTGTGAAAACGAAGTTTATCGAAAACGATTTCCCGATAAACACTTTGACCTCGAAACCGTCCTTCAAGCTGAGGCTCGTATTTCTGTAGTACCTGACAAGTCCTTCATTGGATTCTTTCAACCCGATGGGCAGGAAGGTAAAGTCTTCGACTTTCTTAATGGTGCTATGTCGTTTGACTCCATATGGGATGAGATAAGTCAAATCGGGTCAAACCACAGTAACAACCTACACCCGTTGGTCTACATTGTTAGCTGGAATGACCATTTCTTCATTTTGAAAGTTGAAAAAGATGCGTACTTTATAATCGATACATTGGGAGAAAGGTTACATGAGGGTTGTAATCAAGCATTCATCTTGAAGTTTGACCAAGATACTACAATTCGACGGAAGTCAACTGAACAAGTTGATGCGAATTCATTGAGTAAAAGCACGAAGGAAGAGTTTGTGGTGTCAAAAGGTAAAGAATCGTGTAAAGAGTATATTAAGAGCTTTTTAGCTGCGATTCCGTTAAGAGAATTGCAGGCCGATGTCAAGAAAGGCTTGTTGGCAGCATCAAGCCCTCTCGTTCATCATCGACTACAAATCGAATTTCACTACACCAAGTGTTTATAGACGTTTCAGTAAAAAAGTTGATTCTTTTTATATATACTTTTTTACTCCCCTAGAGTTGGTATCTATATCAATCAATTAGTAAGATCATATGCTGACTTTTGTTGAAGTTCAAGATTATGCATAATAAGCTATACAAGTGAGTTAAGGCATTTGCTGTTTACACGTTTATCATCTCAAGAACACCTCTGTTTTAAATTATAGACAAAACCTTCGGCTACCGAATCTTGTTCAAAGGCCCTGTTTGTTCTGAATACCGTCAGAATGATTAAAATTACCAAATTAATCATGTACATGAGAAGTTAAAAACAGTTTTGTCAACAGTTATGAAAAAGTTTTAATTATTATGTAAATTCATATTTTCATGACTTAAATTGTTAAGATATATTATTTCATTAAGGAAAAAAAAAAAACATACACCACTCCGACTTATTAAATTTTATACAATTATTAAGTCCATTAAGTCATAAACAAACGAGACCTAAGATTAATTGCTCCTTCCCACACATGTCCGAGTTTAAGTAGAATTTGTGTGCTACTTAAAATCGAATTAAGTCGTGTCACTCGAGAGGATCGGTTACTTCATCAAGCTTGAGCTTTTAAAAGCAAAAGTGTGATCTAGCTCGAGTCTTTGAGTTTTAAAAACAAGTCGATCTATAGACTATGCTTACTCCACTCGACTATGGTCGACTCTTGCCAGGAACACGGAAGCTATAATGAAACTATGAATCTCATGGAGAGTTCAATCCTGGTTCAAGATGAACGCTGGTTAATGATACGCATACCCGATCAGCTCGTGTAGCGTATCAAACAGCATCGCCACTAGCGGCTTGCCAGAGCGCGCCAAGGCCTGAAGCGCTATACTTATTACCATCGCGCTAGTCCTATAAGCGCGCATAGGTAGCGGCCACATGACGGGCGATGCTGTAGCTGGCAGAGGACACCTGGCAGACAAGGATCAGGGCCGACAAGAACACTTTTTACTTTTGTCGGACCAGCTCGCCTGAGGACGTACTATTTGCAGAGCACGATCTGTTTAGCCTCATTACGTGGCAATAGAAGACAAGAAAGGTTATCCTATAAATACAAGACTTAGTCCACAGAACGAAGGATCTGGATTTTGTCCACATTCACACACACGTTCTAAGAACAGCAGCGCTTAGCGCAAATATACCCGCGCTACCGGACTCACAGCATTACACTAGACATTCTTGATATACAGTTAATGTTCTATGAACAGAAACCCTATCTTATAGCGCGAGCCATCAATGACCGGACCACCCGCTGATGGTGGGTCTAATGTTTAACCACTCCTGTTGAGATCATCATCTCGCAAGGGGTTATTCACGGTACTCCGGACCGGAGAGTTAAACCCAATTGACCCTTAAATCCCCTCTTAGTGATGTCAAGCATGGACCGAACCCGACCCGATTATTCTATGCTTGATCATTTGGCGCCATCCGTGGGACAATCAAGTTAAAAGATTTTGATTTGATCTTTTTTCTGTATGTCCACTAACAACCCGCTTATTTCCGCTTGATATACAGTGACAGGTATTGAGATGGCCAGCAAGCAGGAAGTACCAAAGCCCGCTCAAGCACGAGCTACATCACCTACGGGACCTAAGCATGCCGCCAAGGGGTCGGCAGGAACTTCTGATAACGCGCCGCCAAGGGGCGCACAGATGCCTCCCCCTGGCGCACCCGCGTCGTCCTTTAAGACTCCAGAAGCAATTAGGCCGATACCATGGGCCTCAAACACTGCGAGCACGGGATTTGTACCCACCTATCCAGCTACTGAATCTGCGTGTATTAGCCCTAGCCATACTAGCAGCCCCGCTGGCTCACAGGACGCACGGTCTTCACCGTCACCTCGGAGGGATGCCTCCCCAACTACACCCGGGTCTAGCGCCACTACTTTCGTGCAGGGTGCTTCATCTGCAGGAAAGGGGACATCCACAGAATCACCAGCTATTACACGCGAACAACGCGCCCACAGCCAAGCCAATTTGATCCATGCTTTGATGAATGTTGCGCCAGATGATATGGTACATGAGTTCGAGCAACCGGGAAGGGCCGAGCTCATGATTAAGAACCTGTACGCAGGGATGAAGGGAGTGCCCGTTAAACCCTCTTTTGAAACAGCGCCTACTGGAGAAAAGTTCTCGGCGCGTATACTGAACCATGTTTCTACATCGTTGCCTGTAATACCGTTAACCCTGGGGGTACTATGATGGATTCTCAGACCCAGATGACTTCCTACAAAAGTATGAAGGTATAGCACACAATCAGCGCTGGGCTGACGAGACAAAGTGCATGGAGTTCCCGCCGCTTTTAGAGGGCGTAGCTCGACAATGGTTCAATAACCTACCAGCGCCAGTTATAAGTTGCTATGATGATCTTCGGACGCATTTCCTGCTCAACTTCCACAACATGCGCGCGACTCGAAGGACGCATGTTGAGTGTCATGACATCAAGCACGAGAGAGGGGAATCCTTGGGACACTTCATCGACCGGTATTGTGAAGAGGTAGCTAGAATTCCCAAATGCGCGGAGTCACTAAAGGTATCTGGTTTCATACATGGGATCTGCTGGGAGCGCCACCTAACGTTGTGGCAGAGGTTGAGGAAGCGCCCCCCAGAGACATTGGTGGAAGCGATAAGAGAAGCGCACGAACACATGCGTGCTGAAGAAGACACCTCAAGATACTCGAGTTACAGGAGTTCAGGTAATGGTCGGCGCGACGGCTATGATTCGCCCAGAGGTGGACGCCAGTCGGGTGGTTTCGGGAGAAGCCAGCACGACTCTTGTAGTGACCCGAACTTTTCCATGTTTATATATATTAATTGAGATTGATATTTACATGATTAAATGTTTCTAACATGTTAAGCATTCAAACTTGTTAAGACTTGATTAAATGAAATATGTTTCATATAGACAATTGACCACCCAAGTTGACCGGTGATTCACGAACGTTAAAACTTGTAAAAACTATATGATGACATATATATGGATATATATATAGTTAACATGATACTATGATAAGTAAACATATCATTAAGTATATGAACAATGAACTACATATGTAAAAACAAGACTACTAACTTAATGATTTTTAAAAGAGACATATATGTAACGATTATCGTTGTAAAGACATTTAATGTATATATATCATATTAAGAGATATTCATACATGATAATATCATGATAATATAATAATTTAAAATCTCATTTGATATTATAAACATTGGGTTAACAACATTTAACAAGATCGTTAACCTAAAGGTTTCAAAACAACACTTACATGTAACGACTAACGATGACTTAACGACTCAGTTAAAATGTATATACATATAGTGTTTTAATATGTATTTATACACTTTTGAAAGACTTCAATACACTTATCAAAATACTTCTACTTAACAAAAATGCTTACAAATACATCCTCGTTCAGTTTCATCAACAATTCTACTCGTATGCACCAGTATTCGTACTCGTACAATACACAGCTTTTAGATGTATGTACTATTGGTATATACACTCCAATGATCAGCTCTTAGCAGCCCATGTGAGTCACCTAACACATGTGGGAACCATCATTTGGCAACTAGCATGAAATATCTCATAAAATTACAAAAATATGAGTAATCATTCATGACTTATTTACATGAAAACAAAATTACATATCCTTTATATCTAATCCATACACCAACGACCAAAAACACCTACAAACACTTTAATTCTTCAATTTTCTTCATCTAATTGATCTCTCTCAAGTTCTATCTTCAAGTTCTAAGTGTTCTTCATAAATTCTACAAGTTCTAGTTACATAAAATCAAGAATACTTTCAAGTTTGCTAGCTCACTTCCAATCTTGTAAGGTGATCATCCAACCTCAAGAAATCTTTGTTTCTTACAGTAGGTTATCATTCTAATACAAGGTAATAATCATATTCAAACTTTGGTTCAATTTCTATAACTATAACAATCTTATTTCAAGTGATGATCTTACTTGAACTTGTTTTCGTGTCATGATTCTGCTTCAAGAACTTCGAGCCATCCAAGGATCCGTTGAAGCTAGATCCATTTTTTTGTTTTCCAGTAGGTTTATCCAAGGAACTTAAGGTAGTAATGATTTTCATAACATCATTCGATTCATACATATAAAGCTATCTTATTCGAAGGTTTAAACTTGTAATCACTAGAACATAGTTTAGTTAATTCTAAACTTGTTCGCAAACAAAAGTTAATCCTTCTAACTTGACTTTTAAAATCAACTAAACAAATGTTCTATATCTATATGATATGCTAACTTAATGATTTAAAACCTGGAAACACGAAAAACACCGTAAAACCGGATTTACGCCGTCGTAGTAACACCGCGAGCTGTTTTGGGTTAGTTAATTAAAAACTATGATAAACTTTGATTTAAAAGTTGTTATTCTGAGAAAATGATTTTTATTATGAACATGAAACTATATCCAAAAATTATGGTTAAACTCAAAGTGGAAGTATGTTTTCTAAAATGGTCATCTAGACGTCGTTCTTTCGACTGAAATGACTACCTTTACAAAAACGACTTGTAACTTATTTTTCTGACTATAAACCTATACTTTTTCTGTTTAAATTCATAAAATAGAGTTCAATATGAAACCATAGCAATTTGATTCACTCAAAACGGATTTAAAATGAAGAAGTTATGGGTAAAACAAGATTGGATAATTTTTCTCATTTTAGCTACGTGAAAATTGGTAACAAATCTATTCCAACCATAACTTAATCAACTTGTATTATATATTATGTAATCTTGAGATACCATAGACACGTATACAATGTTTCGACCTATCATGTCGACACATCTATATATATTTCGGAACAACCATAGACATTCTATATGTGAATGTTGGAGTTAGCTATACAGGGTTGAGGTTGATTCCAAAATATATATAGTTTGAGTTGTGATCAATACTGAGATACGTATACACTGGGTCGTGGATTGATTCAAGATAATATTTATCGATTTATTTCTGTACATCTAACTGTGGACAACTAGTTGTAGGTTACTAACGAGGACAGCTGACTTAATAAACTTAAAACATCAAAATATATTAAAAGTGTTGTAAATATATTTTGAACATACTTTGATATATATGTATATATTGTTATAGGTTCGTGAATCAACCAGTGGCCAAGTCTTACTTCCCGACGAAGTAAAAATATGTGAAAGTGAGTTATAGTCCCACTTTTAAAATCTAATATTTTTGGGATGAGAATACATGTAGGTTTTATAAATGATTTACAAAATAGACACAAGTACGTGAAACTACATTCTATGGTTGAATTATCGAAATGCATTACAACATGGAAATTATGCGCAACATAGATGAGTAAACAAGATAAACTTTCATTATCATCAAAAGAGTAATTACATTGTTAAAATAAAATTACAAGTTTACAACGGGTCTTTTAATAAACGATCAGCATCAGCAGTGGGGTCTTCGGATAAGGCCACCAATGAAGGGACCCTGACGTTCGTCAGCGTCGGCTCCATAGCCCCGCTCTTCTGTGCGGCAAGAGGATCCACATCCTTGGCAATAAGAGCATCCAAGGCCTCAGAGGGTTGGACGAGAGGCTGAATCTTTCTCCAAAAAATGAGTCTCTCCTCCGCCTTGAAAGCGAGAACAGCGTCGACAAAAAGATCGCTCACGTATTTTGAGTCAATGGCACGACCGACGAGCTCGGGGAGACCCCTCTTCAACGTCTCAAATTGGCACTTGGCCGTGTCACGATCGACCTGACAAGAAGCTAAGCGACCAGTCAAGTCCTCGCGCTCTTTTTCCCAAGCGCACTTCTCAGACTCAAGGGACTTGACCTTTTTAGCCAACTCCCCAACCTTAGATGCCAAGGACGCCTTCTCCTCAGCTAGGACCAACGAGGCACTGGCCGCCTCATTACGAGCCTTCTCTGAATGCTCGAGATCAGAAGTCAGATGCACGATACGGTCATGCATCTGCTCAGCAGTCAGCGCACCCGACGCGGAAGAGCCGACACCGTCTAGGCGCGCCTTCACCTCCTTAAGACAGCTTTTAGCACGCATCAAGTTTAGCATGGCCAACTGAACGTCAAAACGCCATGCTGCCACGGGCGAGAGATGCCCAAAGTAGTTGGGAAGCCTGATGTCTTCCAAGTAGTCGAACTGACAGGCCGCCGTAGCCTCCGGAATAGACAACTGATCGTTCATGCCATAGAACTGCAGGAGAGATTCTATAAATAAGAAGACAACTGGTTAGTAACAAAAAAGGTAGCGCAATGCCCCAGTACTTGAAGACAACTGGTTATTACCTTTTCCCTTTTTAGCGCGCTTGCGCTTACTCCCACCCTTAGTTTAGGGCTCACTAGCCTTGCCCCATTCAACATCTGCCTGACGAGAGTCCTCGTCTACATGACTCTCGCGCTGATTGGCGCTACCAGACCCACTGGCGCTAATAGCGGCATCACCTTGGGCTTGCCCATCGATGTCCATGTCCTGGTCACCCTGATTCTCCACATCAGGCGTCCCAGTATGAACGCCCTCAATGTCGCGCGAAGCCAGAAGCCTGTCTAGACGCATCTCTCAAATAAGATATGCTAAATTAGACACAAGTGACAAAGAGAAAACAAGTGCAAAAATAACGCCCATCTGCTGCCTACCATTATCATCGGCGTCTAAGATAACTGGCATGGCAGGCGGATAGGGACACATATTAGCAACCCTTAAAATATCGGAGCTATATGGACGGATAGGGAGTTCGCGGTTATAAAAATGAACAAGTCTCTGCTGCTCATCAGGGGAAAGGGGAGGCCTAACGTTTAACTCCACGCTGATAGCACCGGTATGCCACGCGCAGATATTTCTATATGCAAGCGGAATAAATGAATCGTCGATAAAGAAGAATGAATTCATCCACCTCCTGCGCACCCAGCTTTCGTGCTCTGTACAAACAAAATCTTGTCATTGAAAGAATACCAGCTCTGTTGATTCTTACGACATGAAAAGACGTTCTTAAACAAGTTTAGCGATGGAGGAAACTGATAGTGCTGGAAAATCATCTCGAAAAGAATAACGCGACATGCGCTATAAGGATGCAGCTGCCCAATGCCAACATTGAAGTGAGTAAGAACCTCCATAAAGAAAGAAGTGGGAGGATAGCGCACATTCCCATCCAACATGACCTGCCTATATACGGTAACCTTACCGTCGATAACATCACTAGCACGCTGACTAGCCAGGGGCGCTACAGGATTCAAATCAGCCAAAGGTGGATACCACTTCACCAACTGCGCGACTTTGCGCTGCGTCATAACAGACTTGATAACCTCACAGTTTGGGGGTTTAGTAGTAGAGGAAGACGAGGCCATCTATTAACAAATAAATCAAAGAATCGTAATAAGAGAGACTAAGTGGGCGCTAACCTGAAAAAGCTAATAGACAAGGTCGAAGTAGTAAGCCGATAAGATTTGCACGAGAATGAAGAGCAGAGATGAAGTAAAAAATTGAGAGAGATGATTATGAAGTATTTATAGGAGAGTAAAAATATAAAATAGGACCTAAGGGAAGTTGAAAATAGGCGGTTAAAATATCAAGGGCGGAGATTGAGCCACGTGTTGAAAGATGGAAAGGGAAGAGTACGAGGAAACAAAAGGCGGCGAAATTGGCGGAAATACAACTGTAGCATCTGACAAACCGTCGCTTCGGTTTTCCTGCATTTAATGCAACAGGACAAAATGCTTTTTAAATATAAAAAAGAAGAAGATGGCGGCGCGCAGTAAAAAGTAATTGATCGACAGTTACTAGTTGAGTTCAACGCCATGCGCCGCACCTACGCGCACCATTGAACGACAGTTACGAGTTGAGTTCAACGCCACGTGCCGCACCTATGCACACAATTGAACGACAGTTACGAGTTGAGTTCAACGCCACGCGCCGCACCTACGCGCACCATTGAACGACAGTTACGAGTTGAGTTCAACGCCATGCGCCGCACCTACGCATACCATTGAATGATAGTTACGAGTTGCGTTCAACGCCACGCGCTGCACCTACGCGCACCGTTGAACGATAGCTACAAGTTGAGTTCAACGCCATGCGCCGCAACTGCGCATTCCATTGAACTGGGGGACTTAATGATACGCATACCCGATCATCTCGTGTAGCGTATCAAACAGCATCGCCAATAGCGGCTTGCCAGAGCGCGCCAAGGCCTGAAGCGCTATACTTATTACCATCGCGCTAGTCCTATAAGCGCGCATAGGTAGCGGCCACATGACGGGCGATGCTGTAGCTGGCAGAGGACACCTGGCAGACAAGGATCAGAGCCGACAAGAACACTTGTTTACTTTTGTTGGGCCAGCTCGCCTGAGGACGTACTATTTGCAGAGCACAATCTGTTTAGCCTCATTACGTGGCAATAGTGAAATGTCCCGTTCATATCGATTAGAAACGTTTCATATTAATTGATTTCATTGCGAGGTTTTGACCTCTATATGAGACGTTTTTCAAAGACTGCATTCGATTTTTAAAAACAAACCATAACCTTTATTTTATCGATAAAGGTTTAAAAACATTACGAAGATTATCAAATAATGATAATCTAAAATATAGCGTTCTCACACGACCATTACATAATGGTTTACAATAATATTACACAACAACTTAAGTCTTCGAATGCAGTTTTTAAACAATATTATACAAGCATGCAGACTCCAATCCTATCTTTATTTAGCATGCAACAGCGGAAGCTCTTAATAATCACCTGAGAATAAACATGCTTAAAACATCAACAAAAATGTTGGTGAGTTATAGGTTTAACCTATATATTTATCAAATCGTAATAATAGACCACAAGATTTCATTTATTCAATAATCTTACACTCGCAAGTGTTTAAAAATCATTCATATGATGAACACCTGGTAACCGACATTAACTTTAATGCATATTGTAGTGACCCGAACTTTTTCATGTTTATATATATTAATTGAGATTGATATTTACATGATTAAATGTTTCCAACATGTTAAGCAATCAAACTTGTTAAGACTTGATTAATTGAAATATGTTTCATATAGACAATTGACCACCCAAGTTGACCGGTGATTCACGAACGTTAAAACTCGTAAAAACTATATGATAACATATATATGGATATATATATAGTTAACATGATACTATGATAAGTAAACATATCATTAAGTATATTAACAATGAACTACATATGTAAAAACAAGACTACTAACTTAATGATTTTTAAACGAGACATATATGTAACGATTATCGTTGTAAAGACATTTAATGTATATATATCATATTAAGAGATATCCATACATGATAATATCATGATAATATAATAATTTAAAATCTCATTTGATATTATAAACATTGGGTTAACAACATTTAACAAGATCGTTAACCTAAAGGTTTCAAAACAACACTTACATGTAACGACTAATGATGACTTAATGACTCAGTTAAAATGTATATACATGTAGTGTTTTAATATGTATTTATACACTTTTGAAAGACTTCAATACACTTATCAAAATACTTCAACTTAACAAAAATGCTTACAATTACATCCTCGTTCAGTTTCATCAACAATTCTACTCGTATGCACCCGTATTCGTACTCGTACAATACACAGCTTTTAGATGTATGTACTATTGGTATATATACTCCAATGATCAGCTCTTAGCAGCCCATGTGAGTCACCTAACACATGTGGGAACCATCATTTGGCAACTAGCATGAAATATCTCATAAAATTACAAAAATATGAGTAATCATTCATGACTTATTTACATGAAAACAAAATTACATATCCTTTATATCTAATCCATACACCAACGACCAAAAACACCTACCAACACTTTCATTCTTCAATTTTCTTCATCTAATTGATCTCTCTCAAGTTCTATCTTCAAGTTCTAAGTGTTCTTCATATATTCTACAAGTTCTAGTTACATAAAATCAAGAATACTTTCAAGTTTGCTAGCTCACTTCCAATCTTGTAAGGTGATCATCCAACCTCAAGAAATATTTATTTCTTACAGTAGGTTATCATTCTAATACAAGGTAATAATTATATTCAAACTTTGGTTCAATTTCTATAACTATAACAATCTTATTTCAAGTGATGATCTTACTTGAACTTGTTTTCGTGTCATGATTCTGCTTCAAGAACTTCGAGCCATCCAAGGATTCGTTGAAGCTGGATCCATTTTTCTCTTTTTTAGTAGGTTTATCCAAGGAACTTAAGGTAGTAATGATGTTCATAACATCATTCAATTCATACATATAAAGCTATCTTACTCGAAGGTTTAAACTTGTAATCACTAGAACATAGTTTAGTTAATTCTAAACTTGTTCGCAAACAAAAGTTAATCCTTCTAACTTGACTTTTAAAATCAACTAAACACATGTTATATATCTATATGATATGCTAACTTAATGATTTAAAACCTGGAAACACGAAAAACACCGTAAAACCGGATTTACGCCGTCGTAGTAACACCGCGGGCTGTTTTGGGTTAGTTAATTAAAAACTATGATAAACTTTGATTTAAAAGTTGTTATTCTGAAAAAATGATTTTTATTATGAACATGAAACTATATCCAAAAATTATGGTTAAACTCAAAGTGGAAGTATGTTTTCTAAAATGGTCATCTAGACGTCGTTCTTTCGACTGAAATGACTACCTTTACAAAAATGACTTGTAACTTATTTTTCCGACTATAAACCTATACTTTTTCTGTTTAGATTCATAAAATAGAGTTCAATATGAAACCATAGCAATTTTATTCACTCAAAACGGATTTAAAATGAAGAAGTTATGGGTAAAACAAGATTGGATAATTTTTCTCATTTTAGCTACGTGAAAATTGGTAACAAATCTATTCCAACCATAACTTAATCAACTTGTATTGTATATTATGTAATCTTGAGATACCATAGACACGTATACAATGTTTCGACCTATCATGTCGACACATCTATATATATTTCGGAACAACCATAGACACTCTATATGTGAATGTTGGAGTTAGCTATACAGGGTTGAGGTTGATTCCAAAATATATATAGTTTGAGTTGTGATCAATACTGAGATACGTATACACTGGGTCGTGAATTGATTCAAGATAATATTTATCGATTTATTTCTGTACATCTAACTGTGGACAACTAGTTGTAGGTTACTAACGAGGACAGCTGACTTAATAAACTTAAAACATCAAAATATATTAAAAGTGTTGTAAATATATTTTGAACATACTTTGATATATATGTATATATTGTTATAGGTTCGTGAATCAACCAGTGGCCAAGTCTTACTTCCTGACGAAGTAAAAATCTGTGAAAGTGAGTTATAGTCCCACTTTTAAAATCTAATATTTTTGGGATGAGAATACATGTAGGTTTTATAAATGATTTACAAAATAGACACAAGTACGTGAAACTACATTCTATGGTTGAATTATCGAAGTCGAATATGCCCCTTTTTATTAAGTCTGGTAATCTAAGAATTAGGGAACAGACACCCTAATTGACGCGAATCCTAAAGATAGATCTATTGGGCCTAACAAACCCCATCCAAAGTACCGGATGCTTTAGTACTTCGAAATTTATATCATATCCGAAGGGTGTCCCGGAATGATGGGGATATTCTTATATATGCTTCTTGTTAATGTCGGTTACCAAGTGTTCACCATATGAATGATTTTTATCTCTATGTATGGGATGTGTATTGAAATACGAAATCTTGTGGTCTATTATTATGATTTGATATATATAGGTTAAACCTATAACTCACCAACATTTTTGTTGACGTTTTAAGCATGTTTATTCTCAGGTGATTATTAAGAGCTTCTGCTGTCGCATACTTAAATAAGGACGAGATTTGGAGTCCATGCTTGTATGATATTGTGTAAAAACTGCATTCAAGAAACTTATTTTGTTGTAACATATTTGTATTGTAAACCATTATGTAATGGTCGTGTGTAAACATGATATTTTAGATTATCATTATTTGATAATCTATGTAAAGCTTTTTAAACCTTTATTGATGAAATAAAGGTTATGGTTTGTTTTAAAATGAATGCAGTCTTTGAAAAACGTCTCATATAGAGGTCAAAACCTCGCAACGAAATCAATTAATATGGAACGTTTTTAATCAATAAGAACGGGACATTTTAGTTGGTATCAGAGCGTTGGTCTTAGAGAACCAGAATTTTGCATTAGTGTGTCTTATCGAGTTTGTTAGGATGCATTAGTGAGTCTGGACTTCGACCGTGTTTACTTGAAAAATGATTGCTTAACAAATTTTGTTGGAAACTATATATTTTTAACATGTGAATATTATGTGATATATTAATCTCTTAACGCGTTTGATGTTATGTTATAGATGTCTACCTCTAGAACAAGTCCCATTGACTCACCTAATAATAATGAAGAGACAAATGTAAATTGGAATGATTCGTGGACTGATTCACAAGTTCCCGAAGAGGAACCGGAAGAAGAGTCGGAACCGGAAGAAGAATCGGAACCGGAAGAAGAATCGGAACCGGATGAAGAAATAGAACCGGTGGGGGAAATAATAAAACGGTTAAGTAAAAGAAATTCCTCAACCAACCGACCAAGGTTAATTATGGTCAATGGTGTTTCCGCCAAGGAAGCAAAATATTGGGAGGATTACCAATTCTCCGATGAATCGGATTCCGACGAGAATTTCGATGATGTTATAGAAATTACCCCAACTGAATTTAAAAAGGCAAAAGAAAATAATAAGGGAAAGGGCATAAAAATAGAGAAATCTAATTCCAACCCCGATGAACTTTATATGTATCGTCAAACCCCGAAGTCCTTAAGTTGTAACAATGACCCGGGAACCTCTAAACCACCAGGTTTTTCTAAACCAATGTGGAAAACGACGGCTCGTATTAGGGGAACATCATATATCCCTAGAAACTTGGCAAAACGAACCAAAACCGAAGAAGAAGAAACAAGCGAGTCGGAATAAGATAGTTGTATTCGTGTGGTGTAATATATGTAATATAGTGTGCTTATGCTTTATGATATATGTAAAAATTGCTTGTATTAATAAGTATTTTTTTTATGAATCTAATTCTTGTCTATTTTACAGTATAAAAACACAAAATGGATAGACAACCCAATATTTTAAGAGACCTACCCGGAGACATGATTGATGAAATCTTGTCTAGAGTCGGTCAGAATTCTTCGGCACAAATATTTAAGGCGAGATCAGTTTGTAAGACATTCGAAGAACATTCCAAGAATGCCTTAGTTTATAAAAGGCTTTCGTTCGAAAGATGGGGGATATCACATTGGGTAATCCATAAGTTACGATGTGTTTTCTTTGACGAATATATTGCGGGGAACCCAAATGCTATTTTACGCAATGGGTTAAGAAATTATTTTGACTCAATATATCCGAATATTGGACTTCGTGATTTAGAAAAAGCGGCTAACATGCAACATAAAGAAGCATGTTATGCTTATGGATTAGTAATGTTCGCTTCTCACCAAAGTGAGAACAAGAACATCGGGCTACAACTATTAAACAAAACATTCCCACAAGTGACGGAGTCGGTAATTGGGGTAAGAAATGAGGTTTTTAGATTGTTACGGGACTGTTGGACATTACGTAACCCTCGTCCCTTTGACGACGTTACAACACGCTGTCTTATCAACGGCCATAACGGTTATGTTCCACAAGACCAAGGATGGGAAGTAATCCTAGTAAAACCAGAATGCATGACTTGTTTCTGGACGTATGAATTACGTGTCTTTATTGCCTTTGCTGAACGACTTGTGTACTAGCTAGAATTATCTTCACAACCATCTTGTATCAAATTTATTGTGTGCTATATTTCATGCTATATGTAAAATAAGCGGTATTGTAAGTTTGTAAAATATTGTGTAAAAGTTTGAACGCGAAATATTATTATAATCAGTTTTTCATATAGAATTGTAGTAGTTGAATTGTATATTAGCTACTAAGTATGAACTTAACGGGTAGTTACTACCCGAATTTAAACTTATAAAACGCTAATATGAAGAAAAAGCTTTTATAAATGAGTTCATATTATGCTACGAAATACTGTTAACTACTCTTAATATTCTGTATGATTAACTTGTTCCATTTGACTATTTTGAAGGAAATGGCACCGACTACTCGACACACCGTGAATATGAATGAAGAGGAATTCCGTACTTTTCTAGCTTCAAACATAGCCGCAGTACAGGCTGCGCTACATACCAACAATAACCTTGGATCTAGCAGTACAGGAAATCGTGTAGGATGCACCTACAAAGAATTCACTGCCTGCAAACCTTTGGAATTTGATGGAACCGAAGGACCGATCTGATTGAAATGGTGGACCGAGAAGGTCGAATCGGTGTTTGCCATAAGTAAGTGTACTGAAGAGGACAAAGTGAAGTACGCTACGCATACCTTCACAGGTTCTGCGTTAACATGGTGGAATACCTATCTAGAGCAAGTGGGACAAGACGATGCGTACGCACTACCGTGGTCAGCATTCAAGCACTTGATGAACGAGAAGTACCGTCCCAGAACTGAGGTCAATAAGCTCAAGACAGAACTTAGAGGGTTACGAACCCAAGGATTTGATATTACCACGTACGAAAGACGATTCACAGAATTGTGCCTATTGTGTCCGGGAGCATTCGAAGATGAGGAAGAGAAGATCGACGCGTTTGTGAAAGGATTACCGGAAAGATTCCAAGAAGATATAAGTTCACACGAGCCCGCCTCCATACAACAGGCATGTAGAATGGCTCACAAACTAGTGAACCAGATTGAAGAAAGAGTTAAAGAACAGACTGCTGAAGAGGCCAATGTGAAGCAAGTCAAAAGAAAGTGGGAGGAAAACGGTGATAAGAATCACCAACACAACAACAACAGCAATTACAACAATAATCGCAACAATTATCCCAACAATCACAACATCAATCGCGACTACAACAAACGGCCCAACAACAACAACAACAACAACAGCAACTACAACAATCATCCCAACAACAATAATAACCGCAACAACAACAACAATCAGAAGCAGCTATGCCAAAGGTGTAAAAAGTATCACTCGGGGTTCTGCACCAAATTTTGCAACAAGTGTAAAAGAAATGGTCATAGCACGGCGAAGTGTGAGGTCTACGGACCAGGGGTTAATAGAACGAAAGGAACAAATGGTGTCAGAACGAGTAATGGCGGAGCAAGTAGTGTCG
This sequence comes from Rutidosis leptorrhynchoides, assembly GCF_046630445.1. NCBI lineage: Eukaryota > Viridiplantae > Streptophyta > Magnoliopsida > Asterales > Asteraceae > Rutidosis > Rutidosis leptorrhynchoides. The sequence goes on from NC_092334.1 coordinate 515,778,101, forward strand.
GAGCAAGTTATGCCAATGTAGTTTGTTATAAATGTGGAAAACCGGGCCACATTATTAGAAATTGCCCGAACCAGGAGAACACGAATGGACAAGGCCGCGGAAGAGTTTTCAATATTAATGCGGCAGAGGCACAGGAAGACCCGGAGCTTGTTACGGGTACGTTTCTTATTGACAATAAATCTGCTTACGTTTTATTTGATTCGGGTGCGGATAGAAGCTATATGAGTAGAGATTTTTGTGCTAAATTAAGTTGTCCATTGACGCCTTTGGATAGTAAATTTTTACTCGAATTAGCAAATGGTAAATTAATTTCAGCAGATAATATATGTCGGAATCGAGAAATTAAACTGGTTAGCGAAACATTTAAGATTGATTTAATACCAGTAGAGTTAGGGAGTTTTGATGTGATAATCGGTATGGACTGGTTGAAAGAAGTGAAAGCAGAGATCGTTTGTTACAAAAATGCAATTCGCATTATACGAGAAAAAGGAAAACCCTTAATGGTGTACGGAGAAAAGGGCAACACGAAGCTACATCTTATTAGTAATTTGAAGGCACAAAAACTAATAAGAAAAGGTTGCTATGCTGTTCTAGCACACGTCGAGAAAGTACAAACTGAAGAAAAGAGCATCAATGATGTTCCCATTGCAAAAGAATTTCCCGATGTATTTCCGAAAGAATTACCGGGATTACCCCCACATCGATTCGTTGAATTTCAAATAGATCTTGTACCAGGAGCTGCACCAATAGCTAGTGCTCCTTACAGATTCTCACCCAGCGAGATGAAAGAACTGCAAAGCCAATTACAAGAAATTTTAGAGCGTGGTTTCATTCGACCAAGCACATCACCGTGGGGAGCTCCTGTTTTGTTTGTCAAAAAGAAAGATGGTACATTCAGGTTGTGTATTGACTACCGAGAGTTGAACAAACTTACCATCAAGAACCGCTACCCACTACCGAGAATCGACGACTTATTTGATCAACTACAAGGCTCGTCTGTTTATTCAAAGATTGACTAACGTTCCGGGTATCATCAAATGCAGGTGAAAGAAGATGATATTCTAAAGACTGCTTTCAGAACACGTTACGGTCATTACGAGTTTATGGTCATGCCGTTTGGTTTAACTAATGCACCAGCTGTGTTCATGGACCTTATGAACCGAGTGTGTGGACCATACCTTGACAAGTTTGTCATTGTTTTCATTGATGACATACTTATTTACTCAAAGAATGACCAAGAACACGGTGAACATTTGAGAAAGGTGTTAGAAGTATTGAGGAAGGAAGAATTGTACGCTAAGTTTTCAAAGTGTGCATTTTGGTTAGAAGAAGTTCAATTCTTCGGTCACATAGTGAACAAAGAAGCTATTAAGGTGGATCCGGCAAAGATAGAAACTATTGAAAAGTGGGAAACCCCGAAAACTCCGAAACACATACGCCAGTTTTTAGGACTAGCTGGTTACTACAGAAGGTTCATCCAAGACTTTTCCAGAATAGCAAAACCCTTGACTGCATTAACGCATAAAGGGAATAAATTTGAATGGAATGATGAACAAGAGAAAGCGTTTCAGTTATTGAAGAAAAAGCTAACTACGGCACCTATATTGTCATTGCCTGAAGGGAATGATGATTTTGTGATTTATTGTGACGCATCAAAGCAAGGTCTCGGTTGTGTATTAATGCAACGAACGAAGGTGATTGCTTATGCTTCTAGACAATTGAAGATTCACGAACAAAATTATACGACGCATGATTTGGAATTAGGCGCGGTTGTTTTTGCATTAAAGACTTGGAGGCACTACTTATATGGGGTCAAAAGTATTATATATACCGACCAAAAAAGTCTTCAACACATATTTAATCAGAAACAACTGAATATGAGGCAACGTAGGTGGATTGAATTATTGAATGATTACGACTCTGAGATTCGTTACCACTCGGGGAAGGAAAATGTGGTAGCCGATGCCTTGAACAGGAAGGACAGAGAACCCATTCAAGTAAAATCTATAAATATAATGATTCATAATAACCTTACTACTCAAATAAAGGAGGCGCAACAAGGAGTTTTAAAAGAGGGGAATTTAAAGGATGAAATACCCAAAGGATCGGAGAAGCATCTTAATATTCGGGAAGACGGAACCCGGTATAGGGCTGAAAGGATTTGGGTACCAAAATTTGGAGATATGAGAGAAATGGTACTTAGAGAAGCTCATAAAACCAGATACTCAATACATCCTGGAACGGGGAAGATGTACAAGGATCTCAAGAAACATTTTTGGTGGTCGGGTATGAAAGCCGATGTTGCTAAATACGTAGGAGAATGTTTGACGTGTTCTAAGGTCAAAGCTGAGCATCAGAAACCATCAGGTCTACTTCAACAACCCGAAATCCTGGAATGGAAATGGGAAAACATTACCATGGATTTCATCACTAAATTACCAAGGACTGCAAGTGGTTTTGATACTATTTGGGTAATAGTTGATCGTCTCACCAAATCAGCACACTTCCTGCCAATAAGAGAAGATGACAAGATGGAGAAGTTAGCACGACTGTATTTGAAGGAAGTCGTCTCCAGACATGGAATACCAATCTCTATTATCTCTGATAGGGATGGCAGATTTATTTCAAGATTCTGGCAGACATTACAGCAAGCATTAGGAACTCGTCTAGACATGAGTACTGCCTATCATCCATAAACTGATGGGCAGAGCGAAAGGATGATACAAATGCTTGAAGACATGCTACGAGCATGTGTTATTGATTTCGGAAACAGTTGGGATCGACATCTACCATTAGCAGAATTTTCCTACAACAACAGCTGCCATTCAAGCATTGAGATGGCGCCGTTTGAAGCACTTTATGGTAGAAAGTGCAGGTCTCCGATTTGTTGGAGTGAAGTGGGGGATAGACAGATTACGGGTCCGGAGATTATACAAGAAACTACCGAGAAGATTATCCAAATTCAACAACGGTTGAAAACCGCCCAAAGTCGACAAAAGAGCTACGCTGACATTAAAAGAAAAGATATAGAATTTGAAATTGGAGAGATGGTCATGCTTAAAGTTGCACCTTGGAAAGGCGTTGTTTGATTTGGTAAACGAGGGAAATTAAATCCAAGGTATATTGGACCATTCAAGATTATTGATCGTGTCAGACCAGTAGCTTACCGACTTGAGTTACCTCAACAACTCGCGGCTGTACATAACACTTTCCACGCCTCGAATTTGAAGAAATGTTTTGCTAAAGAAGATCTCACTATTCCGTTAGATGAAATCCAAATCAACGAAAAACTTCAATTCATCGAAGAACCCGTCGAAATAATGGATCGTGAGGTTAAAAGACTTAAGCAAAACAAGATACCAATTGTTAAGGTTCAATGGAATGCTCGTAGAGGACCCGAGTTCACCTGGGAGCGTGAAGATCAGATGAAGAAGAAATACCCTCATCTATTTCCAGAAGATTCGTCAACACCTTCAACAGCTTAAAATTTCGGGACGAAATTTATTTAACGGGTAGGTACTGTAGTGACCCGAACTTTTCCATGTTTATATATATTAATTGAGTTTGATATTTACATGATTAAATGCTTCCAACATGTTAAGCAATCAAACTTGTTAAGACTTGATTAATTGAAATATGTTTCATATAGACAATTGACCACCCAAGTTGACCGGTGATTCACGAACGTTAAAACTTGTAAAAACTATATGATAACATATATATGGATATATATATATATATAGTTAACATGATACTATGATAAGTAAACATATCATTAAGTATATTAACAATGAACTACATATGTAAAAACAAGACTACTAACTTAATGATTTTTAAACGAGACATATATGTAACGATTATCGTTGTAAAGACATTTAATGTATATATATATCATATTAAGAGATATTCATACATGATAATATCATGATAATATAATAATTTAAAATCTCATTTGATATTATAAACATTGGGTTAACAACATTTAACAAGATCGTTAACCTAAAGGTTTCAAAACAACACTTACATGTAACTACTAACGATGACTTAACGACTCAGTTAAAATGTATATACATGTAGTGTTTTAATATGTATTTATACACTTTTGAAAGACTTCAATACACTTATCAAAATACTTCTACTTAACAAAAATGCTTACAATTACATCCTCGTTCAGTTTTATCAACAATTCTACTCGTATGCACCCGTATTCGTACTCGTACAATACACAGCTTTTAGATGTATGTACTATTAGTATATACACTCCAATGATCAGCTATTAGAAGCCCATGTGAGTCACCTAACACATGTGGGAACCATCATTTGGCAACTAGCATGAAATATCTCATAAAATTACAAAAATATGAGTAATCATTCATGACTTATTTACATGAAAATAAAATTACATATCCTTTATATCTAATCCATACACCAACGACCAAAAACACCTACAAACACTTTCATTCTTCAATTTTCTTCATCTAATTGATCTCTCTCAAGTTCTATCTTCAAGTTCTAAGTGTTCTTCATATATTCTACAAGTTCTAGTTACATAAAATCAAGAATACTTTCAAGTTTGCTAGCTCACTTCCAATCTTGTAAGGTGATCATCCAACCTCAAGAAATCTTTGTTTCTTACAGTAGGTTATCATTCTAATACAAGGTAATAATCATATTCAAACGTTGGTTCAATTTCTATAACTATAACAATCTTATTTCAAGTGATGATCTTACTTGAACTTGTTTTCGTGTCATGATTCTGCTTCAAGAACTTCGAGCCATCCAAGGATCCGTTGAAGCTAGATCCATTTTTTTCATTTCCAGTAGGTTTATCCAAGGAACTTAAGGTAGTAATGATGTTCATAACATCATTCGATTCATACATATAAAGCTATTTTATTCGAAGGTTTAAACTTGTAATCACTAGAACATAGTTTAGTTAATTCTAAACTTGTTCGCAAACAAAAGTTAATCCTTCTAACTTGACTTTTAAAATCAACTAAACACATGTTCTATATCTATATGATATGCTAACTTAATGATTTAAAACCTGGAAACACGAAAAACACCGTAAAACCGGATTTACGCCGTCGTAGTAACACCGCGGGCTGTTTTGGGTTAGTTAATTAAAAACTATGATAAACTTTTATTTAAAAGTTGTTATTCTGAGAAAATGATTTTTATTATGAACATGAAACTATATCCAAAAATTACGGTTAAACTCAAAGTGGAAGTATGTTTTCTAAAATGGTCATCTAGACGTCGTTCTTTCGACTGAAATGACTACCTTTACAAAAACGACTTGTAACTTTTTTTTCCAACTATAAACCTATACTTTTTCTGTTTATATTCATAAAATAGAGTTCAATATGAAACCATAGCAATTTGATTCACTCAAAACGGATTTAAAATGAAGAAGTTATGGGTAAAACAAGATTGGATAATTTTTCTCATTTTAGCTACGTGAAAATTGGTAACAAATCTATTCCAACCATAACTTAATCAACTTGTATTGTATATTATGTAATCTTGAGATACCATAGACACGTATACAATGTTTCGACCTATCATGTCGACACATCTATATATATTTCGGAACAACCATAGACACTCTATATGTGAATGTTGGAGTTAGCTATACAGGGTTGAGGTTGATTCCAAAATATATATAGTTTGAGTTGTGATCAATACTGAGATACGTATACACTGGGTCGTGGATTGATTCAAGATAATATTTATCGATTTATTTCTGTACATCTAACTGTGGACAACTAGTTGTAGGTTACTAACGAGGACAGCTGACTTAATAAACTTAAAACATCAAAATATATTAAAAGTGTTGTAAATATATTTTGAACATACTTTGATATATATGTATATATTGTTATAGGTTCGTGAATCAACCAGTGTCCAAGTCTTACTTCCCGAAGAAGTAAAAATCTGTGAAAGTGAGTTATAGTCCCCCTTTTAAAATCTAATATTTTTGGGATGAGAATACATGCAGGTTTTATAAATGATTTACAAAATAGACACAAGTACGTGAAACTACATTCTATGGTTGAATTATCGAAATCGAATATGCCCCTTTTTATTAAGTCTGGTAATCTAAGAATTAGGGAACAGACACCCTAATTGACGTGAATCCTAAAGATAGATCTATTGGGCCTAACAAACCCCATCCAAAGTACCGGATGCTTTAGTACTTCGAAATTTATATCATATCCGAAGGGTGTCCCGGAATGATGGGGATATTCTTATATATGCATCTTGTTAATGTCGGTTACCAGGTGTTCACCATATGAATGATTTTTATCTCTATGTATGTGATGTGTATTGAAATATGAAATCTTGTAGTCTATTATTATGATTTGATATATATAGGTTAAACCTATAACTCACCAACATTTTTGTTGACGTTTTAAGCATGTTTATTCTCAGGTGATTATTAAAAGCTTCCGCTGTCGTATACTTAAATAAGGACGAGATTTGGAGTCCATGCTTGTATGATATTGTGTAAAAACTGCATTCAAGAAACTTATTTTGTTGTAACATATTTGTATTGTAAACCATTATGTAATGGTCGTGTGTAAACATGATATTTTAGATTATCATTATTTGATAATCTACGTAAAGCTTTTTAAACCTTTATTGATGAAATAAAGGTTATGGTTTGTTTTAAAATGAATGCAGTCTTTGAAAAACGTCTCATATAGAGGTCAAAACCTCGGAACGAAATCAATTAATATGGAACGTTTTTAATCAATAAGAACGGGACATTTTACATATAGGATATTCCATGCATACTCGCAAGTATGTCATAAATTGGCAATCGCAATCACCATATAAATCGAAGTACTAAAGCCATTCATAACTTGAATGGGGGTTGTTAGGCCCAATAGATCTATCTTTAGGATTCGCGTCAATTAGGGGCCATTTCCCTAATTCTTAGGCTACCAGACTTCAAGGGGCAATATTCGGTTTAATAATCCAACCATAGAATATAGTTTCGCGTACTTGTGTCTATTTTTTAAAACATTTATAAAGCTGCATGTATTCTCATCCCAAAAATATTAGATTTTAAAAGTGGGACTATAACTCACTTTCACAGATTTTTACTTCGTCGAAAATTTAAGACTTGGCCACGGATCGATTCACGAACCTCAAGTTTAGTAGGTAAACCTACTGGAAGTGACAAGAAATGATCTAGCTTCAAAGGATCTTGGATGGCTTGAAAGTTCTTGAATAAGAAAGATAATCTACTGTAAATAACAAAGGTTTCTTGATTTTAGATGATTACTTGGAATGGATTAGAAAGCTTGGAAGTAATCTAGCAAGTTTGAAAGATTTATTGAAGTGTTCTTGAATGGTTATTTTTATGATGATTAAAGCTTGTAATTGAAGATAAAAGATGGTGAAAATGCTTGGAGATGATCAAATATGATGTTAGGAGTATTTTGAGAGAGAATTTGGAGTATAAGTATGAGAAAATGGAATGGAAAAATGAGGTGAAATCATAAAAACGTTTTTACTCATTATAAAGAAAGAAAAGATTCTTAAGTTTGTTTTCTTGCTAAATAATTCATGATAGTTGACAAATAGTTGGTTCCACATGTTCCTTAATCATTTAAGGCTGCTAAGGAGCAGATTTTTTATGTGTATATACCAATAGTGTGTACATCTAGGAGCTGGGTATTGTACGAGTACGAATACGGTTGCATATGAGTAGAATTGTTGATGAAAATGAATGAGGATGTAATTGTAAGCATTTTTGTTAAGTAGAAGTACTTTGATATGTGTTTTGAAGTCTTTCAAAAGTGTAATAATACATCTAAATACACTACATGTATATACATTTTAACTGAGTCGTTAAGTAAACGTTAGTCGTTACATGTAAGTGTTGTTTTGAAACCTTTAAGTTTCTTGTTAAATGTAATTAATTCATTGTTATTATACTTAAATGAGATGTTAAATTGTTATGTTAACATGATAACATGGTGTATGAATATATCTTAACATCATATATATATATATATATATATATATATATATATATATATATATATATATATATATATGTATATATATGTATATATATATATATATGTATATATATATATGTATATATATATATATATGTATATATATATATATATATATATATATATATATATATATATATATATATATATGTTAAAATACTATTACAACGATAATAGTTACATATATATATATTGTTTCGAAATCCTTAAGTTAGTAGTCTCATCTTACTTGTATAGTTCATTGTTAATACACTCAATGATATACTTAATTATCATTTTATCATGTTAAATATAGTACATCAATATCTTAATACAATACATATGTATTTAGTAAGACGTTGTTATAACGATAATCGTTATGTATATCTTTTCGAGCTTCATAATTCAATATTCTCATTTTTTTATGTATATCACACATTGTTAATATACTTAGTGAGATACTTACTTATCATAATCTCATGTTAACCATATATATGTCTATATATATATATCATCATGTCATTTTTACAAGTTTTAACGTTCGTGAATCGTCGGACAAACTGGATGGTCAAATGTTAACACAAAATCCGTTTCAATTAATCAAGTCTTAACAAGATTGATTGCTTAACATGTTGGAAATATTTAATTATGTAAATATCAATTTCATTTAATATATATAAACATGGAAAAGTTCGGGTCACTACAGTACCTACCCGTTAAATAAATTTTGTCCTGAAATTTTAAGCAGTTGAAGGTGTTGACGCATCTTCTGGAAATAAGTGTGGGTATTTCAACTTCATCTGATTTTCACACTCCCAGGTGAACTCGGGTCCTCTACGAGCATTCCATCGAACCCTAACGATTGGTATTTTATTTTGCTTAAGTCTTTTAACCTCACGATCCATTATTTCGACGGGTTCTTCAATGAATTAAAGTTTTTCATTGATTTGGATTTCGTCTAACAGAATAGTGAGATCTTCTTTAGCAAAACATTTCTTCAGATTCGATACATGAAAAGTATTATGTACCCCGGCGAGTTGTTGAGGTAAGTCAAGTCGGTAAGCTACTGGTCCGACACATGGCCCAATGTACCTTGGATTTAGTTTCCTCCGTTTACCAAATCGAACAACTCCTTTCCAAGGTGAAACCTTAAGCATGACCATCTCTCCAATCTCAAAATCTATATCTTTTCTCTTAATGTCCGCGTAGCTCTTTTGCCGACTTTGGGCGATTTTCAACCGTTGTTGAATTTGAATGATTTTCTCTGTAGTTTCTTGGAGAATTTCTGGACCTGTAATCTGTCTATCCCCCACTTCACTCCAACAAATCAGAGATCTGCACTTTCTACCATAAAGTGCCTCAAACGGTGCCATCTCAATACTCGAATGGTAACTGTTGTTGTAGGAAAATTCTGCTAACGGTAGATGTCGATCCCAACTGTTTACGAAATCAATGACACATGCTCGTAGCATGTCTTCAAGGGTCTGTATTGTCCTTTCACTTTGCCCATCAGTTTGTGGGTGATAGGCAGTACTCATGTCTAGGCGAGTCCCCAATGCTTGTTGCAACGTCTGCCAGAATCTTGAAACAAATCTGTCATCCCTATCAGAGATAATAGAGACTGGTATTCCATGTCTGGAGATGACTTCCTTCAAGTATAAAAGTGCCAACTTCTCCATTTTATCATCTTCTCTCATTGGCAAAAAGTGTGCTGATTTGGTGAGACGATCGACTATTACCCAAATAGTATCATAACCACTTGCAGTCCTTGGAAATTTAGTAATGAAATCCATGGTAATGTTTTCCCATTTCCATTCCGGGATTTCAGGTTGTTAAGGTAGACCTGATGGTTTCTGATGTTCAGCTTTAACCTTAAAACACGTCAAATATTTTCCTACGTATTTAGCAATATCGGCTTTCATACCCGGCCACCAAAAGTGTTTCTTGAGGTCTTTGTACATCTTCCCCGCTTCGAGATGTATTGAATATCTGGTTTTATGTGCTTCCTTAAGTACCATTTCTCTCACATCTCCGATCCACTGGGTATTTCATTCTTCAAATTTCCCTCTTTTAAAACTCCCTGTTGCGCCTCCTTTATTTGAGTAGTAAGGTTAGTACGAATAATTATATTCATAGCTTTTACCCGCATAGGTTCTCTGTCCTTTCTACTCAAAGCGTCGGCTACCACATTCGCCTTCCCCGGGTGGTAACGAATCTCAAAATCGTAATCATTCAACAACTCAATCCACCTACGCTGCCTCATTTTCAGTTGTTTCTGATCAAATATATGTTGGAGACTCTTGTGGTCGGTATATATAATACTTTTGACCCCATATAAGTAGTGCCTCCAAGTCTTTAATGCAAAAATAACAGCACCCAATTCCAAATCATGAGTCGTATAATTTTACTCGTGAATCTTCAATTGTCTGGAAGCATAGGCAATCACCTTCGTTCATTGCATCAATACACAACCGAGGCCTTGCTTTGAGGCGTCACAATATATCACAAAATCATCATTCCCTTCAGGCAATGACAATATAGGTGCCGTAGTTAACTTTTTCTTCAACAACTGAAACGCTTTCTCTTGTTCATCCTTCCATTCAAATTTCTTCCCTTTATGCGTTAATGCAGTCAAGGGTTTTGATATTTTGGAAAAATCTTGGATGAATCTTCTGTAGTAACCAGCCAATCCTAAAAATTGGCGTATCTGCATAGGAGTTTTCGATGTTTCCCACTTCTCAACGGTTTCAATCTTTGCCGAATCAACTTGAATACCTTCTTTGCTCACTATATGACCGAGGAATTGAACTTCTTTCAACCAAAATGCATACTTTGAAAATTTAGCATACAATTTTTCCTTCCTCAACAATTCTAGCACTTTTCTCAAATGTTTTTCGTGCTCTTGATCATTCTTTGAGTAAATAAGTATGTCATCAATGAAAACAATGACAAACTTGTCAAGATATGGTCCACACACTCAGTTCATGAGTTCCATGAACACAGCTGGTGCGTTAGTCAATCTAAATGGCATAACCATAAACTCATAATGACCGTAACGAGTTCTAAAAGCAGTCTTCAGAATATCATCCTCCTTCACCCGCATTTGATGATACCCGGAACGTAAATCAATCTTCGAATAAACTGACAAGCCTTGTAGTTGATCAAATAAGTCATCGATTCGTGGTAGTGGGTAACGGTTCTTAATGGTGACTTTGTTCAACTCTCGGTAGTCGATACACAACCTGAATGTACCATCTTTCTTTTTGACAAACAAAACAGGAGCACCCCACGGTGATGTGCTTGGTCGAATGAAACCACGCTCTAAAAGTTCTTGTAATTGACTCTGGAGTTCCTTCATTTCGCTGGGTGCGAGTGTGTATGGAGCACGAGCTATTGGTGCAGCTCCCGGTACAAGAACTATCTGAAATTCAACGGATCGATATGGAGGTAGTCCCGGTAATTCTTTCGGAAATACATCGGGAAATTCTTTTGCGACGGAAACATCATTGATGTTCTTTTCTTCGATTTGTACTTTCTCGACATGTGCTAGAACAGCATAGCAACCTTTTCTTATTAGTTTTTGTGCATTCAAATTACTAATAAGATTTAGCTTCGCATTGTTCTTTTCTCCGTACACCATTAAGGGTTTTCCTTTTTCTCGCATAATGCGAATCGCATTTTTGTAACAAACGATTTCTGCTTTCACCTCTTTCAACCAGTCCATGCCAATTATCACATAAAAACTCCCTAACTCTACTGGTATCAAATCAATCTTAAACGTTCCGCTAACCAGTTTAATTTCTCGATTCCGACATATATTATCTGCTGTAATTAATTTATCGTTTGCTAATTCGAGTAAAAATTTATTATCCAAAGGCGTCAATGGACAACTTAATTTAGCACAAAAATCTTTACTCATATAGCTTCTATCCACACCCGAATCAAATAAAACATAAGCAGATTTGTTGTCAATAAGAAACGTACCCGTAACAAGCTCCGGGTCTTCTTGCGCTTCTGCTGTATTAATATTGAAAACTCTTCCGCGGCCCTGTCCATTAGTATTCCCCTGATTTGGGCATTCATTTTTGATATGACCCGGCTTCCCACATCCATAACAAATAATGGCGGTATTATTTGTTTCGACATTATTTGTTCCTTTATTCTTGTTAGCCTTTGGTCCATAAACTTTACACTTCTTCGTACCATGACCCTTTCTATTACACTTAGTACACGATGTCGTACAAAGCCCAGTCGGATGGTATCCTTCACACCTCTGGCATGGTTTCTACCTCTAGTTGTTATTGTTGGGATTGTTATTGTTGCGGTTGTTGTTATTGTTGGAACGGTTGTTGTAGTTGTTGTTGGGATTGTTATTATTGTTGTGGTTAAAGTTGCGGTTGTGGTGGTAGTTATTGCGTTTGTAATTGCGATTATTGTTGTTGTTGTATTGGTGACTCTTGTCACTGTTTTCTTCCCACTTCCTCTTGACTTGTTTCGTGTTGGCTTCTTCGGTCGTCTACTCTTTAATTCTTCCCTCAATCTGATTTATGAGTTTATGAGCCATTCGACTTGCCTTTTGTATAGAGGCGGGTTCGTGTGAACTCACATCTTCTTGAATTCTTTCTGGTAACCCTTTTACAAATACGTCGATCTTCTCTTCTTCATCTTCGAATGCTCCCGGACACAATAGGCACAACTCAGTGAATCGTCGTTCGTACGTGGTAATATCAAACCCTTGAGTTCGTAACCCTCTAAGCTCTACCTTGAACTTATTGACCTCGTTTCTGGTGTGGCAACCCGGAAATTTCCAACCAAATTTAAACTTTATCTTTATATTATTCTGACACGATAAGCAAAGTTTGTTAAGTTAAATCTCAAGAATTTTAAACTGTGTTCATACATTCATTATAACCTCGACCAAATTCTGATAATTCACGAACCGTTATATATAAATAGATATGTATATATATGTATATATATATTTATACATATGTATATATATATATATATATATATATATATATATATATATTATAACTTGAGAATATTAATAAAGTATTAAACGTATAATACTTTACACGAACGTATTTGTTTCAATATGTTTATCGATGGAATTAGAAGATAATATCAAATGATTGATTTATCAGATACATTGTGATATGATTACGGGTCTATGTTATGAGGTCCACTGTGATTTAAGAAATCTATTCTTTTTGACAACATTTGGAAAATGGTAAAGTGATTTATAAGTAAGAACGTGGAGTGTAAATAACTTAGATGTTGGATATCGACAAGTTAAGTAACTCGACATTTTTCATTAAGATGATTTCATACGTTTATTTAACCTTTGAACTTTATCCCATGCTTCACCAACAGACTGTAATTTAAAGACTTGAAACCTATTATGAATATATATGATTCTACTTTTCTAAAACGTTTTATGATATAACGATTTCCATTATTTTAACCTTTAAACAAAATAATTCTTAAATATATTTAGTTTTGGAAAACAAAATTATCATATTTATTTGATTTAGTTTCAAACGTACAAAAACGTTTTCAGTTTAAAAAGAACTTTATTATTAAAACGTATATAACTTTTATAAATATCTAGAACCACTTTTGACAACTCATTACTTAACCAGTATGATAAAGATAACGATATTTATATTTTATTTTATTAAATATATATAACGATTTAAATTAATATTATATATATTTATACGCGTATTATACGTACATAGTTTTATACTTTTACTATACTTAAACTTTACCTTTACTTTATTTTTACTTTACTTTAACTTTAATAATTCACTTTAATAATTCATACTTTAATAATTCACTTTAATAATTCATACTTTAATAATTCACTTTAATAATTCATACTTTAATAATTCACTTTAATAATTCAAAAATCTATTATAAATAGAATTCAATAGGTTTTATTATTTTATAGAAACTTGAAAATATTTTCTCTAAACTCTCTCAATCGATTTACATATATATATATATATATATATATATATATATATATATATATATATATATATATATATATATATATATATTTACTCCGTATTATTTCAAGATATTATTAGTATACATAAAATATTACGACGGAGTGTTGTCCGAGTGATTTCGAAATTGTTTTTCGAGCGGGATAGAGCTAAGGAAATTATGGGTTATAGCTATGGAGGTTATGGGTATGGTTCGAGAGTATTGCTCGTAAGTCAAACTAGTGTTTATCATCTCTGTTGCGTCTACGTACTTTTCCTGCAATATTGAATCTCAATATTGATACGTGAGTACTCATAATTTAATTTTTATATATTAATAGTGTATCCCTGACTAGTGCTCGAGAATATAGGATTATGCATGCTTGTACTTTTGATATTGCCATTAGATAGGATATGTTGAATCCTGAATTAGTTACGTATGCGGTTGAGATAAGGTATAAGATATGCATGTCGTTGGAAAGCTAGCGAAAAATTAAGAACTTTTCATTTAGATATCGAATGGTTTCGATGAACGGATTTGAAGTTATAGTCAATTGAATTTTTGTATTATTATTAAAAATTATTATTATTATCGTCGTTAGTATCGTCGTTCTAGTTTTATATTATTATTATTACTATTATTATCATTATCAATAAAAGGAATTATCATTAAAAATTGTTATTTTTATTATTATTACTATCGTTATTATCGTTAAAGTTATAATTAGTATTATTATTATTATTATTATCTAATTATTATTATTATTATTATTATTATTATTATTATCATTATTAATATATATATATATATATATATATATATATATATATATCATTATTTAAAAATTGTTATTGTTATTATTATTATTATTATTATTATTAAAATAGTTATTAGTATTATCGTTAATAATATCATAGTAATTATCATTATTAGTATTATTGTAATTAAAACTAATATTAGTAACACCTAATTATTTTGATTACTATTATTATCATTATTATGAACAAGATATAAAAGACGATTAAAAGCTATTAAATGAAACGATTAGGAAATAATGAGTATGAGTATCATGATGAAATTAAAATATTATAAGATATTGATTTAGATAAAATTATTGTTCTTATTATTTTTTTCATTACTATTATTATTAAAAGTATCGTTAGTATTAAAAACTATCATTTTAACAAAAATTATCATTTTAATAGAAATGTCATTGTTATTATAAAATATCATTATTATTATCATTTTAAATAGAATTATTATTTTAAAGTTAATATTAAAAAGTATCGTAAATATTAAAGTTATCATAATTAGAATTATCATTTTATCATAATGTCATTTTTAGTAATTATAAATATTGATATTTTTATTAATAGAATAATAATAATTATTATTACAAAATAATATAAATTTTACTTACTATTTTTATAGATATTATTTTATCAAATAAATATGTGATACAAACATATTTTACTACGTGTAATAAAATTACTTTAATAATACCTATCATATTATCTTTATGATATTAAATGAACTCTATAAATTTTATTACTTAATATATATAAAAGTATATTTTATTATATAAATTTTAATATAAAATTTTATTTATTAATAAATGAATTATATTATTTACTCTAATAAATCTTTTAAAAATATTTAAAAATATAAAACGATGATATTTAAATTATATATTAATCATGTATAGATTTTGAAAATTATTTTGAGTCAAATTGACTTTTGTTGACCTTTACATATTATTCTCGAGCATTAGGATTGTGATACACTATGACTTGACCTAATTTGTTAGACAAATATTGACCAACACATAAATATATATAATTAATTTAGGTTCGTGAATCCGAGGCCAACCTTGCACTTGTTCAATGACATTATATGTATTTTTACTATGAAATACAGTATGGTGAGTTTCATTTGCCTTTTTACCCTTTATATTTTTGGGCTGAGAATACATGCGCAATTTTTATAAATGTTTTACGAAATAGACACAAGTAATTGAAACTACATTATATGGGTGAATGATCGAAGCCGAATATGCCCCTTTTGCTTGGTAACCTAAGAATTAGTAAACCGATATACTAATTGACGCGAATCCTAAAGACAGATCTATTGGGCCTAACGAACCCCATCTAAAGTACCGGATGCTTTAGTACTTCGATGTTGTTTTTATCATGTCCGAAGGATTTACCGGAATGATAGGGGATATTCTTATATGCATCTTGTTAATCTCGGTTACCAGGTGTTCACCATATGAATGATTATTTTTGTCTCTATGCATGGGACGTATATTTATAAGAAATGGAAATGAAATTCTTGTGGTCTATTAAAATGATGGAAATGAATGATTATGATAAACTAATGAACTCACCAATCTTTTGGTTGACACTTTAAAGCATGTTTATTCTCAGGTATTAAAGAAATCTTCCGCTGTGCATTAGCTCATTTTAAAGATATTACTTGGAATCATTTATGGCATATTTCAAAAGACGTTGCATTCAAGTCGTTGAGTTCAGTAAAGATTATGATTAAGTAAATGACAGATTAGATCATTTATAGATGGATATTACGAAATGGTATGCATGCCTGTCAACTTTCGATGTAATGAAAGATTGTCTTTTAAAACGAATGCAATGTTTGTAAAATGTATCATATAGAGGTCAAATACCTCGCGATGTAATCATATGTTATTGTATTTGTTCTTATGGATTAGGACGGGTCATCTCATCTGGGACGGTACTGCTCGTTCATTAAGTGTTTGAATGCTGACCACGGTAGTGCGTAAGCAGCATCTTGTCTCACCTGCTCGAGATAGGTGTTCCACCATGTTAACGCAGTACCTGTGAAGGTATGCGTAGCGTACTTTACTTTGTCTTCTTCAGTGCACTTACTTATGGCAAACACCGATTCAACCTTCTCGGTCCACTGTTTCAATCCGATTGGTCCTTCAGTTCCATCGAATTCTAGAGGTTTACAGGCAGTGAATTCTTTGTAGGAGCGTCCTACACGATTTCTTGTGGAATTAGTTCCACTGCTAGATCCAGAGTTATTGTTGTTATTTTGAATTGCAGTCTGCACTGCGGCTATGTTCGCAGCAAAAAAGGTACGAAATTCTTCTTCACTCATATTCATGGTGTGTCGAGTAGTCGGTGCCATTTCCTTCAAAAATAGCCAAAAGAAATGAGTTAATCATATAGAATATTAAGAGTAGTCAATAGTATTTCGTAGCATAATATGAACTTATTTATAAAAGCTTTTTCTTCATATTAGCATTTTATAAGTTTTAATTCGGGTAGTACCTACCCGTTAAGTTCATACTTAGTAGCTAACATACAATTCAACTACTACAATTCTATATGAAAAACTGATTACAATAAATTTCACGTTCAAACTTTTATACAATATTTTACAAATTTACAATACCGCTATTTTACATAATAGCATAAAATATAGCACACAATAACTTTGATACAAAGTAGTTTCGAAGACAATCCTAGTTAATACGCAAGTCGTTCAACAAAGGCAATAAAGACACGTAATTCATAAGTCCAGAAACAAGTCATGCATTCTGGTTGTACTAATATTATTTTCCATCCTTGGTTATGTGGCAGATAACCATTGTGACCATTAGCTAGGCAGCATGTTGTAACGTCGTCAAAATGACGAGGGTTTCGTAATGCCCAACAGCCCCGTAACAATCTAAAAACCTTGTTTCTCACCCCAACTACCGAATCCGTCACTTGTGGGAAGGTTTTATTTAAAAGTTGTAATCCGATGTTCTTTTTCTCACTTTGGTGAGAAGCGAACATCACTAACCCGTAAGCATAACATGCTTCTTTATGTTGCATGTTAGAAGCTCTTTCTAAAGCACGAAGTCCTATGTTGGGATATGTTGAGTCAAAATAGGTTCTTAACCCGTAGCGTAAAATTGCACTTGGGTTCCCCGCATTTAACGCTTTAAAGAAAACACGGCGTAACTTAAGGTCTCCCCAATGTGATATACCCCATCTTTCAAAAGAAAGCTTTTTATAAACTAAGGCATGCCTGGAACGTTCTTCAAATGTTCTACAAACTAATTTTGCCGTAAATAATTGTGCCGACGAATTCTGACCGACTCTAGACAAGATTTCATCAATCATGTCCCCGGGTAGGTCTTCTAAAATTTTTGGTTATCTATCCTTAACATCCATTTTGTGTTTTTATACTGTAAAAATAGACGAGGGTTAGATTCATAAAAGATACTTAACAAACAATACAAGCAATTTTTACATATATCATAAAAGCACAAGCACACTATATTACATCGCATGATTACAACTCTTTATTCCGACTCACTTGTTTCTTCTTCTTCGGACTTGGTTTGTTTCGCTAATTTCCTAGGGATATATGGTGCTCCCCTAATACGAGCCGTTCTTTTCACAAATTGTCTAGAAAAACCTGGTAGCTTAGATGTTCCTGGGTTATATCTAAAATTTAAGAAATACGGGTGTTGAAAGTATTTCCCATCGGGATATTTCATGTTAACATAGAGGTCATCGGGGTTGGAATTTTGTTTCTCTATTTTGATGCCTTTTCCCTTATTATTTTCTTTTGCCTTTTCAAATTGGGTCGGGGTAATTTCTATAACATCAACAGAATCCTCGTCGGGATTCGATTCATCAGAAAATTGGTAATTTTCCCAATATTTTGCTTCCTCGGCGGAAACACCATTGACTATTTTTAACTTTGGTCCATTGGTTGAGGATTTTCTTTTATTTATCAGTTTTTCTGGGGTTCCTAATATTTCCTCCTCCGGAACCTCTTCTTCCAGTTCCTCTTCTTTCGGTTCCTCTTCGGGAATTTGTGAATCTTCCCAAAATATATTCGACTCTTCATTATTATTAGGTGAGTCGATGGGATTTGTACTAGAGGTAGACATCTATCACACAATATCAAACACGTTAAGAGATTAATATAGCACATAATATTTACATGTTAACAATATGTAGTTTCCAACAAAAAGTGTTAAGCAATCGTTTTAAAGAAAAACATGGTCGAAGTCCAGACTCATTAATGCATCCTAACAAACTCGATAAGACACACTAATGCAATTTCTGGTTCTCTAAGACCAACGCTCGGATACCAACTGAAATGTCCCGTTCATATCGATTATAAACGTTTCATATTAATTGATTTCGTTGCGAGGTTTTGACCTCTATATGAGACGTTTTTCAAAGACTGCATTCGATTTTTAAGAACAAACCATAACCTTTATTTTATCGATAAAGATTTAAAAACATTATGAAGATTATCAAATAATGATAATCTAAAATATAGCGTTCTCACACGACCATTACATAATGGTTTACAATAATATTACATAACAACTTAAGTCTTCGAATGCAGTTTTTAAACAATATTATACAAGCATGCAGACTCCAATCCTGTCTGTATTTAGCATGCAACAGCGGAAGCTCTTAATAATCACCTGAGAATAAACATGTTTAAAACGTCAACAAAAATGTTGGTGAGTTATAGGTTTAACCTATATATTTATCAAATCGTAATAATAGACCACAAGATTTCATTTATTCAATAATCTTACACTCGCAAGTGTTTAAAAATCATTCATATGATGAACACCTGGTAACTGACATTAACTTTAATGCATATAGAATATTCCCCGCATACTCGCAAGTATGTCATAAATTGGCAATCGCAATCACCATATAAATCGAAGTACTAAAGCCATTCATAACTTGAATCGGGGTTGTTAGACCCAATAGATCTATCTTTAGGATTCACGTTAATTAGGGGCCATTTCCCTAATTCTTAGGCTACCAGACTTGAAGGGACAATATTCGGTTTAATAATCCAACCATAGAATGTAGTTTCGCGTACTTGTGTCTATTTTGTAAAACATTTATAAAGCTGCATGTATTCTCATCCCAAAAATATTAGATTTTAAAAGTGGGACTATAACTCACTTTCACAGATTTTTACTTCGTCGGAAATTTAAGACTTGGCCACGGATCGATTCACGAACCTCAAGTTTAGTAGGTAAACCTACTGGAAGTGACAAGAAATGATCCAGCTTCAAAGGATCGTGGATGGCTTGAAAGTTCTTGAATAAGAAAGATAACCTACTGTAAATAACAAAGGTTTCTTGATCTTAGATGATTACTTGGAATGGATTAGAAAGCTTGGAAGTAATCTAGCAAGTTTGAAAGATTTATTGAAATGTTCTTGAATGGTTGTTTTTATGATGATTAAAGCTTGTAATTGAAGATAAAAGATGGTGAAAATGCTTGGAGATGATCAAATATGATGTTAGAAGTATTTTGAGAGAGAATTTGGAGTGTAAGTATGAGAAAAAGGAATGGAAAAATGAGGTGAAATCATACAAACGTTTTTACTCATTATAAAGAAAGAAAAGATTCTTAAGTTTGTTTTCTTGCTAAATAATTCATGCTAGTTGACAAATGGTTGGTTCCACATGTTTCTTAATCATTTAAGGCTGCTAAGGAGCAGATTTTTTATGTGTGTATACCAATAGTGTGTACATCTAGGAGCTGGGTATTGTACGAGTACGAATACGGTTGCATATGAGTAGAATTGTTGATGAAAATGAATTGTAAGCATTTTTATTAAGTAGAAGTACTTTGATATATGTCTTGAAGTCTTTCAAAAGTGTACTAATACATCTAAATACACTACATGTATATACATTTTAACTGAGTCGTTAAGTCATCGTTAGTCGTTACATGTAAGTGTTGTTTTGAAACCTTTAAGTTAACGATCTTGTTAAATGTAATTAATTCATTGTTATTATACTTAAATGAGATGTTAAATTGTTATGTTAACATGATAACATGGTGTATGAATATATCTTAACATCATATATATATATATATATATATATATATATATATATATATATATATATATATATATATATATATATATATATATATATATATATATATATGTGATGACCCGGAAATTTCTGACCAAATTTAAACTTAATCTTTAACGTTTCCGACACGATAAGCAAAGTCTGTAAAGATGAATCTCAAAATTTTAAACTATTCAAATACCATTCGATTGTTCTCAACGATTCGCGAATAATTATATGTAAATAGATACATACTATAACTTGAAAACTTAACAAAGTGTTGAGTATATGATACTGTGCATTAAACTTATTGGTTTGATTATCCGATTGATATATTTAACTACGGAGTTAAAAGATTATGCCAAACAATTGAATTAAAAGATATTTATTGAGTCCCTTAAGGATTATGATATTATTATGGGTCTCTATTGTGAGGTCCACGTTGATTTGGGAAATCATTCATTTTTAACGGTATTCGGAATAAATGGTAAAATGTTCATTTAATTAACGTAATTTGGACACATACAATAATAAAGAATATTAACTGTTAGAATTAAATCTATGAATAACTTGCAATGTGTATTTTAAAACGTGTTTATTAATATTGAAAATATATATTTAACAATACGATAAAATATAATATTAACTTGGTCATAAAACGATTTGTTGTTATATATATATTAACAAATAGCGAGACGATGATTTATAGAAGTAAATGACCAAAACACTCAAATGTATAAGTTATATTTCGAGTGATATAATTTGGGGATAATTTAAGGCTATATTTTGATAAAGGTACGTATCCTAAAATGTAAAATACAAGTTTCCTCAGCGTACGAAGGGACATTCGAAAAACCGGAACCGGGACATAAGTCGCGTGATGACGTACGACTTATCGGAACAAAAGTTACAAGTTAACTATGCACGTAAATATAATATAATATATAAATAATTATATAAATTAAATATATTATATATTATATAAAAATATGTCGATGAGCTAAAAGTTAAATAAATGTGAGCTGGATCAGAGGGCCATGCGATCGCATGGCCTTGATGCCCAAAAACCATGCGATCGCATGGTGGGCTGGGACAGAAATATTACTATAAATTGATCGAGGTTTGGTTCAGTTTAAATCATAATATATCTCTCGTCTCAATCTCTCTATTATATTTATATTATTATTATTATTATTATTATTATTATTATTATTATTATTATTATTATTATTATTATTATTATTATTATTAAGATTAATATTATTATTAATCTTAATATTATTAGCAGTAATATTATTAATTAGTATTATACATAAAATACTACGACGAAGTCATGAGCGTGTCACTTTCAAAACAAGTTTTCGAGCGGGATAGAGCTAAGGAAATTATGGGTTATAGCTAAGGAGGTTATGGGTAATATTCATGAGTATTGTTCGCAAGTCAAACCTAGTGTTTATCATCTCTGTTACGTCTACGTAACTTCCTGCAATATTGAATCACAATATTGATACGTGAGTATACATATCTTATCTTTTATATATTGATTGTGTATCCATGTCTAGTGCTCGAGTATATATATTTATGCATGCTTATATGCTAAATTTCGTCGTTAAACAGTTTATAATGAATCACGAATTAAATACATATATTACTGGTAAAAGGTATATGATATACATGTTTTTGGAATGCTGGAGAAAAATCAATAACTTTTCATTTAGAAATCGCGTAATTTCGGTGAACGAATTAAAAGATATGATCAACTGAATTATGATTGACATCAATTAAAATTGCTTTTGATTCTGCAATTAATATTCAAACAACTTGTTTGTAAGATTGATAAATTGGATTTTTGAATATTACCAACCGAGTAAATGAATCCTTATATAAGGCATGTCTCGTTTTGTTGAACTATTGTCAAAATTGACTTTTTGAAACGACTTTGGATAACTTTTGTATGTCGATCTCGTGCATTAGAATTATGATACACTATGACCTAACCTAGCCTGATAGACAATTATTGACCAACATATGTTCTCTAGGTTGAGATCTACGGTTATTTGGTAATCCGAGTTTCGATCATATTTTGGTGAACAACTTTATATGCTGCTAAGGTGAGTTTCATTTGCTCCCTTTTTAATTGCTTTTGTAATCTATATTTTTGGGCTGAGAATACATGCAATATATTTAAACACAATGGATACAAGTACATACTTAATTCTACACTGAGTTTGAACCGAAAATCCCTTAGCTTTGGTAACTAGTAGCTGCCAGTACATAGGATATGGACTGGTGGGCGCGAATAATAGTATATGGATCCATAGGGCTTGACATCCCCGTCCGAGCTAGAGCGCTAGCCTTTTAACGGACGTGTGTTATTTGAGTTTAGGACACGTTGGTTTGCGTGTATTAAAACGAATGGGGTATTTATCATTATAACGTTAAAGCTTAGTTACCAGGGTACTCTGTTACGTAGAATCTATTGACAAACTTTTGATAAACGTTTCTGGATGAAACAACTGAAATCTTGTGATCCACTTTTATATACAGATTACGCGAAACACTAAAACAATGAACTCACCAACCTTTGTGTTGACACTTGTTAGCATGTTTATTCTCAGGTTTCCTAGAAGTCTTCCGTTGTTTGCTTATATGTTAGACAAGCTATGTGCATGGGGTCGTACATGGCATATTTTTCAAGGAAACGTTGCATTCACCAAATCATCACCATGTATCTTATTTTGACTGCATTGTCAATGGAAGTACTATTGTAAACTATTATTTACGGTGATTGTCTATATATAGATATCATCAGATGTCAAAAACCTTTGATTTAAATACTCATTTATGGTGTGCCTTTTCAAAAGAATGCAATGTTTACAAAACGTATCATATAGAGGTCAAATACCTCGCAATGAAATCGATGAATGACGTGTTCGTCCATATGGATTTGGAGCGATCGTCATAGTTGGTATCAGAGCGTTGGTCCTAGTGAACCAAGTCTTGCATGAGTGTGTCTAACTGATAGTTGTTAGGATGCATTAGTAAGTCTGGACTTCGACCGTGTCTGCATGTCAAAAGTTTTGCTTATAATTTCTTGTCAGAAATTACCTGCTTATCATTCTTAAGTCTAGACACATTTTCCTGCATTTATTGCATAAATAGTGTATAGACAAAAATTCATATCTTAGCGTATCTGTTACTGTAAACTTTTCCTGACATCTTCCAAAAATTTCTCCGTGATTTATGGAATTTGGTATTATATATACATATGTAAATTATGTATTGAAGAATACCAAACTAAATTCTATAATCTAATTTATATCAAAAATCATCTCCCTAATTATACAAGATGAATCTCGTATCTAGTTCAAATTCCTTAAACTCCGACAGCTATTCCGATATGGATATTCACCTGAATTCTGAAGACAGTGTAACCGGAATGGATCAACCAATTAGCCATCATCTATTCTGGATGAATTGGGGATGGGTTCGTAGTCTACTTAATCATTGGAGACAGGAAGAAGGCGATCCCTTCCATCCACCACATTCACCTCTTGGCGAAGAACCTGAAGCACTTACCGGCGAACCCGTTCGTAACACCATTTTCACCCTCATTTCCAGAACAACTCGCAACGACTACGTAATATCCAATATTCTAAATCTTATTCATCTGCTTGTCCGAACCGCCAACCATCTGGGGGTAGTAGAAGAAGTCAACGAGCTTCGCGCTTGAGTAGTGACTTTGAAGAACATGATGCGCAACTTGCAGGCATCACAGGCACCACCATCATCGGCGGCAACAGTACTACCGACAACAACACCAACAGTACCATTACCACCACCAACAATATCCGCATCGCAAACCTCAACTTCACAATCTGTTCCACGAGCATCAACGTCATACGCACCGTAGTTACTAAGAAATACCAGCAACAATAACCGATGAAGTATTAACTCATTTCCTCTGAAGAAATTTTATGTATATTTAATATATATGAATTTTGAAATCAAAATAAATCTTTTCGTACTAAGCTATTACGTGTGAATCTTAACTGGTAGGTACTACTCGGTTAGTTCATATTACTAATATGCAATGATGTACATCCTTCCTTAACAACTTAACCATTGTTAACTACAATCTCTATTTCAACCCAATGAATTCCATTTCATAATAAACCAAGTGTATTAATCAATTACATAATTGATTTTACATTTTCAATTTCGATATACTTGAAACTTTCCAGAAAACATCATATGTGCCTTGTAAGGTTCACAAAAATTCCACGAGCACCAACATCCTTCACTGAGGAATATCAATAAGAATAAATAATGAAGTATTGATTTCATTAGTGAAAAACTCCGCAAAGATTATGTAATCTTTAATGTTTTAGAGATTAATCATTTCTAAGTCAAGCCGAAAATCAAATGAGCTTAATATGATATTAACTCATTAAATACGTATCACATCTGAAGAAATATACATACATATATTTTCATAAAGACTGCAATGAAAATTCTTTTGTACAAAATATTACTTGTGAAATCTTTAACGGGTAGGTAATTCCCAGAAAATATATAAGTTCACAATTAATATGTTATACTGTACATTCTTCAACTTTGATTCAAAAATTATTAACTATGCTCACAGCGATATACAATCGTTTCCATACAAATTCAATTACATATTCTGATATTGACGGATCAGAATCCAAGTCATAACTCTGAACTAGTGACATCATTCTTAGATCTCTACATCTTTCAAAGCTATACTTTGACTTCAAAACTGTGAAAGATCCTTTAGCATTGTTATTACCGAAAATAATTTTGCAATTCCTTTTTCAAAGTATCCAGTTTTACCCCACTTCCAACCAATCAACTTCAACTTTTCAGATTAACCTTATTGTAACCATGATATATACGTTTTTGTTATCGGGGAACCTTTTATGTTCCACCACATTAGCAGTAAATTTACCAACAACTTCATTGATCCTTGACCTTCCGAAAAATCCTTATACTCATTGAAACCCTATCATGTACTCGTCCACATCTTGTAATGGTAATTGCCATATCAACTACTGGGAATTAGCAATCAGTATTTTGAATCTTGCAGCATTTTCTACGACAACAGTTACATATAGATAACATCTATCTTCTAGACTTACTTACTCCGAATGCGAAGTTTCTGAAAAACACCCCAAACTTCGAAACTAGTTCTCCGAATTTTGGAAAAATGCTGATGAAGCAGAAAAACTGTAAACGACTTTAACATTCAAAAGTTTGATGATAAAGAGTAGTGTGTTGGAAAAGCACAAAAAAAGAGAAAGTTTGGTACTGAAAAACGTATTGAGCAAACCATGAAGGAGGCTGTGGACAAATCACAAGGACTAAACCTGCCTTCAAAGAATACAAATGATTCAGTGTTTGCTGAAATCCTTAGCAAATACCTTGCTCCTTACTCTAAAACCTTTGCGGACAATATTCTTCGTCATCATCTTATCTTAAATATTCTAAGATATCATCGTATCTTCCATTATAAATATCCTCCATATTTCTGAAGATATTTTTTTATAACCATTCTTATCTGAAATCATTCATCTCTTCGCGCTATCTGTGTTACATCATAAAAGAAACTATTTTAGTTTCTAAAATCTAAAAAATTCGAAAAATAGATGTTTTGAAGTAATGTTGGGAATTGAAGCATGAGTTAGTATAATATAATGACACTTGATCAACGTGATTATATTATAGTAAGTCATGCTGAATTTCTAATGGAACGTGATAAAGGTTCACATATCACACCCTCATCATGAACCATGTTACATAACTCTTTCATTCTATTTAATCTCTAAATATATCAAGAAAATACTTTTCTTGATGATTCGGTCTTTTCCAGATATTCTGGTAATTTGACAAATCAAGATCGTGCCATTACAATTTCTTTCTTAGAACATTAACTATGTTCATTCCGAAATGTATAGCTACGAATTCTGGACCATTATTCGCTTGACTTGAAGTCGGGAAGGAAAAACGAAAGCACAGAGCTCCTAAATATAAGGGAAAATATAAAGCCTGACAACAACACATATATTACAAACCGTGTATATTAATGCGTATAGCAATATAAAGACACGGGAGAATGAAAAATACTATAACCCCAAGGTAATAGTAGAAGAAAATAACTTCCTCTGGTGGCGGATGAAAAAGAAGAATGAAGGATACGATAGCCAAGAAAATATCAAGAATCAGAACTGGATTAAGCATTTCACAATCTTTTGGAAGTATGAAATAAGGAAGAAGATGTAGGAGTGGTGAAAATAATGAAACGGAAGAGGTCAATTTATAACGAAATATCAGACATAGCAATCGAGGCAGATTACGCATTTAATCAAAGAAAATCCTAATTTCCGCAAATTTCGAAAAATCAAATCTTATTTAGATAATGAAGATTTTCTATTCCTTAAATTCCGGAAATCAATCGTTACTACGTCAAGAGTTAAAAACGAATCTCTATTCTCCATTTCACTCTATTACGATAACTTCCCTCATACGCTTCGAGTAATTGGATTGTTTTATCCATATTATTCAACGGTGATAAAAATTCTATTTATCAACTCATATTCGTCATGAAAACATTTTTATTGTTAGCCATGACGACCTCACTCAAATTTCGGGACGAAATTTCTTTAACGGGGAGGTACTGTGATGACCCGGAAATTTCTGACCAAATTTAAACTTAATCTTTAACGTTTCCGACACGATAAGCAAAGTCTGTAAAGATGAATCTCAAAATTTTAAACTATTCAAATACCATTCGATTGTTCTCAACGATTCGCGAACAATTATATGTAAATAGATACATACTATAACTTGAAAACTTAACAAAGTGTTGAGTATATGATACTGTCCATTAAACTTATTGGTTTGATTATCCGATTGATATATTTAACTACGGAGTTAAAAGATTATGCCAAACGATTGAATTAAAAGATATTTATTGAGTCCCTTAAGGATTATGATATTATTATGGGTCTCTGTTGTGAGGTCCACGTTGATTTGGGAAATCATTCATTTTTAACGGTATTCGGAATAAATGGTAAAATGTTCGTTTAATTAATGTAATTTGGACACATACAATAATAAATAATATTAACTGTTAGAATTAAATCTATGAATAACTTGCAATGTGTATTTTAAAACGTGTTTATTAATATTGAAAATATATATTTAACAATACGATAAAATATAATATTAACTTGGTCATAAAACGATTTGTTGTTATATATATATTAACAAATAGCGAGACGATGATTTATAGAAGTAAATGACCAAAACACTCAAATGTATAAGTTATATTTCGAGTGATATAATTTGGGGATAATTTAAGGCTATATTTTGACAAAGGTACGTATCCCAAAATGTAAAATACAAGTTTTCTCAGCGTACGAAGGGACATTCGAAAAACCGGAACCGGGACATAAGTCGCGTGATGACGTACGACTTATCGGAACAAAAGTTACAAGTTAACTATGCACGTAAATATAATATAATATATAAATAATTATATAAATTAAATATATTATATATATTATATAAAAATATGTCGACGAGCTAAAAGTTAAATAAATGTGAGCTGGATCAGAGGGCCATGCGATCGCATGGCCTTGATGCCCAAAAACCATGCGATCGCATGGTGGGCTGGGACAGAAATATTACTATAAATTGATCGAGGTTTGGTTCAGTTTAAATCATAATATATCTCTCATCTCAATCTCTCTATTATATTTATATTATTATTATTATTATTATTATTATTATTATTATTATTATTATTATTATTATTATTATTATTATTAAAATTAATATTATTATTAATCTTAATATTATTAGTAGTAATATTATTAATTAGTATTATACATAAAATACTACGACGAAGTCATGAGCGTGTCACTTTCAAAACAAATTTTCGAGCGGGATAGAGCTAAGGAAATTATGGGTTATAGCTAAGGAGGTTATGGGTAATATTCATGGGTATTGTTCGCAAGTCAAACCTAGTGTTTATCATCTCTGTTACGTCTACGTAACTTCCTGCAATATTGAATCACAATATTGATACGTGAGTATACATATCTTATCTTTTATATATTGATTGTGTATCCATGTCTAGTGCTCGAGTATATATATTTATGCATACTTATATGCTAAATTTTATCGTTAAACAGTTTATAATGAATCACGAATTAAATACATATATTACTGGTAAAAGGTATATGATATACATGTTTTTGGAAAGCTGGCGAAAAATCAAAAACTTTTCATTTAGAAATCGCGTAATTTCGGTGAACGAATTAAAAGATATGATCAACTGAATTATGATTGACATCAATTAAAATTGCTTTTGAATCTGCAATTAATATTCAAACAACTTGTTTGTAAGATTGATAAATTGGATTTTTGAATATTACCAACCGAATAAATGAATCCTTATATAAGGCATGTCTCGTTTTGTTGAACTATTGTCAAAATTGACTTTTTGAAACGACTTTGGATAACTTTTGTATGTCGATCTCGAGCATTAGGATTATGATACACTATGACCTAACCTAGCCTGATAGACAATTATTGACCAACATATGTTCTCTAGGTTGAGATCTACGGTTATTTGGTAATCCGAGTTTCGATCATATTTTGGTGAACAACTTTATATGCTGCTAAGGTGAGTTTCATTTGCTCCCTTTTTAATTACTTTTGTAATCTATATTTTTGGGCTGAGAATACATGCAATATATTTAAACGCAATGGATACACGTACATACTTAATTCTACACTGAGTTTGAACCGAAAATCCCTTAGCTTTGGTAACTAGTAGCTGCCAGTACATAGGATATGGACTGGTGGGCGCGAATAATAGTATATGGATCCATAGGGCTTGACATCCCCGTCCGAGCTAGAGCGCTAGCCTTTTAACGGACGTGTGTTATTTGAGTTTAGGACACGTTGGTTTGCGTGTATTAAAACGAATGGGGTATTTATCATTATAACGTTAAAGCTTAGTTACCAGGGTGCTCTGTTACGTAGAATCTATTGACAAACTTTTGATAAACGTTTCTGGATGAAACAACTGAAATCTTGTGATCCACTTTTATATACAGATTACGCGAAACACTAAAACTATGAACTCACCAACCTTTGTGTTGACACTTGTTAGCATGTTTATTCTCAGGTTTCCTAGAAGTCTTCCGCTGTTTGCTTATATGTTAAACAAGCTATGTGCATGGAGTCGTACATGGCATATTTTTCAAGGAAACGTTGCATTCACCAAATCATCACCATGTATCTTATTTTGACTGCATTGTCAACGGAAGTACTATTGCAAACTATTATTTACGGTGATTGTCTATATATAGAAATCATCAGATGTTGAAAACCTTTGATTTAAATATTCATTTATGGTGTGCCTTTTCAAAAGAATCCAATGTTTACAAAACGTATCATATAGAGGTCAAATACCTCGCAATGAAATTGATGAATGACGTGTTCGTCCATATGGATTTGGAGCGATCGTCATAATATATGTTAGAATACTATTACAACGATAATCGTTACATATATATATTGTTTCGAAATCCTTAAGTTAGTAGTCTCATCTTACTTGTATAGTTCATTGTTAATACACTCAATGATATACTTAATTATCATTTTATCATGTTAAATATAGTACATCAATATCTTAATACAATACATATGTATTTAGTAAGACATTGTTATAACGACAATCGTTATGTATATCGTTTCGAGCTTCATAATTCAATATTCTCATTTTTTTATGTATATCACACATTGTTAATATACTTAGTGAGATACTTACTTATCATAATCTCATGTTAACCATATATATGTCCATATATATCATCATGTCGTTTTTACAAGTTTTAACGTTCGTGAATCGTCGGACAAACTGGGTGGTCAAATGTTAACACAAAATCCGTTTCAATTAATCAAGTCTTAACAAGTTTGATTGCTTAACATGTTGGAAACATTTAATCATGTAAATATCAATTTCATTTAATATATATATAAACATGGAAAAGTTCGGGTCACTACAAATAGAAGACAAGAAAGGTTATCCTATAAATACAAGACTTCGTCCACATAACGAAGGATCTGGATTTTGTCCACCTTCACACACACGTTCTAAGAACAGCAGCGCCTAGCGCAAATATACCCGCGCTACCGGACTCACAGCATTACACTAGACATTCTTGATATACAGGTAATGTTCTATGAACAGAAACCCTATCTTATAGCGCGAGCCATCAATGACCGGACCACCCGCTGATGGTGGGTCTAATGTTTAACCACCCCTGTTGAGATCATCATCTCACAAGGAGTTATTCACGGTACTCCGGACCGGAGAGTTAAACCCAATTGACCCTTAAATCCCCTCTTAGTGATGTCAAGCATGGACCGAACCCGACCCGATTATTCTATGCTTGATCGGTGGTGGCTTGTTTAATAAATACAAGTTGAACGGGAAGTGGTGTTCGATCTTGGCTCAGGAGAGTTCGAAGTGGTGTTTCCAGTGGCGTAAGGGGAATAACAGCTGGAAACAACTGCTAATACCTCGTAAGCTGAGGAGTAAAAGGAAGAATTTTCTCGAGTCCTAGGGGCTCACGCCTGATAAGCTAGTTGGTGAGATGATTAGCTACATTGGGCTTGAGACACAGCCCAGACTCCTACGGGAGGCAGCAATGGTGAATTTTCTGCAACGCTCCTTCTTCATCTCTTGTAATTTAGGAGATTTCTCCAACTCATAAAAAATATAGTTACATACAATCCTCAAAAGATAAAAAGAGAAAGAGATATTAATTCAAGTAAAAAAGTGAAAGTTCAGTCGTCACACTTTCCTTATCCAACTCTTGTTCACGATAAAAAAAAAATCTGTCAAATCATAAATAAGTTCAAATTTAGGCCATTTTTGCAAGATAATATTTTACCAGTATGGTAAATTGGTCAAGATGATCCAAATTACAATAATGTTTGTCAATATACTAAAAAAATCGTAATTGCAAAGGTGTCCCCTGACATCACACATCATGCTTATAGTTTGGTGTGTGATGCGTGTTGCCGAGATAATGACCGAAACAACTATTTTTCATCGCGAACACGCACCATACACCAAGCACGGTGCGTAGTGCTTGGTGCGTGGTGTTTATTGCTTGTTGGGTAAGAACTTTGAATGACCGTATGTCCGTATTGTTAGAGCTGATTTGGGTCCAAATGTATATGTCGTCCAATCTACGTGTGATACTCCACCGAAAAAACCAAAATCACTGAAAAAAGGAAAGTAACTCCAAGATGACGAAGAAGGCGGTCAGTCATAAAGGCATAATCTTCTGAGATAAAGATATAACCGTACATTACATAACATTTAATGGAGTACATTTTTTTTGAACGGCGAATTTGCATCAGCGGATCATTTATTTCAACGACCCTCATCATTTGCACCCACACACGCTAGAAGGAAACTTCTACCCGGGTTGCTTGGAAACTAATCGCGGGACCTGGGTTGCTTGGCAACTAATCGCAGGAAATTGGTGAGAAAACCTTCCGCCCCCAGGAATTGAACCCGGGTTGCTTGGCAACTAATCGTGGACCCTTCCACACTGAGACTTGATACCGTTGAAGCAAACGTTCGTTGGTTAATGGAGTACAT
Source organism: Rutidosis leptorrhynchoides (assembly GCF_046630445.1). Lineage (NCBI taxonomy): Eukaryota > Viridiplantae > Streptophyta > Magnoliopsida > Asterales > Asteraceae > Rutidosis > Rutidosis leptorrhynchoides. The sequence goes on from NC_092334.1 coordinate 515,810,715, forward strand.
TTTGATTTTGATTTGGTTTAATCCATATGGCATTTATATAATTTCTTGGACTTCGATCTCTACAAATTTCTTCACAAGAATGCATCTTTAACCCTAGCTGTCGACAAATAGAAAGTCGTACATCCTTCAATTGATTTGCAGTGGTATGCTATTGAAGACCATATTGCTAATTTTGGTCAGATGTGAGCACAAAGCCAAGTTACAACCATACCACTTTGTTGGAGCTAATCGGATCTTGAGATCGAGATTTCTAGCGAATTGTTGACTTTCAGGTATCGATTTAGTCAACCCGATCAAGAATGATGGATTAGATCGATGCCTAGAATTGTTAATTCAACTTGATGTGTTTTCTAGGTGTTCTTGGTGGATAGAAAACGGCTGAAAAACCTTATGGGATCATTAACCCTATATGTGAAGCATTAACCTTTTTATATACTGCCCGATCCTTTTGTCGGTCGACAGGCGTGAGGCGTCTGTCGTGCGACAGTCTTGTCTAACTTTACCGAGGGTCGGTTAATACAAACTGGGGACTTACAATACACCAACAGATTATATTCCTTGGAAAATGGTACTTGTCACACCGTATCTGAAACTTGCTATTACACGTCCATTTTCGATTCCCTAAATAAACCAGAGGTGCACTTTTTCTTATGCAGAAAAGCCATTCGTTAATTATGACATCTTATTTGTTTATTTGTGTTAAGATTGAAGAAAATAATGTGGCATTGACAACATTCTATTTCTACTCACTGGAATCCACACTTGCCCGAAGAAAAGAAGAACTTTCAGCTCTGCAAACCATCTTGGACTAAACAGTAAACACCTATTGCTTGACGACAAATTATAGTTCTCAAAGGTCCGGTATGCTGAACATATGATAAATATTTAAGCTAATAAATTTTATTGTACTAAAAAACTTGTGTTTCTCTTTTTTTTTTTTTTTTTTGCAGGGAAGAAGCGGACGAGTTTTGCAGAACACTGGAAGAGAATGAGGATGAGTCACGAACTATATCCGAGATGACGGACGAATTATATCACAAGATGGTCTTATTTATCTGCAAAGGTTTAAAATTTTGAAGATGTTCTCGAGGTTCTTAGATACAGATTTACGCAATAAGGCTCTTTTTTTTTCTCTTTTTTTATAAAAGGCAAGGCCCCAAAGTGATGTTGGTGGAAATTGAACCCGAGTGTCCTTTGAAAATTCCAAGCAACCAACCACTCAACCACTCCTTTGGGGTTTACGCAATCAGGCCATTGACATGGTATCAGACTGTATATGAATAATCTTCATCTATTGTATGATATGACCATCAAATATAAAAGATGCATTTCGACTTTTGGGGTAGACCGTATCATGTTTTCAACCTAAACTTGTATGATTGTTAACCAGCCTACTTTTGTGGATGAATTTGCATTAACGAAAACAGCTAAATGTGTGCACTGTGCAAGAATTATGGTCACGTTCTGCACACTATTTGTTTACAATATTCATAAAGCTGTAGCCACACTGAACCAACAGTTAGATTACAGGCTCACAATCTTGCTAACCACGTAGGGATGCCCTGGGGACCGGTGGTAAACCAAGTTCATCCACCTGTAAAACATTAACCCATATCAACATTAATGTCGAATTTTCATGGTGGGAGAGCATTTGACCAATCACAATAAACATAAATATACAAAAATGAAAATGAAATCTACTAATTAGAACATAGGGTTAACAAGTTTTGTAAAACACCTGATTATTAACTCTCCCACTTGGTACCGCATGCCCAGTGGGAGCCGAAGGCAAGTTGAGGTCATCATAATCGGGTTCATTATCAGGTTGAAGATACGAAGGTACACCTTCCCCTTCAGTTTCCAGCCCCATGTCTGCCTCCAAAGCATCAAGTTCTGCATTGTGTCACAACAAAGTAGATTAAAAGGAATGTATAACAAGAAAAATTATTACTTGTGAAAGTTTTCACAATTTGCTACTGTCAGATCATTATAATATCTCTTGTTGGGTTAAAAAAGTGTAATAGAAAACTTGGGATTAATTGGAAAATCGGTCAAAACTCGGGAATACTCAGAAAATCAGTCAAAATTGGTCAAAATCTGTCAAAGTAAAACTTGGTCAACATCCAAGCATTCCCGAGTTGCCGAGTACTGCCTAAAAAATCCCAACCGACTACTCCCGGAGTAGTGAGTTTTGCAACCTTGAAGTGTATTATTAATAAATAGCAAAACACATCCAAAGTTGTTGGCGGTTGGAAGAAAACGAACAATATTCAGTTGTAAATTACAGTATTACCGCCCATGAGATCTTCTTCGTCAATATCATCAGGGACACTGTAGTTTCTACCAAGAGACTCTTGTATTTCATTGCTAACGTCCATCAAGTCTATCATATCATCTTGCAAATTCTTCACATGAATATACCAAATGGTCCCAAATTAAAGATTGTCGAACGATAGATGATAATAGAAAAAGATAATAAGTAAATAGGATAACTGTACCATGATTTCATGAGTCATGCAGGTCGGGTAACAGATCAAGCGGGTTTTGGATCAAAACAGTAAACTATTTGTATGGGTTGATTTTTGACATGTTTCCTTTTACTCTGATTTTTCGGTCAAAATAGTAACCTATTTCCATCTGTTTCTACAATTATTTATGGACCAAAAAGTCATATTAAAAAAAAAAAAATTCCTTATAAAGGAAAATATATAAGACTTTATGGATTGAAAAGTTCCTTTATATCCAATTTTTTCCTTTTAGTGTTTTGGTCTATTAGAGATGAACCATAAACGAAGTGACCCTATAAGTAAATGGGTTGAAATTGCTAGTATAAAAAATTAGAAAAGCAAACTGTATACGAACATCGATTTCTTGGATCTTCACAGTCTTCATCATCCCTTTCAATTCTTTGTTTGCTGATTTCAAAGCTGACATCTGCAAGATACGAAACAGATCAAGAAAATCCAACTTTTGAGTCTGGTTGACAGAAATATAATTATATCTCTCTTAAAAACAATGTACATATGCTATTATAGTGTTGGATTTATGTAGGATTAGGTGAAGAGGTGGCATAACAGGTGGGTCTAGCAACTCGGTTACAGATCTAAATGGGTTGATTTAGTAGTCGAGTTAACCGGAAAACAATGTCTGTCCATTTTTATCAATATTTAACAGGTTTCATATGCTAACAAAAGTATTGTTTAAAAAACAATTTCATTTAGTAATATAAAATTATATTAGCAGAATAAGCATTGAAAATACATTTGGTGAGACATTCAGCTGTTTGACCCGTTCAACCCAACGGACACATTTTTCTCGTAGCGAGATTTGTTGTTTGACTTGTTACTAATAAACCATAAACCAATGACTCGGGTATAAGAAAAAAAGGATCGTAATTTCCACCTCTAGTTAAGTCAAACAGATGCCAAACATGTTACAAAATGATTAAGATAGGTGAAGGTTCTAATGAGAACCACAAAAAGACAAGAACTTGTAAGAATCACAAGAATACGTAATCGTTCAATTAAGAAATCAAAAAACGTCAAATTACATATAAAAAACACATATGTTCACAATTGAACGGTTCACACGTGAACATATCGGTAAAAGTTAGTTAAAATTGGTTTAAACATATGCTTTTTCTGTTTTTATAGGTTTTATTAATTCTTATTAGCATTTTTAGAAATATTTGACATTATCACATGTGTACAATCATGACTAAACTTTGGGGTATCTAACAAGTTCTCAATTTCTTAGTGGTTCTCGTTTGAGAGCATGACTAAAAGATACGATCCAAGGATAATAACGACTAACTAAATAATTGTGAGACGTACAGTTTGTTGAGCATCTTTGATACCCTCTTGAGCAAATGCAACTTGATCAAGATTAAATGTTTGGTTGTATAGCATATCACGCTGACCTTCATACCTGACAAAAAACCAGTCAAGGTTACAAACTATCTTTGAAAAATCAGGTAATGCAGAAACAAATCATATGCATGCGCTATAAATTAGTTTATATATGATATGATGAATGTACCTATATTATTACAATGATAATCTAACCTCTAAAATAGGAAATTTGAATTTTTGGTTACTCGCTCGACCCGTTCAACCTGTTTCCATAAACGGGTCGAATCTACCACTTCTAACCATATAACTGCAAACTTACGTACTCTAAAGTAACTTACATTTTTTTCTGCTTGAGAACTCTCATAGCGCGAGCTTTAACAGCTTCTTGAGCAGGACCAGGACGCGTTCTTTTGATCTGCTCTTTATATCGAGCGAGTTCACCATCAAGACGCTTGATTTTCTCATCCACTGACTCACCTCTTTTATTGATCTAAATAAAAGGTTAACATAAACAAAACAAAACAAAACAAAAAATCAGACTTGCATACACACAACAATATATTATTCTTATTAACATAGGAGTATTATTTATTAAGGTTCAAATGAGAACCACATAGAATTTAAAAACTTGTCAGATCTACTAATTACATACAGTATTTGTTTACATGTGATTAACTTCATTCATTTGTGAGAGGAATGAGAAAAAAATTTAAAATTCGTTAAATTGTGCGTAAAACACAATATTTTATAAACTTGTTCACGAGTCCTCAACTTTTATTTGAATCTCATTTGAACCTCGTGCATATATAAATTCCACAATCCACATCATACTATTAACACAGATACAAGTAATAAACTAAACAGATGAAAAGAATTTAACACATAAATTAAAATTAAATTTAATTAAATTAAATTAAATCAAATTAAATTGATACCCGATCTGAAGCGTCATTCAGAGAAGGAGGAGGTTCTTTATCTTTCTTAGCACCAAACACTCTCTTCATTTTTCTCTTCTCTGGAAATGTTGTTTTAGGGGTTTTTTTTTATTATTAATTATTTCTAAACCCTAATTTAAGAGATCCAGATAATCATTTAGAGTATAACCACCAAATAATCTTAAACGTATAAGAAACCGTTAAAGCATTTCCAGATTTGTTAATAAAGTAGTAATAGTAATTTGTTAAACTGAAATCAGTTTGTATGAATAGAAGGTTGGTTTTATCAAATGAATTTGAAATTGAAACTTTAGAAACTATGTTAAATGCAAATTTACCCCCTTCAATTTTCTACTTTTCTCTTTTCGAACCCTGATAGTTTTGGTTTTCTTACTTAAACCAGGATTCAAATTTAATAACTGTTCTTTTGTACGAGATTTCTACACACACAGCTAGGGATAACTTCATGAGCATGCACATCGAAAACCCAAAATCGAACCGCTATAGTACCACTCTATATCATCACCCGCTTTAATTAGTATGGTACTCGGTACTCACTTTTTTTAAGTTTAAAAGAAAAGTCTGATTAACCGATTCGGTATATTACTGGTTCCATATATATCTGCAGAGCCACATTTTATAATACAAAAGTGAAACTATTCATTATCAACTATCGACTAACAAGTTTTATAATACAACGGTAATTTCTTAAATTGTAGCAAATCAACATAAAAGTTTTTGATACTACAACAATACACAATCCCGCATATACGAGATATGAGGGAGATGCGATATAGACAATCTTTCCCCTACCCTGAGAGGTCGTTTCTCTAACCATGAGTCGAGAATTATCCACTCACAGGAAGAGAAAGTCATCCCCTCTCTGCTCCAGGGTAGGGAGATTGCTTCCGTGAGGAAACGCGCCCGGAAACGCGCGTTTTCGCAAGGCGCCCGGAAACGCGCGTTTTCGCAGCGCGGGCTACCCGAAGCGTGCGTTTTCGCGGGGCGCCGGAAATGCGGGTTTTCGCGGGCCGCCCGGAAATGCGCGTTTTCGCGGGCCGCCCGGAAACGCGCGTTTTCGCGAACGCCAGGAAACGCGCGTTTTCGCGAGCCGTTCGGAAACGCGCGTTTCCGGGCGGCCCGGAAACACGCGTTTTCGCAGCGCGCCCGGAAACGCGCGTTTCTGAATCCCCTGCTATCACACCCCCAGTTAGCGCCTGGGCGAAATGTGACTTAATATCAAAATATACCAACATATTATAATAACGAGAACAATACTAAATGAGAAAGTTAAACTTTATGGAGTACGCAGCGAAAAATGAAATGTCGTTACAAAGGAGTAAAGTAAATGTTTAAATGCAATAGTAATAAATGTGATAATCTCTTGATCCTATGTCCAAGTAGCATCACATAAGCAGTAGATAAGTAAGCTTGAATCAAACAGCACTTGAGACAAAACATGCTAAAGTGTCAACCAAAAGGTTGAGTGAAGTTCATAGGTTTAACAAAAGTTTGACCGTTGTTTTAGACCACAAGATTTAGTTTGTAAAGTTGATCTCCCGCAGGATCAAAAAGTTATGCCAAAGCGTGATATTTAGACTAAACGTTCAAGTTTGCCCCATGACAAGTTGTGTCTGTCCTTGTCGGTTTAATTTCATTATCAAGTAATACAAAGACTTAGTCAAATGTATCGGGGACGTTACTCCCGATAGGCCTACCCCCAATAATTAAGCATGCAGCATCAATTAAAAATATCACTGTAGGGACTTAGTCGGACATAGCCGGGTATAGCATAGTTTAACAGTTTGGTACTCGTGTCTAAATTGTAAAAAGTAAAAACAGCATGTGTCTCACCCCAAGTAAAGTAAGTAAGTTTGCTAGCAATAAAGAGGGGCTATGAATTCACCTTAAATAGCAGTTGAAGTATTCCACGCAAGAAGGAAAGTAAAGCAAGTAAGTGATCTGGATATCAACCTAGAGGTATAACGTTTGATTAGTTAATGTCTAACTGACATAAAGTATGTTTATTAATATAGCAACTATATTGACAGTGACGATTTTCGAGAAAAGTTCCTATTTCTCAAAAGTTTCTATTTTTGGAAACTTACTATTTATGGAAAGCTTCCACTTATAGTAAGCTTCTAGTTTAAGAATGTTCGGGTTATAATTCTTATAAAAGATGTTGTACAATCTCGCCCAAACTTCGTTGCTAACATGCAAGTTACTCGAATGATCTATTGTTACCGAGTGGCCCAGGATCTCTTGACCAGAATCTAAGTCTTGGCATTCGAGATCCACAAGCGTCCCATAATGGTAACAAGGATCACCCTAGGCCACAAGTAGCGGTGATGTTTGTAGTCTTTGTACGCTATCTTTAATTATAACCTTCACGTTAGGTGCGTATATACATATATATTCATTAATTCGATTTTAATTATAATTCCTATATATTAATTCATAAAAATACTTTTATAATTTTTAGTAACATATATTACTAATTATAACATGTTATTTATTTTATTTTTAGTTGCATATAATTTATAACATTATTTACATATTTTGGTAAAAAAAATAATAAACTGAAGTAAAAAGTAAAAAGTAAAAAGTAAAAAAGTAAAAAGTAAGAAAAGAATACTTACTAGTAGTAATTCTTCAAAGAGAGAATGAGAGAAATTTTGGTGTGAGTTTGAATGAGAAATGAGGGGTATTTATACTTGAAAAAATTAGGTAAAAAGAATAAAATAATTAAAAGAAAAAGAAATATTTTAATTTTTAATGGGATTTTAAAATTCAAAAGTATTAAATGTTAGGTCATGGGATAATGCACAAAATAAAATAATAAAAGTAGTTTTTCCATTATAATTTTTAATTAAAAAGTATTTTATTTATTATTATTATTTTTTAATTCATTTATTTTAAGGATTTTTTTATATAAATAAACAAATTGATTTAGTGCTTTTCCAAGAATATTTGTCAATATTTTTTTTATTTAATTAATAAATACGAATTTTGCATAAAAATAATAAATAATTCGGTATTTTGTATTTTTAATAATAATTATGATTTTAATTATTAAACTATAGTTTTAGTAAGTTTGTAAATATTATTACATTTATATATAATTGGATTTATTATATAGTTAAATATATAATACATTAACTAAATAATAAAAGTGATACAAAGTTTATATACTTAGTTAAATTATGTCAAATTATATAAATTAATAATATATTATTTATTTAAGCGTACATTGTTGACTAAAAATTACTATTCGGTCAATATTTAATTGTATATAACAACCCTTAATACATATTGTCAGGCAAATAACCCTATGGTTAATTCAGTAAATTTAGAAGTCGAAAAGTGAGGGTTGTTACAGTACCTCCCCGTTAATAAAAACTTCGTCCCGAAGTTTTAGGTAGACTTCTCGGATGCATCAGCGGTTGAGAAGAGATGGGGATATTTCTGTTTCATTTGGACTTCACGTTCCCAGGTATACTCGGGGCCACGTCGTGAATTCTAACGGATCTTAACAATAGGTATGGTGCTTTGTTTTAAGCGTTTAGCAGATCGGTCCATGACTTCTACGGGTTCCTCTATGAAGTGCATTTTATCATCAATGCGAATGTCATCCAAAGGAATAATGAGAGTGTCATCAGCAATACACCGTTTAAGATTTGAGACATGAAACACTTCATGTACTTGACTGAGTTCGGTTGGTAGTTCTAATCGATATGCCACGGGACCAATTCTTTCAGTGATTGTGAAAGGTCCAACATATCGTGGACTGAGTTTACTTCGTTTACCGAAACGGACAACACCTTTCCAAAGGGATACTTTCAACATGACTTTATCTCCAACTTGGTATTCGATGTCCTTTCGTTTCTTATCGACATAACTCTTCTGTCGGCTACGGGCAGTTTCTAAATGTTGCTTGATTTGAACGATCTTTTCGGTAGTTTTGTGAATAATTTCAGGACCAATTAAATGTCTGTCCTCAAGTTCATCCCAACATAGAGGGGATCTATACTTCCGTCCATATAGAGCTTCAAAAGGTGCAGCTTTAATGCTAGAGTGATAACTGTTGTTATAAAAAAATTCAACCAAAGGCAGATGTCTATCCCAGCCTTTGCCCAAGTCGATAACACAAGCACGAAGCATATCTTCCAATGTTTGAATGGTTCGCTCACCTTGACCATCGGTTTGCGGATGATAAGCAGTACTTATGTCGAGTTGAGTTCCAAGAGCAGTTTGTAAGGATTTCCAGAATCTGGAAGTGAATTTACTGTCGCGATCGGATATGATTGATATAGGAACACCATGACGAGAGACAATTTCTTTGATATACAGTTGTGACAATCTCTCCATCTTGTCGGTCTCCTTGATCGGTAAGAAATGAGTAGATTTAGTAAGACGATATACTATGACCCATATAGTATCATTTCCACTAGAAGTCTTGGGCAATTTAGTAATAAAGTCCATAGCGATACATTCCCACTTGCACTGCGGAATATCGGGTTGTGTCAATAGACCAGAAGGCTTTTGATGTTCAGCATTGACTTTTAAACAAGTGAGACACTTACTAACATAAGTAGCAATGTCAGTTTTCATGTTAGGCCACCAGTAGAATTCCTTCACATCGTGGTACATCTTACTGGAACCCGGATGAATAGAATACCTAGTCTTATGCGCTTCATCCAAGACTAATTCACGAAGATTACCGAAGCGAGGAACCCAAATTCTGTTGCCAAAGTACCGTGTACCATTAGCTTTCACTTGGAGTTGGTTCTCGAAACCGATAGGTCCTTCACCTTCGATAAGTGTTGGTTTAATAGCTTCCAGTTGAGCTTCGCAAATTCGTGATATAAGATTTGATTTGATTTTCATGTTTAAGGCACGAACACGTTTAACATCGTCTTTTCGACTAAGGGCAGCGGTAACTACATTTGCCTTGCCAGGATGATATTCCATCTTACAGTCATAATCGTTCAATAACTCGAGCCATCGACTTTGCCTCATATTCAGCTATTTTTGATCAAAGATGTGTTCAAGACTTTTATGGTCAGTGTACACCGTAAACTGGGTACCATATAGATAATGTCTCCATATCTTTAATGCAAATACCACGGCACCTAACTCAAGGTCGTGTGTGGTATAGTTCTCCTCGTGTTTCTTCAACTGTCTAGATGCGTAGGCAATAACCTTTTCACGTTGCATTAAAACACAACCAAAGCCTTGCTTTGAGGCATCGCAGTAAACAACAAAATCGTCAGTACCTTCAGGTAAAGATAGAATCGGGGCTGTGGTCAATTTCTCCTTCAGAATCTTGAAAGCAGATTCCTATTCTTCGGACCACTCAAATTTCTTCCCTTTTTGTGTTAGCTTCGTAAGAGGTTTAGCAAGAAGTGAAAAATCCTTTATAAATCTTCGATAGTAACCGGCAAGTCCCAAAAATTGGCGAATATGCTTCGCAGTCTTTGGTATCTCCCAGTTCTGAATAGCAGTGATTTTAGCAGGATCAACATGTATTCCTCTTCTATCAACAACATGTCCAAGGAATTGTACGGTTTTGAGCCAAAAATCGCACTTAGAGAATTTAGCATAAAGTTGTTTCTTTCGTAAGAGTTCAAGAATCATACGCAAATGTTGCTCATGTTCTTTCTCACTCTTGGAATAGATCAAGATGTCATCAATGAATACAATGACGAATTTATCGAGATAGGGTTTGCAAACACGGTTCATAAGATCCATGAACACAGCAGGAGCATTGGTCAAACCAAAAGGCATGACACAGAATTCATAGTGCCCATAACGAATGCGAAAAGCAGTCTTAGGAATATCGGATTCCTTGACTCTAAGTTGGTGATATTCGGACCTCAAATCAATCTTTGAATAAATACTTGACCCTTGAAGTTGGTCGAATAGATCATCAATACGTGGCAACGGATAACGGTTCTTGATAGTAAGCTTGTTAAGTTCGCGGTAATCAATGCACATCCTTAACGTACCATCCTTCTTTTTAATAAATAAAATAGGAGCTCCCCATGGGGACGAGCTTGGATGAATGAAACCTTTATCCAATAGTTCTTGGAGCTGGTTGGAAAGTTCCTTCATCTCGGAGGGTGCTAAACGATACGGCGCTTTAGCAATAGGAGCAGCACCGGGAGTTAAATCAATTTGAAATTCAACTTGTCGAGGAGGTGGAAGACCAGGAAGATCTTCGGGAAACACATCGGGAAAGTCTTTAACAACTGGTACATCTTCAATACGCTTCTCTTTCGATTCAATCATCTTAACGTGAGGTAGAATAGCTGGATAACCTTTCTTAAGGTATTTGCGAGTTTTAATACAGGAGATGATGTTGAGATTGGAACCACTCTTTTCACCTTGGATGATGAGAGTCTCTCCATTTCCCAATGGAACATGAACAGTTTTATCGTAACACATGATATAAATAAAACACTTTATTTTATTAAGGAACTAGGCATTAAATAAGCGTTAATACACGATTCGGAATTAGAAATAGTTTTAAGGCATAGCCTTTACATAGATGGAAAAATAGGAAATATAACTAAAGATTATTAAGATTGAAATAATCTTCATATCTCTTCTTTTCGTCCTCAAACTGCTTCATCACTTTTTCCATGTTATTCTTCACAAGTTTCTCTAACCTTTCGGTTTGAGAGTCGAGAGTCTCTTTGATAAACTTATCATATCGCTCGTTCTTCCCTTTTTGCTTTTCGTAGAGATATTCGAGATTGTCATAAAGGTTGGTAACACGACTGTTAACGGCATTGATGTCGTATTCCCTTTGTAACATCCCGCATTTTTCCGTTAAATTATTTTAACGCCAATCTTTTTCTTTTTAAATAATACCCTTCGTATCTAGATTCGTATCCTTTGTTAAGTAACATTTTAAATATTCTCGTTATCGGATTTTAATATCTCCCGTACTCCCGTGAAATTTAAAATATTCGATCGGTTAAATCCCGCACCCGCTTCTAAACTCGAGGGACTAAAATTGACACGGGGCAAACTAGTTGACTAGGTCAACTAGTCCACCCCAATCACCACCATTCAATCACCTCCATCTCTCTCTCTTTCTCTCTAGCAAGAACACACACACAAACACCCAATTCAATCATTCATCATCTAAATTCGATCTAGGAGGCTTACAACAAAACAAATTACATATTTGGAATCCTCTCTTCATCCTCTACAATTTGATACCAACTTCATCTCGTTTGGGTAACATTTCTAAAACTCTAGATTTCTCTAAATTCGTGTTTTTGATTTGAAATGGTGTTAGTTAGTGTCTATGGCTCGTGTCTAGCATGAATATATGATTTACTTGCTCGATTCGTTGTTTTGAGTAACTAGTTTGAACAATTGAAATGGGTTTGCTTAATCTTGCATTTTGAAAGATTAAATGTTGTTTGATTGTTAAAGTTCATGTTTTAATTGTGTTACTAGTATCACTAGCTTCGTTTTGATGCGTAGGTTGATTAAGAAAACTTCAAAAACCCGATTATTGATTTTTGTGAATTTTGGTTAGGGTTTGTTAGACTTTGAAATGAACTTTTGATGCGTTGAATGCTTGTTAATGTTGTTAGTAAGTGTTTAGATGCAATGTATGCTTAATTACCTTCGAAACGGCATATCGTATGTGTAAATTGGATTCCCGAATCATAAAATACGTTTTACGAACTTGAAACTTTGAAAATAAACCTTTCTTGATCAATTGATGAGATTTCGGCTATTGTAAATGATGTTATTGTTGGACCATAAGTGCTTAGTTGTATTCCTCGTCAAAATACCTTTCCAACGATATATGATAGGCATTATAAGTGTTTGCGGGTCAATTGTTGTGTTAGAATTGATTTTGGCTCGTGCATACTTGGGAAAAACAGAAACAGACCTGCACAGATGGTGGCGCGGCGCGCCCCATCCCCGCGCGGCGCGCAGATGTGCCTGGTCAGATTCTGACCTCCTCGTCCCATTTCACGTGAAATGTTTGATGACCTACGGACCTCCGATTCACATGAAACTTGTTTTAATATACTTGTATATGAATAATTAGCATAGAAAATTTGTCCGGAACCCGACCCGAACGTGTTGACTTTTGTTGACTTTGACCGACCAAAGTTTGACTTTTTGTCAAACTTAACCAAATGATTATGCAACCCTCCTAACTTGTTTATATACTTGTACCTTGCATGAAACTTGACAATTTGATTTCACATGCTACATAATCGAGTCGTAACGAGCCATAGGACTAATTGAACAACTTTGACCTTTCGTGACTATCGTTATTGATACAACCTAATTGTTTAGGTCGAGACTAGCATTGTTCTTTGCACGTTTACTCGTTGAAGTACTTTATTAACTCTTGCGCTCAAGGTGAGATCATAGTCCCACCTTTTCAACAACTTTTATACTTTTAAATCGTGGGCTGAGAAAACATATACTTTGTTACATCTTGTACTACTTACTTTTATGTTTTGAACACAAGTGTGAAAACAAACATTCCACGTGCGAGTTAGAACAAAAATGCCTCAATTCGATTATCATTAGTTACACTTGCAGGGTGTAAGCGAGAACTTATATTGTGTGGCCATACGGGTTTAACAAACCCTCATTCGGACGGTTCGCTACCGTTATGCGGATGAAATATATTTTTGTGTTTTAGTGTGGGTTCTAGCACTGTGTGATGGGGTAACGTTGGTTAAGTCTTGATAATTGAGTGCTCGCGTATAACAACACTTTTGGAATGCAAATGATTTGGATAATCTACGTTATGGGAATACAAAATCTTGTGGTTCAAAAACAACGTTTAATACTTACTAAACCTATGATTTCACCAACGTTTTCGTTGACAGATTTCTATGTTTTTCTCAGGTCTTGCATGATATGTGATACATGCTTCCGCTCACTATTTGATACTTGCATCCGATGTCGAGTATACATGCATTTCATGGAGCGTCTTTTGACTTTACTTTAAATCGTGTCGCCTAGATTTCAATCGTACTTATAACGTTGTAACTTAAATTTTGGTTGAACAATTCTTGTAAACTTTGAAACAATCCTTATTTTGAAATGAAGGCGACATATTTTGGTCAAACGTTATCTTAAAGACTTATAATCAGGTAATGGGACCCACGTAGCCGACGCCGTCACTTGACGATTTGTCGGGGTCGCTACAAGTGGTATCAGAGCCTTGGTTGTAGGGATTTAGAGTTCATTTGTGTCCACCCCGAGTCATAGGGTACATAGGTGAATCTAGACTACAACCGGCATATAGACTGAAGTAGGAGTTACTTGACTATTTGTGCATTTATACTCGAACTCTTCAATCATATCTAACTCGTATTCGATCTTGATCTTACGTTGATAAATTTTGTTGACGCGCCACCTTGACTTTATGAGGTAATGTTAAATGCACATGAGAATCAGGGTAATATAATTTCCGGGATTATATTACGGTGATTCATATGGACATTCCGACATTATGACATAAAGAATTTAAGGCGAGTCAAGGAAAATTTTCTCTACATCATCATTCCCTATCATGATTAGTATTATTGAGAATACTAATCAACGATATTCTTGTGTCTTGAAGGAACAATGCCTCCCCGTCGCGGACCACGTAATGAAACTTCCGAACAAGCTTTTCAACGCATGATAGCCACCGCCATAGGTGCGGCTATGGCTAGTATCTCCTCCGACATCAATAACAACCACAACCACAACAACCATGGAGCCGGTAATTCAAACGAGGGTTGCTCCTACAAAACTTTCATGGGGTGCAAACCTCACACCTTCGATGGGACCGGAGGACCGGTTGTGCTCACCCGATGGTTTGAGCAAACAGAAGCCGTTTTTAGCATAAGCGGTTGTCGGGACCAAGACAAAGTCAAATATTCCACCCACACTTTTGCCGGTATCGCCCTCACATGGTGGAATACGTATGTGCTGTCGGTGGGTATCGATGAAGCTCACACTCTCTCATGGGCCGACTTAAAGAAAAAGATGATCACCGAATACTTCCCGCGCGAAGAGACCCGTAAGCTCGAACACGAACTAAGAACTTTAAAAGCGGTCGGGAATGACCTAAAGGCATATAATCAACGATTTTCTGAGCTATCCTTGATGTGCCCAAACCTCGTGACCCCCGAACCTCTAAGGGTTGAACTTTACATGGATGGTCTTCCCAAGAACATCAAACAAGGAGTAATGTCATCCAAACCCAGTAATCACCAAGAGGCCCTGAATATGGCCCGTCAATTGATCGAAACGGTAGACGAGATTGAAGTGCCGGCACCTAAAGCCGAGGATGAGTCGGGTGACAACAAAAGAAAATGGGAAGCCCCCCAATCGAGCAACTACAACAACAACTTTGCCAAGGAACTTCTCACCCCCGTCGGCAAGAAAAGTTACGCCGGGACACGACCTTTTTGCAACAAATGCCACAAGCATCATTTTGGTGAATGTGGCAAGCTAATTTGCCATCGGTGCCAAGGTAGTCGTCATATTGCCAAGTATTGTGGAAGTACCGCCCCCGTCACTCAAAAGGGGCCCGACGCACCAAAGCCGAGTATTTGCTACAAATGTGGCCAATCGGGTCATTTTAGGAATGAATGCCCAAAGAATAAAGCAAAAACCAACGCGCGCCGTTGAACTTACAACATCGACACCTAGGATGCCCGAGACGATGATGGACTAGTCACGGGTACGTTTCTTCACAACAAACCGTATATTTCATACTTATTCGATTCGAGTACCGTTAGACGTTTTATAACCAAGGATTTGACTCGTGCTCTTTATATTCCACCTCTTTCCCCCAGATACTACTTAGACGATTTAAGCGACCAACGGAAAAATATTGTGTGCCTATAAATATTATCGGAGGATATACGTTAAGAAATTGAACTCGACATCAATAGAACTAAGGAACTCAAAACCTATTCATTAAGGAGAAATTGTTGCCCTACATTTATGTATAGATTATTGTGAACTAAGAAATTTTCGGTTGGAAACCGATACCCTCTCCCTCGCATCCATGACCTCATGATTATTTGCACGAATCCCGTATGTTCCAAATCGACCTCCGTTCAGGTTATCATCAATTGGGGGTTAAGGGAGACGATGTCTCCTAAGCCATTTTTTCCGAACTCGCAACGTTAGTTGTAAATCTCTCTTAGTACCGTTTGATTTATTTAGGACTCCGTCCGTATTCATGAACCTCCTAAACCACATATGCAACTTATCTAGACAAATCTGTTATCGTATTTATGGATGACATCTTAACTTATTTAAGTAAAGAAGGAAAACGAACAACATCACCATCTTACGCTCGAACTTTTGAGAAAAGAGCAACTCTATACCAAATTCTCCGAGTGAGAATTTCTGTTGAACGAAGTCCAATTTTCTAGACCATGATGTTAATGGTCAAGGCATTACAATCAATCTCGAAATCAAGCCACATGTAATCAGGAAACTCTACCAACTCGGACTTGTATTCGTAAAAATCTTAGATCTCGTCTGTTATTACCGAAGATTCATTTCTGACTTTTCTCGTGTTACACGACTTTTAAACTCGTTAACTCACTAAGGGAAAACTTTAAACCTCTCCGTGTTCGAACCTTGAGCGTGATCCTTCACACCAACCTTCCTAGCTAAATTCGTATAGCACTAGATGGAACTCAAACATGGAAATATTTCTACTTGAACGCCGAAAGGCATACTCCCTCGACTCGAAATCAACGGAACGGAAATTCGTTATTTTGCACGAAAAATTCGAATACTAAATTGTGGATCCGATCAATATTCATGTCATCACGTACCACACTACATACCTCTGTTATTTCACCGTTACCGTCTGATATTACTGGAATTTAAGATAACACACAATCCAACGATACTTCACTCTTCTTTGACTTAACGTCCTTGTGTTTCTGATAATCGGCCAACTATTATTCAACCCCGAACTATACAATTACGTGTACTATCTTGTTTCTCTTCCAGACTTTAATTTTCGACAACTAGAGGCGCGTTATGGCAACCTCGAGATGCAAGCTCATCCTATTCTAAGTCCTCATTTCACTCCTATCTTTATCGCTCGCATTTCCGTTTAAAGAAACTCCTTGTAACATTCCTCCATGGATAGAGAAATTCCTCATATTACATTAGTATTCGCCACGAGGGTGAATAGTCCTAACGAACATTTTTCGAACCCTAACTGACTTGTTCAAACATATCTTAAGAGATTCTACACCAACACGGTGTATCTTCGTCATTTATCCTGTATCGAAATACTCGTTTCACTTCTAGTGTTACAAGAAACCTTGGGAACCCGCTTAGACACATGTACCGCGTATCTCCCACAACCGACGAACCGAGAAAACGTACGATTCAATCTTGGAAAGACATGTTACAGACTGGTATTGTCACCTTCAGTAGTTCCTCTTACAACGACAGCTATCACTCGTATATTAACGCAGCACTTTCCGAAACCCTATATGACCGCTAATGTCATACCCCTGTTCATTTAACCAAAGCATCAACCACCGAAATCTGAACTCCATCAAGAAACAACAATTGAGATCGTTCAAGTCCGAGAAGGGCTCGAGACAACCCATTGTCGCCAGAAGAGTTATGCCGAACTTAGATGAAAACCCCACCAAACCCAGTGTGTGACCGCGTAGTATTGAGAAACCGCACTTTGGAAAGGTGTAATTCATTTCGGGAAATCGAGGAAGGTTATATCCGCAATATTGAACCTTTTGAAACCTTGGGGCGTATTGGAGCCGCTTCCTACCATTTAGAACTGCCGACTCAATTAAGTTTCCATTTACCTTACATTTCGTGTAACAAACTTAGAAACGTGTCCTGCGGAACAGGAACTTGCAATCCTTCTAGATGCACCAGCTATTGATGACAAACTTCTCTTCATAGGAAAACCAGTTGAAACCGGGGATCGTAAAAAAAAAAAAAAATCCAAATTCATGAGAACACTCAAGGACGTACCTTCACTTATTCATAGCATTGACATCTCCGGTCTCGAGTGAGAGGCATCGATTATTACTTCCAACTAAATTTCGAGACGAAATTTCTTTTGAGGTGTGGATAATGTAACATCCCGCATTTTTCCGTTAAATTATTTTAACGCCCGTCTTTTTCTTTTTAAATAATACCCTTCGTATCTAGATTCGTATCCTTTGTTAAGTAACATTTTAAATATTCTCGTTATCGGATTTTAATATCTCCCATACTCCCGTGAAATTTAAAATATTCGATCGGTTAAATCCCGCACCCGCTTCTAAACTCGAGGGACTAAAATTGACATGGGGCAAACTAGTTGACTAGGTCAACTAGTCCACCCCAATCACCACCATTCAATCACCTCCATCTCTCTCTCTTTCTCTCTAGCAAGAACACACACACAAACACCCAATTCAATCATTCATCATCTAAATTCGATCTAGGAGGCTTACAACAAAACAAATTACATATTTGGAATCCTCTCTTCATCCTCTACAATTTGATACCAACTTCATCTCGTTTGGGTAACATTTCTAAAACTCTAGATTTCTCTAAATTCGTGTTTTTGATTTGAAATGGTGTTAGTTAGTGTCTATGGCTCGTGTCTAGCATTAATATATGATTTACTTGCTCGATTCGTTGTTTTGAGTAACTAGTTTGAACAATTGAAATGGGTTTGCTTAATCTTGCATTTTGAAAGATTAAATGTTGTTTGATTGTTAAAGTTCATGTTTTAATTGTGTTACTAGTATCACTAGCTTCGTTTTGATGCGTAGGTTGATTAAGAAAACTTCAAAAACCCGATTATTGATTTTTGTGAATTTTGGTTAGGGTTTGTTAGACTTTGAAATGAACTTTTGATGCGTTGAATGCTTGTTAATGTTGTTAGTAAGTGTTTAGATGCAATGTATGCTTAATTACCTTCGAAACGGCATATCGTATGTGTAAATTGGATTCCCGAATCATAAAATACATTTTACGAACTTGAAACTTTGAAAATAAACCTTTCTTGATCAATTGATGAGATTTCGGCTATTGTAAATGATGTTATTGTTGGACCATAAGTGCTTAGTTGTATTCCTCGTCAAAATACCTTTCCAACGATATATGATAGGCATTATAAGTGTTTGCGGGTCAATTGTTGTGTTAGAATTGATTTTGGCTCGTGCATACTTGGGAAAAACAGAAACAGACCTGCACAGATGGTGGCGCGGCGCGCCCCATCCCCGCGCGGCGCGCAGATGTGCCTGGTCAGATTCTGACCTCCTCGTCCCATTTCACGTGAAATGTTTGATGACCTACGGACCTCCGATTCACATGAAACTTGTTTTAATATACTTGTATATGAATAATTAGCATAGAAAATTTGTCCGGAACCCGACCCGAACGTGTTGACTTTTGTTGACTTTGACCGACCAAAGTTTGACTTTTTGTCAAACTTAACCAAATGATTATGCAACCCTCCTAACTTGTTTATATACTTGTACCTTGCATGAAACTTGACAATTTGATTTCACATGCTACATAATCGAGTCGTAACGAGCCATAGGACTAATTGAACAACTTTGACCTTTCGTGACTATCGTTATTGATACAACCTAATTGTTTAGGTCGAGACTAGCATTGTTCTTTGCACGTTTACTCGTTGAAGTACTTTATTAACTCTTGCGCTCAAGGTGAGATCATAGTCCCACCTTTTCAACAACTTTTATACTTTTAAATCGTGGGCTGAGAAAACATATACTTTGTTACATCTTGTACTACTTACTTTTATGTTTTGAACACAAGTGTGAAAACAAACATTCCACGTGCGAGTTAGAACAAAAATGCCTCAATTCGATTATCATTAGTTACACTTGCAGGGTGTAAGCGAGAACTTATATTGTGTGGCCATACGGGTTTAACAAACCCTCATTCGGACGGTTCGCTACCGTTATGCGGATGAAATATATTTTTGTGTTTTAGTGTGGGTTCTAGCACTGTGTGATGGGGTAACGTTGGTTAAGTCTTGATAATTGAGTGCTCGCGTATAACAACACTTTTGGAATGCAAATGATTTGGATAATCTACGTTATGGGAATACAAAATCTTGTGGTTCAAAAACAACGTTTAATACTTACTAAACCTATGATTTCACCAACGTTTTCGTTGACAGATTTCTATGTTTTTCTCAGGTCTTGCACGATATGTGATACATGCTTCCGCTCACTATTTGATACTTGCATCCGATGTCGAGTATACATGCATTTCATGGAGCGTCTTTTGACTTTACTTTAAACCGTGTCGCCTAGATTTCAATCGTACTTATAACGTTGTAACTTAACTTTTGGTTGAACAATTCTTGTAAACTTTGAAACAATCCTTATTTTGAAATGAAGGCGACATATTTTGGTCAAACGTTATCTTAAAGACTTATAATCAGGTAATGGGACCCACGTAGCCGACGCCGTCACTTGACGATTTGTCGGGGTCGCTACACCCTTAGGGCAAGTTGCTTGTCGACTCGGCTTCTCTCCATTTTCATTCGGAAGTTAACATCCTCCTGGAGATGAGCAAGTGATTGCTTTCCCCAATGAGTGTTTCGTTCTTCCTCGTACTTTAGGAGCCTTAATTCTTTTCTTAGTTCAACATTTTCCTCCACCAACTTCTTAATTTCGCGGTCCTTCTCATCCATACGGACCTCCAATCTCGCCATGTGGTGAAGCAAACCCTCATACTTAGCAGCATCATTATAAGAAGGAGTCCGGGATCTCTTCCTTGATGGACCGGCTTTTTCATGACGTTTTCCTTTATCTTCGATTCTCGGAGTTGGATAATATTGAGGAGACCTTTGTGAATTTCGCAGAGTATTTGGACTATAGTTTGGTGAAGCAGGACTGTAAGAAGGACTTCGAACAGGTCTTGATGTTTCAGAGTGTCCAACACCTACTTCGGTAGTAGGCTTGTGAGTTGCCTTGTTAGGCTTGTTAACGCTTGGGCTTGACATCCTATCGTTAGGAAAGAGAATTTGATTAGAATCTTTTAGTCAAGTTTAGGAAAGCATAAATGTTAAGATTATAGGGCAATCCTAAGTGCTTTAAAGTCTAAGGCAGGAAAGGTTATAGTTTCCTAGATTGCTAAGGCACCCTAGCTAACACATAAGGCACACACAAAAATGCAATCCTGGTTCTCTATAACAGCCTGGTTATGCTCTGATACCAATCGTTCACACCCCCAGTTAGGGCCTGGGCGAAATGTGACTTAATATCATAATATACCAACATATTATAATAACGAGAACAATACTAAATGAGAAAGTTAAACTTTATGGAGTACGCAGCGGAAAATGAAATGTCGTTACAAAGGAGTAAAGTAAATGTTTAAATGCAATAGTAATAAATGCGATAATCTCTTGATCCTATGTCCAAGTAGCATCACATAAGCAGTAGATAAGTAAGCTTGAATCAAACAGCACCTGAGACAAAACATGCTAAAGTGTCAACCAAAAGGTTGAGTGAAGTTCATAGGTTTAACAAAAGTTTGACCGTTGTTTTAGACCACAAGATTTAGTTTGTAAAGTTGATCTCCCGCAGGATCAAAAAGTTATGCCAAAGCGTGATATTTAGACTAAACGTTCAAGTTTGCCCCATGACAAGTTGTGTCTGTCCTTGTCGGTTTAATTTCATTATCAAGTAATACAAAGACTTAGTCAAATGTATCGGGGACGTTACTCCCGATAGGCCTACCCCCAATAATTAAGCATGCAACAGCAATTAAAAATATCATTGTAGGGACTTAGTCGGACATAGCCGGATATAGCATAGTTTAACAGTTTGGTACTTGTGTCTAAATTGTAAAAAGTAAAAACAGCATGTGTCTCACTCCAAGTAAAGTAAGTAAGTTTGCTAGCAATAAAGAGGGGCTATGAATTCACCTTAAATAGCAGTTGAAGTATTCCACGCAAGAAGGAAAGTAAAGCAAGTAAGTGATCTGGATATCAACCTAAAGGTATAACGTTTGATTAGTTAATGTCTAACTGACATAAAGTATGTTTATTAATATAGCAACTATATTGACAGTGACGGTTTTGAGAAAAGTTCCTATTTCTCAAAAGTTTCTATTTTTGGAAACTTACTATTTATGGAAAGCTTCCACTTATAGTAAGCTACTAGTTTAAGAATGTTCGGGTTATAATTCTTAACAAAGATGTTGTACAATCTCGCCCAAACTTCGTTGCTAACATGCAAGTTAATCGAATGATCTATTGTTACCGAGTGGCCCAGGATCTCTTGACCAGAATCTAAGTCTTGGCATTCGAGATCCACAAGCGTCCCATAATGGTAACAAGGATCACTCTAGGCCACAAGTAGCGGTGATGTTTGTAGTCTTTGTATGCTTTCTTTAATTAGAACCTCCACGTTAGGTGCGTATATACATATATATTCATTAATTCGATTTTAATTATAATTCCTATATATTAATTCATAAAAATACTTTTATAATTTTTAGTAACATATATTACTAATTATAACATGTTATTTATTTTATTTTAATTGCATATAATTTATAACATTATTTACATGTTTTGGTAAAAAAAATAATAAACTGAAGTAAAAAGTAAAAAATAAAAAGTAAAAAGTAAAAAGTAAGAAAAGAATACTTACTAGTAGTAATTCTTTAAAGAGAGAATGAGAGAAATTTTGGTGTGAGTTTGAATGAGAAATGAGGGGTATTTATACTTGAAAAAATTAGGTAAAAATAATAAAATAATTAAAAGAAAAAGAAATATTTTAATTTTTAATGAGATTTTAAAATTCAAAAGTATTAAATGTTAGGTCATGGGATAATGCACAAAATAAAATAATAAAAGTAGTTTTTCCATTATAATTTTTAATTAAAAAGTATTTTATTTATTATTATTATTTTTTAATTCATTTATTTTAAGAATTTTTTTTATATAAATAAACAAATTGATTTAGTGCTTTTCTAAGAATATTTGTCAATATTTTTTTATTTAATTAATAAATACAAATTTTGCATAAAAATAATAAATAATTCGGTATTTTGTATTTTTAATAATAATTATGATTTTAATTATTAAACTATAGTTTTAGTAAGTTTGTAAATATTATTACATTTATATATAATTGGATTTATTATATAGTTAAATATATAATACATTAACTAAATAATAAAAGTGATACAAAGTTTATATACTTAGTTAAATTATGTCAAATTATATAAATTAATAATATATTATTTATTTAAGCGTACATTGTTGACTAAAAATTACTATTCGGTCAATATTTAATTGTATATAATAACCCTTAATACATATAGTCAGGCAGATAACCCTAGGGTTAATTCAGTAAATTTAGAAGTCGAAAAGTGAGGGTTGTTACACCTGCTGAAACACGCGTTTGCGCAGGGCGTCCAGAAATGCGGATTTTCGGATCCCCTGCAAAATGCGCGTTTTCGCAGCGCGTCCGGAAAAACACATTTTCACAGCGCATATGAAACACGCGATCTCACAGCGCGTCCGATAACGCGCGGTCTTGCAACGCACCCGAAAACGCTCTTTTTCACAGCAGAAAAAGCGCGTTTTCGACACGCGTTCTCAAATCGCGAATCAGGATTTTTTTTATTTTTGAAAAAGTGAGTCTGAAAATGAACACAAAATTTAGAAACGTAATTCTTTTTATAGCTTTTTAATTATTTTATAAAATGAAATTTAATTTCATTCCATGTAAAATAGAACACATTTTTCACATTCTACGGAATTTATCATTTCCAATTCATTCGGATTCTAATTCCTTTAACACATTCCATTCCATCAAAAAACATTTCACGAGCCAAACGGGGCCTAAGTTCTTGGTTTATACGTTTTTTGTATAGTCTCTTCTTGTGTTATTTATTAGTTGTTCATGTTATATTGTAACATCAGTATTTCATAAAGTGAAGTTGTAAATAATATAGATTAATATGCTTTGAAAAATAGATTATTATGGTTTGTAAATGATGTACCTACTGCTGCAGTGAATCAAATTGGACTTCCAGATATAATATATAGATACGTATAATATGGCTTGTTAGAGTGAAGTTGTAAATGCAGGTTACTTTGAGATAAAAAATCAACCAACACACATTATGCTTTCCTAATCGATTCAACCCGTAGCCATCTAATATGTCTACGGGTCTCTGTGAGAAGGTGTTTTATCAAGATATAATCTTGTGCTTCGGGTCATAACAAACTATAGTCTAATAGTTTTCTATCGCTTTTTTCCCTTCTACCCTTTGCGTTGTTAATTTATATATATTTGATTGCTTTATGCTATACTTTTTTCTATTGTTTGTAGTTGGCGTGAATAAATGGATGATGAATTTGAGATCGTGATAGCTATAAAAATCAACGAGAGTAATGATACCGCAACCCGCATGCGCATTCCATCCGTATGCGGGCACTCGATAGCATGCGAATGCGTGTACCTTGTATGCGGTATGCGGCATGCGGTTATGTATCGAATGCCTTTGTTCCCGGTACGGCAGTTACTTGGTCATCAAGTCAATATCTTTTCCATAATTATATCCGTGATTCGGGGGAGTTGGTTATGGAGGAGA
Source organism: Rutidosis leptorrhynchoides (assembly GCF_046630445.1). Taxonomy (NCBI): domain Eukaryota; kingdom Viridiplantae; phylum Streptophyta; class Magnoliopsida; order Asterales; family Asteraceae; genus Rutidosis; species Rutidosis leptorrhynchoides. Next base: position 515,835,139 of record NC_092334.1, read on the forward strand.
TTATCATTATCTTAGACGGTTCTAGAATTAGGGTTTGCCTATATATACTAACCCTAATTATCATTCTAGGATCACCACGTTACGTAACCATTATCTGCTACTCATCTTACGTAATCAACATCATCTCTCAAGGTTAACAGGTTAGTTCTTTATTAAACTAGCACCTACAACCTTATTTGGGGGCCTTCTGATCAACGACCGCTATCGAAGGTGGACTTAATCACTTGGCCACCCCGCCGACATCATCATGTCGGCCAGGGTTATCCACGGTAGCCGGACCGGAGAGCCTTGTTCTAAGATCCTTAAACCCCCCTTTTACGCATTGCAAGGCATATTAACCCTGTGGTAAAAATATGCATGATCAAGTGGTGCTCTCGTTGAGAGTCGAACTAATTCAAGATGTGTTTAATTGTTTTTTCTTTTAAAGTTTTGAATTATAAGGCTTATTATTCACAAAATTTTCTGAATTTTTTCTTTAACAGTATCATGACTTCCGGGGGCTCATCGGAGCGTACTCAAACAGATAATCAAAGCACACCGTCTGGTAATCAGCAGACGCAAGCTATGACTACGGGGGCGGGATACGAGCCATATCCTCCATGTGACGACCCGGAAAATTCCGACCAAATTTAAACTTAATCTTTATATGTGTCCGAAACGATAAGCAATGTATGTAATGTTGAGTCTAGAAAATTTTGAAACAATATTCATATATTCAATTGACCTTTGACTGCTCTCGACGATTCACGAACCACTATCTGTAAATATATATATATATATATATATATATATATATATATATATATATATATATATATATATATATATATATATGTATATATATATATGAAAGAGAAACTTGTGTGAGTTAATTCATTTGTGTAAATAAAAATAATATATAATATTACTATAAATCTATATATATATATATATATATATATATATATATATATATATATATATATGAAAAGTATATTGAATATATGTACATACTTTAGAATTTATTTAAATAAACGCTCGTAGCACTCGTTTGTCATCTTGATAGTTATTAATCAAGTTAAAAACGAACTTATGTGATTTTAAAATAAACGGTGATTCGAAAATGAGTTCTATAAATTATAGGCTCAGTAAAAATATATTCAGGAGCTATTTGTTAATTTTTAAAAACTTTTTATATTTTACTTGGGGTTGGGAGTGAATAATTAATGTGATTTTTATTTAATAATTAATGATCGAATTTTATACCATAATGTCTGAAATAAATAAAAATGATTAATATAAAATTTTGGATTTTTTCGGAGACATTTTATCCGCTACTGTTTAACAACGAAGTGTGAAATCCAATCCGTAAAAGGTGACGACTAATATTCACACGTCGTTTTATCTTCATTTGATCACTATAATAATAATTATTATTTTATTATTATTATTAGTGAGTACTGTGGGATATATACATTCAACCGAATCCAGTTGTCCTTCATCATTTATCACCTATATATTATATTATATATGTACCACATTGGAAAAATCAATTTGCACGAATTGTTTTCTTGCTGTATGCTCCAATTATTAAACTCCAACTTGATGAATGCATTTTAGTACCAATTAACTTTAAACTAAAACCCCACACCACTTGATTTGTACTAATTTCTGTTTCCCATCTAATCATCAACACCACACCCACTTGTCTCATTGCAAATTTATCCGTGAATTAAAATGAGTCTACTATGCAATCACTATGTATGATTGTTATATTGATTGATTGAGTAATGTGCTTGATTTGTTTTTTTTTTATGATCTCAAACATTACACAGAGTATATAGATATGGATATATATATATATATATATATATATATATATATATATATATATATATATATATATATACACTTAAAGTGATATATAACCACCCATCACTCTTTCACTTATATATATATATATATATATATATATATATATATATATATATATATATATATATATATATATATATATATATATATATATATATACACTAATACATACTAATACAATCACCATCTCCTCCAACACCGGAGCACCAACCCGCCACCGCTACACTCTATTTCTGTTTCTATGTTGAACTCGAAAACAAACACCATGAATAAAAACCCGAAACCACTAACATCGACTAATTAAACGAAACCCACTTGAAACTACCATCACAACACCAAGGCTATTTTCATTTGATAATCACCACCACCATCAAAGTTTCACCACCACCACCACAACCCTATCTCTTCTCTCTCTCTTCTGCAAATTCACGACGACTGCTGCTACTGCATTTAATTTTTTTTTGTGTGTTATACTTCAACTGCTAACAAGCTTATGACGAAACCCACTCATGAACACCATAGAATCTGCAACAAGTCACTGCAACTATTGCTGTTGTTGCGCTGTTGCTTCTATTTTTGTAAGCTGCAAAACCACCCCAAACTATTGTAAACCACCTGCTACTAGTTTTCCTGTTTTGTTTTAGAATCAACACAACACTCATAAAAACTGCTCGCTGTTCAAACTAAACCCAAGGACTCTACAACAGTCGACTATTACCACTACTTATTCAATAAAAGCTTGTTCCTATTAACTACCAAACTCAAAATCTACTTGCATCGATGTTGCTATGCTCGCTGTTATTTCAGTTGTATGAATAAGATGATGGTTAAGATCGTGAATAAGAATGATGATAAAGAGAAAATGATGATTATTAGGGTTATGATTAGGATAATCATAAGGATGAAATAGATGATGATGATGATGATGATGAATGGTACCTGAAGATAACGAAGAAGATGATGATAATAATTGGACGATCGATAAAGATAATTGAAGGAGATTTTTGGATCGAACTGTTTTTTTTTCTTTTCGGTCGAGCTGTAAACCCCATACGATAATTTATTAGGTATAAAGATTATTATTCTTGGTATTAAATATTATCTATATTTATATTATTGATTTGATATTTATTAAAAATATGATTAAGGGTTTTAAAGGTGTAAATGGCTTATATAACAGATAAACAGAAACAGAGGGATGGTTAAGAGTGTTTGTGTGGAACGAAAAGTCGCGGGTTCGAGTCCGGGTATAGGCATTTATTTTTGGAACTTTTTCTTTAGAGGTAGTTACTATTATTATTATTATTATTATTATTATTATTATTATTATTATTATTATTATTATTATTATTATTATTATTATTATTATTATTATTATTATTTTTATGAATGTTATTGTAAGTAAGTCTTTTAAGAACTTAGCATACTTGGGCATACCCGAGATTACATTAATGAAAGGCATATTTATGTTAATTTGTTTAAACATATCTAGGAATTTTGACCTTTCGGCCTCTAGCCTTTCTTGTTTTTGCTTTCTTGGGTATGGGAGCGGTGGTTGATATGGTTTCACTACGGGTTTTTCCCGTTCTTCCTTTTCAACCACTTGTTCCGGCTCCTTAACCGATTCATCATTTTGGTTCAACGGAACACTGAAATCAGAATTTTCCTGCATTTTTGGAGCATCGTATGCTAAACCACTCCGTGTGGTGATAACATTGGCGTGCTCATTTCGGGGGTTCTTATTGGTATCGTCCGGTAAATTTCCTGGTTTTCTCTCACTAAGTAAACTAGCTAACCCACTCATTTGCTTCTCCAAGTTCTGTATTGAGGCTTGTTGGTTTCTAAACTGGTGTTCGTTTTTCTCGTTGGTTTGGTTTATGTTTGTGACAAGCTGAGTTTGTGATGCAATTAACTTTTCCAACATACTCTCCAAATTTGACTTTTTCTCTTCCTGTTGGGGTTTTTGATAAAAACCCGGAGTTTGTTGTTGGTACCCGCTACTTGACCCTTGTTGGTAATTGGAATTTTGACCTTGAGGGTTGTAGGGGTTGTTAAAGTTCCGGTTAAACTGGGCTCTTCCTTGAAATTGATTATTATTTCTTTGGCTTATGAAAGCCACCTCTTCTTTTTGAACCATAGTTAAACCGGCATCACAATCTTTTCCTAAATGGAGTCCACCGCAGTATTCACAACCTACTTTCATACTATGAATTTCCTTGGTGATTTTGTCCATGTTTCGAGCAACACCGTCTATTTTCACACTTAGGGAACTAAGGTCATCATAAGCACCGGCGCTTTGGACTTGAGCATTACGAGTAATTGGGCTTTCTTGATGCCACTCATGAGAATAATCGGCTAGCTTCTCGATTATCTCATAAGCCTCTTGCTCGATTTTGTCCATGAGTGAACCTCCGGACGCTTGATCAATGGAAATTCGGGTTGCAACATCACAACCCTTGTAAAAGATTTGGACTTTTTGAAAGGTATCTGTAACAACCCGAAAATTTCTGACTAAATTTAAACCTAACTTTTATATGATTCCAACAATTCACGAACCTTAATATGTATCCTTCATGAAAGTAGCTCTTTTGTTTTAAAAATCACATAATACGCAAAGTAGTGTAAGTAAATTTCTAAGATTAAGGTTAAAAATAATACTCATACTTATTTATATAAATAACAACTAAATTATTAATACTTTGACGTTAATCAAACTAACACAAATAATTCATATGATAAATAAGAGATATGTTGAAAGTTCACACCTTTATTCATTTCTTAACCAACCACATGTGCGCATGTATATGTATAAAAAAAATACTTCAACTAACTACCAACTTTACTACCTATTCTATCATTGATAATAAGTGGAGTATCATGATCCACGTAAAGAATGCCTACTATGTCAAACATGCACAATTTAAAATTTTAAACTACCATCTATTTGTCTTCTCATGAACAACCACTAAATCACCCACTTAATTCCCCATACCATCTCTCCACTCCACCATCACCATAACCTTCAATTTTGATTTTTAGAGCAAGCCTTGAACACGAAAGTTACAATTATCGATATCCTCTACGCGTTGGTATAAACGATTTTGTGATCAAAGGTATAAACACATAAACCCTAATCTCTAAAAATTAGATTTTTATTAAGGTTTCATGGATTAGGTTGTCTATTGCTCAAGTCTTGATGTTTGGTGAATACTAGATGCGATAAATTGCTCGTTTTGATTGTTTTATGCGAAAACCGAATTTGTATTTGATGTGTACAATAATTTTAAATTTTCAAATTGCATGATATTATATTATAATTAGATTCCTTGCGAAAAACTATTGATTTTAGGCTTTGGATTCGCTTGATTTCGTTTCCGGATGATCAAGTTATGGCCAATTGAAATTAACGTTGTGTTTTTGTGAATGATCAGAAATCTGGGTTTGATAGACCACGAATTGGATTGTGAAATTTATACCAATGGATAGGTAATTTAAAAACACTCAGGTTACACTAGGATATCATGCCGTTTGCTTATGTATAACTTGAGATATGCTTGATTTAGTGAAAAAGTGGATTTATACAGCACCTGCATGAAAACAGCCTTGTAGTGTTAACTTCTGTCTTTAAAGCTTTGCATATTTGAAATTTACACAAAAAGTACTTCACTTTTCATGTAGGTATAATAGTCTAATTGTATCTAGATCTTCGGATAATTGCGTGCGAATGTGAGTAACTAAACTAGAATCGAAACAGCAACTTGCTCTCTGTTTTATACTCTGTGGTTTGTGTTTATTGAATTAGCATGTATGCTTATGGAAAATGAATCTTAACATGATATGTGACATATGGTTAGTTAATGTCAATCTCTAAAACCTTATACATTGGGCACAATAGGGCCACACATTATGTAAATTCTGAATTGAGCTGAAAACTGAACATTCAACTTGCACGAATAAACTGTACAAATTGGCTAAACAAAAATTGCTCAACTTTTGATATGTGTTATTTTGATTTATCCTTGAACCATGGCCACTGGTCTTGTATCAATTGCATGTCCCTAGCTCCAGTTATAACCAAAACGAAATCAGTGCGCGGTCAGAAACTGACTTGGCAAACCATAAATGTATCCCTTCTGATTCCTAACTTTTAATTATCGTATGAGACCCTGGCTGGACTTTTTAGAATTGATTTTGAGTATACTTATGATCTGGAGTTTTTCATGTTTACTTGAATTTTGTACTATGAGATAATATGCTAAGTTTGCTACATGTACATGAACTTTGTGCACAACGATAAACTGAAATTGTGAAATTGACCAATTATGATCTAAAACGTGTTGTTTGACTTAGGTTTGACATGTTGACCAACATTTGACATGAACCTACTGATTTTGACTTTAGTTGACTACTTTGACCAAGTTTGACTTTCGGTTTGACTTCGGTTGACTTTGTTTGACTTGCATGAATTAGTTGACTGTATGTTGACTTCTACTTTGAAACGCGTCGATTCGAGCAATAAGACAACTTATACTATGAAACCACACTTGTTTAAGAAATATTTATTGACCAACCTAAATACATATACTTAGGTTGCATTACTCGGCTATAAACCGTACAAGTAAATTGTCCACTTTTCAATCCGAGCTTTATTCAAAGGTGAGTCTACAGTCCCGCTTTTTACATGTTTTCAGGGATGAGAATACACGCTGTTATACTTATATTATCAAATGCTTTTTGTATTGACACGAGTACTATATCTGCATATTGAGTTTGTACACAAAGCCTCTAGCTTGAATACTTTAAATACCGTCGGTGTAGGCACAATTTAGATGGACGGATCCGTTAGGTTGACAACCTCACCCGCTATAAAAACTATGGTGCATTTATTTTGAACATAATACATTCGTACAAGTGTATAACATTTTTATGAGGTAAAGGCGGGTATAGTGGATTCTATACTCGGGTCATTGCTAGTATTCAGGTGCTCATAGATTATGCAAACGTTTCGCAACTTGGAGTTGTACTTGTAAAATCTCGTGGTCAAGGAACTTAAACTATTTTCTGATAACTGTTTTTCAGATACTATACAACGTTATTTAAAACCGTGGTTTACGAACAAATGAGATAAAACTTGACATGGTATTGTCTACGAATATTTGAAACTTGACATGGTATTGTCTACAAATGATTGAAACTTGACATGGTAGTGTCAACAAACTTTTGAAATGGGACACAGAGTTGTCTACAAACTTTTAATATTGAACCTTGGTGGTTTTCCACTAATAACCGTTTTCGAAATGTATTTCTTAAACATACTGAATTGTTTACTTAAAACTTGTAGATTCACTCAACATTATTGTTGATCTGTTTTGCGTGTTTTATTCTCAGGTATTAATTGCTTCCGCTGTAGAATATTGCTATCACGTAGAAGTCAAGCCAAACACTGGGACCAGAGTTAACATTCCGTTAAAGGAATTTTTGACGGGGTGTTACAGTATGGTATCAGAGCTTTGGCTATAGGGAACTAGGATACATTAGTGTGTCAAACCGTAGGGCTCATTAGTGAAGTCTAGTCTATAGCTGTGTGTCTTGGATGACTTTTATACACCATACCTGCACTATTTGCTTCACAATACGACATGTAGGGCTACACATTACATCATGTAGATATACACCCTATACCCATATGATATGGACTTGAACTAAACGTTATACTACGAATCACATACGTACACGCGACGCGAGATTTAACTAAATTAAGTTGACTACGCTATCTTGAACTTATGGAGCGATGTCGAATGAAAATATGAGATAGCGTAATGTAATGACCGGGATTACATTACGGTAACTCATATAGAAGTTCCGACATCGCAAAATAAGGAATAGAGGCCGAGTCAAGTAGGTTGTTTGGATAAGCAATGTTTAGATAACGAACCGTGTAATCTCTGAGTAGAAATTTACACTGTGCCAATTAATTGTTAATATAACTTATAAGTAATTTGTAATCATGACACAACTCATCACTGCTTGACACTGTCTGTCACCACCGACCACTACTTGTCACAACAAAGACACTACTTGGACACACTTGTCATCTTATACCATTACCCAGTACTGTTTATCACTGCTAACTACTACTCAACGCCACCTCTCACTGCTAGTCACGACCGATCACTACTTCTCAGTGCTTATCATTTTTGATCCACCGACATCATACTGCCATTATTGGAGTATAGACAAATCATATCTTATCATATCTATCCCAATAGACTTTGTCTAACACTTTTCTTAAATTTCCTCCGTAAATTACGGAAATCTTTTTACTATATATACATATTCAAGGAAACAAATATATCATTCAATATCCAACACCCATTTCATATCAAACCCTATTCCAAACATATAATATGGATTTCTCACTTGATTCCTCGAACTCCTTGAGCTCCATGGACAGTGTAACAGGAACCAACGAACCTATTAGCCATCATATTTTCTGGATGAATTGGGGGTGGGTTCGTAGTCGACTTAATCAATGGAGGCGAGAAGAAGACGATCCCTTCCACCAACCGAATTCACCTATTGGCGAAGAACCTGAAGCACTTACCGGCGAACCAGTTCGGAACACTATTTTCACCCTCATTTCTAGAATATCCCGTCACGAATATCTAATATCCAGAATTTTAGATCTTATTCATCCGCTTGTCCGAACTGCCAATCATCCTGGAATAATAGAAGAAGTCAACGAGCTTCGCGCTCGAGTAGTGGCTTTAGAAAATATGGTACAAAACCTACGAGCACCAGCAGCAGCACCAGCATCATAACCAGCACCACCAGTACCATCAACATCACCACCAACAACATCAACTTTACCAACAACAACATCCACAACCCACATCACACTCGGTACCTCGGATATCAACATCATACGCCCCATAGATACCAAGGAATATTAGTAATAATGAGTTAAGATGTATTGACTCATTCGTCCTGAAGAATTATATATGTATACTTTATATATATATATATATATATATATATATATATATATATATATATATGGTTTGGAACAATAATAAATCTTTTCGTACTAAGCTATTAAGTGTGAATCTTAACTAGTATGTACTACTTGGTTAATTCATATCACTAATATGCTATGATGTACATCCTTCGTTAATGACTTAACAATCATTAATCACTGTTTCAGCACAATAAACTCCATTTCATAATAAACCAAGTGTATTACTCAAATACATGATTGATTGTATACTTTCATTTTCAATGTACTCGAAACCTTTTTGAAAATATTATTCGTGCCTTGCGAAGTTCAAAAGAAATCCACGAGCACCAACATCATATACCGAGGATATCAATAACAATGAACGATGAAGTATTGATTCATAGCTTCATTAAAGAAATATTCTGCGATGATTATGTAATCTCTCAAGTTTTGAAGATTATTTATTTTCGTTCCAACCGCAAATCAAATGAGTTTAAAATTATATTAACTCATTAAATCTGTATTGTAATTAAAAACTCTTTTGTACAAATTGTTAATTGTGAAAATATTTTAACAGGTAGGTAATACCCGAGAAATATTTATATCTCACATTAATATGTTACATTGTAAATTCTTCAAATTCCGATTCAATAAACAGTAGCTATACTACTTACATTCACAAGATATATGTATCCGTTCACTAAAGAACAACCACTACATATTTTGACATATCAGAATTCAAATAAAACTTTAACAGGTGTTATGTTCCTAAAGATCACTACATTCATGAATTATATTCATTCATATTCTGTGATGAATTATCACATCAAACAACCGAAATTATCAACCATTACTTTTGAAATTTACAACATTTCTTCAACCGCTAGAACCATTGATGGTTACATCCTACACTTAAACATTTCAAATTCAAAATTCTTGAAAAACATCCTTTGTATCTTGACGATCACAATCAGCGTTTAATCATCTAAAAATGAAATTTCTTGAAACCATCTCGGATTGATAACCAATGATTCAGTTATGATGCTGATGAAGCAGCAAAACTATAGATAGTCTTAATGGTCAAAAGTTTGATGATAAAGAATGGAGTGTTGGAAACACTCAATAGAAAATTGGTACTGGAAAATGGATTGAACAAACCATGAAAGAGACTGTGGATAAATCACAAAGACAAAACCTGTACTTAACGGATCTAGATGATTCAGTGTCTGCTGAAACCTTTAAACGAATAATTTTGCTCCTATTTATTCTAAGTCATGCAGAATTTCTAAAGAAACTTGAGAATGATAAGACTTGATCGACTTTACCATCACCATATGCAATATTACATGACTATATCATTCTATTTAACCTGTGAACATATCAAGAAAATATATTCTTGATAGTTCTATCCTCCGTGATTCTGGTAATTTACCAAATCAAATCATGCCATTACCTTCCCTTTCTGCTTAGAACATTAGGTTCATTCGAAACTTCATATCTACGAATTCTGGACCATTACTCGCTTTACTTAGAGTCAAGAAGAGAATAAAAAGGCAAAGAGCTCCGACATATAAGGGAAAATATAAAGCCCGATAACGATACCGAAATTACAAACCGTGTATATCAATACGTATTGCAACGTAAAGACACGGGAGAATTAAAAATATTATAACCCCAAGGGAATAGTAGAAGAAAACAAATTCCTCTAGTGGTAAAAGAAAAAGAAGAATGACTGAATATATGGTCAATATAATAACAAGGATCAGAAATGGATTAAGCATTTCCTTAATCTTTTGGAAGTTTGAATCGAGAAAGAAACTATAGAAGTGGTGAAGATAATAAAATGGAAGAAGCTAATTTATAGTAAAATTCCATACACAGCGATCGAGGCAATTCACCACATTTAAACAAATAAATCTCAAAATTCCTTAATTATCGGAGAATTAAATCTTATAAAGATTTCGAAGATTTTCTTTAAATCCCTTGAATTCCGAAAATCAATTTTAGCTATGTCAAAAGTTAAGGTGAACATTTAATTTTCTCATTCGCTACTTTACGATAGCTTCGTTTATACTCTTCCTATAATCGAATCGTTTTATCCATATTGTTCAAAGGTGATAATACTCTATTTTTCAACTCATATTCATCATTACAATATTCTTATTGTAAACAATGACGATCTCTATCAAATTTAATGACTGTGATTTTCGCGAACTCCTCTCTGATTGTCTACCCTAGTGTTGTGGCATATAAACGCTCAAGATTTTAAATGAGCTCAATACAATTCATAACATATTTCATGTGTATTGAAATGCTTGTATAGTGTCATCATCTCCTCTGAGAAAACCTAATCAATGACATTTGTGTTATTCCCTTGAATGACCTCCGCATTAATAATAAAATGCACTTCGTAGAATTTATGGATCGCAAGATTTAAACGCTTGAAACAAAACAACATTCTATCCGTAAGAATTCACGAAAGACCCCGAACATACCTGGGAACGTGAAGACCAAATAAAACGAAAATATCCTCACCTGTTTACAAACAACGCCGACTGATGGCAACAACTAAATTTCGGGACGAATTTTCCATTAACAGGGGGATAATGTAACAACCCGGAAATTTCCGACTAAATTTAAACCTAACTTTTATATGATTCCAACAATTCACGAACCTTAATATGTATCCTTCATGAAAGTAGCTCTTTTGTTTTAAAAATCACATAATACGCAAAGTAGTGTAAGTAAATTTCTAAGATTAAGGTTAAAAATAATACTCATACTTATTTATATAAATAACAACTAAATTATTAATACTTTGACGTTAATCAAACTAACATAAATAATTCATATGATAAATAAGAGATATGTTGAAAGTTCACACCTTTATTCATTTCTTAACCAACCACATGTGCGCATGTATATGTATAAAAAAAAAATACTTCAACTAACTACCAACTTTACTACCTATTCTATCATTGATAATAAGTGTAGTATCATGATCCACGTAAAGAATGCCTACTATGTCAAACATGCACAATTTAAAATTTTAAACTACCATCTATTTGTCTTCTCATGAACAACCACTAAATCACCCACTTAATTCCCCATACCATCTCTCCACTCCACCATCACCATAACCTTCAATTTTGATTTTTAGAGCAAGCCTTGAACACGAAAGTTACAATTATCGATCTCCTCTACGCGTTGGTATAAACGATTTTGTGATCAAAGGTATAAATACATAAACCCTAATCTCTAAAAATTAGATTTTTATTAAGGTTTCATGGATTAGGTTGTCTATTGCTCAAGTCTTGATGTTTGGTGAATACTAGATGCGATAAATTGCTCGTTTTGATTGTTTTATGCGAAAACCGAATTTGTATTTGATGTGTACAGTAATTTTAAATTTTCAAATTGCATGATATTATATTATAATTAGATTCCTTGCGAAAAACTATTGATTTTAGGCTTTGGATTCGCTTGATTTCGTTTCCGGATGATCAAGTTATGGCCAATTGAAATTAACGTTGTGTTTTTGTGAATGATCAGAAATATGGGTTTGATAGACCACGAATTGGATTGTGAAATTTATACCACTGGATAGGTAATTTAAAAACACTCAGGTTACACTAGGATATCATGCCGTTTGCTTATGTATAACTTGAGATATGCTTGATTTAGTGAAAATGTGGATTTATACAGCACCTGCATGAAAACAGCCTTGTAGTGTTAACTTCCATCTTTAAAGCTTTGCATATTTGAAATTTACACAAAAAGTACTTCACTTTTCATGTAGATATAATAGTCTAATTGTATCTAGATCTTCGAATAATTGCGTGCGAATGTGAGTAACTAAACTAGAATCGAAACAGCAACTTGCTCTCTGTTTTATACTCTGTGGTTTGTGTTTATTGAATTAGCATGTATGCTTATGGAAAATGAATCTTAACATGATATGTGACATATGGTTAGTTAATGTCAATCTCTAAAACCTTATACATTGGGCACAATAGGGCCACACATTATGTAAATTCTGAATTGAGCTGAAAACTGAACATTCAACTTGCACGAATAAACTGTACAAATTGGCTAAACAAAAATTGCTCAACTTTTGATATGTGTTAGTTTGATTTATCCTTGAACCATGGCCACTGGTATTGTATCAATTGCATGTCCCTAGCTCCAGTTATAACCAAAACGAAATCAGTGCGCGGTCAGAAACTGACTTGGCAAACCATAAATGTATCCCTTCTGATTCCTGACTTTTAATTATCGTATGAGACCCTGGCTGGACTTTTTAGAATTGATTTTGAGTATACTTATGATCTGGAGTTTTTCATGTTTACTTGAATTTTGTACTATGAGATAATATGCTAAGTTTGCTACATGTACATGAACTTTGTGCACAACGATAAACTGAAATTGTGAAATTGACCAATTATGATCTAAAACGTGTTGTTTGACTTAGGTTTGACATGTTGACCAACATTTGACATGAACCTACTGATTTTGACTTTATTTGACTACTTTGACCAAGTTTGACTTTCGGTTTGACTTTGGTTGACTTTGTTTGACTTGCATGAATTAGTTGACTGTATGTTGACTTCTACTTTGAAACGCGTCGATTTGAGCAATAAGACAACTTATACTATGAAACCACACTTGTTTAAGAAATATTTATTGACCAACCTAAATACATATACTTAGGTTGCATTACTCGGCTATAAACCGTACAAGTAAATTGTCCACTTTTCAATCCGAGCTTTATTCAAAGGTGAGTCTACAGTCCCGCTTTTCACATGTTTTCAGGGATGAGAATACACGCTGTTATACTTATATTATCAAATGCTTTTTGTATTGACACGAGTACTATATCTGCATATTGAGTTTGTACACAAAGACTCTAGCTTGAATACTTTAAATACCGTCGGTGTAGGCACAATTTAGATGGACGGATCCGTTAGGTTGACAACCTCACCCGCTATAAAAACTGTGGTGCATTTATTTTGAACATAATACATTCGTACAAGTGTATAACATTTTTATGAGGTAAAGGCGGGTATAGTGGATTCTATACTCGGGTCATTGCTAGTATTCAGGTGCTCATAGATTATGCAAACGTTTCGCAACTTGGAGTTGTACTTGTAAAATCTCGTGGTCAAGGAACTTAAACTATTTTCTGATAACTGTTTTTCAGATACTATACAACGTTATTTAAAACCGTGGTTTACGAACAAATGAGATAAAACTTGACATGGTATTGTCTACTAATATTTGAAACTTGACATGGTATTGTCTACAAATGATTGAAACTTGACATGGTAGTGTCAACAAACTTTTGAAATGGGACACAGAGTTGTCTACAAACTTTTAATATTGAACCTTGGTGGTTTTCCACTAATAACCGTTTTCGAAATGTATTTCTTAAACATACTGAATTGTTTACTTAAAACTTGTAGATTCACTCAACATTATTGTTGATCTGTTTTGCGTGTTTTATTCTCAGGTATTAATTGCTTCCGCTGTAGAATATTGCTATCACGTAGAAGTCAAGCCAAGCACTGGGACCAGAGTTAACATTCCGTTAAAGGAATTTTTGACGGGGTGTTACAGTATCCAAGCCATGGTTTGGACAACCTCTTAGCATTTTGGAAAATCGATTCCATGCTTCGTACAAGGTTTCCATCGGCTTTTGACAGAATTGGGTAATTTTGTGTTGGAGTCTCGCGGACTTAGAAGCTGGAAAATATTTCTTAAGAAATTTTTCCAACATACCATCCCAAGTTTCTATCGTAGCCTCGGCCAATGAATCTAACCAACTTCGTGCTTCCCCGTGGAGTGTCCATGGGAAAAGTCTTAAAAATATGGCCTGGTCAGTGTCTGGTTTAAGTTTGAAAAGAAGACATATCTCTTGAAAGAGACGAATATGTTTGTTTGCATCTTCATTCGGACCACCACTAAATTGACACCTGTTATTAATCATTTGAAGAATAGGTCCTTTTATTTCAAAATTTACCTCACCAGTGGGCGGAGTAATGGCACTACCTTGTCCGGTTCGGGTTGCCTTCATATTTACTGCCATTGATTATCTTGGTATCAACGGTCTTTCTCCTTCCATTTCAAATTTTAGAGGAGGAACGGGCTCACCAAATTCAGAATATCTCGGCTTGGTTGTACTTGATTCTGTATCAAAAGTTTCCTGTTTTGATGAAGATTCAAAAAGTTCAAGTACTTCTTTCGGGATCCTACCAAGCTTTCTATCAGGTTCCGTAAGCGGCGTAATTAATGGAGAATCTGAACTTCGGGTATGTGGCATATGCAACCTAAAATCTGTCAGTCGCACAACTAACAAAACTATTAAATGCATCGATTCTATAAGGCTAAAATTCAAAGACTATTAATAATTTAAAATAATTAAGAAACTACTTAATCACAAATTAGTCAATAATTCTATTTTGACACTAAACTGTCCCCGGCAGCGGCGCCAAAAACTTGATGTGCGAAAAGTGGTATATGAATTGTTGTATAAAATAATATGGAAAAATACCGATTAGAGATTGCTACACACTAACGGGCAGTGTACCCGATCGTGTAGTAATATAGTAACTGGTTTAGTTCCGTGTATTGTTCCAAGGACAGTTGTATTAGTCAAACTAGAATTATAAACTATATTATGATTAACTAAGTAAATGAAGCTTAAAGGTACAATTTTTATGTTTTGGTGGTTATTTAACGATTTAGCCAAATCAGAGAAGGTTAAATGTAAAAACAATATTTTTGGTCTTTTAAGTTTATAAGATGAAAATAAGTGCAAAGAAAGTAAGTAAGATAGATTTGAAATCAATTTAAGGAAAAATGCTCATCTAGACTTTTTACCCTCGATGTTGAATGTTATTTAAGATTAAGACCGGATTGATTGGTTATGCACGAGAACTAATTGATCGGTTCACCAAGAGTAGTCTTGAGTAAACACTCAAACGGGATTACAAGACGCAAGTGATGTTCTTGTCATCTAAGACCTCCTATTTGTAATCAACTAATTCAACTAGTCTAAAGACTTAAAGAATGATCAAGTCAATGGTGTGTTGATCATGATCCACTCCTATGTAAACTTATGATTTAGCCTAGTTCATTCCCTTGGTCCGGTTAAATGCTCAATTCACCCAACCCAAGTAATCAATTTAGTGTGGTAATAAGATCCCTATAAACGTCACTAGATAAGGCAAATTACTAACACCTATTAGTTATATGGAATTGAGTAATGAAAATATATATAACATAATCTAGGGAATTGATCGTTCACCTATATAACTACACATATCAATTAGGCTATCCGAAAGTATCTACAAGAGTCGTTCTTACATCCCTATATAAACTAACCATTTGAACTCAACTTATCCCTTTTGGTAAAAGATGGAAAAACACATGTCACTAGTTGTAAATCAATACATTAATTTAACAAGATGATGTTTCTTAATCAAATGAACATATCAACTAGTTGAATCGAAAGGATTAAGCTTTAACAAGAATGGTTCTTGTATTCAAACATCAAACTATCGTGCATAATAACAATCAATCAAAAGTAAACATTCAACATCTCAGTTATTTATATAGATGAACATTATAGAGTTTAGCCAACAATCATAATTACAAACAAAATAACATTCAACTGATAAGTAGAATTCATTGTTGGAGAACAAGAAAACAACCTACTAGAGAATGAATCTTGGATGGAGAAGGTTTTGATCTTTGAAGACTTGATGTTGATCCTCTTCCAAGAGCTTGGAGTTCACCAAATTTGCTCCCAAAATCGTCTCTGTAACCTCTGGTTTCGTATGTGATAAAACAGTTCCTCAATCAGTAGGTTTTAAAGTGGAGAAAGTAGGTCAAAAGGCAAAAGTAGGCTGAAACCTACTTCCGGACGGCGTCCAGAATGCTGGACGGCGTCCCGTTATTAAGGGCCGGACGGCGTCCCAGTTTGAAAGGAAGGACGGCGTCCCACATTATTGGACGGCGTCCCTGTAGTGACCCGAACTTTTCCATGTTTATATATATTAATTGAGATTGATATTTACATTATTAAATGTTTCCAACATGTTAAGCAATCAAACTTGTTAAGACTTGATTAATTGAAATATGTTTCATATAGACAATTGACCACCCAAGTTGACCGGTGATTCACGAACGTTAAAACTTGTAAAAACTATATGATGACATATATATGGATATATATATAGTTAACATGATACTATGATAAGTAAACATATCATTAAGTATATTAACAATGAACTACATATGTAAAAACAAGACTACTAACTTAATGATTTTTAAACGAGACATATATGTAACGATTATCGTTGTAAAGACATTTAATGTATATATATCATATTAAGAGATATTCATACATGATAATATCATGATAATATAATAATTTAAAATCTCATTTGATATTATAAACATTGGGTTAATAACATTTAACAAGATCGTTAACCTAAAGGTTTCAAAACAACACTTACATGTAACGACTAACGATGACTTAACGACTCAGTTAAAATGTATATACATGTAGTGTTTTAATATGTATTTATACACTTTTGAAAGACTTCAATACACTTATCAAAATACTTCTACTTAACAAAAATGCTTACAATTACATCCTCGTTCAGTTTCATCAACAATTCTACTCGTATGCACCCGTATTCGTACTCGTACAATACACAGCTTTTAGATGTATGTACTATTGGTATATACACTCCAATGATCAGCTCTTAGCAGCCCATGTGAGTCACCTAACACATGTGGGAACCATCATTTGGCAACTAGCATGAAATATCTCATAAAATTACAAAAATATGAGTAATCATTCATGACTTATTTACATGAAAACAAAATTACATATCCTTTATATCTAATCCATACACCAACGACCAAAAACACCTACAAACACTTTCATTCTTCAATTTTATTCATCTAATTGATCTCTCTCAAGTTCTATCTTCAAGTTCTAAGTGTTCTTCATAAATTCCAAAAGTTCTAGTTTCATAAAATCAAGAATACTTTCAAGTTTGCTAGCTCACTTCCAATCTTGTAAGGTGATCATCCAACCTCAAGAAATCTTTGTTTATTACAGTAGGTTATCATTCTAATACAAGTTAATAATCATATTCAAACTTTGGTTCAATTTCTATAACTATAACAATCTTATTTCAAGTGATGATCTTACTTGAACTTGTTTTCGTGTCATGATTCTGCTTCAAGAACTTCGAGCCATCCAAGGATCCATTGAAGCTAGATCCATTTTTCTCTTTTCCAGTAGGTTTATCCAAGGAACTTAAGGTAGTAATGATGTTCATAACATCATTCGATTCATACATATAAAGCTATCTTATTCGAAGGTTTAAACTTGTAATCACTTGAACATAGTTTAGTTAATTCTAAACTTGTTCGCAAACAAAAGTTAATCCTTCTAACTTGACTTTTAAAATCAACTAAACACATGTTCTATATCTATATGATATGTTAACTTAATGATTTAAAACCTGGAAACACGAAAAACACCGTAAAACCAGATTTACGCCGTCGTAGTAACACCGCGGGCTGTTTTGGGTTAGTTAATTAAAAACTATGATAAACTTTGATTTTAAAGTTGTTATTCTGAGAAAATGATTTTTATTATGAACATGAAACTATATCCAAAAATTATGATTAAACTCAAAGTGGAAGTATGTTTTCTAAAATGGTCATCTAGACGTCGTTCTTTCGACTGAAATGACTACCTTTACAAAAACGACTTGTAACTTATTTTTCCGACTATAAACCTATACTTTTCTGTTTAGATTCATAAAATAGAGTTCAATATGAAACCATAGCAATTTGATTCACTCAAAACGGATTTAAAATGAAGAAGTTATGGGTAAAACAAGATTGGATAATTTTTCTCATTTTAGCTACGTGAAAATTGGTAACAAATCTATTCCAACCATAACTTAATCAACTTGTATTGTATATTATGTAATCTTGAGATACCATAGACACGTATACAATGTTTCGACCTATCATGTCGACACATCTATATATATTTCGGAACAACCATAGACACTCTATATGTGAATGTTGGAGTTAGCTATACAGGGTTGAGGTTGATTCCAAAATATATATAGTTTGAGTTGTGATCAATACTGAGATACGTATACACTGGGTCGTGGATTGATTCAAGATAATATTTATCGATTTATTTCTGTACATCTAACTGTGGAAAACTAGTTGTAGGTTACTAACGAGGACAGCTGACTTAATAAACTTAAAACATCAAAATATATTAAAAGTGTTGTAAATATATTTTTGAACATACTTTGATATATATGTATATATTGTTATAGGTTCGTGAATCAACCAGTGGCCAAGTCTTACTTCCCGACGAAGTAAAAATCTGTGAAAGTGAGTTATAGTCCCACTTTTAAAATCTAATATTTTTGGGATGAGAATACATGCAGGTTTTATAAATGATTTACAAAATAGACACAAGTACGTGAAACTACATTCTATGGTTGAATTATCGAAATCGAATATGCCCCTTTTTATTAAGTCTGGTAATCTAAGAATTAGGGAACAGACACCCTAATTGACGTGAATCCTAAAGATAGATCTATTG
The DNA here is from genome assembly GCF_046630445.1 of Rutidosis leptorrhynchoides. Lineage (NCBI taxonomy): Eukaryota > Viridiplantae > Streptophyta > Magnoliopsida > Asterales > Asteraceae > Rutidosis > Rutidosis leptorrhynchoides. Next base: position 515,854,644 of record NC_092334.1, read on the forward strand.
GGCCTAACAAACCCCATCCAAAGTACCGGATGCTTTAGTACTTCGAAATTTATATCATATCCGAAGGGTGTCCCGGAATGATGGGGATATTCTTATATATGCATCTTGTTAATGTCGGTTACCAGGTGTTCACCATATGAATGATTTTTATCTCTATGTATGGGATGTGTATTGAAATATGAAATCTTGTGGTCTATTGTTACGATTTGATATATATAGATTAAACCTATAACTCACCAACATTTTTGTTGACGTTTAAAGCATGTTTATTCTCAGGTGAATATTAAGAGCTTCCGCTGTTGCATACTAAAATAAGGACAAGATTTGGAGTCCATGTTTGTATGATATTGTGTAAAAACTGCATTCAAGAAACTGATTTCGATGTAATATATTTGTATTGTAAACCATTATGTAATGGTCGTGTGTAAACAGGATATTTTAGATTATCATTATTTGATAATCTACGTAAAGCTTTTTAAACCTTTATTTATGAAATAAAGGTTATGGTTTGTTTTAAAAATGAATGCAGTCTTTGAAAAACGTCTCATATAGAGGTCAAAACCTCGCAAAGAAATCAATTAATATGGAACGTTTTTAATCAATAAGAACGGGACATTTCAGTTGGTATCCGAGCGTTGGTCTTAGAGAACCAGAATTTTTCATTAGTGTGTCTTATCGAGTTTGTTAGGATGCATTAGTGAGTCTGGACTTCGACCGTGTTTACTTGAAAAATGATTGCTTAACAAATTTTGTTGGAAACTATATATTTTTAACATGTGAATATTATGTGATATATTAATCTCTTAACGCGTTTGATATTATGTGATAGATGTCTACCTCTAGAACAAGTCCCATTGACTCACCTAATAATAATGAAGAGTCAAATGTAAATTGGAATGATTCGTGGACTGATTCACAAGTTCCCGAAGAGGAACCGGAAGAAGAGTCGGAACCGGAAGAAGAATCGGAACCGGAAGAAGAATCGGAACCGGATGAAGAAATAGAACCGGTGGGGGAAATAATAAAACGGTTAAGTAAAAGAAAATCCTCAACCAACCGACCAAGGTTAATTATGGTCAATGGTGTTTCCGCCAAGGAAGCAAAATATTGGGAGGATTACCAATTCTCCGATGAATCGGATTCCGACGAGAATTCCGATGATGTTATAGAAATTACCCCAACTGAATTTAAAAAGGCAAAAGAAAATAATAAGGGAAAGGGCATAAAAATAGAGAAATCTAATTCCAACCCCGATGAACTTTATATGTATCGCCAACGCCCGAAGTCCTTAAGTTGTAACAATGACCCGGGAACCTCTAAACCACCAGGTTTTTCTAAACCAATGTGGACAACGACCGCTCGTATTAGGGGAACATCATATATCCCTAGAAACTTGGCAAAACGAACCAAAACCGAAGAAGAAGAAACGAGCGAGTCGGAATAAGATAGTTGTATTCGTGTGGTGTAATATATGTAATATAGTGTTCTTATGCTTTATGATATATGTAAAAATTGCTTGTATTAATAAGTATTTTTTTATAAATCTAACTCTTGTCTATTTTACAGTTTAAAAACACAAAATGGATAGACAACCCAATATTTTAAGAGACCTACCCGGAGACATGATTGATGAAATCTTGTCTAGAGTCGGCCAGAATTCCTCGGCACAACTATTTAAGGCGAGATCAGTTTGTAAGACATTCGAAGAACGTTCCAAGAATGTCTTGGTTTATAAGAGACTTTCGTTTGAAAGATGGGGGATATCACATTGGGAAACCCATAAGTTACGATGTGTTTACTTTGACGCATATATTGCGGGGAACCCAAATGCTATTTTACGCAACGGGTTAAGAAATTATTTTGACTCAATATATCCGAATATTGGACTTCGTGATTTAGAAAAAGCGGCTAACATGCAACATAAAGAAGCATGTTATGCTTACGGATTAGTAATGTTCGCTTCTCACCAAAGTGAGAACAAGAACATCGGGCTATAACTATTAAACAAAACGTTTCCACAAGTGACGGAGTCGGTAATTGGGGTAAGAAATGAGGTTTTTAGATTATTACGGGACTGTTGGACATTACGTAACCCTCGTCCCTTTGACGACGTTACAACACGCTGTCTTATCAACGGCCATAACGGTTATGTTGCACAAGACCAAGGATGGGAAGTAGTCCTAGTAAAACCAGAATGCATGACTTGTTTCTGGACGTATGAATTACGTGTCTTTATTGCCTTTGCTGAACGACTTGTGTACTAGCTAGAATTATCTTCACAACTATCTTGTATCAAAGTTATTGTGTGCTATATTTCATGCTTTATGTAAAATAAGCGGTATTGTAAGTTTGTAAAATATTGTATAAAAGTTTGAACGCGAAATATTATTATAATCAGTTTTTCATATAGAATTGTAGTAGTTGAATTGTATATTAGCTACTAAGTATGAACTTAACGGGTAGGTACTACCCGAATTTAAACTTATAAAACGCTAATATGAAGAAAAAGCTTTTATAAATGAGTTCATATTATGCTACGAAATACTATTAACTACTCTTAATATTCTGTATGATTAACTTGTTCCATTTAACTATTTTGAAGGAAATGGCACCGACTACTCGACACACCGTGAATATGAATGAAGAGGAATTCCGTACTTTTCTAGCTTCAAACATAGCCGCAGTACAGGCTGCGCTACATACCAACAATAACCTTGGATCTAGCAGTACAGGAAATCGTGTAAGATGCACCTACAAAGAATTCACTGCCTGCAAACCTTTGGAATTTGATGGAACCGAAGGACCGATCGGATTGAAACGGTGGACCGAGAAGGTCGAATCGGTGTTTGCCATAAGTAAGTGTACTGAAGAGGACAAAGTAAAGTACGCTACGCATACCTTCACAGGTTCTGCGTTAACATGGTGGAATACCTATCTAGAGCAAGTGGGACAAGACGATGTGTACGCACTACCGTGGTCAGCATTCAAGCACTTGATGAACGAGAAGTACCGTCCCAGAACCGAGGTCAATAAGCTCAAGACAGAACTTAGAGGGTTACGAACCCAAGGATTTGATATTACCACGTACGAAAGACGATTCACAGAATTGTGCCTATTGTGTCCGGGAGCATTCGAAGATGAGGAAGAGAAGATCGACGCGTTTGTGAAAGGATTACCGGAAAGAATCCAAGAAGATATAAGTTCACACGAGCCCGCCTCCATACAACAGGCATGTAGAATGGCTCACAAACTCGTGAACCAAATTGAAGAAAGAATTAAAGAACAGACTGCTGAAGAGGCCAATGTGAAGCAAGTCAAAAGAAAGTGGGAGGAAAACGGTGATAAGAATCACCAATACAACAACAACAGCAATTACAACAATAATCGCAACAATTATCCCAACAATCGCAACATCAATCGCAACTACAACAAACGGCCCAACAACAACAACAACAACAACAACAGCAACTACAACAATCATCCCAACAACAATAATAACCACAACAACAACAACAATCAGAAGCAGCTATGCCAAAGGTGTGAAAAGAATCACTCGGGGTTCTGCACCAAATTTTGCAACAAGTGTAAAAGAAATGGTCATAGCGCGGCGAAGTGTGAGGTCTACGGACCAGGGGTTAATAGAACGAAAGGAACAAATGGTGTCGGAACGAGTAATGGCGGAGCAAGTAGTGTCGGAGCAAGTTATGCCAATGTAGTTTGTTATAAATGTGGAAAACCGGGCCACATTATTAGAAATTGCCCGAACCAGGAGAACACGAATGGACAAGGCCGTGGAAGAGTTTTCAATATTAATGCGGCAGAGGCACAGGAAGACCCGGAGCTTGTTACGGGTACGTTTCTTATTGACAATAAATCTGCTTACGTTTTATTTGATTCGGGTGCGGATAGAAGCTATATGAGTAGAGATTTTTGTGCTAAATTAAGTTGTCCATTGACGCCTTTGGATAGTAAATTTTTACTCGAATTAGCAAATGGTAAATTAATTTCAGCAGATAATATATGTCGGAATCGAGAAATTAAACTGGTTAGCGAAACATTTAAGATTGATTTGATACCAGTAGAGTTAGGGAGTTTTGATGTGATAATCGGTATGGACTGGTTGAAAGAAGTGAAAGCGGAGATCGTTTGTTACAAAAATGCAATTCGCATTATACGAGAAAAAGGAAAACCCTTAATGGTGTACGGAGAAAAGGGCAACACGAAGCTACATCTTATTAGTAATTTGAAGGCACAAAAACTAATAAGAAAAGGTTGCTATGCTGTTCTAGCACACGTCGAGAAAGTACAAACTGAAGAAAAGAGCATCAATGATGTTCCCGTCGCAAAAGAATTTCCTGATGTATTTCCGAAAGAATTACCGGGATTACCCCCACATCGATCCGTTGAATTTCAAATAGATCTTGTACCAGGAGCTGCACCAATAGCTCGTGCTCCTTACAGACTCGCACCCAGCGAGATGAAAGAACTACAAAGCCAATTACAAGAACTTTTAGAGCGTGGTTTCATTCGACCAAGCACATCACCGTGGGGAGCTCCTGTTTTGTTTGTCAAGAAGAAAGATGGTACATTCAGGTTGTGTATCGACTACCGAGAGTTGAACAAACTTACCATCAAGAACCGCTACCCACTACCGAGAATCGATGACTTATTTGATCAACTACAAGGCTCGTCTGTTTATTCAAAGATTGACTTACGTTCCGGGTATCATCAAATGCGGGTGAAAGAAGATGATATTTCAAAGACTGCTTTCAGAACACGTTACGGTCATTACGAGTTTATGGTCATGCCGTTTGGTTTAACTAATGCACCAGCTGTGTTCATGGAGCTTATGAACCGAGTGTGTGGACCATACCTTGACAAGTTTGTCATTGTTTTCATTGATGACATACTTATTTACTCAAAGAATGACCAAGAACATGGTGAACATTTGAGAAAGGTGTTAGAAGTATTGAGGAAGGAAGAATTGTACGCTAAGTTTTCAAAGTGTGCATTTTGGTTGGAAGAAGTTCAATTCCTCGGTCACATAGTGAACAAAGAAGGTATTAAGGTGGATCCGGCAAAGATAGAAACTGTTGAAAAGTGGGAAACCCCGAAAACTCCGAAACACATACGCTAGTTTTTAGGACTAGCTGGTTACTACAGAAGGTTCATCCAAGACTTTTCCAGAATAGCAAAACCCTTGACTGCATTAACGCATAAAGGGAAGAAACTTGAATGGAATGATGAACAAGAGAAAGCGTTTCAGTTATTGAAGAAAAAGCTAACTACGGCACCTATATTGTCATTGCCTGAAGGGAATGATGATTTTGTGATTTATTGTGATGCATCAAAGCAAGGTCTCGGTTGTGTATTAATGCAACGAACGAAGATGATTGCTTATGCGTCTAGACAATTGAAGATTCACGAACAAAATTATACGACGCATGATTTGGAATTAGGCGCGGTTGTTTTTGCATTAAAGACTTGGAGGCACTACTTATATGGGGTCAAAAGTATTATATATACCGACCACAAAAGTCTTCAACACATATTTAATCAGAAACAACTGAATATGAGGCAGCGTAGGTGGATTGAATTATTGAATGATTACGACTTTGAGATTCGTTACCACCCGGGGAAGGCAAATGTGGTAGCCGATGCCTTGAGCAGGAAGGACAGAGAACCCATTCGAGTAAAATCTATGAATATAATGATTCATAATAACATTACTACTCAAATAAAGGAGGCGCAACAAGGAGTTTTAAAAGAGGGAAATTTAAAGGATGAAATACCCAAAGGATCGGAGAAGCATCTTAATATTCGGGAATACGGAACCCGGTATAGGGCTGAAAGGATTTGGGTACCAAAATTTGGAGATATGAGAGAAATGGTACTTAGAGAAGCTCATAAAACCAGATACTCAATACATCCTGGAACGGGGAAGATGTACAAGGATCTCAAGAAATATTTTTGGTGGCCGGGTATGAAAGCCGATGTTGCTAAATACGTAGGAGAATGTTTGACGTGTTCTAAGGTCAAAGCTGAGCATCAGAAACCATCAGGTCTACTTCAACAACCCGAAATCCCGGAATGGAAATGGGAAAACATTACCATGGATTTCATCACTAAATTGCCAAGGACTACAAGTGGTTTTGATACTATTTGGGTAATAGTTGACCGTCTCACCAAATCAGCACACTTCTTGCCAATAAGAGAAGATGACAAGATGGAGAAGTTAGCACGACTGTATTTGAAGGAAGTCATCTCCAGACATGGAATACCAATCTCTATTATCTCTGATAGGGATGGCAGATTTATTTCAAGATTCTGGCAGACATTACAGCAAGCATTAGGAACTCGTCTAGACATGAGTACTGCCTATTATCCACAAACTGATGGGCAGAGCGAAAGGACGATACAAACGCTTGAAGACATGCTACGAGCATGTGTTATTGATTTCGAAAACAGTTGGGATCGACATCCACCGTTAGCAGAATTTTCCTACAACAACAGCTACCATTCAAGCATTGAGATGGCGCCGTTTGAAGCACTTTATGGTAGAAAGTGCAGGTCTCCGATTTGTTGGAGTGAAGTGGGGGATAGACAGATTACGGGTCCGGAGATTATACAAGAAACTACCGAGAAGATCATCCAAATTCAACAACGGTTGAAAACCGCCCAAAGTCGACAAAAGAGCTACGCTGACATTAAAAGAAAAGATATAGAATTTGAAATTGGAGAGATGGTCATGCTTAAAGTTGCACCTTGGAAAGGCGTTGTTCGATTTGGTAAACGAGGGAAATTAAATCCAAGGTATATTGGACCATTCAAGATTATTGATCGTATCGGACCAGTAGCTTACCGACTAGAGTTACCTCAACAACTCGCGGCTGTACATAACACTTTCCACGTCTCGAATTTAAAGAAATGTTTTGCTAAAGAAGATCTCACTATTCCGTTAGATGAAATCCAAATCAACGAAAAACTTCAATTCATCGAAGAACCCGTCGAAATAATGGATCGTGAGGTTAAAAGACTTAAGCAAAACAAGATACCAATTGTTAAGGTTCGATGGAATGCTCGTAGAGGACCCGAGTTCACCTGGGAGCGTGAAGATCAGATGAAGAAGAAATACCCGCATCTATTTCCAGAAGATTCGTCAACACCTTCAACAGCTTAAAATTTCGGGACGAAATTTATTTAACGGGTAGGTACTGTAGTGACCCGAACTTTTCCATGTTTATATATATTAATTGAGATTGATATTTACATTATTAAATGTTTCCAACATGTTAAGCAATCAAACTTGTTAAGACTTGATTAATTGAAATATGTTTCATATAGACAATTGACCACCCAAGTTGACCGGTGATTCACGAACGTTAAAACTTGTAAAAACTATATGATGACATATATATGGATATATATATAGTTAACATGATACTATGATAAGTAAACATATCATTAAGTATATTAACAATGAACTACATATGTAAAAACAAGACTACTAACTTAATGATTTTTAAACGAGACATATATGTAACGATTATCGTTGTAAAGACATTTAATGTATATATATCATATTAAGAGATATTCATACATGATAATATCATGATAATATAATAATTTAAAATCTCATTTGATATTATAAACATTGGGTTAACAACATTTAACAAGATCGTTAACCTAAAGGTTTCAAAACAACACTTACATGTAACGACTAACGATGACTTAACGACTCAGTTAAAATGTATATACATGTAGTGTTTTAATATGTATTTATACACTTTTGAAAGACTTCAATACACTTATCAAAATACTTCTACTTAACAAAAATGCTTACAATTACATCCTCGTTCAGTTTCATCAACAATTCTACTCGTATGCACCCGTATTCGTACTCGTACAATACACAGCTTTTAGATGTATGTACTATTGGTATATACACTCCAATGATCAGCTCTTAGCAGCCCATGTGAGTCACCTAACACATGTGGGAACCATCATTTGGCAACTAGCATGAAATATCTCATAAAATTACAAAAATATGAGTAATCATTCATGACTTATTTACATGAAAACAAAATTACATATCCTTTATATCTAATCCATACACCAACGACCAAAAACACCTACAAACACTTTCATTCTTCAATTTTCTTCATCTAATTGATCTCTCTCAAGTTCTATCTTCAAGTTCTAAGTGTTCTTCATAAATTCCAAAAGTTCTAGTTTCATAAAATCAAGAATACTTTCAAGTTTGCTAGCTCACTTCCAATCTTGTAAGGTGATCATCCAACCTCAAGAAATCTTTGTTTCTTACAGTAGGTTATCATTCTAATACAAGGTAATAATCATATTCAAACTTTGGTTCAATTTCTATAACTATAACAATCTTATTTCAAGTGATGATCTTACTTGAACTTGTTTTCGTGTCATGATTCTGCTTCAAGAACTTCGAGCCATCCAAGGATCCATTGAAGCTAGATCCATTTTTCTCTTTTCCAGTAGGTTTATCCAAGGAACTTAAGGTAGTAATGATGTTCATAACATCATTCGATTCATACATATAAAGCTATCTTATTCGAAGGTTTAAACTTGTAATCACTAGAACATAGTTTAGTTAATTCTAAACTTGTTCGCAAACAAAAGTTAATCCTTCTAACTTGACTTTTAAAATCAACTAAACACATGTTATATATCTATATGATATGCTAACTTAATGATTTAAAACCTGGAAACACGAAAAACACCGTAAAACCGGATTTACGCCGTCGTAGTAACACCGCGGGCTGTTTTGGGTTAGTTAATTAAAAACTATGATAAACTTTGATTTTAAAGTTGTTATTCTGAGAAAATGATTTTTATTATGAACATGAAACTATATCCAAAAATTATGATTAAACTCAAAGTGGAAGTATGTTTTCTAAAATGGTCATCTAGACGTCGTTCTTTCGACTGAAATGACTACCTTTACAAAAACGACTTGTAACTTATTTTTCCAACTATAAACCTATACTTTTATGTTTAGATTCATAAAATAGAGTTCAATATGAAACCATAGCAATTTGATTCACTCAAAACGGATTTAAAATGAAGAAGTTATGGGTAAAACAAGATTGGATAATTTTTCTCATTTTAGCTACGTGAAAATTGGTAACAAATCTATTCCAACCATAACTTAATCAACTTGTATTGTATATTATGTAATCTTGAGATACCATAGACACGTATACAATGTTTCGACCTATCATGTCGACACATCTATATATATTTCGGAACAACCATAGACACTCTATATGTTAATGTTGGAGTTAGCTATACACGGTTGAGGTTGATTCCAAAATATATATAGTTTGAGTTGTGATCAATACTGAGATACGTATACACTGGGTCGTGGATTGATTCAAGATAATATTTATCGATTTATTTCTGTACATCTAACTGTGGACAACTAGTTGTAGGTTACTAACGAGGACAGCTGACTTAATAAACTTAAAACATCAAAATATATTAAAAGTGTTGTAAATATATTTTTGAACATACTTTGATATATATGTATATATTGTTATAGGTTCGTGAATCAACCAGTGGCCAAGTCTTACTTCCCGACGAAGTAAAAATATGTGAAAGTGAGTTATAGTTCCACTTTTAAAATCTAATATTTTTGGGATGAGAATACATGCAGGTTTTATAAATGATTTACAAAATAGACACAAGTACGTGAAACTACATTCTATGGTTGAATTATCGAAATCGAATATGCCCCTTTTTATTAAGTCTGGTAATCTAAGAATTAGGGAACAGACACCCTAATTGACGCGAATCCTAAAGATAGATCTATTGGGCCTAACAAACCCCATCCAAAGTACCGGATGCTTTAGTACTTCGAAATTTATATCATATCCGAAGGGTGTCCCGGAATGATGGGGATATTCTTATATAAGCATCTTGTTAATGTCGGTTACCAGGTGTTCACCATATGAATGATTTTTATCTCTATGTATGGGATGTGTATTGAAATATGAAATCTTGTGGTCTATTGTTACGATTTGATATATATAGATTAAACCTATAACTCACCAACATTTTTGTTGACGTTTAAAGCATGTTTATTCTCAGGTGAATATTAAGAGCTTCCGCTGTTGCATACTAAAATAAGGACAAGATTTGGAGTCCATGTTTGTATGATATTGTGTAAAAACTGCATTCAAGAAACTGATTTCGATGTAACATATTTGTATTGTAAACCATTATGTAATGGTCGTGTGTAAACAGGATATTTTAGATTATCATTATTTGATAATCTACGTAAAGCTTTTTAAACCTTTATTTATGAAATAAAGGTTATGGTTTGTTTTAAAAATGAATGCAGTCTTTGAAAAACGTCTCATATAGAGGTCAAAACCTCGCAACGAAATCAATTAATATGGAACGTTTTTAATCAATAAGAACGGGACATTTCAGTCCCGATGTACTGAAAGTTTCTGTTTCGTTTTCTTTTCAATCTTCTTTCATTTGGATGAAGCCTAACGCCTTTGGAGTCTTGTTTTACCATTTTAGAGCATAAATTAGACCTTAACTTGTATCGGGATCAACCAAGGTCATAAATCATCAAAACTCTATATAAATTACTCTCCGATACAAATTTGCACATCTTGGCCTATTACTTGTAGAAACGCCTTCATTATCCTTGATTCTAGAGCATTTTTACCCGATATTGCGATAGATATATATGATGTTATTGAGCAATATCAGCTTCTCTATACTATGTTCTCCAGTTAGTCCCACTCACCGATACCGACATCACTCAGTAGTCTAATGTCACCGAGTCTTCTCCTCGTCTGTATCACCTGAAAACGATACTCACAAGTTAGTTATAATATTATGATCATCAATATACAAATGGGCAGCATAACGGCTAAAAAATCAACACTTGGTAAAATATTACACTGCCAAATACAATCGGTCGACTGTCAGAGACAGTCGGCCGACTGTCAACACTCACTCGGCCGACTGTCTAGACACTCGGTCGATGGTTTCTCACAGACACACTCGGCCGATGGTCGAGTCAGTCGGTCGATGGTCGAGTCAGTCGGTCGATTGTCAAGAGATAGTCGGCCGACTGTGTTTATCTGCAGAAGCTGAAGAACAAAGTGACAGATTTCACCCAAATTCAACCAATTCTTGCTCTAGAGCTCGATTACAACCTCAAAACTGACCAAATCAAAGACACTAAATATGTAGAAACATAAACCCACAAGATTTGGACTAAAAAACATCAAATCTAACCATTTTGACCCAAATTACACACTTTGTAATAACTAACACAAAACTCCATTTTCTCAAAGATTAAAGCATGAAGGCTTGAGATTCTTACCTTGTTAGAATCAGTAGACAACAAAGAACATGATTCTAAGATCAATTTGAGCCCAAGAACAAGTTTTGATGATTAGGGTTTGGTGAGATGGAGATGAAAATACGGGAGTAATATTTGGGGAAGAATCTAGAAAAATGAAGATAATTCTCCCCACCTACACACTTAAGGGTTAAAAACCCATACATCACAACACACGGGTATTTATCAGTTATCTGAATTCTTTCGTATATTATTTGGTGACCCAAACGAAGTCCAAATTAAATAAACAAACCTGTTCTGTGACCCTTGTCACAAACTGGTCCTATCCACAATATTAAATAATACAAAACATAAAATTAGAGTAAAAGCATTTAATAACACCACACAACCTGAGGGCAAAATAGTAATCTAACAGCTAGGCCCGCTTCGAGGGTGTTACAAATCTACCCCCTTAAAGAGATTTCGTCCTCGGAATCTACTAAGTCATAGCCAACACGGGTCACAGGTAACAAATACCAACACAATTGGTCACAACGGTAGCTACACCAAAACACATCCTAAGATAACAAGCATTACCAAGGTTCATTAGTTTCCTCATCTGCCAACCTATAAGTGAAAATCATTAATTTAAAAACTCACCGTCACTAAGTTAATGCTAACCCTTTCTGTTACGACCAACTCCAATCATGCAACACAACATTCAGATAATTTATTCCGCAATTTTCTATAGCATCACAATTAACGCTTGAAGGGGTAACCAAGTACCAATAATCAACTATTTAACAAGGGCCGTGCACGTCATCTTTTATCCTAGCGCCATGCTAAGAGGATAACGATTAAATAATTCAACACTAGATGCAATCAACATTCATTCAAGTATAAGACAACCCAAAAGTATAATATAGACCCATCATCAACTTAATTGACTTCCACAAAAAGTTTCACGTCAAACTGTCACTACACCCCACTTTCTGAAGATACCGACGGTTATACACTGTCAATTTCATTGAATCGGACTGATCCATCAAATTTCGAGATTACCCATAAAATTAACCCATCAAATCTTATATTCAGTTTATTCTAAGTCATCAGTCTGTTGTCAACGTGTCACATGAAGACGCAACTTAGTTAAGCCCACAATTCTACATCACCGAATCAACAAAGGTCATGGGTATTACAAACCGCCACAACGGGCCACAACGTGAACTAAGTCAAATCATGTCCTACGTCATACGCCTTACAAGCTCTGTTCATTCTCGTAGGTCAAAAGTTATCTTATCGGTCTAAGTCAAACACACCATCTGCTAGTCTACTACTCAAGCGTCAAGACCCGCTATATGCCGATCTGCAAACTTACTTACTTACACTACACGATATCCGAATCGTTCTTCACATTCTGGTCTAGAAAATAGTCTTTGCTACTAGCTAAAGAAATTCAATGTTAACAACCTGCCGCTATCTAATAACTGAACAAGTATAATTTCGTCTGAATTCCAAACTTGATCTATCAATAATCTTATGAAATACCATGAAAATTGCATCTCATGTCTAGGTTTTACACACTAACTCTCGAGTCACTACTAATGTCCCACTACATTATATCTGTCAATCATGATTTGAGGTTATTCTCGAGTCACTTTCATCGAATTTCCTAGATCAACTCACTCTAAAACACTGAATAATGGCTATCATTTACCTTAGAATACACAAACTTAGCTAATTTCGTCACTACAACATAGCCAAATCAACTCGGATTACACTAATTTACCCAAATTCCGTAATTTAATACTTGTTTCAATCCCGATATTCAAGAATTTCGTTGAAATTAGCTTATCTTGTTCAATGTTCCCCAATTATTCAACGACTAAATCGTTATTCTGATCAACTCAATCATAGTAGAAATGATTACGAACCCAATTTCAAATCAATTCAATCATTACATCACAAATCTCGAGTAAAGAATAATCGTCCACACATTCTAAAAGTAGATATCTAAGTATTAATTTTTCCTCAAGTAACATCAATACACATGCCCAACACTACTACAGTTACATCAGAAAGATCGTCACTTGGTTAAAGTGCTACCAGACACACAATTAAATACCTAATTCAAATTCAATATTTAAGGGTTTCGTCATAAATCACTTATCTAGGTTGATACTTACCCAAAATTCATCACTTAAAGTATGACTTTATTCATATCATCCTTAAAAGAAACACTTACAAATGCAATATTTACCCAATATTAATCATTCGAACATGGATCAAGTCAACAATATCCACTATCACAAGCAATAAACATCCATCTAACCATTAAGTCCGTCAAATGATATCAATACACGCGTTTGACACCACTAAAACTATCTCTGCATCGACTTTATTTTGCTTCGAACTTTATCAAAATTCAAAACTAAGGCTTATTCGATCATCAATAGCCTAGGTCCAAATATTGTTCAACTAACATTACTATGTCAGAAAAGTCTACACCCGGTCAACAGTTCATCGAAAATCGCATTCATCGTCAAATAACACCCGATCTAACACTCGTTACATCTCTTCCGACTCTCAAAACTACTGTATGATTTACTATAATGTATTTCTGTTGGCCAGACGTAGTACATCATTCTATATCACACTTTCATTTCGAGTATTTCGGAACAAGATCTTAGTCGAGTTCATCAAAACAACACAGTCTATCTTCTTAAGTCACCGGAAGTTATAAATCTCCACTATATCCCAAACTAATAGATTTTTACAATCTAAGGCTATCAAAACCGCAAAAGTCTTGAAAGAATACACCTAACTCGGTTCTAATTCGATCTTAATTCTACTAAGTCCTCTTTAGTAACCACGTTAGTAACTCTGATCCAACCTCCAACAAACTATACCTACTTACTTCGTCTTATTTGCAAATGCTATTATTGTCCGTCCTCGACCTTATATTCAAATCTTCAAAAGACTAAATATTCACAACGGTCACTATCGAACTACCAGATCAATGCTTCTATCTTAACAGTAATATGATCAATGTTCTAATCACGTCTACCAACCTAGTCAAGATTCATCATAATTCAGCTTGAACTGAATTTCTATTCCCGTTAAGGTCTGCTCTACTTCCAAGAAAGTCACTAAACGAACGTCTTACATACTGACATCTAATGAATCATATCAATTCACAAAAAAATCAACAACTTCTCAGGACAACTCTACAGGTCCTACTTAGCTAGTCAAATCCTGCAACAGTACATCTAGGCTAATAATACTCCTCACATAACGACAAAACACGGTTTTCCTATTTTCAGTCAAGACTACATGGAAAACTCCATTCAAACTTACTTCCAAAAGGTCACCACTAACTCACATTAGTCTATGGTAGGAAAACGATTCTTCAAAGTCTTACTACAGCCACAATCATCTAAACCAAAAGTCAACATCATACGTGACACGCAAACCACCTACATATGACAACAACAAACAGGGTCCGGATCCTCTTATAAGAAGACAAGGAAACTACTACTCTATTTCAATCCTTAAGGGCCACTACGTGTGTCCCGTCGATCCATGGGAAAGAATTACATTTCACCTAAGTCCAACACAACAAGTCCCATCATACTATAATATCATAGGGTCCGTCATCTACTGGTTCAGTCACGGTCGCCAAGCATGAAGACTACACTTCACGTAGTTACACAATAGGGTTCGAGACTTTCACTACTCATCAAGGGGTCACTACCCTAATCAGTCTTTATGGGTCACTACGTGTGTCCCATCAGTCAACGGTCAGGAAATGACTTCATATTCGTCTTTTGTTAATACTACAAATCATTCACTTCAATTCTTCTAGTCTAGGCCAACAGTAATCTCACATATAGTACAACAGGTCATATAACAAACAATTCACAATAGCATGACACCATATCACAAAGGTCATATCTATAAAGTCTCATAGAATATAACAGTCAGTCTAAGGGAATAAAATCCCGATAGTGGCAGGGTAGCTCTAGACACAGTCACCGTAACTGTGTCCGTCAACTGTCATCTACTTTTATCTTACAAGTACAATTAATAACAATTACAGCAATGTAACAAGAATGTACCTTTATGAATAAGAAGACATCTTCTGTATCTATCAACACCTCGATAGCACCCGCACCCTTAACCCTCATCAACTCTGCAACTAAATCCTCATCATTGGAGCCATGTCAACTAATACGGGTCAAGTCCTTCATTTTTATCGGCATCAAATGCATCCACCGAAGTTATGTCAGTACTGAGGGTCAACAGGGCACCAGCAGGGTGGAATCGATCTTCATACCTATCTTAACACAACATCTCACACACAAAGCTTAGTAGATAATCTGTTAGTTTCCGCCAACTACCTCGTCAATACCTACTTCACTCACTTAACCCACCCCAAGATATGTTTGACTCGACACACGGTTTGAGAACATGTCACTTCCGTGCACATGCTGCCACGGTTTGAGAACATGTCACTTCCGTGCACATGCTGCCAAACCTACGCTCTGATACCAACTTATAACACCCCAGATTTTTTTTTATAATAAAACAGCGGAAGACCAATTTAACTAATACATAAGTTAAAAATGTATATATATATATATATATATATATATATATATATATATATATAATCCGCTTAATGATAACACATTAATAAATAAATGACCGGGTGTTATATTAAAACGTAAATACAACTTTAATAGAAAAGACGAGACATCAGAGTTTCTGGCTTTGTCAAACATATCTTCCAACATCCCATCTTCGCCCTGATAACTAGCATACAATAAATCCATAACCTACAAGGAAGATGTGGGGGATTAGCACGAAGCTAAATGAGTGCAACTAACTACTAGCAATAGTATACAGGAATTTTCATACTAATCCTGTCACAAAGTCTAACACACAAACATCACCCAAGTGCCATCTACAGAGACTCTGGCGGCTCGGCCAAACCATTAACCACCAGCTGATCGGACTGGGGCTTACCAGAAGTTCCTCCACCACCGTGTGTATATATATAATCCACACGCGACGAACGCATCATTCACATATATATACACCTCGATTATCTAGGCTACCACATGAGGAACCCAACCCGCAGGTTGCTCTCTCCTACCGAGGCTACCACACAATAGGGACGCACTGGGCTCCAGCAGACAAGCATCAACTAACATGCAGTCATCACAACGTACTAACTAACCACAATAATAAGTATATCTAACAAGCATGGCAATCATAATATAACATGCTTCTCTATACTATATTCTCCAGTTAGTCCCACTCACCGATACCAACATCACTCAGTAGTCTAATGTCATCGAGTCTTCTCCTCATCTGTATCACCTGAAAACGATACTCACAAGTTAGTTATAATATTATGATCATCAATATACAAACGGGCAGCATAACGTCTAAAAAATAACACTTGGTAAAATATTACACTGCCAAATACAATCGGTCGACTGTCAGAGACAATCGGTCGACTGTCAACACTCACTCGGCCGACTGTCTAGACACTCGGTCGATGATTTCTCACAGACACACTCGGCCGATGGTCGAGTCAGTCGATCGATGGTCGAGTCAGCTGGTCGATTGTCAAGAGACAGTCAGTCGACTGTGTTTATCTGCAGAAGCTGAAGAACAAAGTGACGGGTTTCACCCAAATTCAACCAATTCTTGCTCTAAAGCTCGATTACGACCTCAAAACTGACCAAATTAAAGACACTAAATATGTAGAAACATAAACCCACAAGATTTGGACTAAAAAAAAACATCAAATCTAACCATTTTGACCCAAATTACACACTTTGTAAAAACTAACACAAAACTCCATTTTCTTAAAGATTAAAGCATGAAGGCTTGTGATTCTTACCTTGTTAGAATCAGTAGACAACAAAGAACACGATTCTAAGATCAATTTGAGCACAAGAACAAGTTTTGATGATTAGGGTTTGGTGAGATGGAGTTGAACGTACGGGAGTAATATTTGGGGAAGAATCTAGAAAAATGAAGATAATTCTCCCCACCTACACACTTAAGGGTTAAAAACACATACATCACAACACATGGGTATTTATCAGTTATCTAAATTCTTTCGTATCTCATTTGGTGACCCAAACGAAGTCCAAATTAAATAAACAAACCTATTCTGTGACCCTTGTCACAAACTGGTCCTATCCACAACATTAAATAATACAAAATATAAAATTAGAGTAAAAGCATATAATAACACCACACAACCTGAGGGCAAAATAGTAATCTAACAGCTAGGCCGCTTTGAGGGTGTTACAGGTGTCATTCTAAATGCCAATTCTCATTGGATGCCAATAACCGCAGAACAGCAAAGCACTGCGCATACGGTTGGACTTATAACGACATATCCTCAGGTCTCGCAGGCATCTGCGTCACAGGTTTCGGCACCTTTTCAGCTACCCGTGTACTCTGCGCTGGCAAGCCTGCCTTCTTTTCCAACGCATCTGCCTTGGTTATATCCGCAAACGTCGGGGCAACCTTGGCAAAATATTCAGGGGCAGGCGAATCTCGCAAGCCAATTTATGCAGGCGGCACCTCCTGATATGGTCCACCTATTTTCGCAACCTGATTTTGTTCAGGATATGATGAAGCGTTTCTTCGCAGGGCTCAAAGGTGACCCTGTTAAACCACCTTTTGAGCTACCAACTACTTTTGATAAGTTTCCTCTGCATATAACTGCATATCCGTTTCCATCAGCGCTAAAGATACCCCACACACTGGGTACTTATAATGGTTTAACTAATCCAGATGACTTCCTGCAGCGTTTTGAAGGAGCAATGCGCACCCAAGGTTGGGTGGATCCAGTTGCGTGCCAGATATTTCCCATGACACTGCAGGGCATTGCAAGCGAATGGTTCAACAAGGTACTTGCGGGTAGCATATCTGGATTCATGGATCTACGGACGAAGTTTTTGCTGCAGTATCAAAATCAAAGGCCGCGCAAACTCACCCACATTGAATGTCACGATATTATGCAGAAACCCAAGGAATCTTTGGGAGAATTTCTCACGAGATATACTAATGAGTGCCTGCTGATACCAGATCTTAAGCCAGAACAACAAATTTTTGGGCTGATACATGGTATAAGCACAGAGCGTCATCCAACACTGGTAAGGCGTCTGCGCCATACAGTCCCAACAACTTATACTGAAGCGCTTAATGAATGCCATGACTATATGCGGAGTGGCGAAGATAATGATATTCCAACAGCTAGCTCGCGCAACGAAAGGAAAGACGATGATGATCGTTCGCGAGATCAAAATTGCGGTAATAACTCTCGTGGAAGGTATCCTAGCGGTGGTCCTATCAGAAATGATAAAGGGAAATCAGGTGGCAATTATCGAAACAGTAACCAGCGCGGCATCAATAATCAGAACTATGCGCTGCTGAAAAGTTTGTCTAAAACACCAAAGGAAACTTTGGCAATAGAACCAGTGTGCGCGACCTTTGCGGTTCCAACTCCGCTTACGGAATTTGGTAAGCGGGATAAAACAAAGTATTGTGAATTCCATGATGATTATGATCATGACACTAATCGATGTAAAAACTTGATGGAACGAGTGCTCGAGGCACTGTGCGCAGGTAAATTGGATCACCTAAAACCACCTAAGAAGGACAAGGGAAAAGCCGCAGAGGAAGGTTCGAAGGCTAAAACTTTCGCATGGCAAAAAGTTGATAAAACAAAAAACGCCGACTTAACCATTAATATGGTCGACGCAGAGAAAGTTAGCCAGTGGAGAAAGTACAATGATCACCAGGATTGGGAACTTCTCCCAATCACATTTCCTCCTGTAATGTCAATCGACACAGTTAACGAGCCTATTATCATTAAGTGTCGCATCCCTACTTGCGGGGTACAAATCAAACGCATGCATGTTGACACCGGGAGTGGCGTTGACATTATGTACGAACATTGCTATCGTTTCCACCCTGCAGAAGTTAAAACGCAGTTACGCCAGTCTGATATTATGTTATCTGGGTTCTCCGGAGAAAGCTCATGGCCGCTAGGCCGGATAGAGCTAATAATAGAGCTCGCAGATGATAAGAATCCACAGTTGGTCAGACATGAGTTAGTTGACTTTTATGTGGTTCGTTCAACTTCGCGGTACAATGCGCTACTTGGGAGAGATTTCATACGACGTTTCAACATTATACCATCGGTGGTGCATGGTTTGATTAAGTTTCCTACGAAGGGAGGGGTTGACACAATTGCGTCACATCAAACAACCGAGTTGTGTGGTTCAGTTGTGCCTGTAAACATTCCCAGCATGGGAGAACAACGCGCAAGTAGTACGGTCATAGCAAACCATTTTACATCCGGATAAGCGAATTAAAATCGGCGCAGGCTTGTCAGCCGAAACAAAGGCCAAATAGCATGGAATATTATCCGCTAACGCAGATGTTTTCGCGTGGCGTGAATCAGGCATGACTGGAGTTCCGCGAGACATTGCGAAACATAAATTGAATGTTAATCCATCACTCACGCCCGTTAGACAAAAGAAGTAGCATATGGCTCTTGAGCGTAGTGATTGGTTATGCGCAGAAGTAGATAACCTTGTCAAAGCAAACATTCTGCGGAAAGTGCGGTATCAGACATGGGTTGCTAATCCTGTGTTAGTCAAAAAGGCTGACGGTAATTGGCGGATGTGCGTTGATTTTAAAGACATTAACAAAGCGTGTCCTAAAGATAACTACCCTCTCCCGGAGATAGACTGGAAAGTGGAATCATTATCAGGTTTTCGGTACACGTGTTTTCTAGATGCATACAAGGGTTATCACCAAATCTTAATGGCTGCGGAAGATGAAGACAAAACTGCTTTTCATACGCCGCAGGGTATCTATTGTTATACGAAGATGCCTTTCGGGTTAAAGAATGCAGGAGTGACCTATCAACGCGTAATTGACGCAGCCTTCAAGCACCAAATCTGCAGAAATCTTCAAGCATATGTTGATGACTTGGTGATTAAAAGTAACACCGAAGAAGAAATGCTCGCGAACATCCTGGAAACGTTTGCGTCTCTACGCAGGATCAACATGAAGCTTAACCCTCTCAAATGTAGTTTTGGGGAAGGGGATGAGGATGGCAAGTTTCTAGGTCATGTGGTAACAGCGCGGGGAATCAAGGCAAATCCCAAAAAGATTGAAGCCATTAATAGTCTGCCATCTCCGAAGACAAAGAAAGATGTGCAGAGTCTAACGGGGAAGCTTGCGGTGATCACGCGGTTTTTGTCGAAGGCCGCAGAGCGACAATTGCCATTCTTCAATACTTTGAAGAATTGTTTAAAGAAAAAAGACTTCGTATGGACTCAGGAAGCAGAATCAGCCTTTCAGGAGATGAAGAAGGTGCTCGATGAATTGCCAACACTCACCGCGCCAGTATCACGAGAAACGCTTACGCTGTACCTTCCGGCATCGAAGGAGGCTATCAGCTCGGTTCTTATCGCAGATCGCGGAAAGGTAATCACTTTTATTTACATGCATTATTTATTTTGCAGAAACATAATGCTGAGGTTTTCTCAGACGCAAATGCCGGTCTACTTCGTAAGCAAAACGCTGACATCAAGCGAAGTCAACTATTCACCAATAGAAAAGCTAGTGTATGCGCTAGTCCACACGGCTCGGCATTTGCGCTGGTACTTTCAAGCACATCCAATCATGGTTCTAACTGATCAACAGATCAAACAGGTTGGTACATGCCTAATTTGCGGCAATGTTCGGGGTTACCGCATTGACTAACGCAATCAATTTTCTTTCAGGTGTTATACAAGCCGGAGATTTCTGGTCGAATGGCTAAGTGGGCAGTTGAGTTAGGAGAACATGAAATAAATTTTTCTTCGCGCAGCGCGGTTAAGGGTCAAATACTTGCGGATTACCTAGCAGAGTTACCTGCGGATGTTGAGGCATCGGCAGAGCATCAGGATACGCCTGTGCCATCTTTCTCAACATGGGAATTATACACCGATGGTGCCTGCAGCGCAGCTGGCGCGGGTGCAGGAGTAATTTTAACTGGCCCAGATGGTGAAGAGCATACATATGCGCTGCGGTTTAATTTTGCTGTTACGAACAACGAAGCAGAATATGAGGCTTTGTTAGCAGGTATGCGTATTGCGCATAAATTAAATGTTAAAATTCTGCACGCTTATGTGGATTCAAAGTTGGTATGCAGTCAAGTCAGCGGAGACTTCAAAGCGCATGACATAGCCATGCAGCAGTATTTATCGCTTGTTCATAACCTCGCTGACCAGTTTGAGGCTTTTTAAATCTCCCACGTCATGCGGGGGCAAAATAAGAAGGCGGATGCGCTTAGCAAATTGGCTGCTTTGGCCTTTGATCATCTGGGGAAGAAAGTTCTTATAGAAGAACTGCATGCGAAATCAATTGTTATGATGCCTTTAGTGGCACCTGTTGAGGAATCCAGCTCAACATGGATGACACCTATTATTGCTTTCCTGCGGGACGGCACCTCACCTGCGGATTCCGTTGATGCAAAGAAAGTCCGCACTAAGGCACCACTGTACGCCCTTGAGGGTGACTGATGATGTGCAGCGGGGTGTACGAAATAGTATTAATTTTTACTACAAAATGCGACGAAATATTACACAAGTTTTATTTATTTATTTATCGAGTGGATATACCTAAACCTTGCTACAACACTTATAGGCAGTGTACCTAATCGTAGAGTAGTGTAGTTTTTAGTAAGTCCGGTTCGTTCCACAGGGAGCTGGTGAAGTTAACGCTATATTATTAAGTTTATTTGTAAAAATATATATATAAATAAGTAGTAGTATTATTATAAAATGGGGGTTTTACCGTTTAATGACCGGTTTGTCGATTTTAAGCGTAAAAATAAATGACAAAAATTAAAGTGCGTAAAATAAATTGCGATAAATAAAATGACAGAAAATAAAATGACAAAAAATAAAAGTGCGATGAAAAATACAATAAAACAATTATGCTTATTTAAACTTCCGTAACCATGATGTTTGACTTTTTGATTTTAATTAATTGTCCAATGGGTTAATTGTCCTTTGTCCTGGATTATTTGAAACCTATGTGGTTTTTGTCCAAAATAGTTCACCGGTCATAATTATAAAATGCTCGGCAAATTATCCTTATTCCCGAAGTCAAATAATCCAACTAATTAGGGATCCGAACTGTAACAAGGTCTTAATACTTTGTTTAATGATTACACCAGGTTAACGACTGCGTATAATCCAAGGTTTTAATTCTTTGTTAACAATTACACCAAGTGTCCTTAAATGTAATCCACCCCTGTTTTATTGGTCCATGAATATTAATTTATCCACTTGGCCGTAGTGAATAATAAATTACCCAACCCAAATAATTAATTAAATGATTGTAAAGGATGTCGTATAAACGTCACTAAATAGGACATCCATAACCATTTTATTATTATTTAGATTAATTAATTTGAAGATAGGTTCGACAGGCTCCCATGAGTTGTCGCTCAATTTTAGACAATACCCCCCATCTATTAATTGTCCATGGTCCAAAGTCCACAGGTGTCGGTCTTTTGTCCATACCCTAATTATGGTAAAAAAATCCAATTACCCCATCTTAATATTTAGCCTAACATCACGATTACTTCAATTTAAATAAACATAATAATGACTTAGCTACTAGACATTAATTTAAAAAGGAAGAACATAGCTTACAGTGGTGATTAATCGCGTAGCGTTACACGAACAGAGTTCCTACTTTAAAACCCGTAAAACATTTCTTACAATAACCCAATTATTATTAATCTTAAATTAAACTTAATATTATAAATATAAATATAAATTACATAAGAAAGAAAGAAGATTGGAAAAAGGTGTATCTAAATCATCGATTTAGATGGCCTTTTATAGGCAAATGATAAATTGAAATTTTCACTTATGACCCCTGAACTATGCTCAATTAACAACTTTTTATTATTTAATATTATTCTTATTATGAATTATTTAAATATTATATTATATTCTTGTGCATAGTTGACTTGTACTTTCAGCTCCGTTGCGTCGAGCGTTGATAGTTGGCTCGGGTACCGGTTCCGGATTTTCGAACGTCCTTTCGTATAATTTAATATCTTGTACTTTGCGTTTTGTAACTTGTACTCTTGTCATTTTTAGACGTTTCTCATCAATAAATTGAACCTTTTGAATTGTATCTTGTACATTTGAGCTTTTTTGGACGTTTTGGTCTTTCAAATCTTTGTTTTTGTCTTTAAATCTTCATTTTCGAGCGATTTGCGTCTTTCGTCTTCGCACTTATTTATTTAACTATTACAACTAAAAATAAGGAAATTACATTTAAAAACTTTACATATTGGAACGATATTGCTACTAAATATATGTTCATTTGGAGCACTATCAAATATCCCCACACTTGAACGTTGCTTGTCCTCAAGCAATACAGTCTTGAAACAATATAATACATCACACGAGTCACTTCTTTATCCTTCACACTTTGTACATCAGTGATTTTGATATAGCGGTATAAACAATGACAGTAACAATAGAACCATGGTTAAAGGTGGGTGTGTCATCCACAGTTGCCTCGGGTTTAGGTCAACGACACTTGCAATCAAATAGCCGATTTACTTTCGGTTTCCAAAGCAAAGTGCACATTTGAAAGGCGGTTTACAGTCCCACATGACTATAAAAATGTAGATCCTTTAGGAAAATTGGATCTTTATGAAAACATTTGATCTTTTTGAAAATTCATTCTAGCTTTTACCCTAGACAAGTTTTCCGATTTGATCCACCATTGGTGTTGCAAAATATATTTGTGGATCAATAGTTTGGCTAAAAACTTTTAGGCTCGTGTAATCCACTGCTATCCTGTAATGACCCGCACTTTTTCGATCGTTCTATACTTATAAGATTAATATTTATATAAATTAAACCTTACCAACATGATAAGCAATCCAAATTGTTAAGATTTATGTTTTTGAAAAGAGTTTTACACAACGTTTGACCGTCTAGTTTGACCGATGATATCACGAACTATACAATATATGATAATTATACATACATATTTAACATGATCTAAGGATGTTTTAATATCTCATTTTGTATTAATAACAAAAAGTCATAAGTATATTTTGAAACTACTAACTTAAGTTTTCAAAACAATAACCATACGTAACGTTATTTGACATAAATACTGATGATTTATAATGTTTATACATATATCGTATAAGTAATGTATTTAATCATTTTTAAAGGGCTTTTATACATAAAACAATATAAGTATATTTACAAAAGATAGTTATATTTGAATTCTCGTTTCGTTTCCTCAATAATCCTATACGTATATCTAGGGTACTATACACAGCTTCTAGAAGTATTTACTATTGGTATATACCAATAGAAATCTTCAATTATTGGAATAATATGTCATTCATGACATAATAAATTTTAACTTATCTTAGATATTTTCACTAAAAACCAAATTTTCAAGCCTATAAATAAGCACCATTTCTAACTCATTTTTACACATTCATTTTCCAAATTTTACTTCCAATTTTCACACACACTTGCAAGAACTCTCTCAACTTTTATTTTACTACTTCTTTCCAGCAACTTTACATTTTAAACTTGAGGTAAAAACTCTACTTCAACTCTTTTTCAATTCATATATTTATAGCTATATATATAAGAGTTTATAAACTAGAACATAGTTTGAATGATTTCAAACTTGTTCGCAAACTAAATAGATCCTTCTAACTTAACTTTTAAAATACTTCAAGACCTATAATATAACTTAAAAAAATATGCTAATTTAACAAGGTATAACTTGGTTTTTCAAAGAACACCTTAAAAACTGTTTTTATGACGTCGGAGTGCAACCGGGGGCTGTTTTGGGTTGGATAATTAAAAACCATCTTAAACTTTGAATTGGAGGTTTATTTTCTGGAAAAATGATTTTTACTATGAATATGATAACACATAAAAATTTCATGATTTAACTCAAAGTATAAGTATTTTTAGAAAAATAATCATTTAAGGTTGTTTACATGATGGAAAATGATTAACTTCATAAGTTTCACTAAAGTTTAACCTATGACCTGTGATTTCGAATACAAACTAAGGTATTTACAGTTCATAGTCTTAAAGAGGGACTCGATCCAAGGAAGTGGCAAGTTGAATCAACGAAAACGGAGTTGTAACGAAGAAACTATGACCAAAACGAGATCGGATATCTAAGACTAGTTTGGCTACGAAAATAATTGGAGAAAATTAAATAAATCACATCTTTTTAAAATAAAATGATATTTTATATATATGTACTCATAATTTAATTTTATATGGTTCAGGATCACCCGTAAACAATACGAGAAGATCAATCATAAGATCCCATGATTGTACGCAACACGTCATTTGACAACACCGGTACTTTATGTACGCAACACGTCATTTGACAACACCGGTACCATGGGTCAAGATTAATCTCGACCAATACATATACGATGGGGGTTTTTATTTATTTCATTGGGGGTTTATTAAACACCTAAAAATGAACCATTAAAATTGAATTACTAACATCGGACTGCTAACTACGGACTAAGAAATTATTAAAACTATTAAAAGTATAAAAAGTATATATATGTGACGATTGTTTAAAATAGAAATATATTGATAAACTATATATGGATAGGTTCGTGATATCAATCGGAGACCAAGTCGAAATTACATATCTTCAAGACGAAAGTGAGTATATAGTCCCACTTTTAAACTCTAAGTATTTCGGGATGAGAATACATGTATTTTATGTTTTACGTTATGGACACAAGTAACTGAAAAATATATTCTACGTTGAGTTGTACCACTGGCATACTTCCCTGTAGCTTGGTAACTGTTATTTACAGCGGTATTGTAAACGCGAATCCTGTTGATAGATCTATCGGGCCTGACAACCCCAACCGGACTGGACGACCAGTATTCAACGGTTGCACAGTACTTCGTTTCGTGACTACACTTGGTACGGTGTAGTAAGATTTCATAATAAAGGGAATATGCGACGTGATTAAATGTTAAGTATGGTTACCAAGTGCTCAACCACTTAGAATATTTTTATTAAACTGTTTATATATGAAATCTTGTGGTCTATATATATATTGCTGCCGGCACTAAACCTATATCTCACCAACTTTATGTTGACGTTTTAAACATGTTTATTCTCAGGTGATAATTAGAAGTTTCCGCTGCATTATGTTGAATTTGAGCAGGATCTTGCGTACGCATATTTGTGTCAAAAATAAAACTGCATACCCGAGGATTTGTGTTGTAAAATATACTAGAAATCGTGTTGTTATCATTATTTGTAAAGTTTGTAAGTCGAAGATTATCGCTAAACGATAATCATCTTTCTATCATCTAAAGCTTGTATCAAAAATAAGATTTGTGGTTTGTAATGTAAAATATATGCAGTTTTCTTTTAAAAATGTCTCATATAGAGGTCAATACCTCGCAATGAAATCATACGTTATCTAACTCGTTCTTAGGGTTAAGGACAGGTTATGACATGTGGTATCAGAGCGGTGGTCTTAGCGAACCAGGTTTGCATTAGTGTGTGTAACTGATAAGTCGTTAGGATACATTAGTAAGTCTGGACTTTGACCGGGTCTGATTTCAAAAACCATTGCTTATCACTGTTGGTTAAAATTTATATGTAAATATTATGTAGTACTAATGAGTTAGTTGTGGTGTGATAGATGTCGGGCTCAAAACTTATTATCACATTCAGCGACTCCGAATCAGAATCTTCAGATGGTGTTCCAGTCATTAACCTATCCGATGACGAAAATAATATCTTTGGGGAAGACTCACAAATTCCGGATGAACCAACTATAGAAAATCTGGAAAGTGAACCCGAGGAGGAAAGTGAACCCGAGGAAATTACGAAAGACAAGTTCGAACAAGGAAAGAAACGAAAAGCTAATGAATTAGAAAATTCAAATCCCGAGTTTAGGGAGGATGATGTGGCACCAACTCCACTAAACACTACCACCCCTATTCCCGCTATTCCTATTCGTGCTGTCCCGGCATCTAGTTCTTCAGCCCCACCGCCAAAATATAGGCAGACAGCTAGGATAAGCGTTAGGCCATTCATTGGAACTAAACGTCCTAGAAAATAGACCAAACGATGCGCTGCCGTATTAAACCATGGGATCATATAATGTTTTGTATAATATTATTAGTGTGGTTTGCTTAATGTTCGATGTAAGATAAGCATATGTAAAATAGTGAAGTGTGAAATGCAATAATTTTCCATGGTTAAGTATTATTTAGATTGTAGTAATTGGTTCGGTACTAAGCTATTAAGTATGAACATTAACGGGTAGGTACTACCCTAGATATAATTATAAAACGCTAATAAGAAGAAAAGGCTTTTATAATAATACCTGGTTCATATTATTAATAAGCTATAATGTACTGTAAATATACACTACATCTATAATATTCCATGTGAATAATTATTTTCTTTTCATTCTTATAGAAGAATATGGCGCGATTGAACCGAATGACGGAACAAGAAATCCAGGAACTCATCAATCAGCGAGTGAACGACAGAATGTTATGGGTCGAGGCTGCAAGAGGTGCTGCAGTTAACCCAAATCCTTGTGTGGGGTGCACTTACAAAACTTTTCAAGCTTGCAAGCCCTCATCATTCAGTGGAACAGAAGGACCGATCAGTTTAACCCGGTGGATAGAAAAGATGGAAACTGTGTTCAAAATCAGTGGTTGTGTTGAAAAGGACATGACCAAATACGCATCGTGCACTTTACAAGATAGTGCACTCACGTGGTGGAAAAATTATGTGAAGGCTGTAGGAGGAGATGTAGCTTATGATACTCCGTGGGAAGAATTCAAAACAATGTTAATCAATGAATATTGTCCAAGGAACGAGGTTAGGAAGTTGGAAGATGAGTTACGAAGTCTGAAGGTTATTGGTACTGAAATCACCAACTACAATCAGCGATTCATGGAATTAGTTTTGCTATGTCCTGAATTGGTTCCAACCGAAGAACGGAAGATTGAAATGTACAAAGATGGTTTGCCCAAAAAGGTCAAGGCAAATGTTACAGCATCGAAACCTAAGACAATTCATGAAGCTATAACCATGGCAAACGAGCTAATGGATCAGGTCATTTTGGATAAGAAAGCATTCAATACTGATGTGAAGGTATCAGGTAACAAGAGAAAGTGGAATGGAAGCTATGATCGAGGTAATCAACAACAAACTTTTAAGAAACAAGAAACCCCGAAAGGTGCGGGTAGTGGTTCAGGTTTTGGTTACAAAGGACAAAGTCCTTTATGCAACCGATGTCACAAACATCACTTTGGTTACTGTAGTGTGGTATGCAACAAATGTAATCGACAGGGTCATCTTACTGAAGATTGTAGCGCTCTCGTTACGAATACAAATGGTGCCAAGACTCCTGCCACCAACGCAAATAGAACTGCTTTGGCTACCATTACTTGTTTTGGGTGTGGAAAACAAGGCCACTATAAGAGCCAGTGCCCGAATCCAGAGAAGAATATCGGACCTGCACGTGGAAGAGCATTTGTTATTAATGCTAAAGAGGCATGTGAAGACCCGGAGCTTGTTACGGGTACGTTTACCATTAATAACTTATCCGCATCTATTATATTTGATACTGGTGCTGATAGAAGTTACGTGTGTAGAGACTTTCACGCTAAATTGAATTGTTCATCATTACCTCTCGATGCTAAGTACATGATTGAGTTAGCTAATGGTAAACTAATTAAAGCCGATAAAATTTGCCGTGATTGTAAAATAAATTTAGCCGGAGAAACGTTTAAAATTGACTTGATACCCGTAGAATTAGGAAGTTTTGATGTAATAGTCGGCATGGACTGGATGTCCAAAATAGGAGCTGAAGTTGTGTGCGCCAAAAAGGCAATTCGCATTCCTCGTAAGGATAAAACGCCAGTAATGATTTATGGAGAGAAGGGTAACTCAAAGCTAAAACTCATTAGTTATTTGAAAGCTCAAAAGTGCTTGAAGAAAGGGTGCTATGCTATCTTAGCACATGTTAATAAAGTCGAAACAAAGGAAAAAGTGAAGAGCATCAATGACGTGCCTGTGGCAAGAGATTTTCCTGAAGTCTTTCCGGAAAAGTTGCCGGGATTACCTCCATTTAGATCTGTAGAATTTCAAATAGATTTAGTACCAGGAGCTGCACCAGTGGCTCGTGCTCCATATAGACTTGCACCGTCCGAGTTAAAAGAACTTCAGAGTCAGTTAAAAGAATTACTGGATCATGGATTCATACGACCAAGTACTTCACCGTGGGGAGCTCCGATTCTATTTGTTAAAAAGAAAGATGGATCTTTTAGGATGTGTATAGATTATCGTGAATTAAATAAGTTAACTATCAAGAATCGGTATCCACTACCGAGAATTGACGACTTATTTGATCAACTCCAAGGATCATGTGTGTACTCAAAAATTGACTTAAGGTCGGGCTATCATCAATTACGTGTCAAAGAAGAAGATATACCGAAAACTGCTTTTCGGACACGTTATGGTCATTACGAATTTTTGGTTATGCCGTTTGGATTGACGAATGCGCCAGCTGTATTCATGGACCTCATGAATCGAGTTTGTAGTCCGTATTTAGATAAGTTTGTTATTGTTTTCATTGATGATATTCTTATCTATTCCAAGAATGAGCAAGAGCATGAAGAGCATTTAAGGTTGATATTAGAGTTGTTGAGAAAAGAACAACTATATGCTAAATTTTCTAAGTGTGCTTTTTGGTTGAAAGAAGTTCAATTTCTTGGCCACGTTGTTAGTAGCAAAGGAATTCAGGTTGATCCAGCAAAAACTGAAGCCATTGAAAAATGGGAGACTCCTAAGACACCAACGCAGATACGTCAATTTTTGGGTTTAGCCGGTTATTATAGAAGGTTTATTCAAGATTTTTCCCGAATAGCTAAGCCGTTGACAGCGTTAACGCAAAAAGGGAAGAAATATGAATGGACTTCTGAGCAGGAGAGTGCATTTCAATTACTAAAGAAAAAGTTAACTACGGCACCTATTTTATCGTTACCAGAAGGGAACGATGATTTTGAAATATATTGTGACGCTTCGCGACAAGGTTTTGGTTGCGTTCTTATGCAACGAAAGAAAGTTATTGCATACGCATCCCGACAATTGAAGATTCACGAGCGGAATTATACGACGCATGATCTAGAATTGGGAGCAGTCGTGTTTGCATTGAAGATATGGAGACACTACTTGTATGGGGTTAAATGCACTGTGTTTACTGATCATAAAAGCCTTCAACATATTTTTGATCAGAAACAGCTGAACATGAGACAACGTAGGTGGGTCGAGTTAATAAACGACTATGATTGTGAAATTCGTTATCATCCCGGGAAGGCGAACGTGGTGGCCGATGCTTTAAGCAGAAAGGAACGAGAACCAATTCGAGTACGAGCGATGAACATAAAAATTCGCATGAATCTCAACTCACAAATCAAAGAAGTTCAACGAGAAGCACTTACTAAAGAAAATATAGGAAATGAAATAATGAAGAAGTATGAGAAGCAACTCGTTATGCGGGAAGATGGAATTCGATATTTTGCAAATCGTATTTGGGTACCGAAGTTGGGTGGATTAAGGAAGTTGATATTAAATGAGGCACATAAGACAAGATACTCGATACATCCTGGAGTTGGAAAGATGTACCAAGATCTTAAGACACATTATTGGTGGCCTAATTTAAAGACAGACGTTGCAACATATGTTGGGGAATGTTTAACTTGTTCCAAAGTCAAAGCTGAACACCAGAAGCCGTCAGGGTTACTTCAACAACCAGAAATCCCAGAATGGAAATGGGATGGTATTACCATGGATTTCATCACGAAGTTACCAAAGACTGCCTGGGGATACGACACCATTTGGGTGATTATTGATCGTCTCACCAAGTCTGCACACTTCTTGCCTATAAAGGAAACGGATAGAATGGAGAAACTATTACGATTGTATATAAAGGAAGTTGTTTCAAGGCATGGAATACCTATTTCCATTATATCCGATCGTGATAGTAGATTTACATCAAAGTTCTGGCAATCACTACAGGAGGCCCTAGGAACTCGTTTGGATATGAGTACCGCGTATCATCCGCAAACCGACGGGCAGAGTGAAAGAACGATTCAGACTCTTGAAGACATGCTCAGGGCATGTGTGATCGATTTTGGAAACGGATGGGATAAATATCTACCATTAGCAGAATTCTCGTATAATAATAGTTATCATGCGAGCATTAAAGCTGCGCCATTCGAAGCATTGTACGGAAGGAAGTGTAGATCTCCTATTTGTTGGAATGAAGTAGGAGATCGACAATTAACTGGTCCCGAGATCATACACGAAACGACTGAGAAGATAGTACAAATCAAGGAGAGATTGAAAACAGCCCGTAGTCGCCAAAAGAGCTACGCCGATGTTCGAAGGAAACCATTAGAGTTTCAGATCGGTGACATGGTTATGTTAAAGGTGTCACCTTGGAAAGGTGTAATACGTTTTGGAAAAAGGGGTAAACTAAACCCAAGGTATGTAGGCCCGTTCAAGATCATCGAACGCATTGAACCGGTAGCTTATCGACTCGAGTTACCGCAACAACTCGCCGGAGTACATAATGCCTTTCACGTCTCAAACCTTAAGAAGTGTCTTGCAAAAGAAGACCTCACCATTCCTCTTGAAGAAATCCATGTCGACGAGAAACTACAATTCATCGAAGAACCAATCGAAATCATGGATCGTGAAGTTAAACGGCTCAAGCAGAGCAACATACCGATCGTTAAGGTTCGTTGGAATGCTCGAAGGGGTCCCGAGTTTACTTGGGAACGAGAGGATCAAATGAAACAAAAATATCCACACTTGTTTTCCGATGACGCAAAATAGGTACAATTTTAAAATTTCGGGACGAAATTTATTTAACGGGTAGGTACTGTAATGACCCGCACTTTTTCGATCGTTCTATACTTATAAGATTAATATTTATATAAATTAAACCTTACCAACATGATAAGCAATCCAAATTGTTAAGATTTATGTTTTTGAAAAGAGTTTTACACAACGTTTGACCGTCTAGTTTGACCGATGATATCACGAACTATACAATATATGATAATTATACATACATATTTAACATGATCTAAGGATGTTTTAATATCTCATTTTGTATTAATAACAAAAAGTCATAAGTATATTTTGAAACTACTAACTTAAGTTTTCAAAACAATAACCATACGTAACGTTATTTGACATAAATACTGATGATTTATAATGTTTATACATATATCGTATAAGTAATGTATTTAATCATTTTTAAAGGGCTTTTATACATAAAACAATATAAGTATATTTACAAAAGATAGTTATATTTGAATTCTCGTTTCGTTTCCTCAATAATCCTATACGTATATCTAGGGTACTATACACAGCTTCTAGAAGTATTTACTATTGGTATATACCAATAGAAATCTTCAATTATTGGAATAATATGTCATTCACGACATAATAAATTTTAACTTATCTTAGATATTTTCACTAAAAACCAAATTTTCAAGCCTATAAATAAGCACCATTTCTAACTCATTTTTACACATTCATTTTCCAAATTTTACTTCCAATTTTCACACACACTTGCAAGAACTCTCTCAACTTTTATTTTACTACTTCTTTCCAGCAACTTTACATTTTAAACTTGAGGTAAAAACTCTACTTCAACTCTTTTTCAATTCATATATTTATAGCTATATATATAAGAGTTTATAAACTAGAACATAGTTTGAATGATTTCAAACTTGTTCGCAAACTAAATAGATCCTTCTAACTTAACTTTTAAAATACTTCAAGACCTATAATATAACTTAAAAAATATGCTAATTTAACAAGGTATAACTTGGTTTTTCAAAGAACACCTTAAAAACTGTTTTTATGACGTCGGAGTGCAACCGGGGGCTGTTTTGGGTTGGATAATTAAAAACCATCTTAAACTTTGAATTGGAGGTTTATTTTCTGGAAAAATGATTTTTACTATGAATATGATAACACATAAAAATTTCATGATTTAACTCAAAGTATAAGTATTTTTAGAAAAATAATCATTTAAGGTTGTTTACATGATGGAAAATGATTAACTTCATAAGTTTCACTAAAGTTTAACCTATGACCTGTGATTTCGAATACAAACTAAGGTATTTACAGTTCATAGTCTTAAAGAGGGACTCGATCCAAGGAAGTGGCAAGTTGAATCAACGAAAACGGAGTTGTAACGAAGAAACTATGACCAAAACGAGATCGGATATCTAAGACTAGTTTGGCTACGAAAATAATTGGAGAAAATTAAATAAATCACATCTTTTTAAAATAACATGATATTTTATATATATGTACTCATAATTTAATTTTATATGGTTCAGGATCACCCGTAAACAATACGAGAAGATCAATCATAAGATCCCATGATTGTACGCAACACGTCATTTGACAACACCGGTACTTTATGTACGCAACACGTCATTTGACAACACCGGTACCATGGGTCAAGATTAATCTCGACCAATACATATACGATGGGGGTTTTTATTTATTTCATTGGGGGTTTATTAAACACCTAAAAATGAACCATTAAAATTGAATTACTAACATCGGACTGCTAACTACGGACTAAGAAATTATTAAAACTATTAAAAGTATAAAAAGTATATATATGTGACGATTGTTTAAAATAGAAATATATTGATAAACTATATATGGATAGGTTCGTGATATCAATCGGAGACCAAGTCGAAATTACATATCTTCAAGACGAAAGTGAGTATATAGTCCCACTTTTAAACTCTAAGTATTTCGGGATGAGAATACATGTATTTTATGTTTTACGTTATGGACACAAGTAACTGAAAAATATATTCTACGTTGAGTTGTACCACTGGCATACTTCCCTGTAGCTTGGTAACTGTTATTTACAGCGGTATTGTAAACGCGAATCCTGTTGATAGATCTATCGGGCCTGACAACCCCAACCGGACTGGACGACCAGTATTCAACGGTTGCACAGTACTTCGTTTCGTGACTACACTTGGTACGGTGTAGTAAGATTTCATAATAAAGGGAATATGCGACGTGATTAAATGTTAAGTATGGTTACCAAGTGCTCAACCACTTAGAATATTTTTATTAAACTGTTTATATATGAAATCTTGTGGTATATATATATATTGCTGCCGGCACTAAACTTATATCTCACCAACTTTATGTTGACGTTTTAAACATGTTTATTCTCAGGTGATAATTAGAAGTTTCCGCTGCATTATGTTGAATTTGAGCAGGATCTTGCGTACGCATATTTGTGTCAAAAATAAAACTGCATACCCGAGGATTTGTGTTGTAAAATATACTAGAAATCGTGTTGTTATCATTATTTGTAAAGTTTGTAAGTCGAAGATTATCGCTAAACGATAATCATCTTTCTATCGTCTAAAGCTTGTATCAAAAATAAGATTTGTGGTTTGTAATGTAAAATATATGCAGTTTTCTTTTAAAAATGTCTCATATAGAGGTCAATACCTCGCAATGAAATCATACGTTATCTAACTCGTTCTTAGGGTTAAGGACAGGTTATGACATATCCCTGTATCGGAAAGCACACATCCAGTTTATTTGTCCCGTATATTACCTTTCGGTAAACTACCGTCCGGTTGTAAAGGAAAGCGATGAACAAGAAACTGTTAAGGCAATGTCTAATGACATGCATTTGATTATGGTCTTTTTAACGTGTCGGATGCTAGTACTATCCTTGGTAAGAGCAATAGTAAAGATCATCCTTTGAATTTTCGGTCTGGCACAAGGTCCTGTCTCCGACCATGCTATGCAACCACCGTTCTTACGGTTGACACCCGATTTGGTTCAGGTGACCTAATGAATTCCAGGTGAATTCCTAGGATTTTACGTTCAATGGTAATGAACGCATTGAAAATGGGTTTCAGAAAACAAATCGGTTTGTATTTTTGATCAAAATATTTTCTCGTTCAAGCTCGAGTTTAGATATCATCGAATTCCATGAGTTTGAATTCTCAATCTTTAAGGTCAATCTCAAGGATTGAGTAATATCAGACTTAAAAGCTGATTTTTAATCTTTAAGGAGATTATCCTTTCTGGGGATCTGATTCATTAGTCTTATCAAGCTAATTTGCACGGTGCCCCCTCATTATGCGAGATAAATCCTTCTCATGGTTATGATAAATCTGACCACATGGCGACCCTGTTTGATGCTGAGGTCCGTGGATTTCCTGCTGATTTTAGAGATGACTTTTCTAGATTTTTCGTCAACCTACAGCTGGTCTGGACGACAACTTCATGACCTAAATCAAGAAGCGCGTGTCTTTTTCGGAAGACTTTACTTCCTTTTAATGATGGAATTGATTCATCGTGTAGATCCATCTTTCTTTAAAATATATTACAGTAAACCGGGTAAAACTGATTAGTATCGTCCAAAGCAAAAGTACCTGCAATAATTCTTATACAAAAATGTGATAGATAGTTTTTAATTGAATAACTTGGTACATTCTCCCCACACTTAGCTTTTATTTATTCTTTTCTTTGCCTTTTTATTCTCTTCTATCCCATTTTAAATGAATTCAAGCGTTTTGGGTTGTTTCTCAATTTATGTCCTCGAGGTAACAATAATTTCGGCATTAACACCTAGTTTTATCGTTCATAAATATGTATAAACATGATTTTGAATTCATTTAGTTGAAATTTTTTTCAAATTTTCACAAAATTTGGCAATTAAAACAAGTGTAAACCCGAAAGAATTTATAACCCTTCTGAGTTTGCAAGAAATCAGTAAAAATTTAAATTCATGAGGGTGATTAGTGTAGAAAAATGATTAAAAATACCGAGTTTGCAAACATATTGTTGTTATTTCACATTTGATATTTTGTTTCTTGTCGTCAAAATTAGTACCTTTTTCTGAACTTAATGACAGTCTTTGAAAGTGCGTTATTTTACCCTGTTTTGTATATAACATAAAATACAAACATACATAATTTTGAAGTTGGGTATATTACCCCACGTTCAAAAATTTATAAAATCTAATATTTTTTTTTGGCATACTTTAAATCAATTAAATTAAAAATAATGATAACAAAATTTCTCGTCCCGCCCTCGGTTAAAGTAATTTCGGTTCAACTACTTAATCTTCAACTCACGACGAATTTTAGAAATCATTTTTTTACTTAATGAAATAAAGTAAATTTTGTTTTTAAATTCACACAAAACTTAAATTTAAAAAGCATATTAATTTCATATAAAACCTACAAAATAAAAAAAAAATCAGAATGGGGGGAGAAAACTAGTTCTTTAGTGTCTGCTAGCGGAAAAGACCAATCGAATTCCATTCTCGAAACTACACGAGAACAGAACAACTAACTCCAAACAGCATTTTCTTTTTAGAATATTTGAATCTTCTCACACTTAGGTAGATGTGGTGTCGAAATTGTGATTAACTTCATCGTCAATTTCTCTTGGACCATAATCAACTTGCATATCTGTGACTTTTGCTTTAAGCCAGTGACCAGCTTTTTCCGTAATATCCACAAATTCAACTAGCTTCGCCTTTTCTTTAGGCGACAGATTGGATACTAACCGGTTATATAACTTAAAGTTTCCCTTACTTTTAGCATCAATAACCCGTTTAAAAAGTTTCTTCATTGAACTGTTAATAACGGGGTTATTTAATTTCGTATCAACTATGGGGTTCTTTATTATCAAGTCATCATTAGGTGTTACTTCATTTTCCCCACACTTAGACGTTCTATTATTGTTAAGCATTACCGTTGGAGTTGGTAAAACAACATGGTTCTTACCAATCGTTTTTGTCGGTTCAACGGTTTTGGTTTGTGGATATTTAGACTTTCGAATCATAAAGGTGATCGATTTCTCATCATTACTAAGTGTCATTCTACCCTTTCTTACATCAAATAACGCCCCGGTGGACGCTAAGAATGGTCGACCTAAAATTAGAGGAACGTTTGAGTCCTCTTCTATGTCAATGACAATGACAATGAATTCGACTAGAAAGGTTAAATTACCTACTTGAACGGGTAGGTTGTCAGCAATTCCAACTGGGTGCTTAATGGTTTGATCAAGGAGTCGAACACTCATATCCGTTGGAGTTAACTCACCTACACCTAATCTCTTATATAATGAAAGAGGCATAACACTCACACTTGAACCTAAATCTGCTAGTGCATCATACATGACACAGTCACTAAGTAGACAAGGAACAATAAATTCATCCGGATCACCTACCCTAGGTGGAGGATTTGGTGGAACTGTCTTCACCGGGTTTACTTCTACTGTTTTTGTTTCTTGCACTTTTTTATTCTTCTTCTTCTTCTTTCCAGAGGTATCACAAATTTTATTACCTATTACTTGCTCATACTCAACTCCTTTTCTTGGAAACGGGATGGGTGGTCTGTATGGTGCCACCACTGGCTTTACATACTCGGGTGGTGGTGGTGGTGTAACTTCTTCATTGTTACTTACATCTAAAACTTTCCCATCTTCTGGTATTGGTTTTTCAGAATTTGTTGATATCATGTTAACATTTTCATTCCGAGGATTTACTTCATTATTACTCGGTAGCTTTCCTTGTTCCCTTTCACTCATCAATCTAACAAGAGTACCTACTTGTTTTTCTAGATTCAAAATGGAAGCTTGTTGAGTTCTAAATGACTGATCAAACCTCTCATTCGTTTGGGTTTGAGTTTCAATAAATTGTGTTTGAGATTCAACTAGCTTAAATACCACTTCTTCCAGATTTGACTTCTTCTCGTCGGTTTGTTGTGGTGGTTTATACAAGCCAGGTCTTTGTTGATTGAAAGTGTTGTTTTGAGTTGGTTGGTTATTCGGACCTTGTTGGTTATACGAGTTATTGTCGGGTCCTTTTGGATTGTAAAGAATGTTTTGATTTCGATTGAAGTTTGGCCTTGGCGGTTGATAATTATTCTTATAACTATTTTCCAGCCTTTGGTTCATGTAGACAACATTCTCACGTTGTTCCATCGTTTGTTCAATGTGACAATCTTTCATTAAGTGTGGTCCACCGCATTGCTCACAACTGATTCGTATTGCGTGAATATCTTTATTCATCTTTTCCATTCGTCTCTCGAAAGCATCTATTTTTGCGGAAACGGAATCAAAGTTATGGCTAGAATCGGCTCTAACCGCTTTAGATGAGAGATATATATCTTTCTCTTGGTGCCACTCATGAGAGTGGGAGGCTGTGTTATCAATAATTTTGTAAGCTTCAGTTGCGGTTTTTTCATAATGGAACCACCAGCTGTTATGTCGATGTCTTTTCGTGTAGCAACGTTGACACCTTGGTAGAATATTTGTACTATTTGATAAGTGTCTAAACCGTGTTGAGGACATCCTCTCAACAACTTTCCAAATCTTGTCCACGCCTCATATAGAGTTTCATTTGACTTTTGTGTGAACGTAACAATTTCTCCTTGAAGTCTCACGGCTTTAGATGCCGGAAAGAATCTTTTAAGAAATTTCTCAACTAAAACATCCCATGTGTCAATCGCCCCTTCAGGTAACGATTCTAACCAATCTTTGGCTTCTCCCTTTAAAGTCCAGGGAAACAACATGAGATAGATCTGTTCATCCTCAACTTCTCGGATTTTGAATAGTGTACAGATCCTATTAAACGTACGAAGATGTTCGTTTGGATCTTCTTTCGGCGCACCACTATATTGGCACTGATTAGTTACCATGTGTAGGATTTGTCCTTTGATTTCATAATCTGGCGCATTAATGTCTGGCTTAATAATGGCGTGACCTTGGCCCGTGCGTGTGGCTCTCATTCGGTCTTCCATACTTAGAGGTTCCAGATTTTTCATAATTGAATTTGTTGAATACGAATCACTAGAAGATTCTGATTTAATGGTTTGTGGTTCAGGATCTTGGAATTGTCCTTGAATATCCTCCAGTTTCTTAGTTGTGAAATCGGGTTCAAAAGATGGATTGTCGGAAATTTGAATTGGAGTATTTGTTCGACTGGATGATGATTCTAAAGAAAAATCAACGGCGACAATATTTGCTAAATGTCTTGATCGAGTTACAGGTGGTGAACGTATGAAAGGTGGTGAACGTTTTACTCGGTGCATTCACTGAATATCCTATTAGTTTTTAAAAGGAAAGAAAAATTATATAAGTTATCCAATTAATAGACTTTTCTGATTTTGCCCACGTTTCGAATAGCCAAAAGATGCAGCAGAGGGGCAGGATTCGTTTGGTCTCAATATAATTGAGTACTGTTTGGCTCCAATAACCCGGTCCACGTACAAATCCAACTATTACTACGAACCAGAAAATTTTGATGTCTATCAAGTTAACCACTTAAAATAAATTTTTGTAATTTTAAGAAATTTAGATAAGAAGTAGAATAAAAATCTTATCCTAAAACTAGAATAGCGAGAAATAAGAAAGAAAAAAAAACGCGTCGAAAAATAAAAGGTCGAAAAATAGGCGTCGAAAAATAAAAATAAGAAAGTAGCGCGAAAAACGGCGTCGCAAAATTCTAAAGCACCTAAATCTTAGTCTAAGGAATAAGCACTTAAGGGATTTTACGGCAAACCTAAAAATTCTAGAAATAAAAATAACTATGCAAAACTAAACTTAATACTAAAAATTGTAACTATAGTCTAAAAATCTAAAGGTAATAAAAAAAAACTTTTTTTTTTATATATTTCGTTTTTTAAGGATTTTAAAATTTTTTTTTTTTAAACAAATTTTTTTTTTATATAAAATTTTTTTAAAACTTTTTTTTTTTTAAAAAAAAATTTTTAAAAAAAAAACGATTTTTTTTACAATTTTTTTTTTTTTAAAAAAAAAACGAAATTTTTTTTTCTTAAAAAAAAACGATTTTTTTTTTTTAAAAAAAACAATTTTTTTTTTACAAATTAATAATTTTTTTATAATTATAATTTTTTTTTCAAAACTTTTTTTTTTAATTCATTTACTATTCATGAATAGTAAATGAAAATAAATTAATTAATTTACTATTCACATGAAAGCGACATGATAGAAATTATTAATTATAAGTTACATAATATACCCCTGAAGTATTTAATAAATACGACTTTTTAAAATTCTAAAATATTATTATATTATTATATTCTATTTCAATATTATTATATTATTATATTCTATTTCAATATTATTATATTATTATATTTTATTTCAATATTATTATAATTAAAAATATAGCGTTTTAGCGCTCCCCGGCAGCGGCGCCAAAAACTTGATGATGTGCAGCGGGGTGTACGAAATAGTATTAATTTTTACTACAAAATGCGACGAAATATTACACAAGTTTTATTTATTTATTTATCGAGTGGATATACCTAAACCTTGCTACAACACTTATAGGCAGTGTACCTAATCGTAGAGTAGTGTAGTTTTTAGTAAGTCCGGTTCGTTCCACAGGGAGCTGGTGAAGTTAACGCTATATTATTAAGTTTATTTGTAAAATATATATATATAAATAAGTAGTAGTATTATTATAAAATGGGGGTTTTACCGTTTAATGACCGGTTTGTCGATTTTAAGCGTAAAAATAAATGACAAAAATTAAAGTGCGTAAAATAAATTGCGATAAATAAAATGACAGAAAATAAAATGACAGAAAATAAAAGTGCGATGAAAAATACAATAAAACAATTATGCTTATTTAAACTTCCGTAACCATGATGTTTGACTTTTTGATTTTAATTAATTGTCCAATGGGTTAATTGTCCTTTGTCCTGGATTATTTGAAACCTATGTGGTTTTTGTCCAAAATAGTTCACCGGTCATAATTATAAAATGCTCGGCAAATTATCCTTATTCCCGAAGTCAAATAATCCAACTAATTAGGGATCCGAACTGTAACAAGGTCTTAATACTTTGTTTAATGATTACACCAGGTTAACGACTGCGTGTAATCCAAGGTTTTAATTCTTTGTTAACAATTACACCAAGTGTCCTTAAATGTAATCCACCCCTGTTTTATTGGTCCATGAATATTAATTTATCCACTTAGCCGTAGTGAATAATAAATTACCCAACCCAAATAATTAATTAAATGATTGTAAAGGATGTCGTATAAACGTCACTAAATAGGACATCCATAACCATTTTATTATTATTTAGATTAATTAATTTGAAGATAGGTTCGACAGGCTCCCATGAGTTGTCGCTCAATTTTAGACAATACCCCCCATCTATTAATTGTCCATGGTCCAAAGTCCACAGGTGTCGGTCTTTTGTCCATACCCTAATTATGGTAAAAAAATCCAATTACCCCATCTTAATATTTAGCCTAACATCACGATTACTTCAATTTAAATAAACATAATAATGACTTAGCTACTAGACATTAATTTAAAAAGGAAGAACATAGCTTACAGTGGTGATTAATCGCGTAGCGTTACACGGACAGAGTTCCTACTTTAAAACCCGTAAAACATTTCTTACAATAACCCAATTATTATTAATCTTAAATTAAACTTAATATTATAAATATAAATATAAATTACATAAGAAAGAAAGAAGATTGGAAAAAGGTGTATCTAAATCATCGATTTAGATGGCCTTTTATAGGCAAATGATAAATTAAAATTTTCACTTATGACCCCTGAACTATGCTCAATTAACAACTTTTTATTATTTAATATTATTCTTATTATGAATTATTTAAATATTATATTATATTCTTGTGCATAGTTGACTTGTACTTTCAGCTCCGTTGCGTCGAGCGTTGATAGTTGGCTCGGGTACCGGTTCCGGATTTTCGAACGTCCTTTCGTATAATTTAATATCTTGTACTTTGCGTTTTGTAACTTGTACTCTTGTCATTTTTAGACGTTTCTCATCAATAAATTGAACCTTTTGAATTGTATCTTGTACATTTGAGCTTTTTTGAACGTTTTGGTCTTTCAAATCTTTGTTTTTGTCTTTAAATCTTCATTTTCGAGCGATTTGCGTCTTTCGTCTTCGCACTTATTTATTTAACTATTACAACTAAAAATAAGGAAATTACATTTAAAAACTTTACATATTGGAACGATATTGCTACTAAATATATGTTCATTTGGAGCACTATCAGTGATGTCCTATATCGGAAAAATTATTTAGGGCCTCACTTACGGTGCATTGGTCCGAAAGAGGCAGAGGAGGTTATACGTGAGGTGCATGAAGGTGCATGCGCTCTTCATTCGGGGCACAGGTCTATTGTGTTAAAAATTATGCGGCTAGGTTATTATTGGCCCACTATGTACGCAGATACCGCGCGAATAGTTAAGCAATGCGAATCTTGCCAAATACATGCACCTATCAGCAGGGCACCGGTGCATCAAATGATACCAGTCTCCTCACCATGGCCATTCTGCAAATGGGCAATTGACATAGTCGGACCATTTCCAAAAGGCTGAGGTAATATTATCATTTATTTTATACCATATGCTATTTAC
Organism: Rutidosis leptorrhynchoides; assembly: GCF_046630445.1. Lineage (NCBI taxonomy): Eukaryota > Viridiplantae > Streptophyta > Magnoliopsida > Asterales > Asteraceae > Rutidosis > Rutidosis leptorrhynchoides. Next base: position 515,897,625 of record NC_092334.1, read on the forward strand.
ATCAGTATCTTACGCATACTCTGCGCACGCAGGAAATATCAAATTCTTAATTGTTGCAATCGACTATTTCACGAAGTGGGTTGAAGCAAGACCGCTGGCAACAATTTCAGGAAAAAGGGTGCGAAATTTTGTATGAGAAGACATTGTCTGTTGATTCGGCATACCAAATGAAATCGTTAGTGATAACGGTACGCAGTTTGCGGGGGATCCTTTTCGTAGTTGGTGCGTGAAGCTTAATATTAAGCAAACTTTTACTTCCGTTGCGCATCCGCAGGTAAATGGCCAGTGCGAAGTCACCAACCGGGATATAGTAGCTGGAATCAAAGCTAGATTGGGTCATGGTCGCATTGGTTGGGTGGACGAACTACCAAAAGTTTTGTGGGCGCATAGAACAACACCCAAAGCAAGCACTGGTGAGACTCCGTTCAGTTTGGTCTATGGATCAGAAGTTGTTGTACCCACAGAAATTGGGGTGCCAACGTTCCGCATACAGAATTTTGACGAGCAAAATAACTCAGAAGCTTTGCGGGAAAATCTTAATCTGCTTGAAGTACGCAGACTCTCTGCGGCGGTAAACGAAGAAAATAATAAGCAGAAAATTGCAAAGTACTACAATCAGCGCGTGCGCTCGCGCTCTTATAAGTGCGGGGACTTAGTTTGGCGTCAGAACGACGCAAGTCATGCGGAGGATACTGGGAAATTGGGCCCTCGTTGGGAAGGTCCATACAAGGTAGCAAAAGCAAGCAACACCGGGGCATACCATCTCGAGACATTAGATGGGAAACCTGTGAAACGCACTCGGCACGCGACGTTGTTGTAAAAGTGTTATATATAGCTGGATGGACCTGATCACTCCATTTTATTTTAGCACATTATTTTTTCTATGTATTTTCCGTCCGTTTGGATGTGTCGCGGTTGTAATCATGATTAATGCTAATTAAAATATTTACTCGCGCATACTTTTGTTGTGTTTTTCTCTTTTTTGTATGCGGTTCCTGCCTACTTAAGGGGTGACCTCTAGCCCCCGTGCGGCAGAAGCCTGTTTGGTTACAAGGCTAGACATTAACGGCAGGCGAAGGGAATTGGCTTTCCCCTAGCCAAGCGCCACGCAGACTAGATGGCTGCCAAGTCGACTTAAAAATACAAGCATTGGTTTGCTTGTGCGTAATTACTCTCGCATTGGTTTGCTTGAGGAACTATTAAGTATAAAAGCATTGGTTTGTTTTTAGTTGCGTTGCTTACCATACAGCTAAAGTGCACCTCTAGCACATGACAAAGCAATAACGCAGTAGCTTTTGAGTCTAAATTGTTAAAGGTAAAATTGCTAAAATGTTGGTTTATTTTACGCAGTACCTGCGTATGCGCATGAGTTTTGGTTAACTATGCGCATAGGCATGCGGTTCACCATTTGTTTTGATTCGCGATATATAAACAATTAATACATAACGCATGCACAACATAATAACATATATTACAACTAAGGTTATTACAGAATCATTGTTTCACATGCCTGCCCAACACGGGACTTAGGGCGCAAATAATGTATTTACAATTGCCTGCCTGAGCATAGGACTTACGGCGCAAACGATTAAAAACAAAACCTAAAACTCCTCCTTGAGGAACCCATCAACCGACATATTCGGGTCCATGGCAAAAGCATTGATTAGGGAGATTGAGATGGCTGCGATGGCGTCTTCCGCTTCAAGGAGCGCCACGGTCGTACCCTCCTTCAAGTTCTTCTGCACAATGTCGGGGTACGGTGGCGTCATACCGCATCCTTTAATGACCTCTACCATCACCTTGTTGATTTCATGGTCCTTCACCGCATCAACATAGGCGTTAAATTTGTCAGTTACGTGCCTCGAGTCCATCACCTTCTGCGCAATGGTGGGAAGGGCGGTGCGAAGCTTTGATAAGTCCGCCTCTGCCAGCTCACGGCCTGTCACCGCGTCATCCTTCTCCCTTGTCACCCTCTCCAGTTCCAGCCGCAGGCGCTCCGTTTCACGCTTCGCCTGATCAACCGCCCCAACCAACTCGCGGTTTTTCTTCCTTTCCTCAATCAGGGCGGTCTTTGTTTCCGCCGCAGTCACCTCCACTGCCTTGCGCGCTTCTTCCGCGGCATCCCTGTCTTTTTTGACCTGGTCAACGCCCGCTTGCAGCAGTCCCAACTCTGTTTCTTTCCGCACGGCCACTTGATACAAATTGGTGGAGCGACGGGCCTGATCTGCAAACATACCAAAGAACACAAGGCCGTTCTGGACGAAGGCATTGAACGCTTGGTGAAAGGGCAGTGCGACTAGCTGATTGCGGAACTCACCTGGAAAGATTTGTTGCAGAAAGGCAGACTGCTCTGCGGCGTTTTCGGCGGAGGACTGGGTGAGCTGCACCAGGTTTGCCAATCGGAAGCTACTGGGCGGTGGGACTGGCGTAGAATCAGAGTCAAGGTGTATTGCCCTGTCCCTGGACGTGGCGGTAGCCTCCAGTTCCGGATTTGCCTGCGGCGGCGTCTGCCACGTCTCCTCAATATGCTCTGCAAATCAGTAACTTGTTAGCACATGAAGTTAATCGTACGGTGTTTACGAAAGAAAAGAGATGCTTACCGGTGATAGGAGGAGGAAGATCTGCGGATGCTGGATCGACGGGGACAAAGTTGTCATTCCGCATGTCCTCCTTTTGTTTAGGGGTTAGCTTCTTCTTCTGCTGCTTGGTTTGGGTGGCTTCGGCAGCCTTGCGCTTGTTGCCCGAGGTGGCAGGTGCTTGCACCTCGTTCTCGCCAGTCTTCTCCTGCTCAAGCGGCTCATTAACATTCTGCTTGCGGAAGGAGATGGCCGCAATCTCCTCTGCGGTAAGCACTTTCTTCATCTTCATCTCTGCAAACATATGCGCAATATTAGAACATGTATGTCTACGCTAATGGTTAAATATTCATATGCATTTATACTATTCCTACCCTTGCCATTCGGCGCGATTATGGCTGGACGCATGTTCTCCCATGGCCAGTGCGCAGATATCCTTCCCAACCGCAGCATAACATTCCCATATGATCGGTGCACAAGCTCTGCGTTAGCGCACTCCTCTAACAGCTTCGTTTCCTCGTCATCAAGGATGGGGGTTTTGTTCACGTCCTTAGCCATGCTTTCGCACCAGACAAGTGTTTGCGGAAAGGTGGCTCCCACAACAGATTGGTCAATATAAAAGAAGGTTTCTTTCCAGTGACCCGCGTTCGATTTGGGGGTTTTGGTGAAGTTCTGACGAGCGAAGAAAGTGAACCACGATTTGTGATGATTCGCTAAGCGGTATAGGTGGCAGAACACCTTCACTAAGGGCACCTTGTTGAGTGCAACGCACCACATCTCAAACACTACAATCTTCCCTATTGCGTAAGGGTGTAATTGCCCTAACCCTACGCCAAAATGATCTAAAACGCCTAAAAAGAAGTCGAAAGGGGGCACCCTAAAATTGCCATGCTTAAACGCATGCTCATATATAGCTACCTTGTTCTCCGGCGGTTTGTGGGCACGTTGATTAGACTGAGGAGGCACCGGATTGTACTGTGCTAGCGGTGGGTATTGTTTAACTAAAGAATCAATATGCTTCTGCTCTATAATAGACACTACACTATCTACATATGTCTCGTTAGCCTTAGTCATTTTCTATAAAGTGATCGGAGAATAACTAACCTTTAGAAGTTGGCCGGAATATTCAAGTTTTGATCGGAATTGAAATTGGCAGCGTATCAGGGAAGCTTGGTGCAGGAAAGTGGAAATGTGTGTGAATGACGTCTATTTATAGTGTGGATTGGAAGTCATGGGGTGAAACGGTTTCATCGTGGTTGTACACGTGTAACGCAATCAACGTTCGACATTTTTTGCATGCGCGTGGATGTCAGTTTGATGTGCCCAGTGTTGAGCGCGTGGCTAACACGCGCCTGGCAACTGCCACTTTACATCTTGTCATCCGAATGGGCTTCTGCGACAGTGACAGGCATTTAATGACCTCGAGACGCACGCGAAAAATTTAATGCTAGCCGTTTTCTTGTTTTTTCTTTTGCTTAATAGTTTGATATCATATGTCTTGCGTCATATAACATCAAACTGGGGGGACATAATGATACCGCAACCCGCATGCGCATTCCATCCGTATGTGGGCACTCGATAGCATGCGAATGCGTGTACCTTGTATGCGGTATGCGGTTATGTATCGAATGCCTTTGTTCCCGGTACGGCAGTTACTTGGTCATCAAGTCAATATCTTTTCCATAATTATATCCGTGATTCGGGGGGAGTTGGTTATGGAGGAGATTATCATTATCTTAGACGGTTCTAGAATTAGGGTTTGCCTATATATACTAACCCTAATTATCATTCTAAGATCACCACGTTACGTAACCATTATCTGCTACTCATCTTACGTAATCAGCATCATCTCTCAAGGTTAACAGGTTAGTTCTTTATTAAACTAGCACTTACAACCTTATTTGGGGGCCTTCTGATCAGCGACCGCTATCGAAGGTGGACTTAATCACTTGGTCACCCCGCCGACATCATCATGTCGGCCAGGGTTATCCACGGTAGCCAGACCGGAGAGCCTTGTTCTAAGATCCTTAAACCCCCTTTTACGCATTGCAAGGCATATTAACCATGTGGTAAAAATATGCATGATCAGAGAGCGACGAAGAAGGAATAAGGGATGATATCGTTGGCCAAGAGAAGGAGATTGGGATAAATGTGTTGAAGAAAAGAGTTGTAAGGAAATAAAAGGGTATGAAAGCTCTCTTCATGGCGATGAAGTGGAAGGTAATTTTTACATGTGTTGTTTGTTTGATAAATGACTCTTATAAATCTATTGAGGTTATATTCATAAAAAAAAAAAAATGATTAGTCTACTTTTAGTTATGATCGGATTAGTGACTTTATGTTTGCAGTTCACTATGTGGGAAGTATACTTGATGGAACTCTGTTTCATTCAAGCTTTGATCGGGATATGCCATTTATGTTCAAGCTGGGGTTCGGTAACAATATCTATTTGCATGCTTAATACACGCTCTTGGTTTTGGTCCAGCATTTTTTGTTAGGGTATCTGTCTGTACATTCGCTTGCATATTTAATATTTTGTCTTCTTTTTTATATATTTAAAATTGACTGATGTTAAACTTCATTGTTAGTTTCGGAAAAAACAAAATTTCATGTTAACGCCTTAAAAGTGAATGCAAATATGTAAATTGTACACTGGCATGACTAGATTAATTTCTTAGATTTCTGTTGATTTTAGCATAGCGACTCTTGGTCATACTTAAAACTCTTTTTAGTTAATTTCTTTCAGAACTTTTGTTTGCTTTTAGCATCTGTTTGTGCACTTAACATGATTTATTCATGGTCTAGAGTTGTTGAATGGTTTTTTAACTTGCAGATAATGGTTTATTCTGCTTCTTATGTTAAATCTTTTAGAGGCTCGGTGATCTAATGAGGACATTTTGAAAAAAAATAAATGAGAGACTAAACCATAAACTTTGTGATCTGACGGTGAATAAAGGACATGACTCCTCATGTTTAAAGGCTTTATGGCAACCTTATAAACTAACGATTACTGATGGAATGAAAACACTATTCTTTTGTTCTTCGTCTAATAAATTTTATCGTTAACTAGACGAGTACTTTTACAATATTATCGAATTGTAGCAATATCTCACCATATTTATCTTCTGTTCCAGTTCACATCGATTTCTCATTATGATACAGTTCATTGACATCTCTAACAAATAGTGTAATGTTATTTCAAAATCCCGCGAAGTCGCGGGTTATAAGCTAGTACTCTATAAAAAGATAGGATAAAAGTTTTAGTGCACCTCAAAATTGTTTCTCAACCAAACTTTCAAGTTTCATTAAAGACGAGTAGAAATAACTCATCTACAAAGTGTTAAAATAAAACATATAATCATCCTCATCATCAAACAATACCAAACAAGTTCACATTCAATCTTTTGTTCTTCAACACAACTTGATAATAACTTTAATTACACATATGTTAGCCCTTCAACCCAAATCCACCAATTTAATCAATGCAGCAAGGGTGCGCTTAACCAATTGTAAATACATTTTCACGCTTTTAATCCGAGCTGCTTCCTTGTTTTTCCAACAAACAAGTCTTTAGATTTAAGCATACCAGGAATGCGTCCGATATTTGTGACGCCCCATATCTGCGATAAGGCCTCTCGCCTCCCCAACGACACGATCGCCATTGGCGACGCAGGGCTGTATTTCACCAATTTCCGTTCATCTTCGCCGTTAATCAGAACCTTAAGATTTTCAGCAACCACTAAAGCATGCCTGTGTGCTAAATACCCTTGTTTGAGTTCCTAACGAATTTGAACTATGTGTCATTTATATAAGCAGATGGAGAATGTAACATTACTATTACTATCTAACTGATGATGAGGTGGCAAAATGGGTGGGTCAGGACGGTTAAGTAACAGATCAAAACGGGTATCAGACTTGAAACACTTCTGACAACAAAATATAATTTGTGGAGTAAACTGATAGGAGATTTTATATAACAAAAATACACTTTAGGTGACAATCGAATACATTTGACCCGTTTGAGATAAAAACATAACTTGTGTCTGCCCATTCATAACTCACAAGTACATAGATTGAACTGCCACCTCCGAACAGATCCAGAATGCTACAAAATCTAGGATGTTTTTGCAAAATTTACAAAGTGATTATTGTTTTTCTGATGGAGTCGAAACTCTGTGAAAAGTTGACCGTGACAGATGGTCGAGTTAGGTGTGTTGACCCAACATATATTATTTCAAAGAAAATTGAAAATTTATCCTATAATAAATGTTTAACATCACAAAAACTACATTCTTTCAATAAAAATCCAATTATATGAAAGAAATTGATTTTTGAAGTTTCTTTTAAAAAATACATTTTGGTAGAGTTTTTGGCCCTTATCGATTTGAGATCAAACATCCCGTATGCATATATAAACCATTCATAAGTAACAAAAGCAATTGAATATGACATCATGCATAATCGAGACAACTTACCTGAACATCGGTGACATCTCCAATTGCAAAGATATTCTTAAAACCCTTGACCCGCAAGTTTTCATCTACCATTAAACGTCCATGATCGTCCAAACTATCATGTAGTAAAGTCTCCTTGAGCCATGACGAGCCAATAGGTTCACTTGTACATTTAAAGTGACAATCTGCCACAATGGTTTCACCACTAGATGTTCGATAAGCACCTTCAGAACTAGAATCCAAATCGACTGATTGACCCAAGATGACCTCGACGTTTCTAGCAGTTAACCAATCGAGAACCTTTTTACTAGCCGTCTCACCAATAAACTCAAGCAATCTTGAACCCCGGTGTACCAATTTCACCTTTTTGATGGGAAAATCGACAATAATTTCACCCGCAAGCTCCACACCTGTAGGCCCCCCTCCAACTATCAATATCGTATCAGAAGATTTGATCTTGTCATACTCTGAAATAAACGAACCATACTTTCAGTACCTGTAACTTATACCAACTTTCAATTCAAATTGCAATAAAACAATCTTCAAATATCTAGTGATGGACAAATTTGTAATGCTAAATCTTGTAATATAAATGATTCCTCAAACATTGCCACAAAATGCGTAGAATAAAGATTCTAAAATCATCATACAAGGTCATAGAATCAGAATAGTAGGTTGAACTACCTGCCTCATACTGCGTAATCCTCTCATATTTGGTCACATAACGGGAACCCATATGACCTGTGGCAATCACGAGATAATCATACGAAATCTGGCGGCCCTCTGCAGTTAATATTTGGTGTTCTTCATCGATCCCAACTGCATCAGATACAATTATACTTGCCCCATGAAGATATTCATGATGATCAATTACCGATCTCATTGCAAATGATGGTTCGACCATTGACCTCAAGTTCGCCCATGTAATCTCAAAATACTCTTTCCTGAAATAAATTTCTATGCATTAACATTTTTTATTTTAATACAGTCTGTACACACTAATGATCCAAATCATCCAAAAGTTATATTATACATACATATACATATATACATCATATAAGTAAAAGTTAAACCTTAGCCGGCCTCACACCAGTCCCATACCCAACACCTAACAACACTTTGAGGTAAACCAAGCTGACCTGGCAGCAATGTGACATTGTTTGGGAACGAGATTCGAACCAGGGCCAATTGTTTTGTACCCAGACCCAAATGCCCTTAACCAGCCAGGTTACTTTACGCGCCGGGAGACAAGCGTAAATATTTTCATTCTAACAAAAGCGTAAAACTGTTTTTTGTTGGTGATTTTAGTGTGATCCAACGAATTGATATAGTGGAATTAAATTTGCTAAGAAGAAAGTGGTCATGACCCGTTGATTCTCTAAACGAATTTGGTGAAGTGTGGAGTACACATTCGTAAAGAGTTAGATGGATTATGGGAGCTTGAAATGAACTTGGTTTGTTATGCTTGAAACCTGAATTTGATTCACATCTGTGCGGCGATGGGTGACACGCCGCGCCATAGAACAAGTTTTGGAGATCGCGCATACTTGTTCAGGAAACTGAATTGCCTAGTGCATCTGCGCCCCGCGCAGATGAGGGCGCGCAGATGTGTGTCGTGCCACGCCATATAAAGTGTTTCAGATGTCGAGCATGGTGTAACCAAATGGCGCGCCGCACAGTATAACTGGCGAACAGTTTTCCTGAAGGTTTGAGCACGGTTTATACATGCTTCTTTAAAGCCTATTTTGACACCTTTTCAAGGGTTTTTCAAGGGTGTTGGTTCCCAAGTAAGGTACCATTTCAATATGATCATTTCCAAAGGTTTCAACCCTTCAAGTTTTTTCGCCCATTATAAATAAGGAGCTTATTTTCTAGAAATGTGTTAGACATTTTTGAACTTTTATATACACTTTCTACTCTCAATAACTAGAATATACATTCTACAATTGCCTAAGATTATTCTCTTTTAGCCAAGTAGATAATCCATTCTTTGTCTTATCCCATTCAAGATTTCGTGTAACTCGTGGCTAATTGAGTCGAAATACTTATTAGGAAAGTGAACACACCATTTAAAGAACAATTCGGTGACTTTATTCTATGACCCATACAATCCGCGACACCCTAATTATAACACTTTTAGTGTTCTTAATAGGTGTACTGTATGTATGTATTTGATACAACTTAGCACTTGGACTTGCATATTATAAAGTATTGTAATGATCTCCTTACTCATATTTCTTTCTTACGTTCCAAACATGATAGATATAACCAATAAATAAATAAATTATAGGATGGTAAAAATTAGGAATAAATAAAAATAAAACTTACGAATCAATAAGAGTGAAATCAAAATGATGATGATGTTTTTGTAGTAGGGTTTTACAAAGAAGAGAACCACCGACACCGCCACCAACCACCACCACTCTCTTCTTCTTATTCTGCATTTCTGTTTCTCCCCTTATTTTTTTTTTACAATATAGATAAATATATATACACGTTTCACTTTAATAGCAGCAGTAAATTATATTATATTATATTATATGGCTAATAATTGAAAAAAACCTAGATTGATAAAGATGAATGAATTTGATTACAAATTTTGGAAAGTAGTAGATAGTCTAAAAAAGCAGGTGACATAACTGGATTGACGGAGCGCACAGATTCACCTGCGCATCGCTTTTTGACTTTAAAACTTACTCCCTCTGTCCTGTACGTAGTACTCTCGGTCCCACAAATGACACCCAACAAAAATTGTTACTACCTCCGTCTCATTCCAATAGGCTAGTATTTCATTTTGGGTTGTCCCATTCTGATAGTCCACTTCCATAAATAGAAAGTAAAGATGATATTTTATTGGTGGATTTGGAGAGAAGATATTTCATTGGTGGAGAAATGAAGTTAGTGGGATTTTCTAAAACTGCGTGTTTTACTACTTTTTATTTTTTTTAACGGCTATTTGCATCAGCGTATCATTTATTTCAACGACACTCATCATTTGCACACACACACGCTAGGAGGAAACTCTTCACACCCTTCGACACGGAGTACCCAGGTGCTTTGGACCGAACCTCGTAATACAGCCCGAAATGGAACTGCAAACGGGCCCATGTGATAAGCCCACAATATGAAACTTAGCACAGGGATCCTTGAGAAAACCTCCCCCACAGGAATTGAACCCCCGCCTAATCGTTATAGAACAAGGGGCCCGCCCACACTTGAGCTTCTACCACTCAGGCTACTGCCTCGGTGGTAGTTTTTACTTTTTATTACTCCTTATCAATCTATCTTTTTTTTTTTTGAACGGCAAGCTTGCATCAGTCCGGACCGAAGCCTAGTCATCATTTGCACACACACACGCGTTCGGGCAGGAAACCCGAACCACACTCAGGGGATCCGACCCTTAAACCATCCCATACGGGACAGGCGGGCCGGACCTTAGTCCCGGAGCGGGTCGGTAAAACCTTCCCTTTGAGCCACCCTCAAGGAATTTCTTTCAAATAATATCCTTTGTAGGTGACGAGGCTCGAACTTGAGACCTCTAGCCCGGCGGGGTGCTAGGCACCACCACATGTCCACTGACCCAAAGCTGCGGGGACATCAATCTATCTATCTATAGATTCTATTATAATTCTAAAATGATTGTCATCCTTAAACTAATCCCTCCTTAATTTTTCCTTAACAACACACGTGTTGAATTTACAATGTATATTGTGATGTCTGCAATTATTTAAAAAAATAATAACAAAAAAGTCGATAATTAAGAAAAGGATACGGAACAACAACATAAAGAGCTATCAATTAGGGATAACTAAGTCATTGCCATCCACGTTAACTCAATTCACAAAACGAAATTTATCCCATCGGTTTTGTAGTCACGATCAATTTTCTCATTTTTTATCGCTTCTTAGATTCGATCAGGTTTCAAACTCAGTTCAATCAAACATTTTGTCAGGTATGTTCATGTTTTAAATCGTAATCGTATCTTGAAGCATAGTTTTTAAAATTGTTGCTGATTAATTTATGGTTTTTCTTTGCGTGAATTGCTTGCTTTTGCAATGATTCGGAATGATTTTGTTACAAACCACTGTATTATTAAACTTAATTTTAGGTTCACTTGATTTGATGTTAATATAGATAATTTTATTGATTGTTGCTTTTGCTGCGATTCAGAATAATTTTGTTATATCTACTACAATGGATTGACAACACTCACAACACATGACAGAAGGTAATTCTCACTGCATTAGTTTTTAATCCAAGTATAAATGGTTAAATTGTGACTTTTTTCTTTATCTAATATTATATGTTTGTTGATTTGGATTTTGTAGATGAGGATGGAGGATATGAAATCGTAAATATATAATGGGATGCAAAATGTTACTATTACTTAGAACACTAACTGCTCGATAAAATGCCACAAAGAAGTAAAAAACGCATGTGGTTATTCTTTAATGTAAATGATTATCAAAGTTCATTCAACTTGTTCAATCCAATCCTTTATTTTTTTGGGAGGGTAAGGAATAACTTTGAGTTCCTAACATCAATTTTCATATCATTTTTATTTGAACATATGCAGTGCCAAAATTTTATATAGGAATGTGAGTATCAATTTGGGTGGATATGTGGTTTACTTATGTGTTGTTAAAGGCTAATGGGTCTATTTTTATTGGAACAAATGGAGTGCCAAAATCAATAGGACTGTGAGTATCAATTTGGGTGGATTTATGGTTTAGTTATATTTTGTTAAGCTAATGTGTCTATTTACGTATCATATTTTTTTTTTTTCATAACCTCTACCTTTGTGCATGTTTGACTTAAGAATCAATGTCCAGTGCTTCTAAACCATCTCCATGTTTTAATATATCTTCCCTAAAACTTGGTATAGTAACATCTATTCCAACATCTTTATCTTTATTTGGGATATTTAAAAAGCATTTGTATATATAAAGCATTCGACCCATATCAGTTTGATAGATGTATATCATACTTTATATAATCTTACTACTAATATGAGTTGGTTTAAAGTTCTCTCAATGGCCTGTTATGATCAACATATACTTTAAAGCCCCCATAATATATGCATGTCTTATGGAGCGAGTAAGTGTGAATTATTAGGTTTAAGTTTGGTTAAGTTATTTTAGATACCTATAACTGTTTACTACAAATAAACAACGGATATATAATATAGCGATATGTGATATTCAGCCTACATGGTTAACTATTAAGCATATAATTCCATTTGTATGAGATAGCTGCGCTTTTGTGTCAATTGGTTAACATGTATTGTTGTGATAGATGGTTTTTGAGCTCCTTGATTGTTGCACTTCGATGTTGAACGTTTGGAGTAAGTTTAGCGAATAATATTTTGTTTGAGGTTTTGCTGCAGATGCTTTGAGGGATGCCTTTGACTTCGGTTCTCGAAGACAAGGTATGTTACAATTTTGCTTATTTATCCTCTAATTTGTGTATGTGTATCAGGATTTTGTATATTTTGATAATGCTCAAGAAAAGATTAGTATATGAGATGTCGAATGATATTTTATTTTGTTTAATCATTGTCAGTTAGAGATCATTTTGATGAAAAATTGGTCTTGAAAAACTTTGTTGAATATTATGGTTGGCCTAATATGGCAATTGAAACCAGTTGATAATGGTTTAAAAGGAGTGAACTATATGCCTTTCATGAGTGTTTTGTACAAATCCAACTAATTGAAATGGGTGATCCATCAGGTTCAGTAGTTAATGTAGATATTAACCATGGTAACTTCATAGGAATTTTAATAAAAGAGCACCATGTTTTCACTTCACAATAATAGAAACAGATCCAGTTTGACATGTATTTAGTTATTTTTCAGGGCTAATTCCATGAGAGCTTTTTAATTGTGGCATAAGATCTTCATCTTGATACAATTTAATTCGTTTTCACTGAATCGTCATTCGCTCGAACTTTTAACTTCAGACTTGGCACGTGAAAAGCAGTTTGTTACATGTACAAAATCACAAAAGTAATGTTTATGTCTCATGCTGAAATTTAGTTTAAAGAGGTCTTTGCTTATTTTTATTTATTTTTGTATATATTGCATATTGAAGCAGGATTTTATATACTTGGTGATAACCCATTAAAAGATCAATGATGGTAGGATGGTAGAATCCACATCTGCGGAGGCATTATAGAGGTGCGTATGTGCCAATGATGACTCCAATTGAAAATGTAAATTGTGGGATGAGTTTAGTTAATTGGTACAACATTGATAAACCTAGTCGTAATGAGGTCAGGTGTGACATCCTTGGTGGACCAGATAAGGCAGATAATATAGTAGACTCCATAATAATTCATCTTTTATCCATGTATGTATGCCAATTCCCTTGCAGTTGGTGTCCTTGCAAAGCTAGCAAAACACGATTACAATATTACTATGATTTAGTCAATGTGTGTAGTACAAATATATGGAACCCAAATTGGTACATATTTCGGGTATCTTTGCATATGTAGAATTAGATGTTTAATATATATATGTAACGTAATTTATATACTTTTTTATATATAATTAATTTTTTGTGGGTTCCGTCTCTTGATCACAATGTATAACGATAATATATGTTTTATAGCCATCATTTTCTTAATATTCTTCTTATGTTTTCTTTTAACAAACCCGTGGTCGTTAAACTAAATGAATTTAGTATTTATGTTCACTAAATATCTAAAGCTTATCGTTAAACTGTTTCGTTAAAACAAACTCGTGATTCCATGTGTCATTTCAGTAGTTATTTAAGTAAACATTTATTTTATGACATATATAATAGTAATGTGAATTCTTTTTATAAAACGGATGAAGTATTAAATTGGGACAAAGTTCTGTACTACTCGAAAATAATAACAATTCGGAATAGTAATAGTAATAATAATAACATAATTAATATAATAATAAATAAATAATATAATAGATGATAATAATAATAAATTGCTAATATTAATTAATATTAATATTAAATGATATTGTATTTAAAATTTTCTTAAGATTAATATAACATAACATTTATAATTATAATTTAAAATTATAGTTATAAAAAAGAAGTAATACCTAATACTCTGTAAATAATAATAATAATAATAATAATAATAATAATAATAATAATAATAATATAAGATAAAATGAAATGAAATACTAAGTTATTGATGGTGTTTTGGATCAATAACGACTAGATTCGACTTTTTCATCCAAAGTAATGTTGAGTTGATTAATATTTTGTTTTCATACAAAATATTAAAGTTTAAATTTGATCGGAAATTTTTGGGTCGTCACAGTACCTACCCGTTAAAGCAATTTCGTCCTGAAATTTGATTGAGGTCGTCATGACTAACAATAAAAATGTTTTCATGACGAATATGACAAATAGAATTTTATCATCATTGAGTAATATAGATAAAACAATTCGATTACGTGAAGAGTATAAGTGAAGTTATCACAAAAGAGTGAAATGAGTAAGTGTAGATTCGTCATATCTTTTGACGTAGATAGGATTGATTTCCAGAGTTCAAGAGATTTGGAGAAAATCTTCATAATAAGATTTGATTCATCGATAATCAAGGAAATTAGGATCCGCTTTAAATGCGATCATCTGTTTTGATTGCTCTGTCGGATATTTTACTATATATCCACCCTCTTCGTTTTCCTTATTCCCACAGCTCACCTTCTATTCTTCCTCCCTCAATTCATACTTTAAAGCATTCATCACTATGCTTCATCCAGTTCTGATTCTTGATATACTCCTAACTTTCATTTCTGTCATTCTTCTTTTTCATCTGCCACTGGAGGATTTTATTTACTTTTACTATTACCTTGGGGTTATAGTGTTTTTAATTCTCCCGTGTCTTTACGTTGCAATACGTATTGATATACACGGTTTGTAAGTTATGTGTTGCTGTCGGGCTTTATATCTTCCCTTATAAATCAAAGTCCCTATTTCTGTCTTCTATAATCATTATTATTCACAGTTAATGCCTTCTCATATTTGCTGCAATTTATACTCCAATTTCCTATTTCGGGGCTTCATTCTTTCGTTTCCTCTTCTTGCGATTAAGCACCGCATGTAATGATCCAGAATTCGTAGGTATGAAGTTTTGAATGAACATGATTAATGTTCTAAGAGAGAGATTGTAACAGCATGATCTTGATTGGTTAAATTACCAGAATTCAAGAGAAAAGATAGAACTATCAGGAAGATATGTTCTTGATATGTTTGGAGATTAGTAGAATGTAAGAGTCGTGTAATATGGCACCTGATGACGGTAGGGTCTGTGAATCATCATGTTCCATTAGAAACTCAGCATGACTTACTGTAATATAATCACGTTGATCAAGTGTCATTATATTATACTTCATGCTTCAGTCCCCAACACTACTTCAAAAACATTCATATTTTAAGTTCGAATTCTTCAGAATTTAGAAACTAAAACAGTTTCCTTTCTGATGTAACATTGACATCGCGAAGCGATGAACGATTTCAGATAAGAATAGTTATGAAAATATCTTCAGAAATATCGAGGATATTTATAATGAAAGATATGATGATATCTTAGAATTTCTAATATCAGTGAATGATGAAGAGAATTTGTCCGTAAAGATTTAGAGTCAGGAGCAAGATATTCATTAATGACTTCAGCAGACACTGAATCATTTGAGCAGATTTAGTCTTTGTGATTTGTCTACAGCCCCCTTCATAGTTTCGCATAATCCGCCTTTCGGTACCAACTTTTCTGAGTTTTTGCCAAAATACTATTCTTTATCATCAAACTTCTAACGGTTAAGGTCGTTTACGTTTGTCTACAGTTTCTGCTGCTTCATTCAGCTTTTTCCAAATTTGGAGTATTGATTCGTAGACTGGGTGTTTTTCAGAATTTCAGAATGAAAGATCATAATTCTAAGAGATAAATGTTATATGTATACATATAACTGTTGATGTAGAAACGCTGCGAGATTCAAAATAATGATTGCTAATTCTCAGTAATTGGTATGGTAATTGTCGTTACCATATGCGGATGAGTATATGATGGGGTTTCAATGATCAGTTATAATGGTTTTTCGGAGACACTTAAGCCAATGAATGATGAAGTTGCCGGTAAGTTTACTGCTAATGTGGTGGAATATAAAAGGTTCCCCGGTAACAATAAAAGAGCACACATATATATCACGGTTATAATAAGGTTGTTTCGAACGAAAAGTCGAAGTTGACTTGCTGAAGCTGTGATAAAATTGTCTACCTTGAAAAGGAATTGTAAAGTTATTTTGGGTAATAATAATGCTAAAGGATCTAGCACAGATACATGTTAAAAGTTAACCCAGGTTCCGAGAGTTTTCCAGGTGCATGCCCATATGCATAATTTCTCCATCTCGTAGATAACGTGTGGTTGGATCATATTCTCGATTGAGGTGTTTTCAAGATTCGTGAAAGGTTTGAACGCAGATTGTAATTGTCAAGATACAAATGAGGCTTAAGATGAAATCAAGTGGCAAACTTGAAGAATTGTCTAGTTTCATATGTTATAATCAATATTTTAATTCATTTTTAATTGTCCAATGTTGGTAGTCCACAGTTAGTAATTCAATAATTCATATGCAGTTTAATATATAATATTCGAATTAATTAATACGTATCATGACCCATTGTATACATGTCTCAGACTCGATCACAACTTAAAGTATATATATTATTTTAGAATCAACCTCAACCCTGTATAGCTAACTCGGTCATTACTGCATATAGAGTGTCTATGGTTATTCCAAATAATATATATAGATGCGTCGATATGATATGTCAAAACCTTGTATA
This sequence comes from Rutidosis leptorrhynchoides, assembly GCF_046630445.1. Classification (NCBI taxonomy): domain Eukaryota; kingdom Viridiplantae; phylum Streptophyta; class Magnoliopsida; order Asterales; family Asteraceae; genus Rutidosis; species Rutidosis leptorrhynchoides. The sequence goes on from NC_092334.1 coordinate 515,914,486, forward strand.
CGTGTCCTGATATTTAAAGTGCGTAAAATAAATAACAGAAATTAAATGACGATAAATAAAATTGCGAGAATTAAAATTGCGATAAATAAATTGCGATAAATAAATGTAATAAGGAATTAAAAGTTAGCTAGGAACAGTTAGCTAGGATTTTTGTTAGCGTGGATTCTTAATAGAATTTCTCATAGTTAATTCGTTTGTTTCTAACAAATTTTATTTTGTCCAATATTTTCTTCATTATGCCACTTGTTGGATTCTGATAGATCAAAATCCAAATATGAAATTGAATGAAAATGGTTATTTTGCGGTGAATGGATACGTATATCGATGGTTGTATATAGGATAGTAAATGATTGTTAAATTAGATTTGAAAGAATGTACAGTGTACTTATTAATGTGAAATCTAAATATTCCTCGGGTATTACCTACCCGTTAAAATATTTTCACCATTAACAATTTGTAAGAAAGAATTTTTAATTACAATCTTTTTGAAAATATATATACATATATATTTTCTTCAGCTGTAATCGTGGATATAATGAGTCAATATGATATTAGACTCATTTGATTTACTGTTAGAACAAGGATATATAATCTCTAAAACATTAGAGATTACATAATTGCCATGTCGAACGAAGATAATTGATGTAGAACGATACGTAGTATGATGATTATAATTGAGGTACAGAATGAGATGTTAAGGCGTGTGTTGTTGATGGTACGGGTGCTGTTAGTGATGGTACTGTTGGTGCCGGTGATGTTGCTGAAGCTGGTATGTTTTGCACCATATTTTCCAAGACTACAACTCGGGCGCGAAGCTCGTTGACTTCTTCCATTATTCCGGGATGATTGTCGGTCGAAACGAGCGGATGAATAAGGTTTAGAATTGTGGATAGAATATAATCGTGATGAGCTACCCTGGAAATGAGGCTGAAAATGGTGTTTCGGATAGGTTAGCCGGTAAGTGCTTCAGGTTCTTCGCCAAGAGTGCAGGTTGGTGGGTGGAAAGGATCGCCTTCCTCTCGTCTCCATCGGTTAAGTCGACTACGAACCCATCCCCAATTCATCCAGAATTGAAGATGACTAGTTGGTTGATCCATTTCATTTACACTGCTTTCGGAGCTCGAGTGAAACTCCATATTGGAATCCGAGGGACTTAAACTAGTGGCGAATTCTATCTTGTATGGCTAGATAAAGGGTTTTCGATATGAAATAATTTTCGGATATCGGATGATATTTTAATTACATAGAATACCTATCTGTAGTACAGAAGATCCCGTAGATTACGGAGAAATTTACGGAATATATCAGGCAAAGTTTACAGTAGCAGATACGCTAAGATATGAATTTTGTCTATACACTACTCATACAATCCAGGCAGTAAGAAATGTCTAGATTAAGAATGATAAGCAAGTGATTCCCTAAGAATGATAAGCAGGTAATTTTCTACACTAAATAATAAGTAAAACTTTTGACATGCAGACACGGTCGAAGTCCAGACCCACTAATGCATCTAAACAACTATCAGTTAGACACACTAATGCAAGACCTGGTTCGCTAAGACCACCGCTCTGATACCACATAAGACGACCCGTCCCAATCCATAAGGACGAATACAATAACATATGATTACATCGCGAGGTACTTGACCTCTATATGGTACATTTTACAAACATTGCATTCATTTTTAAAAGACTAACTTTCATTTCATCGAAAGTTGACGGCATGCATACTATTTCATAACATCCAAACTATAAATGACCTAATCTATCATTTACTTTAGTAATAATCTTTATTGAACTCAATGACTTGAATGCAACGTCTTTTGAAATATGCCATGAATGACTCCAAGTAATATCTCTAAAATGAGCAAATGCACAGCGGAAGATTTCATTCAAACCTGAGAATAAACATGCTTTCAAGTGTCAACCAAAAGGTTGGTGAGTTCATTAGTTTATCGTAATCAATCATTTCCATAATTTTAATAGACCACAAGATTTCCTTTATTCAATAATCATACACTCGCAAGTGTTTAAAAATTCATTCATATGGATTGAACACCTGGTAACCGACATTAACAAAAATGCATCTAGAATATCCCCAAACATATAAACATCGAAGTACTAAAGCAGTTCAAATTCTCTGACTGGGGCTTGTCAAGGCCCATAGATCTACCTTTAGGATTCGCGTCAATTGGTGGCAATTATAATTATAATAAACACCAATTCTTAGGTTACCAAGTTCAACAAGGGCGATATCCGGTATAACAATTCAACCATAGAATGTAGTTTCAAGTACTTGTGTCTATTTTGTAAAACAGTTATAAAAGCAGTGCATGTATTCTCAGTCCCAAAAATATATATTGCAAAAGCAATTAAAAAGGGAGCAAATGAAACTCACTATACTGTATTTTGTAGTAAAAATACATATGACGACATTGAACAAGTGTAGGGTTGGCCTCGGATTCACGAACCTATATCATTTATATATATATTAACACATATAATCATAATCGAAAAATTATATATATATATATATATATATATATATATATATATATATATATATATATATATATATATATATATATATATATATATATATATATATATATATATATATATATATATATATTTTGTTATTAATAATATACTTGTTATACTATACGTTATTTAGATAAATTTAATATATTTAGTTTATATGTTTTATATATAACTATTACTTATCATTAATAATAAAAACTGTATATTAAGGTTTATTATATATTTATATATTAATTGATATAACTTAACTAATATCTTTTTAATAATAAAAATATAGCGTAATGTAATTTTATATAAAAGTATCTATTTGTGAAAATATTGATAGTTTTAGTGATCAAAATAATAATTTTAGTAAGAATGATAATAATGATAATAAGTTTAATAATAGCAATATTAATAATTATATTAATAATAATAATGATAATATTTATAATAATACTAATAATAAAAATAAAAGAGCATACCCTTTAAAAAGCTTCTTTAAAAAGAATTGCCCCAGACAAGGCTCGAACTCGAGACCTCTTGATCAAAACCTCACGCCCAACCATTGAACCCTTGCTTACTTTCTATTTTAATTTACCCAATAAATTCTCTTATCCTATAGTTCGGCCCATATGTATTTTGGCCCAACGGAAATTCCATAGACCCAAATCAAAATCCCATTTGTAAAACCTTTAACTAAGAAACGACCCAAGTAAAAGTGATAGCAATCGGCCCAACACAATACTTGGATCATGGCCCAAGCTTTCAGACAGCCCAACAGCTTCTATTGATAATAAAAAAAAATGTTGTAGTGGCCTGGGTTCGAACCCACGACCTCTCGTTTCAACAACAACATGCCTAACCAGTCCTCTACCCATTATATGAAATGTCCCGTTCTTATTGATTAAAAACGTTCCATATTAATTGATTTCGTTGCGAGGTTTTGACCTCTATATGAGACGTTTTTCAAAGACTGCATTCATTTTAAAACAAACCATAACCTTTATTTCATCAATAAAGGTTTAAAAAGCTTTACGTAGATTATCAAATAATGATAATCTAAAATATCCTGTTTACACACGACCATTACATAATGGTTTACAAGACAAATATGTTACAACAAAATAAGTTTCTTGAATGCAGTTTTTACACAATATCATACAAGTATGGACTCCAAATCTCGTCCTTATTTAAGTATGCGACAGCGGAAGCTCTTAATAATCACCTGAGAATAAACATGCTTAAAACGTCAAAAAAAATGTTGGTGAGTTATAGGTTTAACCTATATATATCAAATCATAAAAATAGACCACAAGATTTCATATTTCAATACACATCCCATACATAGAGATAAAAGTCATTCATATGGTGAACACCTGGTAACCGACATTAACAAGATGCATATATAAGAATATCCCCATCATTCCGGGACACCCTTCGGATATGATATAAATTTCAAAGTACTAAAGCATCCGGTACTTTGGATGGGGTTTGTTAGGCCCAATAGATCTATCTTTAGGATTCACGTCAATTAGGGTGTCTGTTCCCTAATTCTTAGATTACCAGACTTAATAAAAAGGGGCATATTCGATTTCGATAATTCAACCATAGAATGTAGTTTCACGTACTTGTGTCTATTTTGTAAATCATTTATAAAACCTGCATGTATTCTCATCCCAAAAATATTAGATTTTAAAAGTGGGACTATAACTCACTTTCACAGATTTTTACTTCGTCGGGAAGTAAGACTTCGCCACTGGTTAATTCACGAACCTATAACAATATATACATATATATCAAAGTATGTTCAAAATATATTTACAACACTTTTAATATATTTTGATGTTTTAAGTTTATTAAGTCAGCTGTCCTCGTTAGTAACCTACAACTAGTTGTCCACAGTTAGATGTACAGAAATAAATCGATAAATATTATCTTGAATCAATCCACGACCCAGTGTATACGTATCTCAGTATTGATCACAACTCAAACTATATATATTTTGGAATCAACCTCAACCCTGTATAGCTAACTCCAACATTCACATATAGAGTGTCTATGGTTGTTCCGAAATATATATAGATGTGTCGACATGATAGGTCGAAACATTGTATACGTGTCTATGGTATCTCAAGATTACATAATATACAATACAAGTTGATTAAGTTATGGATGGAATAGATTTGTTACCAATTTTCACGTAGCTAAAATGAGAAAAATTATCAAATCTTGTTTTACCCATAACTTCTTCATTTTAAATCCGTTTTGAGTGAATCAAATTGCTATGGTTTCATATTGAACTCTATTTTATGAATCTAAACAGAAAAAGTATAGGTTTATAGTCAGAAAAATAAGTTACAAGTCATTTTTGTAAAGGTAGTCATTTCAGTCGAAAGAACGACGTTTAGATGACCATTTTAGAAAACATACTTCCACTTTGAGTTTAACCATAATTTTTGGATATAGTTTCATGTTCATAATAAAAATCATTTTCTCAGAATAACAACTTTTAAATCAAAGTTTATCATAGTTTTTAATTAACTAACCCAAAACAGCCCGCAGTTTTACTACGACGGCGTAAATCCGATTTTACGGTGTTTTTCGTGTTTCCAGGTTTTAAATCATTAAGTTAGCATATCATATAGATATAGAACATGTGTTTAGTTGATTTTAAAAGTCAAGTTAGAAGGATTAACTTTTGTTTGCGAACAAGTTTAGAATTAACTAAACTATGTTCTAGTGATTACAAGTTTAAACCTTCGAATAAGATAGCTTTATATGTATGAATCGAATTATGTTATGAACATCATTACTACCTTAAGTTCCTTGGATAAACCTACTGGAAAAGAGAAAAATGGATCTAGCTTCAACGGATCCTTGGATGGCTCGAAGTTCTTGAAGCAGAATCATGACACGAAAACAAGTTCAAGTAAGATCATCACTTGAAATAAGATTGTTATAGTTATAGAAATTGAACCAAAGTTTGAATATGATTATTACCTTGTATTAGAATGATAACCTACTGTAAGAAACAAAGATTTCTTGAGGTTGGATGATCACCTTACAAGATTGGAAGTGAGCTAGCAAACTTGAAAGTATTCTTGATTTTATGTAACTAGAACTTGTAGAATTTATGAAGAACACTTAGAACTTGAAGATAGAACTTGAGAGAGATCAATTAGATGAAGAAAATTGAAGAATTAAAGTGTTTGTAGGTGTTTTTAGTCGTTGGTGTATGGATTAGATATAAAGGATATGTAATTTTGTTTTCATGTAAATAAGTCATGAATGATTACTCATATTTTTGTAATTTTATGAGATATTTCATGCTAGTTGCCAAATGATGGTTCCCGCATGTGTTAGGTGACTCACATGGGCTGCTAAGAGCTGATCATTGGAGTGTATATACCAATAGTACATACATCTAAAAGCTGTGTATTGTACGAGTACGAATACGGGTGCATACGAGTAGAATTGTTGATGAAACTGAACGAGGATGTAATTGTAAGCATTTTTGTTAAGTAGAAGTATTTTGATAAGTGTATTTAAGTCTTTCAAAAGTGTATAAATACATATTAAAACACTACATGTATATACATTTTAACTGAGTCGTTAAGTCATCGTTAGTCGTTACATGTAAGTGTTGTTTTGAAACCTTTAGGTTAACGATCTTGTTAAATGTTGTTAACCCAATGTTTATAATATCAAATGAGATTTTAAATTATTATATTATCATGATATTATCATGTATGAATATCTATTAATATGATATATATACATTAAATGTCTTTACAACGATAATCGTTACATATATGTCTCGTTTAAAAATCATTAAGTTAGTAGTCTTGTTTTTACATATGTAGTTCATTGTTAATATACTTAATGATATGTTTAATTATCATAGTATCATGTTAACTATATATATATCCATATATATGTCATCATATAGTTTTTACAAGTTTTAACGTTCGTGAATCACCGGTCAACTTGGGTGGTCAATTGTCTATATGAAACATATTTCAATTAATCAAGTCTTAACAAGTTTGATTGCTTAACATGTTGGAAACATTTAATCATGTAAATATCAATCTCAATTAATATATATAAACATGGAAAATTTCGGGTCACTACAGTACCTACCCGTTAAATAAATTTCGTCCCGAAATTTTAAGCTGTTGAAGGTGTTGACGAATCTTCTGGAAATAGATGCGGGTATTTCTTCTTCATCTGATCTTCACGCTCCCAGGTGAACTCGGGTCCTCTACGAGCATTCCATCGAACCTTAACAATTGGTATCTTGTTTTGCTTAAGTCTTTTAACCTCACGATCCATTATTTCGACGGGTTCTTCGATGAATTGAAGTTTTTCGTTGATTTGGATTTCATCTAACGGAATAGTGAGATCTTCTTTAGCAAAACATTTCTTTAAATTCGAGATGTGGAAAGTGTTATGTACAGCCGCGAGTTGTTGAGGTAACTCAAGTCGGTAAGCTACTGGTCCGACACGATCAATAATCTTGAATGGTCCAATATACCTTGGATTTAATTACCCTCGTTTACCAAATCGAACAACGCCTTTCCAAGGTGCAACTTTAAGCATGACCATCTCTCCAATTTTAAATTCTATATCTTTTCTTTTAATGTCAGCGTAGCTCTTTTGTCGACTTTGGGCGGTTTTCAACCGTTGTTGAATTTGGATGATCTTCTCGGTAGTTTCTTGTATAATCTCCGGACCCGTAATCTGTCTATCCCCCACTTCACTCCAACAAATCGGAGACCTGCACTTTCTACCATAAAGTGCTTCAAACGGCGCCATCTCAATGCTTGAATGGTAGCTGTTGTTGTAGGAAAATTCTGCTAACGGTAGATGTCGATCCCAACTATTTTCGAAATCAATAACACATGCTCGTAGCATGTCTTCAAGCGTTTGTATCATCCTTTCGCTCTGCCCATCAGTTTGTGGATGATAGGCAGTACTCATGTCTAGACGAGTTCCTAATGCTTGCTGTAATGTCTGCCAGAATCTTGAAATAAATCTGCCATCCCTATCAGAGATAATAGAGATTGGTATTCCATGTCTGGAGACGAATTCCTTCAAATACAGTCGTGCTAACTTCTCCATCTTGTCATCTTCTCTTATTGGCAGGAAGTGTGCTGACTTGGTGAGACGATCAACTATTACCCAAATAGTATCATAACCACTTGCAGTCCTTGGCAATTTAGTGATGAAATCCATGGTAATGTTTTCCCATTTCCATTCCGGGATTTCGGGTTGTTGAAGTAGACCTGATAGTTTCTGATGCTCAGCTTTGACCTTAGAACACGTCAAACATTCTCCTACGTATTTAGCAACATCGGATTTCATACCCGGCCACCAAAAATGTTTCTTGAGATCCTTGTACATCTTCCCCGTTCCAGGATGTATTGAGTATCTGGTTTTATGAGCTTCTCTAAGTACCATTTCTCTCATATCTCCAAATTTTGGTACCCAAATCCTTTCAGCCCTATACCGGGTTCCGTCTTCCCGAATATTAAGATGCTTCTTCGATCCTTTGGGTATTTCATCCTTTAAATTTCCCTCTTTTAAAACTCCTTGTTACGCTTCCTTTATTTGAGTAGTAAGGTTATTATGAATCATTATATTCATAGATTTTACTCGAATGGGTTCTCTGTCCTTCCTGCTCAAGGCATCGGCTACCACATTTGCCTTCCCTGGGTGGTAACGAATCTCAAAGTCGTAATCATTCAACAATTCAATCCACCTACGCTACCTCATATTCAGTTGTTTCTGATTAAATATGTGTTGAAGACTTTTGTGGTCGGTATATATAATACTTTTGACCCCATATAAGTAGTGCCTCCAAGTCTTTAATGCAAAAACAACCGCGCCTAATTCCAAATCATGCGTCGTATAATTTTGTTCGTGAATCTTCAATTGTCTAGACGCATAAGCAATCACCTTCGTTCGTTGCATTAATACACAACCGAGACCTTGCTTTGATGCGTCACAATAAATCACAAAATCATCATTCCCTTCAGGCAATGACAATATAGGTGCCGTAGTTAGCTTTTTCTTCAATAACTGAAACGCTTTCTCTTGTTCATCATTCCATTCAAATTTCTTCCCTTTATGCTTTAATGCAGTCAAGGGTTTTGCTATTCTGGAAAAGTCTTGGATGAACCTTCTGTAGTAACCAGCTAGTCCTAAAAACTGGCGTATGTGTTTCGGAGTTTTCGGGGTTTCCCACTTTACAACAGTTTCTATCTTTGCCGGATCCACCTTAATACCTTCTTTGTTCACTATGTGACCGAGGAATTGAACTTCTTCCAACCAAAATGCACACTTTGAAAACTTAGCGTACAATTCTTCCTTCCTCAATACTTCTAACACCTTTCTCAAATGTTCACCGTATTCTTGGTCATTCTTTGAGTAAATAAGTATGTCATCAATGAAAATAATGACAAACTTGTCAAGGTATGGTCCACACACTCGGTTCATAAGGTCCATGAACACAGCTGGTGCATTAGTTAAACCAAACGGCATGACCATAAACTCGTAATGACCGTAACATGTTCTGAAAGCAGTCTTTGGAATATCATCTTCTTTCACCCGCATTTGATGATACCCGGAACGTAAGTCAATCTTTGAATAAACAGACGAGCCTTATAGTTGATCAAATAAGTCGTCGATTCTCGGTAGTGGATAGCGGTTCTTGATGGTAAGTTTGTTCAACTCTCGGTAGTCGATACACAACCTGAATGTACCATCTTTCTTCTTGACAAACAAAACAGGAGCTCCCCACGGTGATGTGCTTGGTCGAATGAAACCATGCTCTAAAAGTTCATGTAATTGGCTTTACAGTTCTTTCATCTCGCTGGGTATGAGTCTGTAAGGAGCACGAGCTATTGGTGCAGCTCCTGGTACAAGATCTATTTGAAATTCAACGGATCGATGTGGGGGTAATCCCGGTAATTCTTTCGGAAATACATCGGGAAATTCTTTTGCAATGGGAACATCATTGATGCTCTTTTCTTTAGTTTGTACTTTCTCGACGTGTGCTAGAACAGCCTAGCAACCTTTTCTTATTAGTTTTTGTGCCTTCAAATTACTAATAAGATGTAGCTTCGTGTTGCCCTTTTCTCCGTACACCATTAAGGGTTTTCCTTTTTCTCGTATAATGCGAATTGCATTTTTGTAACAAACGATCTCTGATTTCACTTCTTTCAACCAGTCCATACCGATTATCACATCAAAACTCCCTAACTCTACTGGTATCAAATCAATCTTATATGTTTCGCTAACCAGTTTAATTTCTCGATTCCGACATATATTATCTGCTGAAATTAATTTACCATTTGCTAATTCGAGTAAAAATTTACTATCCAAAGGCGTCAATGGACAACTTAATTTAGCACAAAAATCTCTACTCATATAGCTTCTATCCGCACCCGAATCAAATAAAACGTATGCAGATTTATTGTCAATAAGAAACGTACCCGTAACAAGCTCCGGGTCTTCCTGTGCCTCTGCCGCATTAATATTGAAAACTCTTCCGCTGAAAGGACCCGTTCATATACATTATAAACGATTCACAATAGTTGATTACATTGCGAGGTATTTGACCTCTATATGATACATTTTACAAACATTGCATTCGTTTTTAAAAGACAATCTTTCTTTACATCGAAAATTGACATGTATGCATACCATTTCATAATATCCAAACTATAAATGACCTAATCTGTCATTTACTTAATAATAATCTTTAATGAACTTCAACGACTCGAATGCAACGTCTTTTGAAATATGTCATGAATGACTCCAAGTAATATCTTTAAAATGAGCTAATGCACAGCGGAAGATCTCTTTCAAACCTGAGAATAAACATTCTTTCAAGTGTCAACCAAAAGGTTGGTGAGTTCATTAGTTTATCATAATCATTTATTTCCATCATTTTAATAGACCACAAGAATTTCATTTCCAGTTCTCATAAATATACGTCCCATGCATAGAGACAAAAATAATCATTCAAATGGTGAACACCTGGTAACCGACATTAACAATATGCATATAAGAATATCCCCTATCATTCCGGGATCCTCCTTCGGACATGATATAAATTTCGAAGTACTAAAGCATCCGGTACTTTGGATGGGGCTTGTTGGGCCCAATAGATCTATCTTTAGGATTCGCGTCAATTAGGGTGTCTGTTCCCTAATTCTTAGATTACCAGACTTTAATAAAAAGGGGCATATTCGATTTCGATAATTCAACCATAGAATGTAGTTTCAATTACTTGTGTCTATTTCGTCAAACATTTATAAAAGCGCATGTATTCTCAGTCCCAAAAATATAAAGGGTAAAAAGGCAAATGAAACTCACCATACTGTATTTTGTAGTAAAAATACATATAACATCATTGAACAAGTGTAAGGTTGGCCTTGGATTCACGAACCTAAATTATTTATATATAATTATGTATTTGTCAATATTTGTCTAATACATTAAGTTAAGTCATAGTGTACCACAATCCTAATGCTCGAGTCTAGTATGCAAAGGTCGACAAAAATTAGTTTAACTCCAAATGATTTCAAAACTTTATAAATGTTTTATTATATAATTTAAATATCGTCGTTTTATATTTTTAAAATATTTTTTTTTAAAGATTTAATAAAGTAAATAATATAATTCGTTTATAAATAAAATTTTATATTAAAATATACTTTTATATATCTTAAGTAATAAAACTTATAAAGTTCATTTAATATCATAAAAATACTGCGATAGATTCTATTAAGGTAGTTATATAATTTGTATTACATTTCTAGTTAATAATATAGTATTGATAATAATAATAAGTAACAGTCGTGTTATTTTGGAATAATAACAATTTGATAAAAAAAATTAAGACAACGATATTAACGACGATAATAATCATTTTTACGAAATTTTAATTGACTATAACTTTTAATCCGTCCATCAAATCTATTTGGCATCTAAAGAAAAAGTTCTTAATTTTTTTCTAGCTTTTTAAGGACATGCAAACCTTATATCTTCCTTCAACTATAATATAACAACCTTTAAGATTCGGCATAACCTATCTAAGGGCACTATCAAATTTACAAGCATGCATAATCCTATTTTCTCGAGCACTAGTCAGGGATACACTATTAGTATGTAAAAATTAAATTAGGAGTACTCACGTATCAATATTGAGGTTCAATATTGTAGGAAAGGTACGTAGACGCAATGGAGGTGACAAACACTAGTTTAACCTCACAAGCATACCCATGAACAATACCCATCACCTCCATAACCATAACTCATAATTTCCTTAGCTCTATCCCGCTCATAAAACCCGTTTTGAAATAACTCGCCCATGACCTCGTCGTAGTATTTTATGTATAATAATACTAATAATAATAATAATAATAATAACACTAACAATAATAATAATAAATATAATTATAGAGAGAGTGTGAGAGATAGATAGTTAGAAAACAATTATGATCGATCCTATATATATAGATTTATAAATAATATAATAATATAATATAATATTAATAAAAATTAAAAAAAAACATGTTGCATAGTGAGCCGCCACCAAAATATGTCGGCACAAGATTACACGTTTCGTGTAGATAGGTACACGATTCGTGTATGGTGTCTTCATGAAAGTTGTAGATTTTTGAGTTACGGTCGTTTGGACACCGGAATCACCCTTTTTCGAGTCAGTATGATTTAGTTATGATTTTTCTCGTGCAAGTGCGCAGGTTTAGTGATTTCCAACATTTTAACTTTAAATCTTGTGATGAAATGTTGTAGTCTTTTGGTGCTCATTAGAAATCTTTATTTTATATTTATTTTTATTTTTATATCATTGAAAATCCATAAAAATATTTTATAATCAAATTCTATTATATCGAAAAAAAATGTGTTTGTACTAAATTGAATAAATATAATTTAATTTTCCAGAATTAGTTATATTCAAAATCATTCTTTAAAAGGTTTCATCTATATCGTAAAACGTCTTCAATATTAAGAAAACTAAATAATTAACCTACCAAGTGACACAAGTCAATCATTGCAAGGTACGCTTTTGTTAATTAAACGAGACTCTCCGCTAAACTCTGTCTAATCCTCAATAATAACACTTTTGTTCTTACATGGAATCACTTTACTAAATATTCCGAATACCGTTAAAAGTAAGAGTTTTCTAATTCAAGTGGACCTCATAACAAAGACTCGTAATTATAATTCAATGTACCTGATAAATCAATCACTTGATATTATCTTTTAATCTCATTGATAAACTTACATCGAACAAATACGTTCAAGTAAAGTATTATTCACTAACTACTGTGATAGCATTTCTATGTTCATAAAATAGATCTCGTAGCTTATATTCATATCAACTAATTCGTTCAATGCTTTCAAGTCACATAATAAACTCATAATCTATTTTTGTATCACCAAGCTCTTAAATGTTTTATCAATATTTCTTAGCTTAAAAAAAAATACACATATGTACATACACATACATTTCTATTTACACATTTTTGTTCGTGAATCGTCAGACATGGTCAAAGGGTAATTGATTACAAGAATATAGTTTTCAAACTTTTCGAGACTCAACATTACAGATTTTGCTTATCGTGTCGGATACATATAAAGATTAAAGTTTAAATTTGATCGGAAATTTCCGGGTCACTACAGTACCTACCCGTTAAAAGAAATTTCGTCCCGAAATTTGATAGAGGTCGTCATAGCTAATAGTAAGAATGTTATTATGACGAATATAAGCTGATACATAGAGTTTTATCATGATTAAGAAGTACGGATAAAATAATTCGATTTCTCGAAGCGTATGAGTGAAGCTATCGTAAAAGAGCGAAATGAGTAAATGTAGATTTGTTTTAACTGATGACGTAGCTATGATTGATTTCCGGAATTTAAGGGATTTAAAGAAAATTTTCGTAATAAGATTTGGTTCTTCGGCGACTTAGGAAATCAGGATCTTCTTTGAGTAAATGTAATAATCTGTTCCGATTGCTCTGTCGGATATTTTTTTCTATAAATCCACCCTCTTTGTTTCCTTACAACTCACACCTTCTATTCTTTCTCCTCAGTTCAAACTTTAAAACATTCTTCAATATGCTCCATCCCATTTTGATCCTTGATATACTCTTAATTTTTACATCTGTCATCCTTCTCTTTCATCTACCACCGGAAGATTTTATTTACTTCTACTATTATCTTGGGGTTATAGTGTTATTAATTTTTCCGTGCCTTTACGTGGCAATACGTATTGATATGCACGGTTTGTAGCTTCAGGGTGGTTGTTGAGTTTTATATCTTCCCTTATATTTCGATGCCCCTGCATCTGTCTTCTATAATCATTGTCACCCATAATTAATATTCTCTTTTATTTGCTGCGGTTTATGCTCTAATTTCTAGTTTGGAGCTTCATTCTTTCGTTTCCTCTTCCCGTCCTCGAGTCAAGCGAGTAATGGTCCAGAATTTGCAGTTATGAATTTCGGAATGAACATAGTTAATGTTCTAAGAAGGAAATCTTAATGATGCGATTTTGACTTGTCAAATTACCAGAATATCCTGTAAAAGATCGAATCATCAAGAAATATTTTCTTGCTATGTTTAAGGATTAGATCGAATGTAAGAGTCGTGTAAATGGCACATGATGATGGTGCTGTGAATCATCACATCCCATTAGAAACTTAACATGACCTACTGTAATATAATGACGTTGATCAAGTGTCATTATATTATATTAACTCATGTATCAGTTCCCAACACTACTTCAAAAACATTCATATTCGAATTTTTCAGTATTTAGAAACTAACACAGTTTCTTTTTATGTTGCAGATATTACAGAGAGATAATTGATTTCAAATGAGAATGCTTATGAAAATATCTTCAGAATTATCAAGGATATTTATAATGAAAGATACTATGATATCTTAGAATATTCAAGATATGATGATGATGAAGAATATTTGTCTGTGGAGATTTAGAATAAGAAATAAGGTGTTCGCTAACGAGTTCAGCAGGCACTGAATCATTTGGATCCTTTGAAGGCAGATTCAGTCTCTGTGATTTGTCCATGGCTTCCTTCATACTTTGCTCAATCCATTTTTCAGTACCAAATCCTTTCTTTTTCTGAGCTTTACCAACTCACTATCTTTTATCATCAAACTTTTGACCGTTTAAACCATCTACCATTTTTATGTTTCCTCTGCATTTAATGCAATAATATCTGAATCTCTGGTTATCAATCTGAGGTGGGTTCAGAAGAATCGTGTTTTAGATGATTAAACGCTGGTGGTAATATGGTGGAATATGAAAGGTTCCCCAGTAATAATGACGAAAGGGCAACGTATCTATCAGGGTTATAATAAGACTGGTCCGACTGAAAAAATCGAAGTTGACTTGCTGGATCCGTGACAAAATTGGCTACTTTGAAAAGGAATCGAAATGTTGTTCTTGCTAGAAGAATTCGACGCAGGTACATGTTAGATTATGACTTTGGTTTCGAGAGTTTTTCAGGTACAAAACTTCGGGTAACGTGTGGTTGGATCATCATCTCAATTGTTTATTATTTGAAGTGTCTTCTAGAATTTCAGAGGGTTTTGATTGCAGATTGTCATAGTCAATATCCAAATGATGAAATCGTCCTAAATCCCGAATGATTTCTCATATCCATCTTGTGTGTTACGATTAAAAGTGATGTGCTATCACAGTTTTGAAGTCAAAGTATAGCTTTGAAAAATATAAGGATCTAAGAGTGATGATTTTGGTTGTATCTCGAGTTGAATTCTGAAATTCCCAAAATCAGAATATGTAATTAGATTCGAATGAGTATGATTGTTTTGATTTCTATAGAAGAATGTATATTGGTTTAGTTGATGATTATTGAATCAGAATTGAAGAATGTAACATATTAATTGTGATTTTATATATCTCTCGGGTATTACCTACCCGTTAAAAAAAATTTCACAAATAATATTTTGAACAAGAATTCTCATTACAATCTTTATGAAAATATATGTGGGTATATTTTCTTCAGATGTAGTACAGATTCAATGAGTTAATATCATACTAAGCTCATTTGATTTTCGGATTGAATTAGAAATGAATTTTCTCTAAAATATTAGAGATTACATAAACTTTGCGGAGTATTTCACTAATGTAATCAATGCTTCAATATTTATATGTATTTCCTTAGTGAATCATGCTGATGCTCATGGAACTCTTGCTAACTTCGCAAGATACGAATATTGTTTTCCCGTAAATTTCGGGTATATCAAAGATGAAAGTGTATAATCAAACATGTTATTGAATGATACACTTGATTTATTATGAAATAAAATTCATTGAGTTGAAGTAGAGATTGTAGTTAACAATGATTAAATTGTTAACGAAGAATGTACATCATAGCAAATTAGTAATATGAATTAACCAGATAGTTAAGTTCCATACATAATAGCTTAGTACAGAAAGATTTATTATGGTAAAATTTTTTTTATAGAATATACATATAAATTCTTCGGAGGAACTGAGTTAATACTTCATAACTCGTTGATACAATATACTTGTTATTAATTTGTAATGGTTTCCACAGTGATTCTTGAATTGGCGAAACTTGTGAGGTTAGAGGTGCTGACGATTCTAACAATGTTGACAGCATTGACTGTGTTGGTGAGGCTATTGGTACTGCTGATGATGTTGGTAAAACAAGTCTAGCTTGTACCTTACGCACCAGTCTTGTTAGGGTTTCGGTTCTTCTCTCTATCATCTCTGTCCACTCATCTGGTTTACGGTTAAGGCTGAGATAGATAATCTCTAAAACTTTAGAGATTACCTAATTACCACAGAATGTTTCTCCGATGAAGTTATGAATCAATACTTCATCGTTTGTTGTTGTTGGTACTCCTTGGTATCTTTGGTGCGTGTGACGTTGATATCCGATATACAGATTGGGATATTGAGGTGTGTGATGCGGATGTGATTGTTGGTGGTGGTAATGATCCTGTTGATGTTAATAATGGTGGTTGATGTTGATGTCGGTGATGCTGCTGGTGCTTTTAGTATTGAGACTTGCGATGTGGATGTTACTGGCGGTACTGGTTACGCTGCTGGTGCTGCTGATGGTGTTTGTAACCTTCGCACCGTATTCTCCAAAGCCACTACCCAAGCGCGAAGCTCGTTAACTTCTTCTATTACACCGGGGTGATCGTCGGTTCGGACGAGCGGATAAATATAATCAAGAATTTGGTGTAGTATATAATCGTGACGAGATACTCTGGAGATGAGAGAGAAAATGGTTTCTCGAACAGGTTCGCCGGTAAGTGCTTCAGGTTCATTGTCAATAGGGCAATTTGGTGGATGGAAAGGATCACCTTCTTCTTGTCTCCAATAATTGAGGAGGCTACGAACCCATCCCCATTTCATCCAGAATAGGTGATGACTGATTGGTTGATCTATTCCGGTCATACTGCTTTCGGAGCTGGAATGAGACTCCATATCGGAATAGCTGTCGTAATCTGAGGAATTCGAACTGGTTGAGGGATCCATCTCGTATGATCAAGGGAATGAATTTTTGATATGAAATAGATTATAGGAGTTAGATTTGATATCTTTCTATACATAATTTACATATGTATATATAATACCAAAATCCCATAAATTACGGAGAATCTTTGAAAAATGTCAGTCAAAGTTCACAGTATCAGATATGCTAAGATAAGAATTCGTCTATACACTATTATGCAATAAATGCAGGAAAGCGCGTCTAGACTTAAAAATGATAAGCAGGTAATTTTCGACACGAAATGATAAGCAAAACTTTTGACATGCAGACACGGTCGAAGTCCAGACTCACTAATGTATCCTAACGACTTATCAGTTAGACACACTAATGCAGACCTGGTTCGCTAAGACCACCGCTCTGATACCAACTGAAAGGACCCGTTCATATACATTATAAACGATTCACAATAGTTGATTACATTGCGAGGTATTTGACCTCTATATGATACATTTTACAAACATTGCATTCGTTTTTAAAAGACAATCTTTCTTTACATCGAAAATTGACATGTATGCATACCATTTCATAATATCCAAACTATAAATGACCTAATCTGTCATTTACTTAATAATAATCTTTAATGAACTTCAACGACTCGAATGCAACGTCTTTTGAAATATGTCATGAATGACTCCAAGTAATATCTTTAAAATGAGCTAATGCACAGCGGAAGATCTCTTTCAAACCTGAGAATAAACATTCTTTCAAGTGTCAACCAAAAGGTTGGTGAGTTCATTAGTTTATCATAATCATTTATTTCCATCATTTTAATAGACCACAAGAATTTCATTTCCAGTTCTCATAAATATACGTCCCATGCATAGAGACAAAAATAATCATTCAAATGGTGAACACCTGGTAACCGACATTAACAATATGCATATAAGAATATCCCCTATCATTCCGGGATCCTCCTTCGGACATGATATAAATTTCGAAGTACTAAAGCATCCGGTACTTTGGATGGGGCTTGTTGGGCCCAATAGATCTATCTTTAGGATTCGCGTCAATTAGGGTGTCTGTTCCCTAATTCTTAGATTACCAGACTTTAATAAAAAGGGGCATATTCGATTTCGATAATTCAACCATAGAATGTAGTTTCAATTACTTGTGTCTATTTCGTCAAACATTTATAAAAGCGCATGTATTCTCAGTCCCAAAAATATAAAGGGTAAAAAGGCAAATGAAACTCACCATACTGTATTTTGTAGTAAAAATACATATAACATCATTGAACAAGTGTAAGGTTGGCCTTGGATTCACGAACCTAAATTATTTATATATAATTATGTATTTGTCAATATTTGTCTAATACATTAAGTTAAGTCATAGTGTACCACAATCCTAATGCTCGAGTCTAGTATGCAAAGGTCGACAAAAATTAGTTTAACTCCAAATGATTTCAAAACTTTATAAATGTTTTATTATATAATTTAAATATCGTCGTTTTATATTTTTAAAATATTTTTTTTTTTAAAGATTTAATAAAGTAAATAATATAATTCGTTTATAAATAAAATTTTATATTAAAATATACTTTTATATATCTTAAGTAATAAAACTTATAAAGTTCATTTAATATCATAAAAATACTGCGATAGATTCTATTAAGGTAGTTATATAATTTGTATTACATTTCTAGTTAATAATATAGTATTGATAATAATAATAAGTAACAGTCGTGTTATTTTGGAATAATAACAATTTGATAAAAAAAATTAAGACAACGATATTAACGACGATAATAATCATTTTTACGAAATTTTAATTGACTATAACTTTTAATCCGTCCATCAAATCTATTTGGCATCTAAAGAAAAAGTTCTTAATTTTTTTCTAGCTTTTTAAGGACATGCAAACCTTATATCTTCCTTCAACTATAATATAACAACCTTTAAGATTCGGCATAACCTATCTAAGGGCACTATCAAATTTACAAGCATGCATAATCCTATTTTCTCGAGCACTAGTCAGGGATACACTATTAGTATGTAAAAATTAAATTAGGAGTACTCACGTATCAATATTGAGGTTCAATATTGTAGGAAAGGTACGTAGACGCAATGGAGGTGACAAACACTAGTTTAACCTCACAAGCATACCCATGAACAATACCCATCACCTCCATAACCATAACTCATAATTTCCTTAGCTCTATCCCGCTCATAAAACCCGTTTTGAAATAACTCGCCCATGACCTCGTCGTAGTATTTTATGTATAATAATACTAATAATAATAATAATAATAATAACACTAACAATAATAATAATAAATATAATTATAGAGAGAGTGTGAGAGATAGATAGTTAGAAAACAATTATGATCGATCCTATATATATAGATTTATAAATAATATAATAATATAATATAATATTAATAAAAATTAAAAAAAAACATGTTGCATAGTGAGCCGCCACCAAAATATGTCGGCACAAGATTACACGTTTCGTGTAGATAGGTACACGATTCGTGTATGGTGTCTTCATGAAAGTTGTAGATTTTTGAGTTACGGTCGTTTGGACACCGGAATCACCCTTTTTCGAGTCAGTATGATTTAGTTATGATTTTTCTCGTGCAAGTGCGCAGGTTTAGTGATTTCCAACATTTTAACTTTAAATCTTGTGATGAAATGTTGTAGTCTTTTGGTGCTCATTAGAAATCTTTATTTTATATTTATTTTTATTTTTATATCATTGAAAATCCATAAAAATATTTTATAATCAAATTCTATTATATCGAAAAAAAATGTGTTTGTACTAAATTGAATAAATATAATTTAATTTTCCAGAATTAGTTATATTCAAAATCATTCTTTAAAAGGTTTCATCTATATCGTAAAACGTCTTCAATATTAAGAAAACTAAATAATTAACCTACCAAGTGACACAAGTCAATCATTGCAAGGTACGCTTTTGTTAATTAAACGAGACTCTCCGCTAAACTCTGTCTAATCCTCAATAATAACACTTTTGTTCTTACATGGAATCACTTTACTAAATATTCCGAATACCGTTAAAAGTAAGAGTTTTCTAATTCAAGTGGACCTCATAACAAAGACTCGTAATTATAATTCAATGTACCTGATAAATCAATCACTTGATATTATCTTTTAATCTCATTGATAAACTTACATCGAACAAATACGTTCAAGTAAAGTATTATTCACTAACTACTGTGATAGCATTTCTATGTTCATAAAATAGATCTCGTAGCTTATATTCATATCAACTAATTCGTTCAATGCTTTCAAGTCACATAATAAACTCATAATCTATTTTTGTATCACCAAGCTCTTAAATGTTTTATCAATATTTCTTAGCTTAAAAAAAAAATACACATATGTACATACACATACATTTCTATTTACACATTTTTGTTCATGAATCGTCAGACATGGTCAAAGGGTAATTGATTACATGAATATAGTTTTCAAACTTTTCGAGAC
Organism: Rutidosis leptorrhynchoides; assembly: GCF_046630445.1. Classification (NCBI taxonomy): domain Eukaryota; kingdom Viridiplantae; phylum Streptophyta; class Magnoliopsida; order Asterales; family Asteraceae; genus Rutidosis; species Rutidosis leptorrhynchoides. The sequence continues at coordinate 515,935,063 of NC_092334.1, forward strand.
TCAACATTACAGATTTTGCTTATCGTGTCGGATACATATAAAGATTAAAGTTTAAATTTGATCGGAAATTTCCGGGTCACTACAGTACCTACCCGTTAAAAGAAATTTCGTCCCGAAATTTGATAGAGGTCGTCATAGCTAATAGTAAGAATGTTATTATGACGAATATAAGCTGATACATAGAGTTTTATCATGATTAAGAAGTACGGATAAAATAATTCGATTTCTCGAAGCGTATGAGTGAAGCTATCGTAAAAGAGCGAAATGAGTAAATGTAGATTTGTTTTAACTGATGACGTAGCTATGATTGATTTCCGGAATTTAAGGGATTTAAAGAAAATTTTCGTAATAAGATTTGGTTCTTCGGCGACTTAGGAAATCAGGATCTTCTTTGAGTAAATGTAATAATCTGTTCCGATTGCTCTGTCGGATATTTTTTTCTATAAATCCACCCTCTTTGTTTCCTTACAACTCACACCTTCTATTCTTTCTCCTCAGTTCATACTTTAAAACATTCTTCAATATGCTCCATCCCATTTTGATCCTTGATATACTCTTAATTTTTACATCTGTCATCCTTCTCTTTCATCTACCACCGGAAGATTTTATTTACTTCTACTATTATCTTGGGGTTATAGTGTTATTAATTTTTCCGTGCCTTTACGTGGCAATACGTATTGATATGCACGGTTTGTAGCTTCAGGGTGGTTGTTGAGTTTTATATCTTCCCTTATATTTCGATGCCCCTGCATCTGTCTTCTATAATCATTGTCACCCATAATTAATATTCTCTTTTATTTGCTGCGGTTTATGCTCTAATTTCTAGTTTGGAGCTTCATTCTTTCGTTTCCTCTTCCCGTCCTCGAGTCAAGCGAGTAATGGTCCAGAATTTGCAGTTATGAATTTCGGAATGAACATAGTTAATGTTCTAAGAAGGAAATCTTAATGATGCGATTTTGACTTGTCAAATTACCAGAATATCCTGTAAAAGATCGAATCATCAAGAAATATTTTCTTGCTATGTTTAAGGATTAGATCGAATGTAAGAGTCGTGTAAATGGCACATGATGATGGTGCTGTGAATCATCACATCCCATTAGAAACTTAACATGACCTACTGTAATATAATGACGTTGATCAAGTGTCATTATATTATATTAACTCATGTATCAGTTCCCAACACTACTTCAAAAACATTCATATTCGAATTTTTCAGTATTTAGAAACTAACACAGTTTCTTTTTATGTTGCAGATATTACAGAGAGATAATTGATTTCAAATGAGAATGCTTATGAAAATATCTTCAGAATTATCAAGGATATTTATAATGAAAGATACTATGATATCTTAGAATATTCAAGATATGATGATGATGAAGAATATTTGTCTGTGGAGATTTAGAATAAGAAATAAGGTGTTCGCTAACGAGTTCAGCAGGCACTGAATCATTTGGATCCTTTGAAGGCAGATTCAGTCTCTGTGATTTGTCCATGGCTTCCTTCATACTTTGCTCAATCCATTTTTCAGTACCAAATCCTTTCTTTTTCTGAGCTTTACCAACTCACTATCTTTTATCATCAAACTTTTGACCGTTTAAACCATCTACCATTTTTATGTTTCCTCTGCATTTAATGCAATAATATCTGAATCTCTGGTTATCAATCTGAGGTGGGTTCAGAAGAATCGTGTTTTAGATGATTAAACGCTGGTGGTAATATGGTGGAATATGAAAGGTTCCCCAGTAATAATGACGAAAGGGCAACGTATCTATCAGGGTTATAATAAGACTGGTCCGACTGAAAAAATCGAAGTTGACTTGCTGGATCCGTGACAAAATTGGCTACTTTGAAAAGGAATCGAAATGTTGTTCTTGCTAGAAGAATTCGACGCAGGTACATGTTAGATTATGACTTTGGTTTCGAGAGTTTTTCAGGTACAAAACTTCGGGTAACGTGTGGTTGGATCATCATCTCAATTGTTTATTATTTGAAGTGTCTTCTAGAATTTCAGAGGGTTTTGATTGCAGATTGTCATAGTCAATATCCAAATGATGAAATCGTCCTAAATCCCGAATGATTTCTCATATCCATCTTGTGTGTTACGATTAAAAGTGATGTGCTATCACAGTTTTGAAGTCAAAGTATAGCTTTGAAAAATATAAGGATCTAAGAGTGATGATTTTGGTTGTATCTCGAGTTGAATTCTGAAATTCCCAAAATCAGAATATGTAATTAGATTCGAATGAGTATGATTGTTTTGATTTCTATAGAAGAATGTATATTGGTTTAGTTGATGATTATTGAATCAGAATTGAAGAATGTAACATATTAATTGTGATTTTATATATCTCTCGGGTATTACCTACCCGTTAAAAAAAATTTCACAAATAATATTTTGAACAAGAATTCTCATTACAATCTTTATGAAAATATATGTGGGTATATTTTCTTCAGATGTAGTACAGATTCAATGAGTTAATATCATACTAAGCTCATTTGATTTTCGGATTGAATTAGAAATGAATTTTCTCTAAAACATTAGAGATTACATAAACTTTGCGGAGTATTTCACTAATGTAATCAATGCTTCAATATTTATATGTATTTCCTTAGTGAATCATGCTGATGCTCATGGAACTCTTGCTAACTTCGCAAGATACGAATATTGTTTTCCCGTAAATTTCGGGTATATCAAAGATGAAAGTGTATAATCAAACATGTTATTGAATGATACACTTGATTTATTATGAAATAAAATTCATTGAGTTGAAGTAGAGATTGTAGTTAACAATGATTAAATTGTTAACGAAGAATGTACATCATAGCAAATTAGTAATATGAATTAACCAGATAGTTAAGTTCCATACATAATAGCTTAGTACAGAAAGATTTATTATGGTAAAATTTTTTTTATAGAATATACATATAAATTCTTCGGAGGAACTGAGTTAATACTTCATAACTCGTTGATACAATATACTTGTTATTAATTTGTAATGGTTTCCACAGTGATTCTTGAATTGGCGAAACTTGTGAGGTTAGAGGTGCTGACGATTCTAACAATGTTGACAGCATTGACTGTGTTGGTGAGGCTATTGGTACTGCTGATGATGTTGGTAAAACAAGTCTAGCTTGTACCTTACGCACCAGTCTTGTTAGGGTTTCGGTTCTTCTCTCTATCATCTCTGTCCACTCATCTGGTTTACGGTTAAGGCTGAGATAGATAATCTCTAAAACTTTAGAGATTACCTAATTACCACAGAATGTTTCTCCGATGAAGTTATGAATCAATACTTCATCGTTTGTTGTTGTTGGTACTCCTTGGTATCTTTGGTGCGTGTGACGTTGATATCCGATATACAGATTGGGATATTGAGGTGTGTGATGCGGATGTGATTGTTGGTGGTGGTAATGATCCTGTTGATGTTAATAATGGTGGTTGATGTTGATGTCGGTGATGCTGCTGGTGCTTTTAGTATTGAGACTTGCGATGTGGATGTTACTGGCGGTACTGGTTACGCTGCTGGTGCTGCTGATGGTGTTTGTAACCTTCGCACCGTATTCTCCAAAGCCACTACCCGAGCGCGAAGCTCGTTAACTTCTTCTATTACACCGGGGTGATCATCGGTTCGGACGAGCGGATAAATATAATCAAGAATTTGGTGTAGTATATAATCGTGACGAGATACTCTGGAGATGAGAGAGAAAATGGTTTCTCGAACAGGTTCGCCGGTAAGTGCTTCAGGTTCATTGTCAATAGGGCAATTTGGTAGATGGAAAGGATCACCTTCTTCTTGTCTCCAATAATTGAGGAGGCTACGAACCCATCCCCATTTCATCCAGAATAGGTGATGACTGATTGGTTGATCTATTCCGGTCATACTGCTTTCGGAGCTGGAATGAGACTCCATATCGGAATAGCTGTCGTAATCTGAGGAATTCGAACTGGTTGAGGGATCCATCTCGTATGATCAAGGGAATGAATTTTTGATATGAAATAGATTATAGGAGTTAGATTTGATATCTTTCTATACATAATTTACATATGTATATATAATACCAAAATCCCATAAATTACGGAGAATCTTTGAAAAATGTCAGTCAAAGTTCACAGTATCAGATATGCTAAGATAAGAATTCGTCTATACACTATTATGCAATAAATGCAGGAAAGCGCGTCTAGACTTAAAAATGATAAGCAGGTAATTTTCGACACGAAATGATAAGCAAAACTTTTGACATGCAGACACGGTCGAAGTCCAGACTCACTAATGTATCCTAACGACTTATCAGTTAGACACACTAATGCAGACCTGGTTCGCTAAGACCACCGCTCTGATACCAACTGAAAGGACCCGTTCATATACATTATAAACGATTCACAATAGTTGATTACATTGCGAGGTATTTGACCTCTATATGATACATTTTACAAACATTGCATTCGTTTTTAAAAGACAATCTTTCTTTACATCGAAAATTGACATGTATGCATACCATTTCATAATATCCAAACTATAAATGACCTAATCTGTCATTTACTTAATAATAATCTTTAATGAACTTCAACGACTCGAATGCAACGTCTTTTGAAATATGTCATGAATGACTCCAAGTAATATCTTTAAAATGAGCTAATGCACAGCGGAAGATCTCTTTCAAACCTGAGAATAAACATTCTTTCAAGTGTCAACCAAAAGGTTGGTGAGTTCATTAGTTTATCATAATCATTTATTTCCATCATTTTAATAGACCACAAGAATTTCATTTCCAGTTCTCATAAATATACGTCCCATGCATAGAGACAAAAATAATCATTCAAATGGTGAACACCTGGTAACCGACATTAACAATATGCATATAAGAATATCCCCTATCATTCCGGGATCCTCCTTCGGACATGATATAAATTTCGAAGTACTAAAGCATCCGGTACTTTGGATGGGGCTTGTTGGGCCCAATAGATCTATCTTTAGGATTCGCGTCAATTAGGGTGTCTGTTCCCTAATTCTTAGATTACCAGACTTTAATAAAAAGGGGCATATTCGATTTTGATAATTCAACCATAGAATGTAGTTTCAATTACTTGTGTCTATTTCGTCAAACATTTATAAAAGCGCATGTATTCTCAGTCCCAAAAATATAAAGGGTAAAAAGGCAAATGAAACTCACCATACTGTATTTTGTAGTAAAAATACATATAACATCATTGAACAAGTGTAAGGTTGGCCTTGGATTCACGAACCTAAATTATTTATATATAATTATGTATTTGTCAATATTTGTCTAATACATTAAGTTAAGTCATAGTGTACCACAATCCTAATGCTCGAGTCTAGTATGCAAAGGTCGACAAAAATTAGTTTAACTCCAAATGATTTCAAAACTTTATAAATGTTTTATTATATAATTTAAATATCGTCGTTTTATATTTTTAAAATATTTTTTTTTTAAAGATTTAATAAAGTAAATAATATAATTCGTTTATAAATAAAATTTTATATTAAAATATACTTTTATATATCTTAAGTAATAAAACTTATAAAGTTCATTTAATATCATAAAAATACTGCGATAGATTCTATTAAGGTAGTTGTTGTTGTAGTTGCTGTTGTTGTTGCTGTTGTTGTTGTTGTTGGGCCGTTTGTTGTAGTTGCGATTGATGTTGCGATTGTTGGGATAATTGTTGCGATTATTGTTGTAATTGCTGTTGTTGTTGTATTGGTGATTCTTATCACCGTTTTCCTCCCACTTTCTTTTGACTTGCTTCACATTGGCCTCTTCAGCAGTCTGTTCTTTAATTCTTTCTTCAATCTGGTTCACTAGTTTGTGAGCCATTCTACATGCCTGTTGTATGGAGGCGGGCTCGTGTGAACTTATATCTTCTTGGATTCTTTCTGGTAATCCTTTCACAAACGCGTCGATCTTCTCTTCCTCATCTTCGAACGCTCCCGGACACAATAGGCACAATTCTATGAATCGTCTTTCGTATGTGGTAATATCAAATCCTTGGGTTCGTAACCCTCTAAGTTCTGTCTTGAGCTTATTGACCTCGGTTCTGGGACGGTACTTCTCGTTCATCAAGTGCTTGAATGCTGACCACGGTAGTGCGTATGCATCATCTTGTCCCACTTGCTCTAGATAGGTATTCCACCATGTTAACGCAGAACCTGTGAAGGTATGCGTAGCGTACTTCACTTTGTCCTCTTCAGTACACTTACTTATGGCAAACACCGATTCGACCTTCTCTGTCCACCGTTTCAATCCGACCGGTCCTTCGGTTCCATCAAATTCTAAAGGTTTGCAGGCAGTGAATTCTTTGTAGGTGCATCCTACACGATTTCCTGTACTGCTAGATCCAAGGTTATTGTTGGTATGTAGCGCAGCCTGTACTGCAGCTATGTTTGAAGCTAGAAAAGTACGGAATTCCTCTTCATTCATATTCACGGTGTGTCGAGTAGTCGGTGCCATTTCCTTCAAAATAATCAAATGGAACAAGTTAATCATACAAAATATTAAGAGTAGTTAATAGTATTTCGTAGCATAATATGAACTCATTTATAAAAGCTTTTTCTTCATATTAGCGTTTTATAAGTTTAAATTCGGGTAGTACCTACCCGTTAAGTTCATACTTAGTAGCTAATATACAATTCAACTACTACAATTCTATATGAAAAACTGATTATAATAATATTTCGCGTTCAAACTTTTACACAATATTTTACAAACTTACAATACCGCTTATTTTACATATAGCATGAAATATAGCACATAATAAATTTGATACAAGATGGTTGTGAAGATAATTCTAGCTAGTACACAAGTCGTTCAGCAAAGGCAATAAAGACACGTAATTCATACATCCAGAAATAAGTCATGCATTCTGGTTTTACTAGGATTACTTCCCATCCTTGGTCTTGTGGAATATAACCGTTATAGCCGTTGATAAGACAGCGTGTTGTAACGTCGTCAAAGGGACGAGGGTTACATAATGTCCAACAGTCCCGTAACAATCTAAAAACCTCATTTCTTACCCCAGTTACCGACTCCGTCACTTGTGGGAACGTTTTGTTTAATAGTTGTAGCCCGATGTTCTTGTTCTCACTTTGGTGAGAAGCGAACATTACTAATCCGTAAGCATAACATGCTTCTTTATGTTGCATGTTAGCCGCTTTTTCTAAATCACGAAGTCCAATATTTGGATATATTGAGTCAAAATAATTTCTTAACCCATTGCGTAAAATAGCATTTGGGTTCCCCGCAATATATGCGTCAAAGTATACACATCGTAACTTATGGATTTCCCAATGTGATATCCCCCATCTTTCGAACGAAAGCCTTTTATAAACCAAGGCATTCTTAGAACGTTCTTCGAATGTCTTACAAACTGATCTCGCCTTAAATAGTTGTGCGGAAGAATTCTGACCGACTCTAGACAAGATTTCATCAATCATGTCTCCGGGTAGGTCTCTTAAAATATTGGGTTGTCTATCCATTTTGTGTTTTTATACTGTAAAATAGACAAGAGTTAGATTCATAAAAAAATACTTATTAATACAAGCAATTTTTACATATATCATAAAGCATAAGCACACTATATTACATATATTACACCACACGAATACAACTATCTTATTCCGACTCGCTCGTTTCTTCTTCTTCAGTTTTGGTTCGTTTTGCCAAGTTTCTAGGGATATATGATGTTCCCCTAATACGAGCTGTCGTTTTCCACAACGGTTTAGAAAAACCTGGTGGTTTAGAGGTTCCCGGGTCATTGTTACAACTTAAGGACTTCGGGGGTTGACGATACATATAAAGTTCATCGGGGTTGGAATTAGATTTCTCTATTTTTATGCCCTTTCCCTTATTATTTTCTTTTGCCTTTTTAAATTCAGTTGGGGTAATTTCTATAACATCATCGAAATTCTCGTCGGAATCCGATTCATAGGAGAATTGGTAATCCTCCCAATATTTTGCTTCCTTGGTGGAAACACCATTGACCATAATTAACCTTGGTCGGTTGGTTGAGGATTTTCTTTTACTTAACCGTTTTATTATTTCCCCCACCGGTTCTATTTCTTCATCCGGTTCCGATTCTTCTTCCGGTTCCGATTCTTCTTCCGGTTCCGACTCTTCTTCCGGTTCCTCTTCGGGAACTTGTGAATCAGTCCACGAATCATTCCAATTTACATTTGACTCTTCATTATTATTAGGTGAGTCAATGGGACTTATTCTAGAGGTTGATCTATCACATAATATCAAACGCGTTAAGAGATTAATATATCACATAATATTTACATGTTAAAAATATATAGTTTCCAACAAAATTTGTTAAGCAATCATTTTTCAAGTAAACACGGTCGAAGTCCAGACTCACTAATGCATCCTAACAAACTCGATAAGACACACTAATGCAAAATTTTGGTTCTCTAAGGCCAACGCTCGGATACCAACTGAAATGTCCCGTTCTTATTGATTAAAAACGTTCCATATTAATTGATTTCGTTGCGAGGTTTTGACCTCTATATGAGACGTTTTTCAAAGACTGCATTCATTTTAAAACAAACCATAACCTTTATTTCATCAATAAAGGTTTAAAAAGCTTTACGTAGATTATCAAATAATGATAATCTAAAATATCCTGTTTACACACGACCATTACATAATGGTTTACAATACAAATATGTTACAACAAAATAAGTTTCTTGAATGCAGTTTTTACACAATATCATACAAGCATGGACTCCAAATCTAGTCCTTATTTAAGTATGCGATAGCGGAAGCTCTTAATAATCACCTGAGAATAAACATGCTTAAAACGTCAACAAAAATGTTGGTGAGTTATAGGTTTAACCTATATATATCAAATCATAATAATAGACCACAAGATTTCATATTTCAATACACATCCCATACATAGAGATAAAAGTCATTCATATGGTGAACACCTGGTAACCGACATTAACAAGATGCATATATAAGAATATCCCCATCATTCCGGGACACCCTTCGGATATGATATAAATTTCGAAGTACTAAAGCATCCGGTACTTTGGATGGAGTTTGTTAGGCCCAATAGATCTATCTTTAGGATTCGCGTCAATTAGGGTGTCTGTTCCCTAATTCTTAGATTACCAGACTTAATAAAAAGGGGCATATTCGATTTCGATAATTCAACCATAGAATGTAGTTTCACGTACTTGTGTCTATTTTGTAAATCATTTATAAAACCTGCATGTATTCTCATCCCAAAAATATTAGATTTTAAAAGTGGGACTATAACTCACTTTCACAGATTTTTACTTCGTCGGGAAGTAAGACTTGGCCACTGGTTGATTCACGAACCTATAACAATATATACATATATATCAAGGTATGTTCAAAATATATTTACAACACTTTTAATATATTTTGATGTTTTAAGTTTATTAAGTCAGCTGTCCTCGTTAGTAACCTACAACTAGTTGTCCACAGTTAGATGTACAGAAATAAATCGATAAATATTATCTTGAATCAATCCACGACCCAGTGTATACGTATCTCAGTATTGATCACAACTCAAACTATATATATTTTGGAATCAACCTCAACCCTGTATAGCTAACTCCAACATTCACATATAGAGTGTCTATGGTTGTTCCGAAATATATATAGATGTGTCGACATGATAGGTCGAAACATTGTATACGTGTCTATGGTATCTCAAGATTACATAATATACAATACAAGTTGATTAAGTTATAGTTGGAATAGATTTGTTACCAATTTTCACGTAGCTAAAATGAGAAAAATTATCCAATCTTGTTTTACCCATAACTTCTTCATTTTAAATCCGTTTTGAGTGAATCAAATTGCTATGGTTTCATATTGAACTCTATTTTATGAATCTAAACAGAAAAAGTATAGGTTTATAGTCGGAAAAATAAGTTACAAGTCGTTTTTGCAAAGGTAGTCATCTCAGTCGAAAGAACGACGTCTAGATGACCATTTTAGAAAACATACTTCCACTTTGAGTTTAACCATAATTTTTGGATATAGTTTCATGTTCATAATAAAAATAATTTTCTCAGAATAACAACTTTTAAATCAAAGTTTATCATAGTTTTTAATTAACTAACCCAAAACAGCCCGCGGTGTTACTACGACGGCGTAAATCCGATTTTACGGTGTTTTTCCTGTTTTCAGGTTTTAAATCATTAAGTTAGCATATCATATAGATGTAGAATATGTGTTTAGTTGATTTTAAAAGTCAAGTTAGAAGGATTAACTTTTGTTTGCGAACAAGTTTAGAATTAACTAAACTATGTTCTAGTGATTACAAGTTTAAACCTTCGAATAAGATAGCTTTATATGTATGAATCGAATGATGTTATGAACATTATTACTACCTTAAGTTCCTTGGATAAACCTACTGGAAAAGAGAAAAATGGATCTAGCTTCAACGGATCCTTGGATGGCTCGAAGTTCTTGAAGCAGAATCATGACACGAAAACAAGTTCAAGTAAGATCATCACTTGAAATAAGATTGTTATAGTTATAGAAATTGAACCAAAGTTTGAATATGATTATTACCTTGTATTAGAATGATAACCTACTGTAAGAAACAAAGATTTCTTGAGGTTGGATGATCACCTTACAAGATTGGAAGTGAGCTAGCAAACTTGAAAGTATTCTTGATTTTATGTAACTAGAACTTGTAGAATTTATGAAGAACACTTAGAACTTGAAGATAGAACTTGAGAGAGATCAATTAGATGAAGAAAATTGAAGAATGAAAGTGTTTGTAGGTGTTTTTAGTCGTTGGTGTATGGATTAGATATAAAGGATATGTAATTTTGTTTTCATGTAAATAAGTCATGAATGATTACTCATATTTTTGTAATTTTATGAGATATTTCATGCTAGTTGCCAAATGATGGTTCCCACATGTGTAAGGTGACTCACATGGGCTGCTAAGAGCTGATCATTGGAGTGTATATACCAATAGTACATACATCTAAAAGCTGTGTATTGTACGAGTACGAATACGGGTGCATACGAGTAGAATTGTTGATGAAACTGAACGAGGATGTAATTGTAAGCATTTTTGTTAAGTAGAAGTATTTTGATAAGTGTATTGAAGTCTTTCAAAAGTGTATAAATACATATTAAAAAACTACATGTATATACATTTTAACTGAGTCGTTAAGTCATCGTTAGTCGTTACATGTAAGTGTTGTTTTGAAACCTTTAGGTTAACGATCTTGTTAAATGTTGTTAACCCAATGTTTATAATATCAAATGAGATTTTAAATTATTATATTATCATGATAGTATCATGTATGAATATCTCTTAATATGATATATATACATTAAATGTCTTTACAACGATAATCGTTACATATATGTCTCGTTTAAAAATCATTAAGTTAGTAGTCTTGTTTTTACATATGTAGTTCATTATTAATATACTTAATGATATGTTTACTTATCATAGTATCATGTTAACTATATATATATCCATATATATGTCATCATATAGTTTTTACAAGTTTTAACGTTCGTGAATCACCGGTCAACTTGGGTGGTCAATTGTCTATATGAAACATATTTCAATTAATCAAGTCTTAACAAGTTTGATTGCTTAACATGTTGGAAACATTTAATCATGTAAATATCAATCTCAATTAATATATATAAACATGGAAAAGTTCGGGTCACTACATTATATATCTGTTTTAGTCCCGAATTAAATTCTTTTAACCGATCTACATCTGTCTTTCCTCTTCTTCCTAATCATCATCTTAACCTAATCCTAATCATCATCCTAATCTTAATCATAATCATTATCTACCATTATTTAATATAATATTGATGTTATGCGAGGTGTATACAAAATAGTTATATATTTACTACGAAAAACTATTAAATACGATACAATTTTACACAAGATATTTATTTATTTATAGAATGGATATACCTAAACCTTGCTACAACACTTATAGGTAGTGTACCTAATCGTACAGTAGTGTAGTTTTTAGTAAGTCCAGTTCGTCCACAGGGAACTCGCCAAGTTTAACGCTATATTTTTAAAACTATATTTGTAGATATATAAATATATATAAGTAGTATTATTATTATAAAAGGGGGTTTTTACCGTTTAATGACCGGTTTGTCGATTTTAAAACTTAAGTCACAGTTAAAACCTAATGTAAAATATTAAAAATAAATATAACTTAATTTTAAGTGTAAAGTAAATAACGATAATGAAATTGCGATAAATGATAATGCGATAAATAAAATGATGATAAATAAAATTGCGATAATTAAAAAGTACGATAATTAAAAAGTACAATAATTAAAAGTGCATTTAAATAAAATGACAGTAAATAAAAGTGCGATAATTAAAAGTGCAATTAAATATGAAATAAAGGAATTATGCTTATTTAAACTTCCGTAATCATGATGTTCGACGTGTTGTTTTTAGTTTAGTACCATGGGTTAATTGTCCTTTGTCCTGGATTATTTGATATGTCCATACGGTTTTATCCATAATAGTCCATCAGTCATAAATATAAAGTGCGAGAGTCTTCGTCAAATTATCCTTATACCCGAAGTCAAATATTCCAACTAATTGGGGATTCGAATGGTAACAAGGCCTTAATACTTTGTTTAATGAATACACCAGGTTATCGACTGCGTGTAATCCAAGGTTTTATTACTTTGTTAACAATTACACCAATTACCCTTGAATGTAATTCACCCCTATTTCAACTAGTCCATTAACTATTAATCCAGTTCCGTGTCCGGTAAAATGAACAATTATTGGTATTTATAGATATCCCGCCCACCGTACCCAGTCAAGCGTATGTGGTTATATATAAATACGTCAAATTATAAGTCTATATATTAAATTAACGAGGTATCATTTAGTTAATATAAAGCCCATTAATAGCCCATATGTGATAACCCGGAAATTTCCAACCAAATTTAAACTTTAATCTTTATATGTTTCCGACACGATAAGCAATATTTGTTAAGTTAAATTTCAAGAATTTTAAACTATGTTCATACATTCATTCAACCTCGACCAAGTTCCAACGATTCACGAACCATTAAACGAATATGATTATATATGTATATGTTATATATATTATAACTTGAAACGTAAACAAAATATTAGATTAAATACTTTATATGATTGTATCTGTTTCAAAATGTTTATCAATGGAATTAGAAGATAAGATCAAATGATTGAATTATCAGATATATTGAATTATGATTACAAGTCTCTGTTGAAAGGCCCACGTTGATTTGAGAAATCTTTCCATTTTAACAATATTCGGAAAATGGTAAAGTGATTTATAAATAAGAACAAATTGTCAATCATTGAGAACTAGATAAAGGATAGTGAAAGATTGAATCTCATAAAGACTCGATTGATCTATTTAGTTTCAAACGTACAAAAACGTTTTCAGTTTAAAAAGAACTTTATTATTAAAACGTATATAACTTTTATAAATATCTAGAACCACTTTTGACAACTCATTACTTAACTAGTATGATAAAGATAACGATATTTATATTTTATTTTATTAAATATATATAACGATTTAAATTAATATTATATATATTTATACACGTATTATACGTACATAGTTTTATACTTTTACTATACTTAAACTATACCTTTACTTTATTTTTACTTTACTTTAACTTTAATAATTCACTTTAATAATTCATACTTTAATAATTCACTTTAATAATTCATACTTTAATAATTCACTTTAATAATTCATACTTTAATAATTCACTTTAATAATTCACTTTAATAATTCATACTTTAATAATTCACTTTAATAATTCAAAAATCTATTATAAATAGAATTCAATTGGTTTCATTATTTCATAGAAACTTGAAAATATTTTTCTCTAAAGTCTCTCAATCGATTTACATATATATTTACTCCGTATTATTTCAAGATATTATTAGTATACATAAAATATTACGACGGAGTGCTGTCCGAGTGGTTTCGAAATTGTTTTTCGAGTAGGATAGGATTAAGGAAATTATGGGTTATAGCTATGGAGGTGATTGAGTATGGTTCATGGGTATGCTCGTGAGGTCAATATAATGTTTATCATTTCCGTTGCGTCTACGTACCTTTCCTGCAATATTGAATCTCAATATTGATACGTGAGTACTCATAATTTAACTTTTACATACTAATAGTGTATCCCTGACTAGTGCTCGAGTATTTAGGATTATGCATGCTTGTACTTTTGATATTGCCCTTAGACAGGTTAGGTTGAATCTTGAATTAGTTACACTTGCGGTTGAGATAAGGTATAAGATATGCATGTCCTTGGAAAGCTAGCGAAAAATTAAGAACTTTTCCTTTAGATATCGAATGGTTTCGATGAACGGATTAGAAGTTATAATCAATTGAATTTTTGATATTTTTATTAAAAATGATTATTATTATCGTCATTTTTATCGTCGTTCTAGTTTTATCTTATTATTATGATTATTATTATCTTTATCAATAAAAGGGATTTATCATTAAAAATTGTTATTTTTTTTATTATTACTATCGTTATTATCGTTAAAGTTATAATTAGTATTATTATTATTATCCAATTATTATTATTATTATTATTATCATTATTAATATATATATCATTATTTAAAAATGGTTATTGTTATTGTTATTATTATTATTATTACTATATTATCATTAAGATAATTATTAGTATTATCGTTAATAATGTTATAGTAACTATCATTATTAATATTAGTGTAATTAAAACAAATATTTGTAACACCTAATTATTTTGATTACTATTATTATCATTATTATGAACACGATATAAAAGACGATTAAAAGCTATTAAACGAAACGATTAGGAAATAATGAGTAAGAGTATCATGATGAAATTAAAATATTATAAGATATTGATTTAGATAAAATTATCGTTCTTATTATTTTTATCATTACTATTATTATTAAAAGTATCGTTAGTATTAAAACTATCATTTTAACAAAAATTATCATTTTAATAGAAATGTCATTGTTACTATAAAATATCATTATTATTATTATTTTAAATAGAATTATTATTTTAAAGATAATATTAAAAATTATCGTAAATATTAAAGTTATCATAATTAGAATTATCGTTTTATCAAAATATCATCTTAGTAATTATAAATATTGATATTTTTATAATAATAATTATTATTACAAAATAATACAACTTTTGCTTACTATCATTATAGATATTATTTTATCAAATAAATATGTGATACAAACATATTTTACTACGTGTAATAACTTACTTTAATAATACCTATCATATTATCTTTATGATATTAAATGAACCCTATAAATTTTATTACTTAATATATATAAAAGTATATTTTATTATATAAATTTAATATAAAATTTTATTTATTAATAAATAAATTATATTATTTACTCTAATAAATCTTTTAAAAAATATTTAAAAATATAAAATGACGATATTTAAACTATATATTAATCATGTATAGATTTTTGGAAATTATTTTGAGTCAAATTTACTTTTGTTGACTTTTGCATATTAGTCTCGAGCATTAGGATTGTGGTACACTATGACTTGACCTAATTTGTTAGACAAATATTGACAAACACATAAATATATATATAATTAATTTAGGTTCATGAATCTGAGGCCAACCTTGCACTTGTTCAATGACGTTATATGTATTTTTACTACGAAATACAGTATGGTGAGTTTCATTTGCCTTTTTACCCTTTATATTTTTGGGACTGAGAATACATGTGCTTTTATAAATGTTTGACGAAATAGACACAAGTAATTGAAACTACATTCTATGGTTGAATTATCGAAATCAAATATGCCCCTTTTTATTAAAGTCTGATAATCTAAGAATTAGGGAACAGACACCCTAATTGACGCGAATCCTAAAGATAGATCTATTGGGCCTAACAAACCCCATCCAAAGTACCGGATGCTTTAGTACTTCGAAATTTATATCATGTCCGAAGGAGGATCCCGGAATGATAGGGGATATTCTTATATGTATCTAGTTAATGTCGGTTACCAGGTGTTCACCATATGAATGATCATTTTTGTCTCTATGCATGGGACGTATATTTATGAGAACTGGAAATGAAATTCTCGTGGTCTATTAAAATGATGGAAATAAATGATTATGATAAACTAATGAACTCACCAACCTTTTGGTTGACACTTTAAAGCATGTTTATTCTCAGGTGTTAAAGAAATCTTCCGCTGTGCATTTGCTCATTTTAAAGATATTACTTGGAGTCTTTCATAGCATATTTCAAAGAACGTTGCATTCGAGTCATTGAGTTCATCAAAGATTATTATTAAATAAATTTATAGTTGGATAGTGGATATTATGAAATGGTATGCATGTCTGTCAATTTTCGATGTAAAGAAAATTTGTCTTTTAAAAACGAATGCAATGTTTGTAAAATGTATCATATAGAGGTCAAATACCTCGCAATGTAATCAACTATTGTGAATCGTTTATAATGTATATGAACGGGTCCTTTCACCATAGTCTAATTTCCACAAGTGTCGTTCTTTTATCCAAACCCCAATTATGGTACAAAGCCCAATTACCCAATTTTAATATTTAGCCCAACATCACGATTACTTCGGCTTAAATAAGCATAATAATAACTTAGCTACGAGACATTAATTTAAAAAGGTTAAACATAACTTATAATGATTACAAATAGCGTAGCGTTACACGGACAGAATTTCGACTTACACCCTTACAACATTCGCTAACATACCCTTATTATTAAAATTAAAATTAAAATTAAAATTATAATATAAATATATATATATATATATATATATATATATATATATATATATATATATATATATATATATATTACGTGAGATAGAGAGATAGATGGTTTGTTCGATCACCAAACTGCGAATTTATAGGGGTGTGGCCAGAAAAAGTGACCATGCGATCGCATGGAAATTGCACTTCCAGGCCATGCGATCGCATGGCCTGCTTTTCCAGCTCACATGATTTTGTTTACTTCTTGCCGACGGTTTAATAAATAAATATAATATATAAATAATTTTAAGAATTATTTAAATATTATATTATATTTATGTGCATAGTTGACTTGTAATTTTTGCTCCGTTGCGTCGCGCTTGAGAGTTGACTCTGGTCCCGGTTCCGGATTTTCGAACGCCTTTTCGTACAATTTAATATCTTGTATTTTGCATTTTGCGTCTTGTACTCTTGTAATTTTGAGACGTTTCTCACCAATAATTTGAACCACTTTGATTGTACTTTGTACTTTTTAGCTTTTTGGTCGTTTGCTTCTTTAAATCGTCGAATCTGTCTTTTGTCTTCACCTTTTATTATTTAAACGAATATCACTTGTAAATAGAACAATTGCAACCAAAAGCTTGTCTTTTTTGAGGGATAATGCTATGAAATATATGTTCGTTTTTAGCATTATCAAATATTCCCACACTTGAGCGTCGCTTGTCCTCAAGCAATATAGTCTTGAAATACAAATACTAGAATCACTTTTTTATTCTTCACACTTTGTACATCAGTGATTTCTATACGGCGGTATGAACAATGGTAGTAACGTTGTGGTTTACAGTCCCATATGACTATGAAAATTTAGATCCTTAAGGAAATTGGATCTTTATGAAAATATTTGATCTTTTGAAAATTAAATCTAGCTTTTACCCTAGATAAGTTTTCCGGAATAACCCTTCACCGGTGTTTGCAAATTGTTTTTGTGGGTTTTGTGGGTTTCAGATTTGAAAATTTTAGCTCAAAACTTATGGTTTTGTGTCACCCACTTGCTAACCTTGTATTGGGAAAGCAACACGTCCAATATACTTGCTCCGTATATTACCTTTCGGTAAACTACCGTCCGGTTGTAAAGGAAAGCGTTGAACAAGCAACTGTTAAGGCAATGTCCCCTGATATGCTTTTAATTATGGTCTATATCGTGTCGGATGCAATTACTATCCTTTGTAGGAGCAATAGTAAAGCTCACCCTATAGTTTTTCGGTCTGGCACAGGGTCCTGTCTTTGACCATGCTATGCAACCACCGTTCTTACAGTTGACACCCGATTTGGTTCAGGTGACCTAATGAATTCTAGGTGAATTCCTAGGATTTTACGTTCAATGATAATGAACGCATTAAAAATGGGTTTTTCAGAAAACAAATCGGTTTGTAATTTTGATCAAAATATTTTCTCGTTCAAGCTCGAGTTTAGATATCATCGAATTCCATGAGTTTGTAATTCTCAATCTTTAAGGTCAATCTCTAGGATTGAGTAATATCAGTCTTAAAAGCTAATTTTTGATCTTTAAAGGAGATTATCCTTTCTGGGGATCTGATTCATTAGTCTTATCAAGCTAATTTGCACGGCGCCCTCCCCATTTTACCAGACAGATTCTCTCATGGTTAGGATAAGTCTAACCACTTGGCGACTCTGTTTGATGCTGAGGTCCGTGGATTTCCAACTGATTTTTGAGAAAACTTTTCAAGGTTTTTCGTAGACTCTACAACTGGTCTAGATGACAACTTCCTGACCTAAATCAAGAAGCGCGTGTCTTTTTCGGAAGACTTTACTTCCTTTTAATGATGGAATTGATTCATCGTGTAGATCCATCTTTTCTTTCAAATATATTATAAGAAATTTGGGTAAAACTGATAAAATTGTCCAAAACAAAAGTATCTACAGTTATTTGTACAAAAATATGTGATATATGTTTTAAATAACTTGGTAAATTTTCCCACACTTGGCTTTTATTTTCCTTTCTTTGCCTTTTTATTGTCCTCTATTCCATTTTAAATGAATTCTAACATTTTGGATTGTTTCTCAATTTATGTCCTTTCCGAGGTAATAATAATTTCGGTGTTAACACCTAGTTTTACCGTTCATAAATATGTATAAACATAATTTTGAATTCATTTATTTGAAAATTTTGAAAAATTTTACTAGAATTAGGTAGTCAGTATATAAGACTAGGGCTGTTCTTTATTATCAGAGAGCACTAGATTCTAATACAACTACTGCGTTACTAGTATTTTTAATGGTAACCAAGTGTATAAGTTAAAATTTTAAAAAATCTGAAAGAATTTAATCCCTTCCCACACTTAAGATCTTGCAATGCCCTCATTTGCAAGAAATCAGTAACAATTTAAATTATTGAGGGTGATTAGCGTAGAAAAATGATTAAATTTTACCAAAGTTTCCAAACATATTGGCGTTTATTTGCTGAATGATAAATGGTGCACATCATTTGTTCATTCCGTCTTGTTGTTACATCACATTTGTTTTTTGTTTTGTCGTCAAAATTAGTAGCTTTTGCTGAACTTAATGCCAGTCTTTGAAAATGCGTTGTTTTACCCTGTTGTGTATATGAAATAAAATACATACAATACAAATATAAACATGCATGGTAATTTGAAATGGGACTTAAAATCCCACTTTCAAATTAAATATGAAATATTAGTACAACATAATAAAAATATTAAACATTACAATAAAAGTAGCATAATATTATATGTTTAAACATAAATAAATAGAAATAATAAAAAGATAAAAATCATAGAAATCACCAACGGGAACTGTATCAATCTGGATAGGGGTTCCAGTTCATGTCGTCGGTCGGGTTCCATGGTTGGTGATAGGTGTACTGATAGGCATGGTTAGGGTCGTAGAGAGTATATGGTGGTCTCATCTCGGGCTGGTGTGGAGGATAGTAAGCGGGTCTGGTCGGTACGTAGTGATCCTGAGGTGATAGCCGACTCATGATCTGACGCTGATGATAGTCCCATCTATCATGCTGTCGTTGCCTAGAATGCTCGTACTCATTCCGGGCTTGCCACTACTAGTATCGATTATGTCTATCCTGGTTTGTCATTTCTACCTCATCTATACGCTGGTAGACGTCAGTCATAGCCTCCCTAATGACATCTCTAATGTCATCCGCTTCCTCCATTTCCTCATCTGAACCTCTCTCTACCTGTGGATGACGACCAACATAGGGTACTGCCTGATTGCGTCTGATTTTCAATACCTTAGCACCCTGATAGACCTTCAATCCTAAGGTATCATCCTGTTCCCTACATACCAAGAGTGGACCCCCTTGATCTCTATCTACACCCAAATACTCTCCAATGAGAGTAACAAAAATACCTACTCCTATTATTCCCCCTTCCTGTATTCCTTCCACTATCTTAGACAAATAAAAACCAACACAGTAGGGGATATTAACAAAGCCTCTTGGGTCTCGAATACACTTAAGGTAGAATAAATCATGTAAGGTCATTTTCTCCTTGTTGTGACCTCTCTGTGTAATCGAGTTAGCTAGAAATCTATGAATTATACGAAGCTCGGCTCTGTGAATATGTAAGTAGGTGTGTGTTCCTGCCCGCCTAAAAACATTATAATCTGACATACGCCTCCAGACGGCGTTAGCATCAAAATTCCTATCTACCCTTTCACCATGATAAATCAAATTCATACAATCGGGTAGTAGTAATTCAGCGGGCGTATATATCTGTAAAGCCCTGGCCATGTCCAGCATGGACAACCTGTACATCCTACGGCCAAGTATAAATCTAAAAAAACTTCTATCATCTAATCTAACTACATCCGCATTTAACTCTATAGTACTCATAAGCTCAACGCACCATTCCTTATATACAGGCCTACGAATGGTGAATAAACGTTCCCAATCGGGAAAAGAAGAGCTGCTATACCTTTGGATCAAATGCTGTCTAACTGAGTTAGCAAGTTGGACCCTTTCCAAAGGCTCCCAATCGATTACCCTTGGCACTTCTACATTTTTCGTTACCAGTTTGAATTTGTTACTTTGATATGTCGGGTAATCTCTCCAACTTCGATCAAACCTCAGATTAGGATGCAACTGTTCTTCATGAATCGTTGGGTGTTGTACTATCGGATGCATCAGAAATACTACGTAGGCATCAATATATTCTTGATGTGGATCATAATAAGGTACGTGTTGATCAGGTTGTTGTTGTTGTTCCTGTTCAGGTTCATATTGCATTTCTGGTTCAGGTTCTGGAGCAGGTTGTCTAGATGATGATGATGCACCATCAGTATTGGTAAATCTCTACAAAATACATTAAACACAAAATTTGTGCATCCAAATATGCATTAGTGTTAGCAAAATAACAAATTAACACAATTACAATAACATGTTTAATCAAAATTAAACTTATACACATTTTCACAATTTTTACAATTCTACACTTTTTCAAATAAGCATATATGAAAATGTTTACAAAGTTCATAAGCATTCAACTCAAATAACATGTTAAAATAACCATTACTAGCAATTAAACAAGTTTCAAATGGCATTTACATCAATTTAGTCAAGTTCATGAATTTTATACCTAAAAAGTCCACTTTAATTCTCAAAAATCATGTTTAGGATCAAAGTTTGGATCATTTATGTAATGACCCGAAATTTTCTGACCAAATTATACTTATGAGATTAATATTTACATAAATTAAACCATACCAACATGATAAGCAATCCAAATTGTTGAGACTTGTGTTTTTGAAAAGAGTTTTACACAACGTTTGACCGTCCAATATGACCGATGATATCACGAACTATATAACATATGATAATTATACGTTTGTGTATATATATGTATTTATATATATTTAACATGATCTAAGGATGGTTTAACATCTCATTGTGTACTAATGACAATGAGTTATAAGTATATTTTGAAACTACTAACTTAAGTTTTCAAAACGATAACTATACGTAACATTCTTTGATATATATACTTATAATCTATAATGCTTATACATGTATCGTATATATAATGTATTTAATCACTTTTTAAGGACTTAAATACATAAAACAATATAAGTATATTCACAAAAGATAGCTATATTTGAATTCTCGTTCCGTTTCCTCAAGATTTCTATACGTATATCTAGGGTATATGTACCCGTATCATACCCAGCTTCTATACGTATTTACTATTGGTATATACACATAAAATCAACATCCTAATCAACATTATTACTGCCCTAGATATGAGGTAACTAGGATTTGTCAAGTAGTATGAATTATTAGTAAGAAAACAAAATTAGGAATCCTTTTCTTTCTTTATAAACTAAAAACGTTTTTATAAATGAACACCATTTCTTCACTCCATTTTCTCATACCTACACCCTCATTTCTCTCTCAAAATACTCCTAACTTCATACTTGATCATCTCCAAGCATTTTCCCCATCATTTAGCTTCAATTACAAGCCTTAAACACTATAAGAAAACTCTTTCAAGAACATATCAAAATAACCACCCATTTGAAGAAGTTTACTTCCAACCTTTTGATCTAACTCCACCACTCTTTGATTCCAAGATTATTTCTTATCTTTTGTAGTAACTTTGTACAAGTAACTTGAGGTAGTAACCTTGTTCATAATCTTATTCAATTCATATTCATATAGCTATCTTATTTTGTGGTATAAAATTTTAACAACAAGAACATAGTTTGAATGATTTCAAACTTGTTCGCAAACTAAATAGATCCTTCTAACTTGACTTTTAAAACACTTCAAGACCTGTAATATATCATAATGATATGCTAACCTAACAAGATATAACTTGGTTTTACAAAGAACATCTTAAAAACTGAATCTACGTCGTCGGAGTGCAACCGGGGGCTGTTTTGGGTTGCATAATTAAAAACCATCTTGAACTTTAAATTGGAAGTTCATGTTCTGGAAAAATGATATTTCTTATGAATATGTTAACACATAAAAATTTCATGGTTTAACTCAAAGTGTAAGTATTTTTAGAAAAATGATCATTAAATGTTGTTTTTATGATGGAAAATGATCACTTTCATAAGTTTCACCAAAGTTTGACCTATAACCTATGATTTCGAATACAAAATAAGGTATTTTCAGTTCATATTCTTAAAATTTGACTCGATCCAAGGAAGTGTCAAGTTGAACCAACAAAAACGGAGTTGTAATGAAGAAACTACGACTAAAACAAGATTGGGTATCCGAAGCTAGTTTAGCTACGAAAATATTTGGAGAAAAAGTAAATTAATCATATCTTTTCTAATTAATATGATATTTTATATATAATTACTTTTGATTTTATTTTATATATTTCAGGACCACCCGTAAACAACACGAGAAGATTAATCATAAGACCTCATGATTGTACGCAACACGTCATTTGACAACACGGTACTTTATGTACGCAACACGTTATTTGACAACATGGTACCATGGGCCGAGATTAATTCTGATCAATACGAATACGATGGGGTCTTTATTTATTTTATTTAAGCAACTAATTGTGGACCACTAACATCGGACTGCTAACCACGGACTAGGAAAATATTAAAAGTATTAAATGTGTATATATATATATATATATATATATATATATATATATATATATATATATATATATATATATATATATATATATATATATATATATATATATATATATATATATGTAACGATTACTTAAAAAGAAAATATGTTGATATATTATATATATGGTTAGGTTCGTGATATCTATCAGAGACCAAGTCGAATTAAATACCTTCAAGGCAAAAGTGAGTATATAGTCCCACTTTTAAACTCTAAATATTTCGGGATGAGAATACATGCATTTTATGATTTACGTTATGGACACAAGTGATTAAAAATATATATTCTACGTTGAGTTGTACCACTGGCATACTTCCCTGTAACTTGGTAACTACTATTTACATAGGTATTGCAAACGCGAATCCTGTTGATAGATCTATCGGGCCTGATAACCCCAACCGGACTGGACGACCAGTATTCAACGGTTGCACAGTACTTCGTTTTGGTGACTACACTTGGTACGGTGTAGTGAGATTTCATAATAAAGGGAATATGCGACGTTGATTAAATGTTAAGTATGGTTACCAAGTGCTCAACCACTTAGAATGCTTTACATACACTTGTGAGTGTATTATGTTTATGATTATGAAATCTTGTGGTCTATTAACATATTGAAATGATTGTTATGATAAACCTATGAACTCACCAACCTTTTGGTTGACACTTTAAAGCATGTTTATTCTCAGGTGCGAATTAAGTCTTCCGCTGTGCATTTGCTCAATATAAGGACATTACTTGGAGCCGATCATCGCAATGGGACCAAATGTTGATGACTTCGTCCAGGTGGATTAGGACGGGTCCTTTCAATTTAGCTACCTAAACATGTTACACTACTTAATTTAGCAATAATTCATGACAAAAAATCGACCATAACCTGTTTATATCAGAAAGCCCCAAATTGCTCAAGAACACAAACCCTAGATTCCTAAAATTTTTGAAGTTTTTGGCTTCAAATCATGTTAAATAGCATCAATCTAGGTTATACATGCATAATATACTAACAATTTAACTCTAATTACACTAGAAATTAACAAAATCAAATTAGGTAAAATATAGCTCAAGAACACTAAAAATCAAATTTAAAGAGGTTTAGGGGTGAAATTGTTACCCTTCTTGATAAACATCTTATCAAATTCATGATTAGAGCGGATTATAGCGAGAAATTTGGTTGATTTTGGTGAAAAATTGATGAAATTAGGGGTGTTTGTGTGTGTATGTTCGTGTGTGTGTGAGTATGGAAGTGAGACAGAGAGCAGAACTCGTGGCCTTTTTGTTCCTGACCTGATTTCGGTCCCCATGCGATTGCATGGTTTTTGTGAAGGAACCCCATGCGATCGCATGGGGTCTGTTTCTCTCTCTTTTTTTTTTAATTTATAAAACCTTTTACTTTTAACACAAAATAATTAAATTAAATTTTAAAAATTTGTTTCTTTTACGAATGAGGGCGTTTCGGATCGTTGTCCTAGTCCGTCCCTCGACAAAATTTTTAAAATTTGTCATTTTTAAGCGTTGTTTTAAAAGCAAAGATTTTTGGATTTTTTAATGTTTTTGGCGTACTTTAATTCAATAAGATTAAAAATAATGATAATAAAAATTCTCGTCCCTCCCTTGGGTAGAGCAATTTCGGTTCAACGACCTAATTTTTAACTCACGACGAATTTTAAAAATCAAATTTTTAACTTAGTGAAATAAAGTAAAATTTTGTTTTTAAATTCACACCAAACTTAAATTTAAAATGCATAAAACAAAAAATTCATATTATTATAATTAAAAATTCACACCAAACTTATATTATATTTTTGTTTTTATACATACAAACTTATATTAAAAATATTAATTTATCAAATATTTACAAACTTAAATATATTGATTTTAAAAAGTTTACAATAATAACTTAATATTAACATATTAATTTTAAAAACATGGTAAAAATAAAATTAAAAATCTTTTTGGTCTTTTATCCCACTTTAATCAATCAAATATTATCAAAAATATACGCCCCTCTTTTCGGTAAAGTAAATTCGGTTCCATAACCTAGTTTTACTCCTGACGAATTTCTGAAATATTTTGGGTTGATTGATTAAAGATATTTATACCTTAAGAATAAACAGTAAATTTCGCAGTGATGTAATAAATTTTTGTATGATATCAATAATTTCGGTTACGCATACCTAATTTTATTGAATACCAATTTAATACTTTATAGCGAACGATTCAGCGTTTATTATCAAAAGGTTAAATGCAATAAAAATAAAAATAAAAACTGTACATACTTACATGTGAGAAAGAATTCTCAGAGACTTGCTTTAGCCGACTCATAGGAGAGTCGTGTGATTTGATTTTCCATAGCTATGTAAGCATAACCTCGAATCTTCAATATCTTTTCTTCTAAACATATAAACGGTCCTTCTCTGCATAGAGTAACAAATTCGGTATTTGAATATGTTTGATTATTTGAACATTTACCTTCGTGTGACCATTTTCCGCATTTATAACATCTTTCAAGGTGTCGTGCTCTTCTTTTTGTTGTGGATTTTGATTTTCCTTTACCAAAATGTATCTTATGATGATCTTTTCTGAGTTCTTTTCTTACTCCGTCCATTTTTTCTCTTATGAATGATACCAGTTCACTTGGAAGTGTGTCATTATTACATTTAGTAATCATAGCGTGTGGCATTAGACCATGGTTCAGATCAAAGGAATTCTTCATCTCGTAAAACCTAAAAAAAATAAAAATTCAGAATGGGGGGAGAAGACTAGTTCTTTAGGGTCTGCTAGGGAAAGACCATTCGGATTCCATTCTCGAAAACTACATGAAAACATAATATCTAACTCTAACAGAAATATATATTATCCTTAAAAGACTTGATTCTCCCCACACTTAGTTAGCTGTGGTGTTGAAATTGTGATTAACTTCGTTTTCAATTGGACTATCAACAACTTGTATATCTATGACTTTTGCTTCAAGCCAATTGTTGATTTCCTCTGTAACTTTCACAAATTCAACTAACATTGCCTTTTCTTTAGGCGACAAATTGGATACTAATCGGTTACATAACTTAAAGTTTCCCTTAATCCTAGCATCGTGAATCCGTTTATAAAGTTTCTTCGTTGAACTGTTAAAAACGGGTTCATCTAATTTCGTATCATCAACGGGGTTCTTTGTTATCGGATCATTCTTAAGTGTTTCTTCATCTTCCCCACACTTATGCGTTTTTATTGGTTTAACAGTTTTGGTTGGTGGAGATCTAGACTTTCGGTTCACAAAGGTGACCGATTTATCACCATCCCTAAGTGTCATTCTACCTTCTCTTGCATCAATGAATGCTTCGGTGGTTGCTAAAAATGGGTGACCTAAAATTAGAGGAATATCAAGGTTTTCCTCCATATTAATAACTATGAAGTTTGCAACAAAGGTCAAACTTCCCATGTTAATAAGTAAATTATTTGCTATTCCAACCGGGTGTTTAATGGTTAGGTCAAATGATTGAACACCTATTTTGGTTGGTTTTAATTTACCCATACCTAATCTTTTGTATAAGGAAAGAGGCATAATATTTGCACTTGCTCCTAAATCTGCGAGTCCATTATATATAGCACCATCATTAAGAAAGCAAGAAATGATAAATTCGCCCGGGTCTCCTACTTTAGTAAGTCGAGTTGGTTTGTAAACCTTTTTCGGGTGTTCTTTTCTTGGTTCTTTCACTTTTATTTGAACTTCTTTTTCTTCAATTCTTGGAATGGGAGGTTTATATAGGAATTCTTCTTCATCACTCCAATTTGAATCCTCCCTATTTTCCAATTTTGATTTTTCATATGTTATTGATAACATATTTATGCTTTCATTTTGAGGGTTTTCTTGAGTGGTGAAATTATGATTGAATTCATTTTCAACTTCCATCGGACCATGTATGTAATGTTTAACTCTGTGACCATTAACTTTAAATTCAATCCCATTTGAATTTATTAACTCTATTGTTCCGTATGGGAAAACTCTTTTGACTATAAATGGTCCAGACCATCTTGATTACAATTTTTCAGGAAATAGCTTAAATCGTGAATTGAAAAGAAGAACTCTGTCTCCTTCTTTAAATTCTTTTGAACTTCTGATTCTTTTATCATGCCATTTCTTCGTTCGTTCTTTATAGATTAACGAATTTTCGTATGCTTCATGTCTTAATTCTTCTAATTCGTTTAGTTGACTTAACCGTAGACGTCCAGCTTTATGTAAATCAAGATTACATGTCTTCAAAGCCCAAAATGCTTTGTGTTCAATTTCTACTGAAAGATGACATGCTTTTCCGTAAACGAGTCTGAAAGGTGTGGTTCCAATTGGAGTTTTGTAGGCTGTTCTAAAAGCCCAGAGTGCATCCTCCAATTTCATGGACCATTCCTTCGGATTTAATCCTACAGTTTTCTCTAGAATACGTTTTAAAGCTCGGTTAGTATTTTCAACTTGTCCACTTGTTTGTGGATGATAAGCGGTTGAGATTTTATGAGTTACTCCATATCTTTTGAGAACTTTCTCAAGTTGATTATTACAAAAATGAGTACCCCGATCACTTATTAAAGCTTTCGGTGTTCCAAACCTAGCAAAAAGACGTTTTAAAAAGTTGACTACAACTCGTGCATCGTTAGTCGGGAGAGCTTGTGCTTCCCCATTTAGATACATAATCAATGGCAACGAGAATGTAGAGATTATTATGGGATTTTGGAAATGGACCCATAAAGTCAATACCCCAAATTTCAAATACTTCACATACTTGAATGACATTTTGTGGCATTTCATCACGTTGACTTATTTTTCCGGCCCTTTGACAAGCATCACAGGATTTGCAAAGAAGGTGTGCGTCTTTGAAAATTGTAGGCCAATAGAATCCAGCATCGTAAACTTTTCTTGCTGTTAGTTGAGGCCCATAATGCCCTCCTGTTGGTCCTGTGTGACAATGGTTTAAGATTTGACTAGCTTCATCTCCGAATACACATCGGCGTATTATTCCATCGGGACAACTTTTAAACAAATGTGGATCTTCCCAGAAATAGTGTTTTATATCACTAAAGAATTTCTTTCATTTTTGGTACGATAATCCTTTTTCAAGGAATCCACAAACTAAGTAGTTTGCATAGTCTGCAAACCATGGGATTTCTTTATAATCTATCTTCAATAGATATTCATCAGAGAAGTTGTCTTGTATGGCCGATTCATTTAGAACTTCTAATTCGGGATTTTCAAGACGAGAAAGATGATCAGCGGCGAGATTTTCTGCTCCTTGTTTTATCTCGAATTTCAATATCGAACTCTTGTAAGAGTAAGATCCAATGAATTAATCGTGGTTTAGCATCTTGTTTTGAAAATAGGTATCTAAGAGCAGAATGATCGGTATAGACCACCGTTTTTGCTAGAACGAGATATGAACGAAATTTGTCAAAAGCAAAGACAATGGCAAGGAGTTCTTTTTCAGTAGTTATGTAATTTGTTTGTGCTCCTTGTAACGTCTTACTAGCATAATAAATAGGTTGAAATCATTTTTCAATCCTTTGTCCTAAAACGGCCCCATTGCAAAATCACTTGCATCGCACATTAGTTCAAATGGTAGATTCCAATTTGGAGTTATCATGATCGGAGTATTAGTGAGTTTTTTTTTAAGAATATTAAAATATTTGATGCATTCATCTGAAAAGATGAATGGATCATCCTTTTCTAGGAGTTTATTAATAGGAGTGGCAATTTTAGAAAAATATTTTATGAAACGTCGGTAAAAACCGGCATGCCCTAGAAAACTCCTAACTCCTCTAACATTGGTGGGATGCGGAAGTTTAGCAATTACATCTACTTTAGCTCTATCCACTTCAATTCCTTCTTTTGAAATTTTATGACCAAGAACGATGCCTTCTCTAACCATGAAATGGCATTTCTCCCAATTAAGAACTAGATTTGATTGTTCGCATCTAATAAGCATTCGTTCAAGATTAACTAGACATGATTCAAATGTATCACCGAAGACTGAAAAGTCATCTATGAAAACTTCCATGCATTCTTCTATCATGTCGTGAAAAATCGCCATCATGCACCTTTGAAAGGTTGCAGGGGCGTTGCAAAGTCCAAATGGCATGCGTTTGTAAGCAAAAGTACCATAAGGGCACGTGAACGAGGTTTTTTCTTGATCCTCGGGTGCTATTGGGATTTGAAAGTATCCGGAAAAACCGTCAAGAAAACAATAGTAACTATTTTCGGCTAATCTTTCCAACATTTGATCAATGAAAGGTAAGGAAAAGTGATCTTTTCTGAAGGCGTCATTTAATTTTCTATAATCAATACAAACACGCCATCCTGTTACAGTCCTAGTAGGAATAAGCTCATTTTTCTCATTTGTGATGACAGTCATGCCACCCTTCTTAGGTACGCATTGAACTGGGCTTACCCATGGACTATCAGAGATTGGATAAATTAAACCTGCATCTAGCAGTTTAATAATTTCTTTCTTAACAACATCTTGCATATTTGGATTTAGTCTTCGTTGGCGTTGCACATACGTTTTATGACATTCTTCCATAAGGATTTTATGTGTGCAATACGAAAGACTTATTCCTTTAATGTCATGAATCTTTCATGCAATAGCTGGTTTATGAGCTTTTATTACAGAAATGAGTTTAGATTTTTCATTTTCAGTAAGAGAAGATGATATTATTACAGGTAATTCAGATTCACCATGGTTTGGAAGTGGCTTTAACTCTAATGTCGGTGGTTCTTCTATCGATGATTTGTATCGATATCTGTCTTCCTCTTTTAGCATTTGAATTTCTTCTGTTGTTGGTTCATATCCATTAGCCATAAGTGTAGCTAACATTTCAGCTTCTTCAATTGGTTCAGTTCCTTCTCCCAAAGAACATTCTCCTGTTCCTTGTAATTCTGGAAATTCTTCTAACAATTCTGCATGTGAATCTATAGTTTGAATATAATAACATGTATCATCTACAGATTGCGGTTGTTGCATGGCTCTATCAACTGAAAAGGTAACACTCTCATCCTCTATACTTAGGGTCAGTTTCTTACCGAACACGTCTATTATTGCTTTAGCCGTGTTTAAGAATGGTCTTCCTAATATGAGAGGAACTCGAGAATCTTCTTCCATATCCAGAATAACAAAATCTACTGAAAATACTAAAGTACCAACTTTAACTAGCATGTTTTCCATTATCCCTCTAGGATATTTTACTAATCGATCAGCTAGTTGTATACTTATTCGTGTTGGTTTCAATTCTTCAAGGTCTAGTTTAGCGTATAGTGAATACGGCATTAAATTTATACTAGCACCTAAGTCTACCAATGCTTCTATTGAACTAAGACTACCCAGAAAACATGGAATCGTGAAACTTCCTGGATCAGATAATTTTTCTGGTATCTTATTCAATAGTACTGCAGAGCAATTAGCATTCATAGTAACAGTCGAGAGTTCTTCCATTTTCTTCCTATTTGTGATTAGATCTTTCAAGAATTTGGCATATATAGGCATTCCTGAAATCACATCAATGAAAGGAAGATTGACATTTATTTGTTTAAACATATCCAAGAATTTGGATTGCTCGGCTTCAAGTCTCACTTTTCTCATCTTACTTGGGTAAGGAAGTGGTGGTTGGTATGGTTTAACATAAGGTTTTACCTTAACTGTGTTATCTTCATTAACCTTTTCAACTACCGGTTCTGTTTCCTTTTCTTGATCAGGTTGTGGTTCTTGTGGAGTAGGAATAGCGTCATCAGAAATTACAGGTATTTTAGGTGGTTTAAGTGTAATACCACTTCTTGTGGTAATGGCTTTAGCTGTTTCATTCCGGGGGTTAGCATTTGTATCACTAGGTAGACTTCCCGGTTTTCTTTAACCTATCAACCTTGCTAGGTTGCTTACTTCTTGTTCCAGATTTTGAATAGAAGCTTGTTGATTTCTAAATGCTTGAGCATTTTGTTCATTGGTTTGTTTCTAAGATGTGAAAAACTGCGTTTGAGATTCAACTAGCTTCGACATCATATCTTCTAAATTTGGATTTTTATCATCGGTTTGTGGTGTTTTGTTTTGAAAAATAGGTCTTTGCTGATTGTAACTATTATTGGATATTTGTTGATTGCTAGGACCTTGTTGATTGTTGTATGGAACATTTCGGTTATAGTTCTGATTTTGATTGTAGATTGGTCTTGGCGGTTGATAATTATTCTGATAATTATTTCCAGGCCTTTGGTTTAGATATGAAACATTCTCTCTTTGTTCCATTGTTGGTTCAATACCGAGACAATCTTTTGTCAAATGTGGTCCTCTACACTGCTCACAACTAATTCGTATTGAGTGGATATCTTTAGTCATCTTTTCCATTCGTCTCTCAACAGCATCTATCTTTGCAGAAATAGAATCTAAGTCATGGCTAGAATCGGCTCTAGCTGCTTTAGATGATCTAACGATATCTTTTTCTTGGTGCCACTCATGTGAGTGGAAAGCAGTGTTATCAATAATTTTGTAAGCGTCAGTTGCGGTTTTCTTCATAATGGAACCACCAGCTGCTATATCTATGTCTTTTCTTGTAGTGATGTCACATCCTTGGTAGAATATTTGTACTATTT
This sequence comes from Rutidosis leptorrhynchoides, assembly GCF_046630445.1. Classification (NCBI taxonomy): domain Eukaryota; kingdom Viridiplantae; phylum Streptophyta; class Magnoliopsida; order Asterales; family Asteraceae; genus Rutidosis; species Rutidosis leptorrhynchoides. The sequence continues at coordinate 515,967,139 of NC_092334.1, forward strand.
GACAAGTGTCTAAACTATGTTGCGGACATCCTCTCAATAACTTTCCAAATCTTGTCCACGCCTCATATAGAGTTTCATTTGGCTTTTGTGTGAACGTAACAATTTCTCCTTGAAGTCTTACGGCTTTAGATGCCGGAAAGAATTGTTTAAGAAATTTTTCAACTAAAACGTCCCATTTATCAATCGCCCCTTCAGGTAACGATTCTAACCAATCTTTGGCTTCTCCCTTTAAAGTTCAGGGAAATAACATGAGATAGATCTGTTCATCCTCCACTTCTCTTATTTTGAATAAAGTACAAATCCTATTAAAGGTACGAAGATGTTCGTTTGGATCTTCCTTCGGCGTACCACTAAATTGGCATTGATTAGTCACCATGTGTAAGATTTGTCCTTTGATTTCATAATCTGGCGCATTAATGTCAGGTTGAGTAATTGCGTGACCTTGGCTAGTGCGTTTAGCTCTCATTCGGTCTTCCATACTTAGAGGTTCCAAATTCTCCATGATTGAATTTGTTGAATCTGAATCACTAGAGGATTCTGATTTAATGGGTTGTTCCTCGACAATCTCCGTTTGAATGATTGGTGGTTCCGGAGGAAAGATTAGTGGTTCAGGATCTCTGAATTGTCCCTGAATATCCTCCAGATTCTCAATTGTGAGGTCGGGTTCAAAAAATGGATTATCAGAAATTTGAATTGGAATACTTGGTCGACTGGATGACGATTCTAAAGAAAAATCAAAGGCGACAATATTGGCTAGATGTCTTGATCGAGTTACAGGTGGTGAACGTATAAAAGGTGATGAACGTTTTGCTCGGTGCATTCACTGAATATCCTATTAGTTATAAAAATAAAAATTATATAAGTTATCAGATTAATAGACTTTTCTGATTTTGCCCACGTTTCGAATAGCCAATAGATGCAGCAGGTAGCCAGGACCCTTTAAATCGAAAGCCCACAACTCGCCACTAACAAATCCAACTATTACTACGAACCAGAAAATTTTGGATCTCTATCAATTTAACCACTTAAAATAATTTTTCATTGAAATTTAAAGAAATTTTAGAGAAGAAATAGAAAATTCTATGTCCTAAAAACTAGAGCGGCGAAAAATAAGAAGAAAAAGAACGCGTCAAAAAACGTCGAAAAATAAAAGGTCGAAAAATAATAAAAAGAACGTAGCGCGTCGAAACTTAAAAAGGAGCTAAAATTTATAAACAGCGTCACAAAATTCTAAAGCACCTATATCTTAGTCTAAAGAAAAAGCACTTAAGGGATTTTACGGCAAAGCCTAAAAATCTAGAAATAAAAATAACTATGGCAAAAACTATGACTTAAAACTAATTACGAGCGAAAAATAACAAAAATATGCTTTAACAAATAAAAAGTTACAAAATATAAAAATAAACTTAAAGTTGTAAAAAGTACAATTTTTTATAAAAATATTATTTTTATATTATTTATATAAAAGTATTAGTATAAATATGTAAATAATAATAACTAAAACTTAAAATACAAATTATATTAAAACTATATAATAATTAAACCCTAATAATAATAATAATTAAATATTTTAACCTAATTTCGTAATTAATGCTCGGGTCAGAGCTGTCAGGTTAACCCATGCGATCGCATGGGTTTATAGCCTTTCTTTCATGCGGTCGCATGAACTATAAAACTGGGCCAGATATTGGGCTTCTACAGTACCGGGCCGATTACTTATTTTTTTTTTTTTTTTTAATTTTTCTATTTTTAAATTTATATAAAATATTTATATAACTTAAATAAAACTTATATTTAAACAAAATAGAAATAAAAATACTTTATAATTTTATATATATTTAACAAACTATTAAAAATATATAATTTTTTTGTTTTTCTTTTTATATTTTTGTATTTTTAATATTTAAAACGTATTTTTACAAAAGCGTATTTTTACAAAAGTAAACTAAGAATTTTTTTTTATATATATAGCGTTGCGCTTTCGGCGTTTTAGTGTCCCCGGCAGCGGCGCCAAAAAAATACTTGATGTTATGCGAGGTGTATACAAAATAGTTATATATTTACTACGAAAAACTATTAAATACGATACAATTTTACACAAGATATTTATTTATTTATAGAATGAATATACCTAAACCTTGCTACAACACTTATAGGCAGTGTACCTAATCGTACAGTAGTGTAGTTTTTAGTAAGTCCGGTTCGTCCACAGGGAACTCGCCAAGTTTAACGCTATATTTTTAAAATTATATTTGTAGATATATAAATATATATAAGTAGTATTATTATTATAAAAGGGGGTTTTTACCGTTTAATGACCTGTTTGTCGATTTTAAAATTTAAGTCGCAGTTAAAACCTAATGTAAAATATTAAAAATAAATATAACTTAATTTTAAGCGTAAAGTAAATAACGATAATGAAATTGCGATAAATAAAATGACGATAAATAAAATTGCGATAATTAAAAAGTACGATAATTAAAAGTGCATTTAAATAAAATGACAGTAAATAAAAGTGCGATAATTAAAAGTGCAATTAAATATGAAATAAAGGAATTATGCTTATTTAAACTTCCGTAATCATGATGTTCGACGTGTTGTTTTTAGTTTAGTACCATGGGTTAATTGTCCTTTGTCCTGGATTATTTGATATGTCCATACGGTTTTGTCCATAATAGTCCATCAGTCATAAATATAAAGTGCGAGAGTCTTCGTCAAATTATCCTTATACCCGAAGTCAAATATTCCAACTAATTGGGGATTCGAATTGTAACAAGGTCTTAATACTTTGTTTAATGAATACACCAGGTTATCGACTGCGTGTAATCCAAGGTTTTATTACTTTGTTAACAATTACACCAATTACCCTTGAATGTAATCCACCCCTATTTCAACTAGTCCTTTAACTATTAATCCAGTTTCGTGTCCGGTAAAATGAACAATTATTGGTATTTATAGTTATCCCGCTCACCGTACCCAGTCAAGCGTATGTGGTTATATATAAATACGTCAAATTATAAGTCTGTATATTAAATTAACGAGGTATCATTTAGTTAATATAAAGCCCATTAATAACCCATAGTCTAATTTTCACAAGTGTCGTTCTTTTATCCAAACCTCAATTATGGTACAAAGCCCAATTACCCAATTTTAATATTTAGCCCAACATCACGATTACTTCGGCTTAAATAAGCATAATAATAACTTAGCAACAAGACATTAATTTAAAAAGGTTAAACATAACTTACAATGATTACAAATAGCGTAGCGTTACACGGACAGAATTTCGACTTACATCCTTACAACATTCGCTAACATACCATTATTATTAAAATTAAAATTAAAATTAAAATTATAATATAAATATATATATATATATATATATATATATATATATATATATATATATATATATATATATATATATATATATATATATATATATTACGTGAGATATAGAGATAGATGGTTTGTTCGATCACCAAACTGCGAATTTATAGGGGTGTGGCCAGAAAAAGTGACCCATGCGATCGCATGGAAATTGCACTTCCAGGCCATGCGATCGCATGGCCTGCTTTTCCAGCTCACATGATTTTGTTTACTTCTTGCCGACGGTTTAATAAATAAATATAATATATAAATAATTTTAAGAATTATTTAAATATTATATTATATTTATGTGCATAGTTGACTTGTAATTTTCGCTCCGTTGCGTCGCGCGTTGAGAGTTGACTCTGGTCCCGGTTTCGGATTTTCGAACGCCTTTTCGTACAATTTAATATCTTGTATTTTGCGTTTTGCGTCTTGTACTCTTGTAATTTTGAGACGTTTCTCACCAATAATTTGAACCACTTTGATTGTACTTTGTACTTTTTATCTTTTTGGTCGTTTGCGTCTTCAAATCGTCAAATCTGTCTTTTGTCTTCACCTTTTATTATTTAAACGAATATCACTTGTAAATAGAACAATTGCAACCAAAAGCTTGTCTTTCTTGAGGGATAATGCTATGAAATATATGTTCGTTTTTAGCATTATCAAATATCATCATATATATTTACAGAACCATTATCACCACCACCTTATATTAACTAATCGAATCATCCTTCGTGTACAACCTCATCATCTTTTTCATATCCTCGTTTAATTAACATCAATATTGTTATTCCATGTACCAATAAATCGAAATCAACAAATTTAACAACAGCTTCCAAACATCATTCTACGGTTTTGAGCCCAATTCATTTGCAGCCCATTTCCTATAACTCCACCTACTAATCCAAAGCCCACAAGTATAAAAACAACCCAACCCGTTAAGAAAATAAAAAGAAATTTTCGGTGAACTTATAAAGGTAACAGGACGAAAAATATATAAAAATAAATAAAGATTTCGATTGTGTTGCAGATGGTGGTTTTCGTTTAAATGTAGTGATGAACAAGGAGGGATTAACGGTCCATATATCAGCTGTAATTATGCGATTTTCTCTTGCGAACAGGTAACATAAGTATACAGCAATAGCAGAAGCTCTTTGAGCTTGATTTCTTACGAATACATAAAAAAATATGAAGAGAGAGAGTAGAGAGAGGTATAGATGGTGGACATGGTGGATTACTGTGAAGGTGATGTTAAGAGGTGATTAAGTGGTTCAATTGAAACTGTAGAAAACATATAGCAGATGCAGCGTAACAGTGATTATAATGACGGTTCTTGCTTGTTGGTTCGAAGAGAAAGAAAGAAAGGAGGAAAAAAATATAGAAAGAAGGTTGATGATGGTGGATCGTGGTGGTAGGGTGATGGCAGATGGTGGTGAGATGGTGGTAAGATGGTGATAGTGGCCGTAGTGGTGTTTAATGGTGGTCAAGGTGGTGGTCGAATGAAGGTGATGAAAAGAAGTAGCAGCAGGCTGCTGCCCTTGATAGTTACAGAAAAAAAGAAACTTGCAGCTGCAACTAGTGACCTTTTTGATGGTGATAGCCTCGGTCGACTGAACATAGAAGGGAAAGAAGGGTGAAGATAGCTCGACAATGATCAAGGGGTGTTGGGTTTGATCAGAAGCATTTAGTGGCAGTCATAGTTTGAATTGGGTTTGGGTTTTGAACGAGAAAATAAACAGAAGTATATAAGTGGGTTTGATGATTATGAGGTTGTTTTAGGTGATCATTGTAGTTGAAACATAAACGAATGGTAGAAAAAAATGGTGACGGGTCATGGTATGGTTTGCTCGTGGTGTTGGTAGCCGGGAATGGTGGTGAAGGGTGACGATTTTAATGTGGTTGTGGGCTTGCTTGTTCAACCGAATTCAAGAGATGAGGGAGAGATTGATGATGGTTATTGCATATGTATGTATAAGTGTTATCATATATATGTATATATATAAGATAGTGAGATGATAATTGAGTTAGTGGGTTGCCAGGAAAAGCAAAAACAGTGAACAACTTCTTAATCTCATGAATCTCCCTTGGCTACATCCTACCGACAGTTTCCACGGACTATTATATCGTGCCCCGTTGTTCACTCAGTGGCAAATAAAAAGTCTCCAGAAAAATTCCATATTTTTACATTAATTATATTTATTTATTTTGGTCATTATGATATAAAATTCGAGCATTAACTATTAAATAAAAATTACATTAATTATTCACTCCCAACCCCAAGTAAAATATGAAAAGTTTTAAAATTCAACAAATGGTTCCTAAATATATCTTTGATAAGCCTAAAATTTATAGAACTCATTTTTGGATCACCGTTTATTTTAAAATAATATCAGTTTGAATTTAACTTGCTTAATATCAATCGGAACATCAATGAGTATTACAATTATTTAATATTTTTTTTAATATACTTTATTTGTATATAGATATGTTTTAAATAATAATTATTATAATATCCTATTTTTATTTTATTTTACATAATTAAATAGCTATAACATATAATATTTCAAATTATATTTTCAATTACCATTTATATATATACACACATATCTATTTACAATTAATGGTTCGTTAATCGTCAAAACTGGTCGAAGGTAATTGAATACATGAACATAGTTTCAAAATTTTCGAGACTCAACATTATAGACTTTGCTTATCGTGTCGAAACCATATAAAATTAAAGTTTAAATTTGATCGGAAATTTTCGGGTCGTCACATTAAAAAACTAAACCTAATTAATTTAAACTAACCTACTTAGGAGAAAATCGTAAATACTAACCTCAATTCATAATTAAAAAGAAAGTAAAGTGAAAAAAAAAACCTCCCTTAAAAATTACAAAATTCGCAGCTATTTTTAATTTGGCAAAGTCGGTTACAAAGCCGGCGGCTACAATAGACATAGTCGGCGGCTTTAATGACTTAGAGAATAAGCAAACTTCCAGAGCACAAAACTTCCAAAAATAGATCATAGCCGGCAGCTACAATGGTTATAGTCAGCGGCTATAATGCATAACTTGACTTGGAGGAGAAGAAAAACTTGAACGGCAAAATTTTTTATTTTTTGTACACAGCTGCTGGCTTTTATAGCATAACTGGAGACTATTAAACATCAAAGTCGACAGATATCTTCATTTTAGTGTAGATCTCTATCTCACGGTCATTTTGACAAGTAGATCGTCTTCAATGGAGTCTGGATGATCGAGATATGGCCAAAACTGTGACAACGCGCAAATTTTCCAAATTTCTTCTGAAATTTCTTCTGAAATTTCTTCAATATTTAGCTCACTTTGCACCAACTTCTCGCACATGATCCTATAATCAACATTAACATAATAAAGCATCAAAAGTTCAAATATTGACTATAAACATATAAATTATACTAGATAACACCAAAATAAATGATGTAAAATATGTATATTTTAGGACGTATCACCCTAATTTGTTCAACCAATGAGAAGTGGGGGATCTTTTGAGAAAAATAGCACTTATAAAAAAACCCGTCAATAAATCAACAGTATTAACAACTATTTCAAAAGTAAATGTGAATGCATTTCACAACTATAATTATACAGAATGATTATCCAGTGCCATTGCACAAAACATCGCAGTGTAACCACAAACATCATATCTAAGCCAATCAGAAGTCAAATTATTCAGATCTTAAAATACTGATAGCTTCTGGTGCTGTCATATCAATATTTCCAATCAAAAGATTGATAATTTTTATTTTAGACAAATGGCTAAAAATGGAACGGGTCATGGGTAACATCTGATGAGAAACATGGATGACGTTCTTAGAAAATGATTGGAAACTGTAACAACCCTCACTTTTCGACTTCTAAATTTACTGAATTAACCCTAGGGTTATCTGCCTGACTATATGTATTAAGGGTTGTTATATACAATTAAATATTGACCGAATAGTAATTTTTAGTCAACAATGTACGCTTAAATAAATAATATATTATTAATTTATATAATTTGACATAATTTAACTAAGTATATAAACTTTGTATCACTTTTATTATTTAGTTAATGTATTATATATTTAACTATATAATAAATCCAATTATATATAAATGTAATAATATTTACAAACTTACTAAAACTATAGTTTAATAATTAAAATCATAATTATTATTAAAAATACAAAATACCAAATTATTTATTATTTTTATGCAAAATTTGTATTTATTAATTAAATAAAAAAAATATTGACAAATATTCTTGGAAAAGCACTTAATCAATTTGTTTATTTATATAAAAAAAATCCTTAAAATAAATGAATTTAAAAAAAATAAAAAATAAATAAATAAAATACTTTTTAATTAAAAATTATAATGGAAAAACTACTTTTATTATTTTATTTTGTGCATTATCCCATGATCTAACATTTAATACTTTTGAATTTTAAAATCCCATTAAGAATTAAAATATTTCTTTTTCTTTTAATTATTTTATTCTTTTTACCTAATTTTTTCAAGTATAAATACCCTTCATTTCTCATTCAAACTCACACCAAAATTTCTCTCATTCTCTCTTTGAAGAATTACTACTAGTAAGTATTCTTATCTTACTTTTTGCTTTTTACTTTTTACTATTTACATTTTACTTTTTATTTCAGTTTTTTTTTTACCAAAACATGTAAATAATGTTATAAATTATATGCAATTAAAAATAAAATAAATAACATGTTATAATTAGTAATATATGTTACTAAAAATTATAAAAGTATTTTTATGAATTAATATATAGGAATTATAATTAAAGTCGAATTAATGAATATATATGTATATACGCACCTAACGTGAAGGTTATAATTAAAGATAGCGTACAAAGACTACAAACATCACCGTTACTTGTGGCCTAGGGTGATCCTTGTTACCATTATGGGACGCTTGTGGATCTCGAATGCCAAGACTTAGATTCTGGTCAAGAGATCCTGGGCTACTCGGTAACAATAGATCATTCGAGTAACTTGCATGTTAGCAACGAAGTTTGGGCGAGATTGTACAACATCTTTGTTAAGAATTAAAACCCGAACATTCTTAAACTAGAAGCTTACTATAAGTGGAAGCTTTTCATAAATAGTAAGTTTCCAAAAATAGAAACTTTTGAGAAATAGGAACTTTTCTCGAAAACCGTCACTGTCAATATAGTTGCTATATTAATAAACATACTTTATGTCAGTTAGACATTAACAAATCAAACGTTATACCTCTAGGTTGATATCCAGATCATTTACTTACTTTACTTTCCTTCTTGCGTGGAATACTTCAACTACTATTTAAGGTGAATTCATAGCCCCTCTTTATTGCTAGCAAACTTACTTACTTTACTTGGGGTGAGACACATGCTTTTTTTACTTTTTACAATTTAGACACAAGTACCAAACTGTTAAACTATGCTATACCCGGCTATGTCCGACTAAGTCCCTACAGTGATATTTTTAATTGCTGTTGCATGCTTAATTATTGGGGGTAGGCCTATCGGGAGTAACGTCCCCAATACATTTGACTAAGTCTTTGTATTACTTGATAATGAAATTAAATTGACAAGGACAGACACAACTTGTCATGGGGAAAACTTGAACGTTTATTCTAAATATCACGCTTTGGCATAACTTTTTGATCCTGCAGGAGATCAACTTTACAAACTAAATCTTGTGGTCTAAAACAACGGTCAAACTTTTGTTAAACCTATGAACTTCACTCAACCTTTTGGTTGACACTTTAGCATGTTTTGTCTCAGGTGCTGTTTGATTCAAGATTACTTATCTACTGCTTATGTGATGCTACTTGGACATAGGATCACGATATTATCGCATTTATTACTATTGCATTTAAACATTTACTTTACTCCTTTGTAACGACATTTCATTTTCCGCTGCGTACTCCACAAAGTTTAACTTTCTCATTTAGTATTGTTCTCGTTATTATAATATGTTGGTATATTTTGATATTAAGTCACATTTCGCCCAGGACCTAACTGGGGGTGTGATAGATTGGTATCAGAGAATAACCAGGCTGTTATAGAGAACTAGGATTGCATTTTTGTATGTGCCTTATGTGTTAGCTAGGGTGCCTTAGCAATCTAGGAAACTATAACCTTTCCTGCCTTAGACTTAAAGCACTTAGGATTACCTTATAATCTTAACAACCTTGCTTTGATAATCTTGGCTTAAAATGCTAATCAAAGTCTCTTTCCTAATGTTAGAATGTCTAATTTTCATCAAGCTAACAAAATGACTCTTTTCAAGCCGACCGAAGAAGATACTAAATGGTCTTCCACTGAAAGACCAGCCCAAAGTCCACCTTATAGCTTTGGTGGTCCTCGTTCACCAAACTATAGTCCGGATACTTTACCTAATTCTCCCGATCACTACCCGACCCCGAAAACTGAAGACAAGGGGAAACGTCCTGAGGAAACTAGTCCGTCAAGGAAAAGAGTCCGATCTCCTTCTTATGATGATGCTGCTAAGTATGAGATCATGAAAGTCGATAAGATCTATAAAAACTGCAACCTAATCTTAGCTAATAAAGAATTTAAGATAGACCTTTTGCCGGTCGAACTCGGAAGTTTTGACGTCGTAGTTGGAATGGATTGGTTACGTCCATTGAGAGCTGCCATCATGTGTTACGATAAAACCGTTCATGTTCCATTGGGAAATGGATAGACTCTTATCATCCAAGGTGAAAAGAGTGGTTCCAATCTCAACATTATCTCCTGTATTAAAACCCGCAAACACCTTATGAAAGGTTATCCAGCTATTCTAGCCCACGTTAAGATGATCGAATCGAAAGAGAAGTGTATTGAAGATGTACCAGTGGTTAAAGACTTTCCCGATGTGTTTTCTAAAGATCTTCCTGGTCTTCCACCTCCTCGACAAGTTAAATTTCAAATTGATTTAGCTCCCGGTGCTGCACCTATTGCTAAAGCACCATACCGTTTAGCACCTTCCGAAATGAAGGAACTTTTCAACCAGCTCCAAGAACTATTGGATAAAGGTTTCATTCGTCCAAGCTCGTCCCCATGGGGAGCTCCTATTCTATTTGTTAAAAAGAAGGATGGTACGTTAAGGATGTGCATTGATTACCGCGAACTTAACAAGCTTACTATCAAGAACCGTTATCCGTTGCCACGTATTGATGATCTATTCGACCAACTTCAAGGGTCAAGTGTTTATTCAAAGATTGATTTGAGGTCCGGATATCACCAACTTAGAGTCAAGGAATCCGATATTCCTAAGACTTCTTTTCGCACTCGTTATGGGCACTATGAATTATGTGTCATGCCTTTTGGTTTGACCAATGCTCCTACTATATTCATGGATCTTATGAACCGTGTTTGCAAACCCTATCTCGATAAATTCGTCATTGTATTCATTGATGACATCTTGATCTATTCCAAGAGTGAGAAAGAACATAAGCAACATTTGCGTATGATTCTTGAACTCTTACGAAAGGAACAACTTTATGCTAAATTCTCTAAGTGCGATTTTTGGCTCAAAACTGTACAATTCCTTGGATATGTTGTTGATAGAAGAGGAATACATGTTGATCCTGCTAAAATCACTGCTATTCAGAACTGGGAGATACCAAAGACTGCGAAGCATATTCGCCAATTTTTGGGACTTGCCGGTTACTATCGAAGATTTATAAAGGATTTTTCACTTCTTGCTAAACCTCTTACGAAGCTAACACAAAAAGGGAAGAAATTTGAGTGGTCCGAAGAACAGGAATCTGCTTTCAAGATTCTGAAGGAGAAGTTAACCACAGCCCCGATTCTATCTTTACCTGAAGGTACTGACGATTTTGTTGTTTACTGCGATGCCTCAAAGCAAGGCTTTGGTTGTGTTTTAATGCAACGTGAAAAGGTTATTGCCTACGCATCTAGACAGTTGAAGAAACACGAGGAGAACTATATCACACATGACCTTGAGTTAGGTGCCGTGGTATTTGCATTAAAGATATGGAGACATTATCTATATGGTACCCAATTTACGGTGTACACTGACCATAAAAGTCTTCGACACATCTTTGATCAAAAACAGCTGAATATGAGGCAAAGCCGATGGCTCGAGTTATTGAATGATTATGACTGTAAGATGGAATATCATCCTGGCAAGGCAAATGTAGTTGCCGATGCCCTTAGTCGAAAAGACAATGTTAAACGTGTTCGTGCCTTAAACCTGAAAATCAAATCAAATCTTATATCACGAATTTGCGAAGCTCAACTGGAAGCTATTAAACCAACACTTATCGAAGGTGAAGGACCTATCGATTTCGAGAACCAACTCCAAGTAAAAGCTAATGGTACACGGTACTTTGGCAACAGAATTTGGGTTCCTCGCTTCGGTAATCTCCGTGAATTAGTCTTGGATGAAGAGCATAAGACTAGGTATTCTATTCATCCGGGTTCCAGTAAGATGTACCACGATGTGAAGGAATTCTACTGGTGGCCTAACATGAAAACCGACATTGCTACTTATGTTAGTAAGTGTCTCACTTGTTTGAAAGTCAAGGCTGAACATCAAAAGCCTTCTGGTCTATTGACACAACCCGATATTCCACAGTGGAAGTGGGAATGTATCGCTATGGACTTTATTACTAAATTTCCCAAGACTTCTAGTGGAAATGATACTACATGGGTCATAGTAGGTCGTCTTACTAAATCTGCTCATTTCTTACCGATCAAGGAGACCGACAAGATGGAGAGATTGTCACAACTGTATATTAAAGAAATTGTCTCTCGTCATGGTGTTCCTATATCAATCATATCCGATCGCGACAGTAGTTTCACTTTCAGATTCTGGAAATCCTTACAAACTGCTCTTGGAACTCAACTCGACATGAGTACTGCTTATCATTCGCAAACGATGGTCAAGGTGAACGAACCATTCAAACATTAGAAGATATGCTTCGCGCTTGTGTTATCGACTTCGGCAAAGGCTGGGATAGACATCTGCCTTTGGTTGAATTTTCTTATAACAACAGTTATCACTCTAGTATTAAAGCTGCACCTTTTGAAGCTCTATATGGATGGAAGTGTAGATCCCCTCTGTGTTGGGATGAACTTGAGGACATACATTTAACTGGTCCTGAAATTATTCTCGAAACTACCGAAAAGATCGTTCAAATCAAGCAACGTTTAGAAACTGCCCGTAGCCGACAGAAGAGTTATGCCGATAAGAAACGAAAGGACATCGAATACCAAGTTAGAGATAAAGTCATGTTGAAAGTATCCCCTTGGAAAGGTGTTGTCCGTTTCGGTAAACGAAGTAAACTCAGTCCACGATATGTTGGACCTTTCACAATCACTGAAAGAATTGGTCCCGTGGCATATCGATTAGAACTACCAACCGAACTCAGTCAAGTACATGATGTGTTTCATGTCTCAAATCTTAAACGGTGTATTGCTGATGACACTCTCGTTATTCCTTTGGATGACATTCGCATTGATGATAAAATGCACTTCATAGAGGAACCCGTAGAAGTCATGGACCGATCTGCTAAACGCTTAAAACAAAGCACCATACCTATTGTTAAGATCCGTTGGAATTCACAACGTGGCCCCGAGTATACCTGGGAACGTGAAGACCAAATGAAACAGAAATATCCCCATCTCTTCTCAACCGCTGATGCATCCGAGAAGTCTACCTAAAACTTTGGGACGAAGTTTTTATTAACGGGGAGGTACTGTAACAACCCTCACTTTTCGACTTCTAAATTTACTGAATTAACCCTAGGGTTATCTGCCTGACTATATGTATTAAGGGTTGTTATATACAATTAAATATTGACCCAATAGTAATTTTTAGTCAACAATGTACGCTTAAATAAATAATATATTATTAATTTATATAATTTGACATAATTTAACTAAGTATATAAACTTTGTATCACTTTTATTATTTAGTTAATGTATTATATATTTAACTATATAATAAATACAATTATAAATAAATGTAATAATATTTACAAACTTACTAAAATTATAGTTTAATAATTAAAATCATAATTATTATTAAAAATATAAAATATCGAATTATTTATTATTTTTATGCAAAATTTGTATTTATTAATTAAATAAAAAAAATATTGACAAATATTCTTGAAAAAGCACTAAATCAATTTGTTTATTTATATATAAAAAATCCTTAAAATAAATGAATTTAAAAAAAATAAATAAATAAAATACTTTTTAATTAAAAATTATAATGGAAAAACTACTTTTATTATTTTATTTTATCCATTATCCCATGATCTAACATTTAATACTTTTGAATTTTAAAATCCCATTAAGAATTAAAATATTTCTTTTTCTTTTAATTATTTTATTCTTTTTACCTAATTTTTTCAAGTATAAATACCCCTCATTTCTCATTCAAACTCACACCAAAATTTCTCTCATTCTCTCTTTGAAGAATTACTACTAGTAAGTATTCTTTTCTTACTTTTTACTTTTTATTTTTACTTTTTACTTTTTATTTCAGTTTATTTTATTTTTACCAAAACATGTAAATAATGTTATAAATTATATGCAATTAAAAATAAAATAAATAACATGTTATAATTAGTAATATATGTTACTAAAAATTATAAAAGTATTTTTATGAATTAATATATAGGAATTATAATTAAAATCGAATTAATGAATATATATGTATATACGCACCTAACGTGAAGGTTATAATTAAAGATAGCGTACAAAGACTACAAACATCACCGCTACTTGTGGCCTAGGGTGATCCTTGTTACCATTATGGGACGCTTGTGGATCTCGAATGCCAAGACTTAGATTCTGGTCAAGAGATCCTGGGCCACTCGGTAACAATAGATCATTCGAGTAACTTGCATGTTAGCAACGAAGTTTGGGCGAGATTGTACAACTTTAAGAATTATAACCCGAACATTCTTAAACTAGAAGCTTACTATAAGTGGAAGCTTTCCATAAATGGTAAGTTTCCAAAAATAGAAACTTTTGAGAAATAGGAACTTTTCTCGAAAACCGTCACTGTCAATATAGTTGCTATATTAATAAACATACTTTATGTCAGTTAGACATTAACTAATCAAATGTTATACCTCTAGGTTGATATCCAGATCACTTACTTGCTTTACTTTCCTTCTTGCGTGGAATACTTCAACTGCTATTTAAGGTGAATTCATAGCCCCTCTTTATTGCTAGCAAACTTACTTACTTTACTTGAGGTGAGACATATGCTGTTTTTACTTTTTACAATTTAGACACAAGTACCAAACTGTTAAACTATGCTATACCCGGCTATGTCCGACTAAGTCCCTACAGTGATATTTTTAATTGCTGCTGCATGCTTAATTATTGGGGGTAGGCCTATCGGGAGTAACGTCCCCGATACATTTGACTAAGTCTTTGTATTACTTGATAATGAAATTAAACCGACAAGGACAGACACAACTTGTCATGGGGCAAACTTGAACGTTTAGTCTAAATATCACGCTTTGGCATAACTTTTTGATCCTGCGGGAGATCAACTTTACAAACTAAATCTTGTGGTCTAAAACAATGGTCAAACTTTTGTTAACCTATGAACTTCACTCAACCTTTTGGTTGACACTTTAGCATGTTTTGTCTCAGGTGCTGTTTGATTCAAGCTTACTTATCTACTGCTTATGTGATGTTACTTGGACATAGGATCAAGAGATTATCGTATTTATTACTATTACATTTAAACATTTACATTACTCCTTTGTAACGACATTTCATTTTCCGCTGCGTACTCCATAAAGTTTAACTTTCTCATTTAGTATTGTTCTCGTTATTATAATATGTTGGTATATTTTGATATTAAGTCACATTTCGCCCAGGCCCTAGCTGGGGGTGTGATAGAAACATCTGATGATTCTTCAAAACCATGAATCGAAGAAGTTGATAGATTTGAATAAAGTCGGTGATAGGTTTTTAAGTTACAGGTGGTTGATAGGTTTAATATGCAACGAATGAAATGGGTTTTTATTTTTGATTTTCGATCCATCTCCTTTAATGGTAGGAAATCCACATCCACGGCGGTATATGGGGAAGCCAGTCTGCAGTAACTCAACTTACTCCATATGTATCTAGTGACTGCCGATACTTTAGTCTGAACATACAAGAAATTGGAGGTAGCATTCTATATTGAGTCGGTCCTTAAGGAACCCCGAAAGGGCTGCAAAATTAATAGGGGTCAGAGTTTCTACAATTTATATTGTGAAAGAAAGAGCATGATATTCATTTTTTTATGAATCGGTCAAGCGGGAGGCTATCCCCCAACTTACCTATCTCCCGTATGCCCGGCCTGTAGGCCCGCTCTGAAGAATTCATTGGTAGGCAGGCGGCGAGATAGAATGGCCTGAACTATTAGGATGATAAGACATAATCAGGTTCCGTGGAAGATCCCGGAAATCAGAATTAAAGTTAAAAAACAAAACAATTCTTATTTGGGAACCGACCAACCGAGTTGGGAAGCTCGGACCCGGTCAAGATCCGAACAATAAGGAGTACTCAATACAATCTTAGATGTTGGTGAACCAATCAGGTTACGACATGTGCTCTTCGAATTTTAAGGCTTAACCTTTTGCCTGTAAATAGAACACTCGGACCTTCATATGCTTGAAACTTGTCAAAGATTATACACTATCACTCACACAAATTGTTTATTTCTCTAGAATCCGAGTTTAACTCTCATTCCGGACCCAAATCCTATTTGATTCAGAGATCGATTGTTGCACCCTTGCGGATCCATATCCCGAACTGGTTTTGAACGTTTAACGCAGAGCGAGCAACCCATCAATCCTACTTTTGCCAAGGAGATTTTTTTTAACCATTTCCATTTAACTGAGTGGTTACCGCCCTTCTAGGTGTCAGAGAAGTCTCGAGTTTGAGCCTCAAATGGGAATTTCATAATGCAATTTGCTTGCAATTAGTTATGGAGTCCTCTTAGGGATTCTGGTAAATTGTGGGTTCTGCCCATATATAACAAAGTTCCCTCGGGCTTTTGCTTGGGTGCAATATTTTGAGGTTTTCTTCTAACGTCTGTGACTTCCTGAATATGATCGAGTAAGTGGCTTATGGCCCCCATCAGTAACTTTAATACAGTCATTAAAAAAAACAATGAAATTTTTTACTCTCTAGAGCTTATTTCTTATTCAAAATACGTTTCATAACGTTAAATGTGATGTTAAATTTTAAATGTATAGTGAGTATTAGACTTAATAATCAAACAAAAAGGTAAAATCGACTCTCTGGCAGTCCCACACTGATCGGTCTCACGTAAGAATGACAATGGATCGGATCCAACTATATCCACATCAATATTCATTAACTAAAGTTTCATCCATATTCATATCCATTTAATTTTAATTCATCCATCCATATCTATATCCATATCCATTTAATTTTAATTCATCCATTCATATCCATATTCATTTAGTTTTAATTCATCCATCGATAATCAATGGATAATTCAATGTTAGAATTTTTTTTAACTTAATATTATCCAAAGCCATAACATGTTATAAAAATAAGTCGTAGCGTGTATAACATATATGCTCTAAATCAAATGGCTACTTTGTCGTAACTTTTGTGTATATATATAAATATACAATTCGATGACAACAAATATACCATACATATTAAAATATGATCATCTGTAGGGGCGTACTAATCGAAAATATCCAACTATTTATAATAAAAGCGTTAAAAATTTAATACAATAAAAAGTGAAAGGAAAATGTATAAATTTCATGAAATACTATATACTATGTTTGAGAGTAATTAGGATGAATATATCTATATTTATATATTAATTGTTAATATCTAAACATTTCAAGTGAAATCGGGTTCATTCATGAATTACAAAGTGTCATTCATATCTGATCCAAAAAACATCCGCGTCCACGTCCATATCATATCCATATGCAATATTCATCATCATCAATATCCGCTTTAAGCGTATTGAATCGGTTTAATATATAGATCCCTAGTCTCACGGCCTACAGGAAAATGGTATTAATCGAACAATGCTTAGCAGGCGTTATTATGGATATTATTTTGTAAGAATGTTGTTTTAATATTTTGAATTAAAATGAGTTCACAAATATTTTTTATCATCATTTCTAGCAAGATCAAGGGCGTCGTCTTCTAAGCGTTTTCCTGATTTACTCGAAGAAAATATGCCCCCTCGGATAATAACAGAGGTAAATAATTTCGTTGAACAATTTTCATGTTTATTTAGTGTCTTCTACATTATTTATTACGAGTACTAATTTAATAAGTTTGTCTGTATGAATAGTTTAGATACTTATTCACAACAAGCATTGGTGAAGGATATTGATAATCTTACATATTCTCATTTGCATTTTTATGGATTCTAAAAAGTTATATATGGATGCTCATATTTAGGGATAGCAAGATGAATAGGTTGAGTGGGTGTGGGATAAAACTGTTGGAAAATAAACTTAATTTTGGGCTATGTGTTTTGAATTTGGACTTGCAAGTATCAAGTCTTTTGGATCAAGATCATAATCTATTGTATAGAAACTTCTTGTAAAATTTAGTAGTCAAATGTGTAGAATGATCTTATAAAATATCTAGGTTTAGAAATAATAGGAAATATCTAGATAGTAGTAGATGATGGAGTGATCTAGACTACTCCATTGAGTAGTATAAATAGAGGGGTTCACCCCTCATTTGTAATCAAGCAAATCAAGTAATAAACAAAGCCTTCAAGATCAATTAAACATCTAAATCATCAATCATCTCTTCCACAAATAATATACACATAACCTCCTATTTCTAACAAATTGGTATCAAGAGCTTGGTTCGACAAGATGATGGCCAACAATGTCATCACGTTTCCTCGCCTCACAAAGGATAATTATGATCGATGGAGCATTCAAATGAAGACCTTCCTAGGTGGACAAGACTTATGGGAGATTGTGGAGGAAGGCTATGAGGAACCTGCAGAAAAAGGTCCTCTCAGCAAGGAGAAAAAATTAATGAAGACGAACGATCAAAAGGCTCTTTCCATCATCCAACAAAGTGTAGATGATGGAGCTTTTGAGAAAATTGCAAGTGCAACCACCGCCAAGAAAGCATGGGAGATCTTGGAGAATTCTTATAAGGGAGTTGATAAGGTGAAAAAGGTTCGACTACAAACACTACGAGGTGAGTTCGAATCCTTAAATAAGAAAGACTCAGAATCAATTTCTGATTATTTTACAAGAGTCTTGGCGGTTGTCAATCAATTAAAGAGGAATGGTGAAACTCTAAGTGATGTAAGAGTCATTGAGAAGATTCTTAGATCATTAGATTCAAAATTCGACTATATAGTCGTAGCCATCGAAGAATCTAAAGATCTAGAATCAATGACTATCGATGAACTCATGGGTTCACTACAAGCCCATGAAGAGAGGTTTAATAAGAAAAGTAAAGAGTCTTTGGAGCAAGCTTTACAAGCAAAACTCTCTTTCAAGGAAGAGAACAGTGAAAAGACACATCAAACGAGTCAACGAGGTCGTGGTCAAGTACGTGGCCGAGGGCAAGGATATATCAAACGTGGAGGTTATAGTTCTTACAAAAATGAAGAAAGAAGTCAAGATTTTCACCCGACAAGAGGTCACGGGAGAGGCTACACAAGTAGAAGGCCAAGGTATGACAACTCTCAAACTAAATGCTATAATTGTCATAAATTTGGCCACTATGCTTCGGAATGCGAGAAGTCAAACAATTACGTGCAAGCAAGAGTAAATTTTGCACAAGAAGATAACGAAGCCGTGGAAAACACTTTGTTACTAGCATGCAAAGGTTATGACAACGGAGAATCGAATTTATGGTATCTTGACACGGGTGCAAGCAACCATATGTGTGGTGATAAAAGCATGTTTGTGGAGTTAGACGAGGTAATAAATGGAAATATCACCTTTGGAGATTCCTCAAAAGTCCCTGTTAAAGGCAAAGGTAAGATCCTCATCAGCTTGAAAAATGGAAGGCATCAATTTTTTAACGCCCCGTCCTAATCCATCCGGACGAAGTCCATATCGATTATAAACGAGTCACAATAGTTGATTACATCGCGAGGTACATGACCTCTAAATGATATATTTTACAAACATTGCATTCATTTTTTAAAAGGCAAACTTTCATTTCATCGAAAGTTGACAGGTATGCATACCATTTCATAATATCCAAACTATAAATGACCTAATCTGTCATTTACTTAATAATAATCTCTAATGAACTTCAATGACTCGAATGCAACGTCTTTTGAAATATGTCATGAATGACTCCAAGTAATATCCTTAAAATGAGCTAATGCACAGCAGAAGATTTCTTTCAAACCTGAGAATAAACATGCTTTAAAGTGTCAACCAAAAGGTTGGTGAGTTCATTAGTTATTAGTAATCATTTCATTTTCATCATTTTAATAGACCACAAGATTTTAAATATTATAAAACGTGCAGAAGTCTCATTCCAACTGCACAAAAAAATATCTTTCATATGAAGAACACCTGGTGAGGATTCAAAATATAATAGTAACCATCTGTGCCGGTCTTTCACCCCACGGCTGAATACATGTGCCTTCAAAATATAGAACCTCTGTGCCGGTCATTACACCCCACGGCTGAACACATGTTTATAAAATATAGGCCAACCGGTGCCAAAATGTCATAAATAATAAACCATCCACCCGGCTCGGGAGCTCATACGTTCTAACAAAAACCGGGGCTAATACGTGTCATAATAATCAACCCCAATCCCAGATAATTCTATCATAGAATGCAGTTAAGGTACTTGTGTCTATTGCGTCAAACATTTATAAAGCGCATGTATTCTCAGTCCCAAAAATGTAAAGAGTAAAAAGGCAAATGAAACTCACCATACGGTATTTCGTAGTAAAAATACATATAACATCATTGAACAAGTGTATGGTTGGCCTCGGATTCACGAACCTATATCATTTGTGTATTTATTAATATTCATAGTTATAATTGAACACTCACACACACACACACACACACACACACACACACACACACACACACACATATATATATATATATATATATATATATATATATATATATATATATATATATATATATATATATATATATATATATATATATATATATATAACTGTATTAATTATATCATTATTATGTTAATAATATATATATGTTTTATATGTTCATTTTGTATATAAAAATATTAAATTTTTGTTATGTTATATGTGTTAAATATAAATATTTATGTTTGTATTTCATTTGTTTATCAAAACAGTAGTTCTATTATACTAAGTTAATATTAGTAAAAATAATGATAATAACATTAATAATATACATATGTTAATAATAACCCTATAATAACAATGATATTAATAATAACACTTGTAAAAATATTAATTTTATTGTTTATGATAGTTATTAATGATTTACTAATAATAATGCTTCTAATAATAATAATAGTAATAATATTAATGATAAAAATAAATAAGAAAGATAAAAGAGTATATACCCTTCTCTAAAAAGAATTGCACCATACAGGACTCGAATACACGACCTCTTGTATAACACCACACGCCTCAACCAACAGAGGTACTAGCTCTTTTCTGCATTCTAACGTCACCGAATATATTAAAACCCTTTAACCATTCGGCCATAAGCTAATTTCATAATAAAATCGCAACCTAGTTATACATATCCCTTTCTCTCTGTCTCACCTTAATACTCCAACGGGATACGGCCCATCAGTAAATAATAATCTTGGCCCAACTCAAGAAATAGGGATTCGGCCCAAGTGCTTCACAAGTCCAATAACTTTTAACGGCCCAAAATAGATTAGAACTTGGTGGCCCAAGTTTAATACGATTTGGAATCTATAAATCGGGACTAGATTTAGTCGCTAACTAACCCTTATACAGCTCATCTTATCATCATCAAATCGTCACTATCTTCACGTCATTTTCCATGGACGTAATCATAACAGACATTTTCCAGAAAAAAATAATTATACTATGTATAAATAAATAAATCACAAGTATTATCTCCTTTACAACTCATCCAAGACTTTGTTTTTCCCATTTGTCAGCCAACAAATTTTTATATTGTCCCACTTTATTCTAGTGCTAACACATTACAGCAACTAGTGGCATTTGAGTGGAATTAGGTTGCTTGTCTTTGTAGGTATTCAGAGAAAAATAAGAGGAGAAAAAAAAATGCCTTTAACAACTTCCATATTTGTTATCATTTTATGCACCTAATCCTCCTCATTTAATATAAAAATTCGCTCATCACTTATTAATTATTCTTTATCTTCAAAAGAGAAATGGTGCGAGTCTGTTACTCGAATAGTAGCAAGGAAACAGCATGTAAAGAGTGTATAAACAGCATGTAAAGAGTGTATCATATCCTTATGAGTTCTCACGTTAGAAGATGAACCAAGATTGAATCAATTAATATTCGATCGCCCCACCACTAAACAAATGACATTTTATCGGCTCTTTTACTCTTCTTTTGAAATAGAATATAATTTGGGGTGGGTCTTGCTTGATGAGTGCTTGTCGGCCAAAAACACAAAAATGATACCCACCATATAGTATCACTTGATATATTTATTAGCAAGTGGGTTTTTGGCATAAAAGCAAAAAAAAAAAAAAAAAATGGCGAGTTATAAAAGAAAACATAAATCAGTTCGAGCTATAGCCGTAGGTCTTTAATGGTTTCTTTTACGAGAGTGGTTTGGGTTTAGCTATGGAAAGAAACAGAAAACAAATAAGTGTTTGGTGATGGGGTTGAATCATGGGTTTGTGTGGGTTGTATGACGAAAGAGAAAATGGTTTTCGTTTCGGTTTACTCCAAAAACAGTTTAAGAATAGCAGCAGTTTGCTTGTGATAGTTGTGTGGTATTTACGATTGATGAGGGTGGTTATTTTCTTTGAACAGAAACAGAAGAAGTGGGATTTATGGTGTGTTCGATGGTATATAGAAAGAAGATTAAGGTGGTTTGTGTTTGATTATGAATCCTAATTATCTCTCTGAAATGCTTGTGTGTAAGTGGGTTTCTTCTTAAGTATCTGATGTCTGCGTATACATAGTTATATATATATATATATATATATATATATATATATATATATATATATATATATATATATATATATATATATATATATATATATATATATATATATCTTATATTATGGCTAGTGAACGTGATATGAAATAAAAAGGAACTCAAGATGGTGAAAGATTTGATATTGGAGAAAGAATCGACGTGGATATCAGACAAACAAGAGGAAGAAGTTAAAGAAAATTAAAAATTGAAATAGATGGATAACAAATTAGGGACACAACAAAATTGTCACACAGTATGGAAAGCTACATCAAACTGAATTTGGAATCATAACTGCGGTTTGATCTTGATTGTACGTATTCTTGAATTGAGATTGATAACGAATTTGGATTGTTCTTATTGGATTAAATCCTGATTCGTACGATTGATAATGATATGTAACAACTTTTGGATCCTAGCAGTGAATTGAAGTCGACCTCTATATCAATTAGTTAGACAGATTGAACAGCACGATCATGACATCAAACAGAATACCTGAGTTTATGTATTTATATATGAAGTATACTGTATTTTCATATATATATACGGAATATATCTTTATATTCAATTTATCTGTATCTAAATCTGTATATACTTGCATTTTATATATCTGTATTTATATTTATATAGTATACTTAATCTTATTAACTAATACATATAACAATAATAATACTATTCTTAATATTGTAATTAATAATAATAAATATTTATAACAACATGAGTAATAATAATAATATTATTGCTAATAATAATAACTATAAGATTTATAACATTAATATTATTAATAATAATAATACTAATTTTATTAATGATAATAATACTATTAGTAACTATAACACTTTATTCTTTATCACACTTCATGTCTATATGTCATATATTGAATTTAATAATATTAATGATACTGATATAATAATAATATTATTCATATAATACTTATATTTTTAACTTGTAATTTCATTTAATATTTTAATATCATAATTTATCAATTATTTCATAATTACTAATTATATAATATATATTTACATATTTAATCAATATATATATTTTTACACATAGAAATCATATTTATATATGGATTCCTTTTAGATTACAATATAATTATTTTGTAACCTATCTACATTTTTAATTCAAATGTTTAAATTATATTTTATTATTTCTAATTATTATATATCCATAATTTATATATATTTTTAATTACATTTTTATTTATAAAACAAATTGTTCGTGAATCGTCGGGAAATAGTCAAAGGTTAAATGATTGCATGAATATAGATTTCAAAACTTTCGAGACTCAACATTACAGATTTTGCTTATCGTGTCGAAAACATATAAAGATTAATGTTTAAATTTGATCGGAAATTTTCGGGTCATCACAGTACCTACCCGTTAAAGAAATTTCGTCCCGAAATTTGATCGAGGTCGTCATGGCTAACTATAAAAATGTTTTCTTGATGAATATGAGTTGATAAATGGAGTTTTATCATCATTGAGTAATATAGATAAAACAATTTGATTATACGAAGAGTATAAGTGAAGCTATCGCAAGAGAGTGAAATGAGTAAATGTAGAATCGCTTTAACCGATGACGTAGTTATGATTGATTTCTGGAATTCATGGGATTTGAAGAAAATCTTGGAAATCTATAAGATCTTATTCTTCGAGATTTATGGAAAATTAGGATCTTCTTTAATTTAATGCGATTATCTGTCTCGATTGCTTTGTCTGGTATCTTCTCTATAAATGAACTTCTTCCGTTTTATTATTTTCACCACTCAAATTCTTTCTTTCTTGATCCATACTCTCAAACGATTATGAAAATGCTTAATCCAGTTCTGATCCTTGTGCTCATCCTTACTATCGCAACATTCATTCTCCTTTTTCAACTTCCACCAGAGGAATCTGCTTTCTTCTACTTCGCCCTTGGGTTTATAGTGTTTTTAATTCTCCCGTGTCTTTATGTTGCGATAAACATTGATATACACGGTTTGTAATTTTATATGTTGTTATCGAGCTTTATATTTTCTTTTATATTCAAGGGTTCCATACTTTTGTCTCCTCTTCCCGACTACAAGTCAAGCGAATAATGGTCCGGAATTTGTAGGTATGGATTTTGAAATGAACATAGTTAACGTTCTAAGAAGGAAATCGAAATGGCACGATCTTGATTTGGTAAATTACCAGAATATCCGAAAAAATAGAACTATCAAAAAGATATGTTATTAATATGTCTGGAGATTGGGTAAAATGTAAGAGTCGTGTAAATGGCACATGATGACGGTATGTTCTGTGAATCATCACGTTCCATTAGAAACTCAGCATGAATTACTGTAATATAATCACGTTGATCAAGTGTCATTATATTATACTAACTCATGCATCAGTTCCCAACACTACTTCAAAAATATTTATATTTTAAATTCGAAGGTTCGCAGAATATAGAAACTAAAACAGTTTCCTTTTATGATATAATACGGATAGCGTAGAGATATAATTAATGTCGAACGAGAATAGTTATGAAGATATCTTCAAAAATATTGAGGATATTAATAAAGAAAGGTACGATGATATCTTAGGATTTCAGAATCAAATTGTGATGAAGAAATTCATTCACGATGATTTAGAGTGGTTAAGGAGTAAGGTATTCGCTAAAGATTTCATCAGAAACAGAATCATCTGAATTCTTTATGTACAAGTTTAGTCCTTGTAATTTGTTCAGAGTCTCTTTCACGGTTTGCTCCATCCGGTTTCCAGTTTCAACTTTTCTGAGCTTTGCCAATATACTATTCTTTATCTTTATACCTTCGATGGTTAAGGTCGTGTACAGTTTTTGCCGTTGTATCCAGCTTGTGCAGTTTTTGCTGCTGTATTCAGCTTGTACAGTTTTTGCTGCTGTATTCAACTTTTTTAGAATTTGGAGTATTGATTTGTAGACTGGGTGCTTTTCAAAATTTTAGAGTGGAAGATCATAATTCTAAGAGATGAGAATTATATGTATACTTATAAATGTTGATGTAGACATGCTGCGAGATTTTAAGATATTGATTGCTAATTCTCGATAATTGGTATAGTAATTCTTGTTATAAGATGTAAATGAGTAAATGATAGGGTTTCACGGAATGTAATGATTTTTTGGAAAGTCAAAGATTAATGGAGTTGTTGATAAATTTACTGATAATGTGGTGGAATATAAACGGTTCCCCGATAAAGATGATGAAAGGCAACTTATATATCACGGTTATACTAAGGCTAATCCGAATGAAAGTCAAAGTTGATTTGCTGAAGCTGTGACAAAATTGGCTAATTTGAAAAGGAGTTACAAAGTTAATTTCGGTAATAATAATGCCAAAGGAGCTAGCACATATACGTGTTAAACGTTTACTCAGGTTTCGAGAGTTTTTAGATGCATAACTATACGCATCAATCTATTCTTTCGTAGAGGAAGTGCGGTAGGTTTATCATCTCGATTGAGGTATTTTCAAGAATCATGAAAGGTTTGAATGCAGATTGTAATCGTCAAGATACAAATGAGGTTTAAGATGAAAATCAAGTGGCAAGCTTGAAGAATAATTAGTTTCATATGTTATAATTAATATTTTAATTCATTTTAATTATCCACTGTTGGTAGTTCTCAATTGATTAGTCCACAATTAGCTAGGATTTTGTTAGCGTGGATTCTTAACAAAATTTCTCATAGTTAATTTGTTTGTTTCTAACAAATTTTATTCCGTCAAATGTTTTCTTCATTATGCCACTTGTTGGATTCTGATAGATCAAAATCCAAATATGAAATTTGAATGGAAATGATTATTCTGTGGTGAACGGATTCATATATCTGTGGATGTAATTAGGATAGGAAATGATTGTTGAATCAGATTTGAAGAATGTACCATGTAACATATTAATGTGAAATCTGAAATATTCCTCGGGTATTACCTACCCGTTAAAATATTTTCATCATTAACAGTTCGTATGAAAGAATTTTTTTTATCACAATCTTTATGAAAATATATATACACATATATTTTCTTCATATGTAATTATGGATTTAATGAGTCAATATAATATTAGTCTCATTTGTTTTTTAATTTGAGCTAGAATAAGTAATCTCTAAAACTATTAGGAACCACATATTCTTCGCAGAATATTAATGAAGTTATGGTTCAATACTTCATTGTTAATTGTTGTTGGTACTCCTTGGTATCCATGGTGCGTATGATGTTGATGTTCATGGAACAGATTGTGATGTTGAGGTATGGGATGCGGATGTTGCTGTTGGTGATGGGGTTGGTGCTGGTGATGTTGCTGAAGCTGGTACGTTTTGCACCATATTTTCCAAATCGATTACTCGAGTGCGAAGTTCGTTGAAGTCTTCTATTATTCCAGGATGATTGTCGGTCTAGACGAGCAGATGAATAAGGTTTAGAATTTGAGATAGTATATAATCATGGTGAGATATTCTGGAAATGAGAGATAATGGTATTACGGACAGGTTCGTCGGTAAGTGCTTCAGGCTCTCTGCCAAGAGTAAAGGTTGATGGGTGGAAAGAACTGCATTCTTCTCGTCTCCATTGATTAAGTCGACTACGAACCCATCAGATGAATTGGGGATGGCTGATTGATTGATTCATTCTGGTGATGCTGCTTTCAGAGCTGGAGTGGGACTCCATATCAGAATCTGAGGGACTTGAACTAGTGGTGAGTTCCATTTCGTACGATTGAGTAAGGAATTTTTTGATATGAAATGATTTTCGGATATCGGATGATATTCTAATTACATAGAATATCTGAATATCTATATATATAGAGCAAAAGATTTCGTAGATTACGGAGGAATTTACGAAATATATCAGGCAAAGTTTTATAGTGACAGATACACTAAGATATAGATTAGCAGACACGCTAAGATATGAATTTTTGTCTATACACTATTCATGCAATCAATGCAGTAAGATGTGTCTAGACTAAGAATGATAAGCAGGAAATTTTCTTGATAAGAATGATAAGCAAAACTTTTGACATGCGGACCAGGTTGAAGTCCAGACTCATTAATATAACCTAACAACTACTGGGTCGAAGTCCAGACTTCACTAATGCATCCTATCAACTACCGGTTAGACACACTAATGTTGACCTGGTTCGCTAAGACCACCGCTCTGATACCAACTTTAACGCCCCGTCCTAATCCATCCGGACGAAGTCCATATCGATTATAAACGAGTCACAATAGTTGATTACATCGCGAGGTACATGACCTCTAAATGATATATTTTACAAACATTGCATTCGTTTTTTAAAAGGCAAACTTTCATTTCATCGAAAGTTGACAGGTATGCATACCATTTCATAATATCTAAACTATAAATGACTTAATCTGTCATTTACTTAATAATAATCTCTAATGAACTTCAATGACTCGAATGCAACGTCTTTTGAAATATGTCATGAATGACTCCAAGTAATATCCTTAAAATGAGCTAATGCACAGCGGAAGATTTCTTTCAAACCTGAGAATAAACATGCTTTAAAGTGTCAACCAAAAGGTTGGTGAGTTCATTAGTTATTAGTAATCATTTCATTTTCATCATTTTAATAGACCACAAGATTTTAAATATTATAAAACGTGCAGAAGTCCCATTCCAACTGCACAAAAAAATATCTTTCATATGAAGAACACCTGGTGATGATTCAAAATATAATAGTAACCATCTGTGCCGGTCTTTCACCCCACGACTGAATACATGTGCCTTCAAAATATAGAACCTCTGTGCCGGTCTTTACACCTCACGGCTGAACACATGTTTATAAAATATAGGCCAACCGGTGCCAAAATGTCATAAATAATAAACCATCCACCCGGCTCGGGAGCTCATACGCTCTAACAGAAACCGGGGCTAATACGTATCATAATAATCAACCCCAATCCCAGATAATTCTATCATAGAATGCAGTTAAGGTACTTGTGTCTATTGCGTCAAACATTTATAAAAGCGCATGTATTCTCAGTCCCAAAAATGTAAAGAGTAAAAAGGCAAATGAAACTCACCATACTGTATTTCGTAGTAAAAATACATATAACATCATTGAACAAGTGTATGGTTGGCCTCAGATTCACGAACCTATATCATTTGTGTATTTATTAATATTCATGGTTATAATTGAACATATATATATATATATATATATATATATATATATATATATATAACTGTATTAATTATATCATTATTATGTTAATAATATATATATGTTTTATATGTTCATTGTGTATATAAAAATATTAAATTTTTGTTATGTTATATGTGTTAAATATATATATTTATGTTTGTATTTCATTGGTTTATCAAAACAGTAGTTCTATTATACTAAGTTAATATTAGTAAAAATAATGATAATAACATTAATAATATACATATGTTAATAATAACCCTATAATAACAATGATATTAATAATAACACTTGTAAAAATATTAATTTTATTGTTTATGATAGTTATTAATGATTTACTAATAACAATGCTTCTAATAATAATAATAGTAATAATATTAATGATAGAAATAAATAATAAAGATAAAAGAGTATATACCCTTCTCTAAAAAGAATTGCACCATACAGGACTCGAACACACGACCTCTTGTATAACACCACACGCCTCAACCAACAGAGGTACTAGCTCTTTTCTGCATTCTAACGTCACCGAATATATTAAAACCCTTTAACCATTCGGCCATAAGCTAATTTCATAATAAAATCGCAACCTAGTTATACATATCCCGTTCTCTCTGTCTCACCTTAATACTCCAACAGGATACGGCCCATCAGTAAATAAGAATCTTGGCCCAACTCAAGAAATAGGGATTCGGCCCAAGTGCTTCACAAGTCCAATAACTTTTAACGGCCCAAAATAGATTAGAACTTGGTGGCCCAAGTTTAATACGATTTGGAATCTATAAATCGGGACTAGATTTAGTCGCTAACTAACCCTTATACAGCTCATCTTATCATCATCAAATCGTCACTATCTTCACGTCATTTTCAATGGACGTAATCATAACAGACATTTTCCCGAAAAAAATAATTATACTATGTATAAATAAATAAATCACAAGTATTATCTCCTTTACAACTCATCCAAGACTTTGTTTTTCCCATTTGTCTGCCAATGAATTTTTATATTGTCCCACTTTATTCTAGTACTAACACATTACAGCAACTAGTGGCATTTGAGTGGAATTAGGTTGCTTGTCTTTGTAGGTATTCAGAGAAAAATAAGAGGAGAAAAAAAAATGCCTTTAACAACTTCCATATTTGTTATCATTTTATGCACCTAATCCTCCTCATTTAATATAAAAATTCGCTCATCACTTATTACTTATTCTTTATCTTCAAAAGAGAAATGGTGCGAGTCTGTTACTCGAATAGTAGCAAGGAAACAGCATGTAAAGAGTGTATAAACAGCATGTAAAGAGTGTATCATATCCTTATGAGTTCTCACGTTAGAAGATGAACCAAGATTGAATCAATTAATATTCGATCGCCCCACCACTAAACAAATCACATTTTATCAGCTCTTTTACTCTTCTTTTGAAATAGAATATAATTTGGGGTGGGTCTTGCTTGATGAGTGCTTGTCGGCCAAAAACACAAAAATAATACCCACCATATAGTATCACTTGATATATTTATTAGCAAGTGGGTTTTTGGCATAAAAGCAAAAAAAAAAAAAATTTGGCGAGTTATAAAAGAAAACATAAATCAGTTCGAGCTATAGCCGTAGGTCTTTAATGGTTTCTTTTACGAGAGTGGTTTGGGTTTAGCTATGGAAAGAAACAGAAAACAAATAAGTGTTTGGTGATGGGGTTGAATCATGGGTTTGTGTGGGTTGTATGACGAAAGAGAAAATGGTTTTGGTTTCAGTTTACTCCAAAAACAGTTTAAGAATAGCAGCAGTTTGCTTGTGATAGTTGTGTGGTATTCACGATTGATGAGGGTGGTTATTTTCTTTGTACAGAAACAGAAGAAGTGGGATTTATGGTGTGTTCGATGGTATATAGAAAGAAGATTAAGGTGGTTTGTGTTTGATTATGAATCCTAATTATCTCTCTGAAATGCTTGTGTGTAAGTGGGTTTCTTCTTAAGTATCTGATGTCTGCGTATATATATATATATATATATATATATATATATATATATATATATATATATATATATATATATATATATATATATATATATATATATATCTTATATTATGGCTAGTGAACGTGATATGAAATAAAAAGGAACTCAAGATGGTGAAAGATTTGATATTGGAGAAAGAATCGACGTGGATATCAGACAAACAAGAGGAAGAAGTTAAAGAAAATTAAAAATTGAAATAGATGGATAACAAATTAGGGACACAACAAAATTGTCACACAGTATGGAAAGCTACATCAAACTGAATTTGGAATCATAACTGTGGTTTGATCTTGATTGTACGTATTCTTGAATTGAGATTGATAACGAATTTGGATTGTTCTTATTGGATTAAATCCTTATTCGTACGATTGATAATGATATGTAACAACTTTTGGATCCTAGCAGTGAATTGAAGTCGACCTCTATATCAATTAGTTAGACAGATTGAACAGCACGATCATGACATCAAACAGAATACCTGAGTTTATGTATTTATATACGAAGTATACTGTATTTTCATATATATACGGAATATATCTTTATATTCAATTTATCTGTATCTAAATCTGTATATACTTGCATTTTATATATCTGTATTTATATTTATATATTATACTTAATCTTATTAACTAATACATATAACAATAATAATACTATTCTTAATATTGTAATTAATAATAATAAATATTTATAACAACATGAGTAATAATAATAATATTATTGCTAATGATAATAACTATAAGATTTATAACATTAATATTATTAATAATAATAATACTAATTTTATTAATGATAGTAATACTATTAGTAACTATAACACTTTATTCTTTATCACACTTCATGTCTATATGTCATATATTGAATTTAATAATATTAATGATACTGATATAATAATAATATTATTCATATAATACTTATATTTTTAACTTGTAATTTCATTTAATATTTTAATATCATAATTTATCAATTATTTCATAATTACTAATTATATAATATATATTTACATATTTAATCAATATATATATTTTTACACATAGAAATCATATTTATATATGGATTCCTTTTAGATTACAATATAATTATTTTGTAACCTATCTACATTTTTAATTCAAATGTTTAAATTATATTTTATTATTTCTAATTATTATATATCCATAATTTATATATATTTTTAATTACATTTTTATTTATAAAACCAATTGTTCGTGAATCGTCGGGAAATAGTCAAAGGTCAAATGATTGCATGAATATAGATTTCAAAACTTTTGAGACTCAACATTACAGATTTTGCTTATTGTGTCGGAAACATATAAAGAT
The DNA here is from genome assembly GCF_046630445.1 of Rutidosis leptorrhynchoides. Lineage (NCBI taxonomy): Eukaryota > Viridiplantae > Streptophyta > Magnoliopsida > Asterales > Asteraceae > Rutidosis > Rutidosis leptorrhynchoides. The sequence continues at coordinate 515,999,194 of NC_092334.1, forward strand.
TAATGTTTAAATTTGATCGGAAATTTTCGGGTCATCACAAATTTATCTCTAACGTGTATTATGTGCCCAATATGAAGACAAATATACTGAGTATTGGACAACTCTTAGAGAAAGGCTATGATATTCACATGATAAATCGTAGTCTTTATCTGAGAGACCAAAAAGGAGGTTTGATTGCTAAGGTGCCAATGTCAATGAATAGGATGTTCTTGCTAAATATTCAACATGACATTCCAAGATGTTTAAAAGCATGTTTCAAAGATAATTCTTGGCTTTGGCATATGAGATACGGGCACTTAAATTTTGGAGGCTTAAAGTTATTATCAAGTAAAGGAATGGTGAAGGGTTTGCCTCCAATTAATCATTCGGATCAAATATGTGAGGTATGCCTTCTAGGAAAGCACTTTCGAAACAGTTTTCCAACAGAAGCTTCTAGTAGAGCGAAGAAACCTCTAGAACTTATTCACACGAATATGTGTGGACCCATCAGCCCACCATCTTTTGGTAAAAATAGATATTTTCTTCTATTCATTGATGATATTAGTCGAAAGGCATGGGTCTATTTTCTAAAAGAGAAGTCGGAAGCTTTTGGAATGTTCAAGAAGTTTAAAGCATTTGTGGAGAATCAAAGTGGCCTCACCATAAAGGCGTTGAGATCCGATCGTGGAGGAGAGTTCACATCCAAGGAATTCAAGAAATTTTGAGACAACATTGGATTACGACGTCCTCTAACCCTTTCGTATTCACCTCAGCAAAATGGTGTTGCGGAAAGAAAAAATAGGACCATTCTTGATATGGCTCGGAGTATGTTAAAGAGCAAAAGGATGCCTAAGGAGTTTTGGGCTGAGGCAGTGGACTGTGCAATCTATCTAGCAAATCGCTCGCCCACTAGAAGCGTCAAGAACAAAACGCCCATTGAAGCTTGGAGTGGAAGGAAGCCCGACATCTCACACCTTCGAGTGTTCGGAAGTGTGGCATATGCTCATGTGCCAGATCAGAAGAGGACGAAGCTCGATGATAAAAGCAAGAAACTCATATTCGTGGGCTATGACTCAAGTTCGAAGGGTTACAAGTTATACAATCCTAAGACCGGTAAAGTAATCTCAAGTCGAGATGTGGTGTTCGATGAAGAAGAAACATGGGATTGGAATGTTCCCGAAGAGGAGAACTACGACTTTCTCCCTTATCCATTCGAAAGTACTGCAAGGAACGAAGAATATCTAGAAGTTCAAGAACCTTCTAGTACACCATCTCCGCACTCTCCATGTACTCCAACCACTACACCTAATGAAGTGACACCAACATCAGGAGGAGAATCAAGTAGGCTACAACATCACACAAGGAGCATTAGGGAGTTGTACGAGGTAACCCAGCCTATGGAGGATCTATCATTGTTCTGCCTTCTTGTCGATTGTGAGCCAATAAGTTATGAAGACGCAACAAAAAGCCAAAAGTGGAAACGTGCTATGGACGAAGAGATTCAAGCAATCGAGAAGAATAATACGTGGGATCTTGCCACACTACCAAAGGGACATAAGGCTATTGGTGTAAAATGGGTGTACAAGGCCAAGAAGAATTCCAAAGATGAAGTTGAAAGATATAAGGCAAGGTTGGTGGCTAAGGGATATAGTCAACAAGCCGGCATAGACTATGACGAGGTATTTGCTCCCGTCGCTCGTCTAGAAACTATAAGATTAATAATCTCACTTGCGGCTCAGCATAATTGGAAGATTTATCAAATGGATGTTAAATCTGTGTTCCTTAATGGCCACTTAGAAGAAGAAGTCAATATAGAACAACCTTTGGGATACATCGTGAAAGGCCAAGAGAATAAGGTGCTGAAATTGAAAAGGGCCTTATATGGGTTGAAGCAAGCGCCTCGAGCATGGAATAGCAGGATAGAAAAGTATTTCCAATAGAATGGCTTTACAAAATGCCCACATGAGCATGCTCTCTATACCAAAGTAAGCAAGGAAGGAGATGTTATGATTGTGTGCCTATAAGTGGATGACTTGATATTCACTGGCAGTAATCCCAAAATGTTTGAGGAGTTCAAGAAAGCAATGGTTCGGGAGTTTGAGATGACCGATATTGGACTTATGGCTTACTATCTTGGGATCGAGGTAAAACAAAAGAAAGAAGGAATATTCATATCCCAAGAAGGTTATGCGAATGAGGTGCTCAAGAAGTTTAAGATGAATGACTGCAAGTCAATGAACACACCGGTGGATTGCAATCTCAAATTGTCAAAAGATGATGAAGGATACTTGGTGGACCCAACACAATACAAGAGTTTGGTTGGAAGTCTGAGGTACCTAACCTGCACGAGGCCAGATATTCTCTACGGAGTTTGACTATTAAGTCGATACATGGAAGCACCTACAATAAATCACTTGAAGGCGGCCAAGAGGATACTTCGCTACATCAAAGGTACGATTGACTATGGCCTATTTTATTCGCCTTCTGATCACTTCAAGCTAGTTGGATACAGTGATAGTGATTGGACTGGAGACATAGATGATCGTAAGAGTACGAGTGGTTTCGTGTTCTATATGGGAGATACGGCGTTCACATGGAGCTCGAAGAAGCAACCCATTGTGACTCTGTCAACGTACAAAGCCGAGTTTGTAGCAGCAACATCGTACACTTGTCATGCAATATGGCTCAGGAAGTTACTAAATAAGCTTAAGTTTTTTCAAAAGGAACCTACAGAGATATATGTGGATAACAAGTCTGCGATTGCTCTAGCAAAGAATCCAGTCTTCCATGATCGAAGCAAACACATCGATACAAAATACCATTACATAAGGGAGTGTGTTACAAATAAAGAGGTGCAGATAAAGTACGTGAAGTCACTTGACCAAGTTGCTGATATTTTCACAAAGCCTCTAAAACACGAGACGTTTCAGAGATTAAGGAATATGCTCGGAGTAACGAAATCAAGTTTAAGGGGGGTTGTTGGAAAATAAACTTGATTTTGGGCTATGTGTTTTGGATTTGGGCTTGCAAGTATCAAGTCTTTTGGATCAAGATCATAATCCATTGTATAGAAACTTCTTGTAAAATCTAGTACGCGAAGTCACTTGACCAAGTTGCTGATATTTTCACAAAGCCTCTAAAACACGAGACGTTTCAGAGATTACGGAATATGCTCGGAGTAACGAAATCAAGTTTAAGGGGGGCTGTTGGAAAATAAACTTGATTTTGGGCTATGTGTTTTGGATTTGGGCTTGCAAGTATCAAGTCTTTTGGATCAAGTTCATAATCCATTGTATAGAAACTTCTTGTAAAATCTAGTAGTCAAATGTGTAGAATGATCTTATAAAATATCTAGGTCTAGAAATAATAGGAAATATGTAGATAGTAGTAGATGATGGAGTGATCTAGACTACTCCATTGAGTAGTATAAATAGAGGGCTTCACCCCTCATTTGTAATCAAGCAAATCAAGTAATAAACAAAGCCTTCAAGATCAATTAAACATCTAAATCATCAATCCTCTCTTCCACAAATAATATACACATAACCTCCTATTTCTAACAAAAACGGGTCATTTTTTTCCAAGTTCCACAAACGCTATTTGGACCCCATTTGATTTCGTACCATATCAATATTTAATACAATAAGAATCTAACTGTTGATATAACCATTTTGGAGGTTGTATTCATTAGGAAAAGAAAAACTTTGGACTCCTTTTGACCCTTTCAACTCTTATCTGATCTTATTATTCAACCAATTTGATGTGTTTGTAATATAGCGCAGGCCAAATCGAATCGATCATAAGTAACTGGATCAATAGTACCTGTATCCATATCCATATCCATGGTAGTTATTAGATGTTGCAAAATATGCGGGTCGGTAATGAGTTCTGTTAAAATAGGTAAGTCTTCTGTATAGGTTAATATGGGTTGGGTTGGGTCCGGTTGAACTAAAATAACTTTTTGTCCTATACTTGTAAATACGTAATTAGTATGTTAAATATGATTACAATAGGTATACTCCATATTAGTTCAATACCTATTTGTGCTTCTGGGTAACATGATTAGGAGTTTGTTATTGATCAGTATGGACTAATATGAATTTCAACCTCTTAGACCCATTTCTTTTAGACCCATTCGACCTAATTTTTGGGCCTAAAATGTACGACTATAGCGAGTGTGCTTAATTAGATCTAACCTGGGCTGAGTTCCAAGCCCAAATGCCAGACTGCCCATACTGGTGAGCTGGATTCTTATCTTGAATAATGCTGCTACACATAATATCAGCATCTTAATATATTGCATCTTTTATTTACTTTTTGTCATCAAACAGAGTAGTACATAAAGTTCTGATGCTTGCTTTGTTCATACAATAAAGCATATAAACTTACTTCTTTCTGTCTATTTTGTTCCCTTTTTATTTCAATTTGTGGGTCCCACTTCTGAAGCAAGGATATGTGGACATTTTCACCCATAATGTGAGAAATGGAGGATGTATGTACATTTATTTATCCAGAAAATATAACACAGAATATAACCCATTTGGTGATTATCCACAATAGAAGCTACTAATCTATGAATTATCAATCACAAATATTATCTTGTTTCAACATTGATTATATGCATATGTTGGTATTTTAGTGTTATTAACCTAATTGCAATTAACTTGAAAGTAAAGGGTTATCTAGTTAAGTTCAATGAGTGTGGAGTGCACCCTTTCTTTTTTAACCATTGATAACCAAATTTCTTTCGATCTATATGGAAATTTGCTTTCATAAGAACGTACATATTTTTATATACAAACTCTCTATTATTCTACTTTGCCCAGATACGACATGTAGTTTATGTCTTATCCCAATATCGATTTCGTGAACCTAAAGCATTAATAGGGTCGGAATACGTTATTGAGAAAGATTTCACGATTCAAGAATAATCTAAGGTTATCAATCTCAAACTATTCTCTACCAACATATTCAAGCATCTCACTGATATATAATTCTCATATTTATTTGCAAGTTTTATTATTGAATGATTTAAGATTAGAGTATTCTATGATATTGAAATATGTATCTATGTATATGTACCTATGTATACATATCTGTGTACACGTATCTGTATATATTTGCATATATGTATCTATGTGCGCGCGTGTGTGTGTTTGTATATGTTTTTATTTGTTTCTATACGATTATCGTTTAGTGTAGTCTTTCTTTCATATTCTTGAGCTCGTATAGCACACACAGGTACGTACCGATTCTTTTTTCCCTTTATTATCTTCTTTCTTATCTCTATGCGCATGCTTTACTTTTTACTTTATTTTGGCCGGAGGACCATCTAGAAGCAATCTCTCTCCCCTCGGGTAGAAAGAGGAATGATTTTTTCTTCTTTAGGGTGCATAAATCTTTTCTCTACACGTGGGTGGAGATGCAACTTCTCTTTTATTCTAAATTAGATGAAAGATTGTCTACATCTCACATCTCCTATAGCTCGCAAGTATGTAGCAAGAACGGGATTAGATATTGTTGGTGTTATCATATTGAAATATGCATTTGTTAAAATGGTGTTTTGTTCACACAAATAAAACTGTAGAAAAGTGTCTTGAGATACAAAAGCCAAGTAAGAGGCAAGGGAAGCACATTACAAAAAATTAAAAAGTTACCTCTCTCTACACACTTTGTTTCTTTATGCATCTCTTTTTATCCGATTGCTGAAAAACAATGACGAAATAATCATTGAAAGCAACATCATAACATATCTAAGATCTGATCAGACATTCCCTTATAATATATTAACTTTTGTTTTTGCTGCTCTTTTTGACTGGTCTTCTTTGTTATGTTACCCTTGCATTCTACACATATAACCCCACTAACATTTTACTTTAATATCATGAACCCTTGGATCCCTCAATATCATCAAATTCAAATCATATATGAATCACAATGACTATTAAAGATAGATTCATCTTGTCTGTATATGCGTTTTTATGAGCTATAAAGGAAAGATTCCACTAAAGACTACTACTACTAATTATCTGGGTAACAGATCCAAGACTAGCTTCCCCTTACTTTCATGCAAAAGCATCATTTTTAGAGAGAAATATACAAACTTTATGTTTGGTAATTATGTTTATATAATTTAAAGATAGTTCCTTTTACGAATTTATTAGAGTAATTTTTTTTAGATGTTTTGTGTTCTATAATTTGAGTTTTAGATGGTGAAAAGGGTGCCATAGACCAAATAGATGCAGTTTAGGGCTGTTTTTTAGTGGACAACATTGAAAATAAAATTCTTGAAATATTGAAATCCAGTAATTTTGACAAATGTGAGGTGAAATAACCTCTTCTTAGATATATAGGCTAATTAATTTAATTAATACAGTATATGACAATCATCGGTGTGTATAATTTTTCCTTTTGTCATGTGAAATACATTTGTAGTAGCTAGTTTGATTGATGTGGGGTCATGTATATTCTTTGTATAAGTAAAAAATACTGTATTATAGATTTTGTGATATAGAAGCTTGTACTTTTAGATCATATATTGCAATAAAAGAGGAAAGCTGAAATGGGTTTCAAAAGAGAACACATATTGGTATACTTTAAAGCATTAAACCACCCTTAAAAGGAGCTCTGTTTTTGCTTTTCTTTTTTTCTTTGTTTTTGATCATACCTTTTTTCCTGTCAGCAATGATGGCTATTCATACATATTATTTTCAGTTCATCTCTTGTTTATTTACCTTCAAGCCATTGAGGTTATCTTTTCAATGACGTTGGTCTTTCGGTTGTATTCTTGTGGCCTATTGATCATAGTTTCGATGATTGTTCCACTTTTATCTATTTATTCGTTTTTCGCCAAAAAAAAGAAGTTATCTCTTCAATCATTTCTTTTGAGGAAGATTACAATTAAGATTAGGTAAATCTTTGTTTCAAGAGCATATCTTTAGGATAACATGTATCCCATATTCCTATCCATAGAAAGTCATACCTTGTTCTTTAATCCCTGATAATTAGTAGTAATAACTAAAAATTAGTATATATGAAAAATATGTATTATATAATATATATCATATCATTATTGAAATACGAGGATGCATATAGTTCATAACACCACAAAATTTGTCTCATTTTATTTAGTATGACTGATTACAAATGGCATAATGGCTGGGTTGATTTGGTGTCAAAATGGGTCAAGAGAGGTCGAGTTGGGTTGACCCGCTTGTACCTCCTTTAACTTTAACAAGATGATAATGACCTTGTTGGCCTCACTCAGCTCCTTTTTAACCAAGTCTTATAGGTTAGCTGAATCAACTTATTTGTATACAGGGGGTCGCAATTAGCACCTTTTGTCATGAAATTTTTCGATCCGATGAATGAAACTAAAATGCTTTTGTAAAATTACTCATGAGAAATGACAAGCACTATCACAAAATCTAGTCATCAACTCATCAACCTTTCCATTGTAACTATCATATCATTTGTGGTTTCACATGTGGTAAACCAATCTTAGAGGAAAATAAGTAATGATTTGAAAGCTGTGAGAACACATCTAATGCACTAAAAGGAGATTTATTTAAAGTATTTAAAAATTTAATTTTATGATTGTAAAAGTAAGGCATAAAGGAGGAAAAAAGTCAGTTACAGATTGAAGCTTGTTTGTTTATGGGAAACTCTTATCATTAAATTGCATTATGTCACACAATTTTTTCCACAAAATCTTGTCAAAAATGTTGCAAAACATGGTTCTCACATTCCCTTTAGTAGTGTCTTGATAAGCTTCATGACATTGACTACCACTATATTTTAGGGCTTTTGTAATTGATGAGAAAGACTTTTAATTAATTCGCTACTGAATATTAAATTGTTACAAATTGTGTATGGAATGATATTCTGAGTTGATTCTTGAATCGTGTAAATACTTTCTAAAGTAATTGACCAAACAATTTTCAAGGTTCACGAAACCTTTACATGGATAATTCAAGAATGACAATTTGTGCTTTTGGCAACGAAATCACAAATCGAATATCAGAATGTTATGTGCTTTTTTTGTTTCATATGAAAGCAATCTGCCAATAAAATAAGATTCGAAAATCAGTTAATTATGGCGGTTAGAAAAGAAAAGTTGTAATCCTTCGTTTTGGCGGGAAAAGTTGTAACACTTCGTTTTGGTAGGAAAAGTTGTAACCCTTCATTTTGGCAGGAAAAAACTGTTAGCTTCAACTTTTCATTATACTGGTATAGTAAAAATACCGTTTGGGTTGGGGCGCTGCTCCCTATACCCCTGCAAGGGGCGCTGCTCCTTGACCTCCGCTATTTCCACGACACTATCGAGTTAGCTTTTATAACACTCCACACTCTTCAAATTCATTATTGAGCATAACTAGATAACACCCGCATTCAAGTAAATTGCAATTAACTAAAATAATTATTAGATGTCGACACTAAAATCACTGACATTAATAAGATGCGCAAATTTATGCATTAAGTTTCATTTTATAGACTTAGGATAAAGTAAGGTTTTATGTATGATCATGTCAAATAGTAACACTATGTAATGTGTAGTTATATGTAATTATGTACTTACATAGTTACATCCGATAAACTCATATGCTAAAGGATAAAGTTAAGAATAAAAAGCATGGAAGCCTTTCACTAAAAAGCAAAGATATTGGTCGTCAAGATGGAATGAGAATGAAGACATAATCCATTGGGAAAAAAGTGATTAATTTCCAAATCCCCTAGCCAAGTGATTCCAGTAGTTAATTAATATTATCCTGACTAATAAACAAGGTTTTATTGGCAAATGGCACCTTAGTTAGATGTTTGATTCATGATAATGGGAATTGAGTGGCGTTGTTTGGTTTTAATTATTTAAAGTATTTATTAGGTTAGTGGAATAGTATACTTGATGTGTTTTAAGGGTGCAGATTAAGTGGGAAAGTGGTTTCTTCATATCTACACACTTGTTAACACATATTAATAAGGGTAAGCAGATTAAGTTTTATGCAGTTTTACTTTGATTTAAGCGTCCTAATCAGGTTATTTGTGACTGTTTCCACAACCACCTATGCTGATAGTAAATTAGTAATGTTTGAACTTGATACCTCTTGTAATAATATCAGGATACCTTCCAGTAGACTATTTTGTGATGGTTATAAGGAAGAAGAAAAAAAAAATCTTTAAATTAAGCAACACTGTGCTTGTTCGGCTTTTTGTTTTATTACTTTTTTTGGTATTGGTATGGAAGTTGCTTTTGTTTGCACAATTCAGAAGTTTTGGATCAAATATATATACATAAAGTCAGCTTTATGTTTCCCAACATTTAGTCTTAAATTATTTTTAATAATGTTAATTAATATGAAGGATTTTAGAGATATAAATATGTCACATTAAGTACCATCAGGATTTTAGGATTCAGGATGAATGTAAAGAATAATATGGAAAATGAGTACTTATAGAAGGAAAACAGTACACAAACTATTACTGTACCAAATTACCAAATCTATTACATAAGAAACAAGAAAAAAAATTCAAAAGAGTTGTTAGTATACATATCTAATTAAACTTACATTTCTATCATAGTATCTAATTAAAAACCTCATATAATTCAAACTAGTTACAACATTTGGAGTTTGAAAATAACTTGTTTATCAACTGACTCCAAAATCCCAATATCATAAACTGATTCATGCTTTGTAGCAACATTCAAGTCGAAACTAATCAAAGACTCATTACCACAATCCTCAACGATTTCTTGTCGTTCATCTTCACAATACATTCGCCTAATGCTTGGTGAACAAGCTCGAGAAATCGAACTAAAACTTTCACAGCTGAAAATAACAATGGCTTCATTAAGAAGGACCGTTTCACCACTATCTAACGTAAACATTCCATTCTTGATTGCTTTCTTGATTCCCATTAGGGAATAGTAATCAACTTGCTCAATATCTTCCATGAAGAACACACGGTTTGCGTTTTCTTGAACCGCATCAATGAATCTTTCAAGATAACTTTGGCCATTTTCGTCCCTCGCCCTTTTCTTGCTAGCGAGTTCTTGATCATCATCGGTCGAATCACCCCGCGTTGCTGAAAATCGACTCAACCCCAATTGAACAAAATTGTTTCTTGATCCAAATACAACTTTGGCCAACTCTTTTGCTATCTTTTCTTTACCATTATTATCAGCACCCATAAAAGACAACCATGTTTCTTGGTTCCCCTTTCTTTCCATTGTACCAGATCTGCATTGAAGGATTGTACTTACTATTTCCGGAATGATCTCTCTTTGCCATGGTACAACTCTCTCCAATGCATTGCTTAGAAGGTTTACATTTTCAGGGTTCATCTCTTTTAACTTATGCAAGTAGTATTCTTGATTATCATCATGATAACTAGCTTCACTACAAGAGGCCGAATTTGGACTTGAATTCGGATTCGATAGAAGTTCAGGCAAAAGCGTTTTCGGGTTGGGATCTTCGAAACATTGTTCACCACCCATAAAAAATTGATGTTCTTTAGGGGTGTTGGACTCGAAAATTACGGGCCAGGTGACATTTTGTTGGTTTAAATTTGGTGAAGAAGACATAGGTTGTTGATTGTGAAGTGAACTACAAATGGAGTTCCATTTTTTGCAAAGATTCCCAACTTTTTCACATTCCTGCAAACACATTCAACATAATGGTTTAGAACTTTAGATCATGCTACAAAAGTAAGCTGTCTAAGCAAATATATATTAATTATTAATTAATATACAATAATAAAATAACAAGAATCTAACCTTATCATTGGTGCTTTGTCTTGAGTTGTCTTCTTTATATTGTTGGAGCCATGAAGGCAAGGTGGATCCACCTGCAGTAATGGAGTCGTTGGTGCGACCATAGCTCGGTATGCTTCGAGCCTCTCGTCTTAAGTTAACCGAACATTCTGTGCAACAAGTGAGCAACTTCATCTCATTTCCTGAATCTTTACTGCTAACAAAACAAAACCCATATCAAAGATCAGTTTTTAAGCATGAAAAGATAATCTTTAAGAAAAAAGGAGCCCAAAAAAGTAGTAGTTAAAAGTATTTACCTTTCTATATTGAGGGTGAGGTCCAAGCTAGCAATAGGAAGTGTAAGAGGACAAAGATCCCATAGAGTTTCAAGTGAAGGGTGACCTATTTTGCACCTCATGTATGTTTGAGAATTAGCTATCCCCATCAACCATAACTTCCCACTATCAACACCCAAATTGAGTCCACTAAGCTCCATGATCATATGCTCCATAGGAGAGTAATAGTAGCTCCCGTTGAGTTTTCGATCGCTGTGGTTCGACCAGTAATCCGAAATCCAATTGAGATCACCTAAATATAATATAACTCCTCTACCCACAAAGCTTTTTACTAGACACTTAAGTTCCCTGATTTTGTCTTGAACATCTTCCCTTGAAAGGTGATGGAGTGTGTGTAAAGGAAGGCTTACAAACTGCATGAACCTTAAGTTGAAATTGTTTTCAGTTTCGAACTTGTCTATAACTCCTTTAACTATAGCATCAGCACTAGCTAAACACTCTCTTATAACAACAATGTTCCTTCTTTTTCTATTCATCATCATTTCTATAACACTCATCACATCTTCATCTTGGACTTTAGCTAAAGATCTAGGCTTGAAATTCTCTTTTGATTGCGAAAAACTACGTGGATTTGGAGAAGAAATTGATATCTCCATTTGTTCGATATTGTTTTTGATTTGTGTGCTAGAAAAACCAGCTTCTCGCATGACTCTACTCACACTAGGATCATCCAATATGGATATAATTAGTTGTTCAATCTCTACTTTAAGAGCTAAAATGGGTTGTTGTTGGTTTTCAATGGAACCACGTCGTTGGTGAGCTTGAGCACGTTTGAAGGCAGCAACCAACGCGTTTGAAAGAGAAGGATTGTGAGATTGGTTAGGATTTAACATGACAGGGTTTGATTGCATAGTAGGAAGGCGGTTTAGAGCCACATTGAAACAAAGCTCAAGAGCTTTGTATTGAAGTGGATGAGAGTTTGGTTGCAAACAAGCCTTCCTGAGAATGCTTGTTGGCGATGTTAGCATCGCACTAGCAACATGCAAAGGCGTGACCTGCGCATGGCCACGCCTTCTTGCAAGAACAAGAGCTTGTTTTACAACATTTGCGGCATCAAGTGTTAGTGTGTGTTGGATAGTATAGCCTCCAGTTCTCATGGTTCACTAGGATTTTTTTAAGTTTATGATACTATGGTTTTGCTATTCATATGGTTTATTTTGGAAGTTGGTGTAAATATTGCATTGGCAAGTAGTGGTGATGTATGGTTTATAAGAAGAGGAGTAAAGGAGTAGTGTGAAGTGGGGCTTTTGTGCTTTTCTTGTAGGTGTTAGTTTAGTATGTGAAAGTGGAATGCATGTGTAGCAAAGCAATTTTATTTACCATAAAAAGACTAATTCAACCTTTAAGCAGTATATTACTATTACAAATTGACAATTATTTATCTTATGAAGTTTCCGTTTGTGTTTACCTTTAATAGTAACTTATCTTACAGTTACCATGATCTATGTATAAATAAAATCATATTATAATGAAATAATATATTTTGAATATATATATATATATATATATATATATATATATATATATATATATATATATATATATATATATATATATATATATATATATATATATGGTCAGGATCAATGGGGAAGTAACCAATCTGGGGGAAGCGAGGAGAAGAACAAATTTTTATTTTTTTATTTTTTTTGATTTTTTTCAGGCATCAAGATCACACGAAAATATGAACATTTAGAAAAGACACTTCGTGATGAATGTTATTATTTATGCGGGAAAATGATCGACAAAAATAACATTCAAGATAATATTGTTCGTGAAGAATATTAACGTTTTTTTTCTTCATGTTTTGTGAAGTAAAATTTAGCCCGATTTAGAGTTTAGGGTTTAGTGTTTTGGGTTTATTCCATAAACCCAAAACACCAAACCCTAAACCCTAAACCATAAACTCTAAACCGTTCGTGTTAAAAACTCAATCAAAATCCTAAATCTAAACCCTAAATTTCTAAATACTAATATCTAAACCCTAATATCTAAAACCTCAACATACGATCGAAAAACACGATAATTGTTACATATTAGTTTTTCGAGCATTTTCCCGCCAAAATAAAAACATTTATCACAAAGTGTCTTTATTAAATGTTCATATTTTCATCTAATCTATAATGTTCGTGAACAAAGTTTTTTCAAAAAACGAAAAAAAAAATATTTTGCTTCCCCCTCCCCCGATTGGTTACTTCCCTCATATATATATATATATATATATATATATATATATATATATATAGGGGCAGGATCAATGGGGAAGTAACCATTCGGGGGAAAGCGGGAGGAAGCAAAAAAAATTTTTTATCTTTTTTTTTTGGATTTTTTTTTCGGCATCAAGATCACACGAAAATATGAACATTTAGAAGAGACACTTCGTGATGAATGTTATTATTTAAGCGGGAAAACGATCGACAAAAATAACATTCAAGATAATATTGTTCGTGAAGAATATGAACGTTTTTTTTCATGTTTTGTGAAGTAAAATTTAGCCCGATTTAGAGTTTTGGGTTTAGGGTTTGGTGTTTTGGGTTTATTCCATAAACCCAAAACACCAAACCCTAAACCCTAAACCCTAAACCCTAAACTCTAAACCGTTCATGTTAAAAACTCAATCTAAATCCTAAATCTAAACCCTAAATCTAAACCCTAAACCCTAAATTTCTAAACCCTATAAACCCTAATATCTAAACCCTAATATCTAAACCCCAATAGCTAAAATCTCAACATACGCTCGAAAAACATGATAATTGTTATATATTACTTCTTCGAGCGTTTTCCCGCCAAAATAAAAACATTTATCACAAAGTATCTCTACTAAATGTTCATATTTTCATCCCAGCTATAATGTTCGCGAACAAGGTTTTTTTTAAAAACGAAAAAAAAAAGTTTTTGCTTCCCCCCGCTTCCCCCCGATTGGTTACTTCTCTCTTGATCCTAACAATATATATATATATATATATATATATATATATATATATATATATATATATATATATATATATATATATATATATATATATATATATATATGACAGGATCAATGGGGAAGTAACCAATCGGGGAGAAGCGGGGGGAAGCAAAAAAATTTTTTTTTTTCGTTTTTTTTGAATTTTTTTTTTCCGGCATCAAGATCACACGAAAATATGAACATTTAGAAGAGACACTTCGTGATGAATGTTATTATTTAGGCGGGAAAACGATCGACAAAAATAACATTCAAGATAATATTGTTCGTGAAGAATATGAACGTTTTTTTTTCATGTTTTGTGAAGTAAAATTTAGCCCGATTTAGAGTTTAGGGTGTGGTGTTTTGGGTTTATTCCATAAACCCAAAACACCAAACCCTAAACCCTAAACCCTAAACTCTAAACCGTTCGTGTTAAAAACTCAATCTAAATCCTAAATCTAAACCCTAAACCCTAAATTTCTAAACCCTAATATCTAAACCCTATAAACCCTAATATCTAAACCCCAATAGCTAAAACCTCAAAATACGCTCGAAAAACACGATAATTGTTATATATTACTTCTTCGAGCGTTTTCCCGCCAAAATAAAAACATTTATCACAAAGTGTCTCTACTAAATGTTCATATTTTCATCTCATCTATAATGTTCGTGAACAAAGTTTTTTCAAAAAACGAAAAAAAAAGTTTTTGCTTCCCCCCACTTCCCCCCGAATGGTTACTTCCCTCTTGATCCTACCACTATATATATATATATATATATATATATATATATATATATATATATATATATATATATATATATATATATATATATATATCACAATAAAAAATACACTGAAACATAAATTACGATTAAATTTGAGATATAAGTTGTAATCATTCTAAATATACTTGTCGGGGTCATAACATCTTCATAAAAAGCTGTTCAAATATCAATAGCAACATACTTTGAATTGGCCATAAAAGTATTGAAAACAATCATGGAATAACTTGATTAGATTTTACTCGTCTGAAAAAAATACATTAATTCTTTAGGTAGTCTGATTAAGAAGACCTTATCTATTTACCTTAAGTTTGTAAACACAAGTAATACTAATAAAAGACAATCATTAATGAAAAAAAAAAAAAAAAAAAAAAAAACATTTCTCTTCTAATTAATATGTTTTGTGTGTATACTTTTTACTATGAGGTTTGACATCAAGTCTTATCTTGACTATTTTGGACATAGGTTTTGTAAAACTGATCTTATTCTTGTTTGTCTATTATTTATTTAACCACATATTTTCCCCCTCTATTGTCTTTTGTCTCTCTAATAAAACAAGAAAAGGTAAAAGCATATAGAAAAGAGTGGAAGTTGGACTGCTTTAGACTGATGATTTGAAGTTTATAGATCCAATGCTCTAGGTTCCCTTACTTTCAAGCAAAAGATCATCAAGTAAAAAATTGCTGGAGTAGTACTAAATAAAAACATGATAAAAAAAAAAAAAAAAAAAAAAAAATAGAGAAGCTAGCTAGCTTTGTCTGAACAATGACCTTATTTAAAGGGGCGCAATTTGTAACTTTAGTTTCTTTTTCTAAATACTGCAAATGCTTTATGGTGTGGAAACTTTGTCCCCCTTAACTATTTTTATTTTGCAAAATAAGGTTCTTCACTTTCTCTTTTGCAAAGGCTTTATGGCCTTATGGTGTGGAAGCTTGTCTTGGTTACAGACCCGCTCTATGCCAATAAAAGAGAAAAACAAAAGCTATTACCCTACCAAATTTGTTCTCCATCTGGATATTTAAAGGTGTTAGTATATTTTGCTCTCATTAACTACTATATGATAATATAGATATGATAATATAGATATAGATTAGTTAGAATATAAGCGAGTAAATGGAGAATTTTTTTTAAGAACAAATTTTGTACTTGGATGTAAGTAGTAAATCAATTGATCACGTAACCATTTTTAACTCTTTTATAGATCACCTAAGATTTTGTTGCTAGTGAAGTACAACCCTAAAATCTCTTATAAGAATATTATGACGCCAAACATTATATATCTTAGTGATGGTTATTATTTAGAGTATAAATGAAGAGGTCTAATAGGTAAAAGGTGATTTTTTTTTCATTGTAAGGAATTATCTAATACGAGTAATTGGTTAGATGAATGTTTAACATTTCGTAATTATATAAATACAAATACAATGATTCTTGATGACACATTGTTAGACTATTTGTAGTGGTTGGGGGCGTGAGTTAGGGGCGTGAGTTGCTTTTTTTATCTTTTTGATGACTAGGACGTGTGGGTTGTTTTTGTGAAGTGGTGGTGGTGTGAGTTTTTGGTGTGGGTTTGAAGTATTGTGATGATGTGTTAAAATATAATTGGGATAGGTATTAAAAAGGGATAAAAAAAGATTTTTAAAATAAATAAAAAAAAAAAAAACAGCAACGCACGTTGTTGGATACGTTGCCAACCGCCCCACGCCTCTTCTTCTTCGCTTGGAAACGCCTCGATACGGGTGGAAGGGGGCGGCGCCGGATGCCAACTCACCCTCCCACGCCGTTGCACCCTCGCCGCTACAACAGGTCTTATAGAAAAGAGCTATTCTCCTAATTAAGATAGAGTATTAAAATTAAAATATTTTTTGATACGATGTTTAGGGTTCAAATCCCCAAGATCCAAACGAATTTACATATTTGTGGATAAATGTAAAATATATCATAAGTAAAAGAATTTTTCTAAAGAATATGTTCATTTCATCTTTCGGACTATTGCCTAACAGTTTGGCCACTTAAGTTAAAATATATGATCGTACGTATTGCAAAACAATTAAGGTTAAGCATATAACTAAAATGTATTAATTGTCATATTCTGCAAGTGTAAAAGTAGGATCTAAAGTTTAAAACGTTATTTATATTTATATTTATATGATTTTATGGTTGTAATGATTATGAGATCATCATTCTTTTTCAAACGGCTCAAATATAAAATTAAAATTACTCCATGATTGGAGAGACTTTAGCCACCGCTTTTAGTTCTTCAATCATTGGTTCCATATTTATGTAAATTTAATTTTATATAAAATATGGTTTTTTCAGCACTAAAATATCAATTAATTAATTGTATAGAGATATAAATAAATTATCGTGTGTTATAAAACTATGAAATGAAACACTTCCGTAAGATTTATATTTTATGAAACAATTGGAAATTTTCTTAGTTACATGACACACCCCACCCAATCTATCATAAACGTAGCTTTGGTAATCATTTCATATTTCTTTGATCTAAAAAGTGTGTATATATGGGGTTACATTCAAACAGAAACTCAAAATGTATAATGGTAACAACAAGAAAGGTGAGGTTCGCGCGCTGCTACTTGAAAAGTACTAGCGATTTAACTAAAAAAAATAAATTAAAAAATATTATATATTTTAACCGTGTAATAGCGAGTGTATATATTCATATATAATATCCTATCAACTTTCTCCAAATGATAAAGAAATAATAGGTCAAAAAAAAAATTTAAATAATGAACAGTGCTTGGCCAATAAGAATTCGGGGAAAAAAATGAATAGTGGTCGACCACTATTGATGAATAGTGGCCGGCCAATAGGAATGCACCATTCCGCTTTGGTCTTTAGTATATATAGTAGAAAAAAATGAATAGTAGTTGACCACTATTGATGAATAGTGGCCGGTCAATAGGAATGCACCATTCCGCTTTGGTCTTTAGTATATATAGTAATAAAGCAAATTTTCCATATTTTGACGGGAAAACGCTCGAAAAAAAAACAATGAAAACATGCATCATGAGTAATATTATTCTTCTGAGTTTTTTTTAGGGTTTAAAAATTAGGGTTTAGTAATTAGGGTTTAGAAATTATGGTTACAAAATTAGTGTTTAGCTATTAGAGTTTAGAAATTAGGGTTTAGGGTTTAGAAATTAGGGTTTAGAATGAATTTTTAACACGAACGGTTAAGAATTTAGGGTTTAGGGTCTAAACCCAAAACACTAAACCCTAAACTCTAAACCCTAAACTCTAAATCGGACTAAATTTAGAAAAAAACTTCTTATAAGATGAAAGAAAAAACAACGTTCCAAAAATATTATTAGGAATAACATTACTCATGATGAATGTTATCAATTATTTCTTCAATCGTTTTCCCGCCTAAATAATAACATTCATCACAAGTGTCTTTTTTAAATGTTCATATTTTTGCCTAAACTTGATGTCGGGAAAAAAATTCGAAAAAAACAAAAAATTTTATTTCCCTCCACTTTCTCCCTAAAAAGTGCTTCACTCTATATATATATATATATATATATATATATATATATATATATATATATATATATATATTTGGGTAAGCGAGGAAATTCTCCTATGAACGAGCACATTGGATCCCCCATAAAAGGTAAAACCTCGGTTAATCAAACCCCCCGAGCGCAAGACCTGGTACCGGGTGAATTGTGCATTATGCGCACCCTCTAGTCACACTCCCTTTTTGAACAATTTGGCATAGCCAGGAATTGAACCCGGATGGTGTGCTTCATTAGGTAACTCGGTGGCCACTCAAGCAAGCATGCGTGGTTATATATATATATATATATATATATATATATATATATATATATATATATATATATATATATATATATATATATATATATATATATATATATATATATATATATATATATATATATGTTCAATCCATGGCTAAGCACTAAATGGGGTACAAACTAGATAAGTGAATATGGGCCTCACATTTAAAAAAAAAAGAGTCTAATTTTACATGAAAAACGCGGAGGGGGAAAATGGTAATTATGTAAATCAATTTAATAAAGCATGTAATAAAAAGAAAGAAGAAAACAACCGCCGATCTCAATCGGAGGAGCAAATAGCAACTCTTTTTCAATTATAACAACCGCCGCCGTTTCAATCGGAGAACATTGGGAGGTTCGGTACGCTCGTCACTTCAACTTTCCGTCACTTCAATCGCCGCCATTTCAATTGGAGAATCTCTACCGCCGGTCTTCATCCGTCGCTTGCTCCTCCGGTTAAAAAATTCAAAGGCATGTGGCTGATGCGTGTTGTGCATATACATCTTTTACCCTCTAAATTTATACATGATTCAAACACTACAAATAAGCACACACAACTAACGAGCACTTAGAACCCGGTTATTATAGTACTTTAATATAAGTATTCGTTTCAAGTTCGTCCCAAGAGAGCTGTTAGGAATTTATGGACCCAACAACGACCACCAATCTAAAGATTGTGATCCCACAAACGACAAACGGACAGAATAACAACAAGAAAAGTAAATGAAACAAGATATTACGTGGTTATATGCAATCAGTGTGATTGCTTTAGTCCACAGCCAACTAGAGAGCTTTTTTATTGATTTTTCGTGATTAGGGTTACAGATTACAATAGGTATATTTATAGTGCTAATCAAAATTAGGAAACAAATCGAATAACTTGCTGGCTACGCACGTCATCTCGTTTCGCGATGACCTATCGCGATCCGCGACCAACTGTAACCAAACGCGACAAAACAACTTCAAACGTTACACCTTCAGACACCTTGTTCTGTCACATCTGTTGCGTTTGAGGCTAGTGTACCGCGTCCTGTGCTGTCGCGTTTGGCGACAGAACAAGCCAAAACGCGACAGCCCTGTTTCTTTTGTTTTGATCTTCTTTGCAACTATCTAACAATATCCCACTCAAAGGAGAGCAAAAACCCAGAAATCTCGTCAACCCCAAAACTATCAATTTCAACCAAGAACGTCGAACCACCTCTCACACCGCCAATCAAACATGGGACAAGCAAACTCAACATCGCTGGAAGAGCAGACTTTCGATACAAGGTCTTCAACACTACTTGTCGAAATCAATACCAATAACCCTTATAACTCTCTAGTTGACGTATTCTTTCATCAAGTAACAAGAAGATCAGTTGAAGCTATGCAAAGCTTCAACTTCCCGATCGTAACCACCTTAGTACACATATCAGCAGGATTCTCCGTACCACGAATTTTCTTAACAACTAAAGTACCATCTTCAATAAGTTCGCGAATTTTATGATACCTTAGCTTTATGTGTTTCGTACGACCATGAAACACCGGGTTCTTCACCAAATGAATATCACTTTGATTATCACAGTTCAAGACATAATCTTGTTGAACTAGTCCCAACTCAATCATAAAATTCTTCAGCTATACAAGTTCTTTGCATGCTTCTGCTGCAGCCATATACTCAGCCTCCGTTGTTGACAGCGCAACACAACTTTGAAGTTTGGACATCCAACTGACTGCCTCTTACCAACCGTGAAAACATACCCCGTAGTGCTTCTACCCGAATCGTCACAACCACCCAAATCAGCATCAACGTACCCTCTCAAAATGGAATCACCTTTAGTGAATTTCAACCCCATTTTAGAAGTACCTTTCAAGTAGCGCAAAAGCCACTTTATACCTTCCCAATGCTCTTTACCCAAATTTGATATAAACCGACTCACAACTCCCACTTTATAAGCTATGTCGGGTCTTGAACAAATTATTGCGTACATAATACTACCCACTGCCGACGCATACGGAATTTGAGCCATCTCCTCTTTGTCTACTTCCGTTGTAGGTGCTTGACTTTTCGTTAACTTTAAAGTACTACCTAAAGGCACGGATCTTGCCTTTGAATCACCCATGTTGAACCGCTCTAACACTTTCTCGATATACTTGGTTTGAGACAAAGTTAAAGTACCTTCAACCCGATTCCTTTTAATACTCATTCCGAGTATCCGTTTAGCAGCCCCTAAGTCTTTCATCTCGAACGCGTGAGACAACTTTCTCTTCAACCTGTTGATCTCTAACATGTTCGAACCTGCAATCAACATGTCATCAACATAAAGTAACAATATAACATAGGAGGACTTGAATTTCTTCAAGTAACAACAATGATCCGACTCGCTTCTTGTAAAGCCACTTCTTGCCATAAATTCATCAAACTTCAAGTACCATTGCCGTGGTGCTTGTTTTAACCCATACAGACTTTTCTTCAATTTGCAAACCCATCTCTCTTTACCAACTACCTCGAAGCCCTTTGGTTGCACCATATAAATATCCTCTTTAAGATCCCCATGTAAAAAATGCGGTCTTTACATCTAATTGTTCTAGATGTAAATCATCAGCAACAACAATGCTCAAAACCTATCGAATAGTAGTCATCTTCACAACCGGCGAAAAGATCTCGTTATAATCAACTCCTTCCCTTTGTTGAAACCCCTTAACTACCAACCAAGCTTTGTACCTCTTTTTCCCGTTCAACTCATCTTTGACCCGAAAGACCCATTTACTGTGCAACGCCCTTTTCATTAGAGGTAATTTCACTAAAAACCATGTCTCATTCTTGATAAGTGACCCTATCTCTTCTTTCATAGCAAGCACCTACTGTATGGATTCTTTAGATTGTCATGCTTCAAAATAACTATCAGGTTCACCATTCTCAGTATTGAGCAAATAGTTTGCTGATGGAGAAAACCTAACAATAGGTTTGGGTGTTCTACTAGAGCGTCTCAATGGTGGAGTAACGGGTGCTGGTGATCGAGTTAAGTCACCATCATCCCCACCAATAGAGCTCTCATCATTTTCGGAGCTTGCACCACTCTCCGAATCATCTCCATCACTTTGATCCTCACCGTCAATTGGCAATTCAATAGTTCTCAAACTCCCACTAGAACCTGTATTCACATCAACAAACTTATCAAGCATAACCGGACTATGATTAGAATTAACCGTTACCTTGGTGCCATACAACGAGCTTTCATCAAAAGTAACATCTCTACTACGAATCACCTTCCTCGCCTCATTGTCCCAACACCTATAACCCATGTCATCCAATCCATACCCGATAAAAGTACACTTTCTTGATTTAGCTTCAAGCTTGTCTTTGTCAATGTCTTTGGTTTTCACATACACATTACAACCGAAAACCCTTAAGTGAGCCAAACTCACCTTTTTACTGGTTCACTCTTCCTCTGGAATTCGAAACTCTATCGGTGTTGAGGGTCCTCTATTAATTAAATAAGCTGCCGTGTTCAGGACATCTACCCAAAACATATTTGGTAGACCCGCATGTAACCACATACTACTAGCCCGCTCATTGAGCGTCCGGTTCATGCGTTCGGCAACCCCATTGTGCTGTGGTGTTTCTGGAACAGTTTTCAACATACGAATACCATGTTCCGCACAATAGTCTTTAAATTCTTTACTACTGTATTCTCCTCCATTGTCAGATTTCAAGCACTTAACTTTCAAGTTAGTCTCATTTTCAACAGCAGCTCTCCACACTTTAAAAGTAAAAAACACATCAGATTTAACTTTGAGAAAGTAAACTCATACCTTTCTAGTGGAGTCATCAATGAAGGTGACATAGTAGTGGGAACCACCATGTGACTCAATCGTTGTAGGTCCATAGACATTAGAATGAACAAGTTCAAGCTTCTCCTTCTTTGGTGCAATTCCCAATTTCCCGAATGATACCTTCTTTTGTTTCCCCATAGTACATGGCTCACAAAACCCGATATCTACTTTCTTCGAACCCGGAATCTTCTCATTAGAAACTAGCAACTTCATCCCCTTTTCACTCATATGCCCTAATCTTCGGTGCCATAAAGTAGAATCGGCCCCTACATTACTTGTCACATTAACCTCATCATCATCGAATACCTCGACCATGTACAAAGTTCCCCTTTTATGTCCTGAAGCCACGACCTGACCATCCTTTTGAACACGCCACTTGCGATCACCGAAGGTAGTATGATTACCTTCTTCATCCAATTGACCTATAGAGATAAGCTTCCTTTTCAAATCCGGGATATACCTCACATCTTTCAAAGTCCAATTGGAATCATTAGATGTCTTCAATGTCACATCTCCAATGCCTCTTATGTCTAAGCGTTTGTCATCCGCCAATCTCACTTTCCCCCAATATGCCTTAAAATTCTTCATCATCTCCTTACTAGGATTAGCATGGAATGATGCACCCGAATCCATGATCCAAGCTTCAACCGAATTTTTAACACAACACACCAAAGCATCATCCATATCCTCGGAAGTGAAGTTCACCCTAGCTTTATCCACCTTTGGATTCTTACATTGAGTGCTAAAGTGACCCTTTTGATTGTAATTTCAACAAATCGCAGATTCTCGGTCCTTAGAGTTATACCTCTTTTTGAATTTCTTACCCTTCTTCGTACCTTTATCGTTCTTCCTGCCCCTGTCGGTATTTAAGAGCGACCCCGATGATTCTCCGGAATTCCTCCTACGAGTTTTTTCCCCTAGAATCAAATCTTTGATCCCCTCAAGCTTGAGCTTAGTGGTTCCTGTGGAACTACTAACTGCAGTAACTGTACCCGACTAACTTTCAGGCAAAGACGAAAGCAAAATCAGTGCATGAAGTTCATCATCAAACACAATCTCCACCAAGGCCAATCTTGTAATGAGATTGTTGAAATCATTGATATGATCTGCAGCACACGCACCTTCTTTCATCTTTTGGTTGAACAATTGACGCATCAGAAAAACCTTATTAGCAGTGTTAGGTTTTTCATACATATTTGTAAGTGCCTTTAAGCACCCAAACGTAGTCTTCTCGTTAATAACGTTGTAAGCAACATTTTTTGCAAGAGACAACCTAACCGCCCCTAAAGCTTGGCGATCTAGGAGATCCCAATCTTCTTGTTTAACGCTATCAGGCTTCTTCTCTTCAAGTGGTAAGTGTAATTTTTTCTGGTACAAATAGTCTTCTATTTGCATCTTCCAAAATCCAAAATCTTTCCCATTAAACCGATCAATCCTAAAGTTTCCTTCGTCCGCCATCGTGCCCAATACGAACCTTGTGCTCTAGATACTAGTTGTTAGGAATTTATGGACCCAACAACGACCACCAATCTAAAGATTGTGATCCCACAAACGATAAACGGACAGAATAACAACAAGAAAAGTAAACGACACAAGATATTACGTGGTTATATGCAATCGGTGTGATTGCTTTAGTCCACGGCCAACTAGAGAGCTTTTTATTTATTGATTTTTCGTGATTAGGGTTACAAATTACAATAGGTATATTTATAGTGCTAATCAAAATTAGGAAACAAATCGAATAACTTGCTGGCTACGCACGTCATCGCATTTCGCGATGACCTATCGCGATCCGCGACCAACTGTAACCACATGCGACAAAACAACTTCAAATGTTACACCTTCAGACACCTCGTTCTATCACATCTGTCACATTTGAGGCTAGTGTACCGCGTCCTGTGCTGTCGCGTTTGGCGACAGAACAAGCCAAAATGCGACAGCCCTGTTTCTTTTGTTTTGATCTTCTTTGCAACTATCTAACAAGAGCGGTGTAAGTCGGATAATTGAAACTATTAATTGTCCTAGGGTTTATTTGATTGGGGAGTTTTTGATTGATTTTGATTAACAACTAAAACTTGCATAATTAAACAAACTTAAACTTAACAAGTAAACTAGTAGCAAGTAACAAGTAATAAAATATTAAGAACTTAAATCAATAACTAAGTGGTGTTCACTTATCTAATCCTCTATATGCTTGAATTGACCCGTTTTACCCAAATTGCTATCGCACTAGTTGTTGAACTATAAATGTTTAGTATCACTACTAAACCTCAAATCAAATAACACTCCACGAATTCACGTAAGCATTGTATTCTAAGATCAAGTTAAGCACAATTTGGTTATTGAGATTATGTCTAGGTTGAAATCACTTAAACCCCCAATTATCGAAATCACTCAAGATTACCGGCACTACTATGTTGACTAAAGGCCAATTGAAAACCAACCTAGATCAAGAACACAATCACTTGAAATTCTTAAACTAGTTGTCTAGATCACCTAAGGTGTTGAAGCACACATTGATTCACTTCTCAAATCACTAAGAGAGCTACTCAACATATGTAATCAAAGTCAAGCCTAAAACAAATTCATAGCAATGGACCTTTAGCTAACTCAATAACACAAGATCATGTAATTCATTCAAACAACATTATTCAATTGATTTTGGGGTAAACACTAGTATTAGAGATTCATAGATAAGCAAACACAAGAGATTTAGCCAATCATGGCCAAAATCAAACTAATATTAAGCATAGAAATGTAAACAATCATCATCTTCAAGTTATTACAAGTAATTAGTTCACAACTAGAAAAAGAAAAGTAGAGATTACAACTAATTAGTGCAAAATAGATAAAGCAAAGTGGAGATTACAACCTAAAATGATAAAGAGAAGAAGATCTAAGCTATAATCATAAGATAAACAAGAACAAAATCAATTAAGACAAAAGCATTCATCATTACAAGTAGAGAAAATAAGGACAAGTGCTAAAATGGAAAGAAAATTATAAAATGGAGAATGAGTGATGTAGATCTAGCATCTAGCTTCACTAATCTTCAACTTGGATCATCAATTGAGCTTTGATCTTGATAGAATGATGAAATGGACCCTTTTAAGGTTCCATTTCGGACCCCAATCACAGCTCTCTAACTCAAAAACCCCAAATTTGCTTTTATAGGTCGGCCGAATTTTGTGGCTGAATTAGCGCCATGAGCGGCGCTTTTGGAACAGGAGCGGTGCTTTTGGGAGGACAGGAGCGGCGCTTTTGGGTAGGAGCGGCGCTTTTGGCACATAGGAGCGACGCTTTTGTGCTGGAGCGGCACTTTTAGCTACTGATCTTTTTAACACACGTTTTAGCACATAGGGGCGCCGCTTTTGACCTTAGGAGTGCTGCTTTTGACCCTGGGATTTCATTTTCACTCCAAAAATTCACTTGGTTCATTCCTTTGGCCCAAGGGTTGACTCCTTAGCATAAATATGAACTTTTAGACCACTTTTGCCCCGAAACGACTAAATACCACAATCCGCTCACTAATCATCACAACCCGTATCGAAATGCCACGAAAGTAGGGAGATATTGCGAAGATAAATATGTATATTTTGATCAATATCAAATCCCCCACACTTGAACCTTGCTTGTCCTCAAGCAAGCCTAAACTTAACCATATCTTCACAATGATGACCAACTTTGATTAATACAAACTTTCAATTTCAAGTAAGGTCTTTTTAACTTTCAATCCTTCAAGCACAATCTCAAAAATACTTGACAAACTTCAATGAATTACCTCAATGATTCTTGCCAATCGTTAAGCATTCAACAATCTTCAAACAAAAACAATTTCAATCATCAATTCTTCTACCTTTAAAACTATGACTTCCAAGACTTTGACCAAGTTTGACTTTCAAGGAATTGTCTTCAAGTCATCTCAACAATCTTCAAATTTAAACTTTTACACACCACAACCTTCTTCACATCTTCAACAAACTCCACTCAAAACCATCAAATTCAAGCCTAATACTAAATCTTCATCTATCATCCAATATCATTCAAAAACTTCACAACAAGCTTTTAAGAGGTCTAAAATCACCAAGTATCAAAACAAAGCATAACCCCTAGCAAGCAACTATCAAATTCCTCAACTAGCAACAATCAAGCATTAAAACTCTTCAAATCAACCTTTGACCTTCTTTGACTTTGATCAACAACATAGTATTCGCGGGATAGCCAACAAATCACAAAGTTACCCATCAAAATAACCTTAATTACCCAAAAGATTCTCAATTTAACCCAAACCAATGCAAAGTGACCCAAAATACCTAAATGTATGCGATAAGCTCCAAATCATGATGAAAATCTCAAAGTGTATCCAAAATGATCTGAATGCACCCCAAATGAATAAGGACCATGAATATCATTAAAAAAATCACTATCTACCAAGAAATCGTGTAAAGTGTATGCCTCCAAAAAGTATGCTCACCTAATCAACCCGGATGGCTATCCCTCTTCACCCTCCATGCCACCAAAACACCTATTTTCGTCAATTCCAAATAATGGTCGTCAATTCCAAATTATAATCGTCAATTCCAATTATAGGGTTAAGGTGGGTGTGCCAAAGGTAAGGGACTGGGTACCCCACCTTTATTTGGTCACTCGGGCACGGGGTAACCGGCACTCATCAAGATTTCTATCATAACTCTATGGTTTCTCTCATAGTAGGGCGAAAGCATTTACGGAGGTTCATGGAATTAGGGCCCCACGTGGCTAAATAAGAGAGTCCGCCAATTCCAAATTTTGAAGCACTAGGAAGACTTTAACTTCCTTTAATAGGATTGAGCTTGACTTGGGAGTCTTTACTCCCAAGCTTGGAACACATATAACTTGGAAGACTTTGTGGGGACATGGGGGCGAAAAAAGGAAACAGGCACACTTGGAGAGCGCAGTACAACGGAGAGTTGTATGCTGCATTCGGGAAGGATGAATCGCTCCCGAAAAGGAATCTATTGATTCTCTCCCAATTGGTTGGACCGTAGGTGCGATGATTTACTTCACGGGCGAGGTCTCAATGCGTATTCCTGAATAATCTAATTTTTCAATTATTCAATCATTTTATTTTCCCAAGTTCAATGTTAGCGAGATTAGTCAACATTTTTATGTTTCGATGCAACAGCAAGATGCTATTTGTAACAAGTAGTTTTGTTGGTTGGATAATTGGTCACATTTTATTCATGAAATGGATTGGATTGCTATTAGTATTTAGTATAGAATAGATAGAATAGAAAGTAAAAAAAAAAAAAGTTAAAACGTTAAAGATCTTAAAAACTTAAAGATTGAAAAAATAATAGATTATTAAAAAAAGGAGTACATAAGAAAAATAAAAGAACAGATAAGAAGAAATACGCCCTAAAGTAAGACCAAGCTCATGAGCTTATTATCTCAGGTCGGAACAAGTTGATAGGATCCCCCTTTTTTCGCCCCCATGTCTGACTTTACTTCTAAAATGAAACATTGGGAGTGTCAAAGCTTGAAGCTTGTATTCACTCATCTACTTCGCACATAACAAGCTTTTATGCTTATTTTAAGAAAAGGTAGGAAGTAGTTACCACCTTTCTGTTAATTGATTGCACAAGGGTGTCATACCTTTTGGCTATGGGTTGTGTTGTCTAGCAACACTAGCACGAAGCCTTTGCTCCTAAAAAAGATAGCACTTTGTGAAGTTCAAGGCTCCTCTTCCCACTGCACTTAGCATAGCTAAATGTAAAATGGTGTAGATTAGGAAGTGATGTGCAGCGGGGTAGTATATAAAATAGCTTATATTTTTACAGAAAATACTATTAAATACGATACATTTTTACACAAGATATTTATTTATTTATAGAATGGATATACTTAAACCTTGCTACAACACTTATAGGCAGTGTACCTAATCGTACAGTAGTGTAGTTTTTAGTAAGTCCGATTCGTTCCACAGGGAATCTTTTTAAACAAAGCTTAACGCTATATTAGTTTAATTTTATAAAAATACAAATATATATATATATATATATATATATATATATATATATAAGTAATATTATTATTATAAATGGGGGGTTTTTACCGTTTAATGACCGGTTTGTCGATTTTAAAACTTTAGTCGCAGTTAAAACCAAATGTAAAATATTAAAAATAAATACAAGACTTAAATTAAAGCATAAAGTAAATAACGATAATGAAATTACGAATAATAAAAGTGCGATAAAATAAACTTGCGATAATTAAAAAGTACGATAATTAAAAGTGCAATTAAATACAAAATAAAGGAAATTAAATATGAAATAAAAGAATTATGCTTATTTAAACTTCCGTAATCATGATGTTTGACGTGTTGATTTTAGTTTTATGCCCATGGGTTAATTGTCCTTTGTCCTGGATTATTTAATATGTCCGTCTGGTTTTTGTCCATAACAGTCCATCAGTCATAAATATAAAGTGCGAGTGTCCTCGTCAAATTATCATTATACCCGAAGTTAAATATTCCAACTAATTGGGAATTTAAACTGTAACAAGATTTTAATACTTTGTTTAATAATTACACCAGGATGTCGACTGAGTGTAACCCAAGGTTTTAATATTTTGTTATCAATTATACTAAGTGTCCTTGTACATAATTTCACCCCTGTTTTAAATATTCTAGTGGCTATTAATCCATTCCCGTGTCCGGTTAAATGAACGATTATTCGTACATATAAATACCCCGCCCATCGTGTCCGATTGAGTGTATATGGTAATTTATAGGGACGCCCAATTGTAAATCTTTATATTAACATTAACAAACTATCATTTAGTTAAATAAATATAAAGCTCATTAATAGCCCATAGTCTAATTTCCACAAGTGTCGTTCTTTTGTTCAAACCCCAATTATGGTACAAAGCCCAATTACCCAATTTTAATAATTAGCCCAACATCATGATTACTTCGTTTTAAATAAGCATAATAATAACTTAGCTACGAGACATTAATGTAAAAAGGTTGAACATAACTTACAATGATTAAAAATAGCGTAGCGTTACACGGACAGAATTTCGACTTACACCCTTACAACATTCGCTAACATACCCTTATTATTAGAATTATAATTAAAATTAAAATATAAATTATAAATATATATATATATTTTACGTATGAATGAGGAGAAGAAAAAGATGATGATTACGATCAGAATGCGCGAGCTTTATAGGGAGTTTCTGAAATTGGGGCTCCGCGACTCGCGGCCATTTTGGCCTTCAAACTCCGCGAGTCGCGGAGTTTACTTTTACAGCTCACACAAGCTTGGCTCTTTGTTTACCGACGGTTTTAAATATAAATATAATATATTAAATAATTATAAGAATTATTTAAATATTATATTATATTTATGTGCATAGTTGACTTGTAATTTTTAGTCCGTTGCGTCGAGCGTTGAGAGTTGACTCTGGTCCCGGTTCCGGATTTTCGAACGTCCATGCGTACAATTTAATATCTTGTACTTTGCGTTTTGAATCTTGTACTCTTGTAATTTCGAGACGTTTCTTATCAATAATTGGAACCTCTTTGATTGTCTTTTGTACTTTTGAGCTTTTTGGTCGTTTGCGTCTTCAATTCGTCGAATCTGTCTTTTGTCTTCACCTTTTATTATTTAAACGAATATCACTTGTAAATAGAACAATTGCAACTAAAAGCTTGTCTTTCTTGAGGAATAATGCTATGAAATATATGTTCGTTTTTAGCATTATCAAATATTCCCACACTTAAGCGTTGCTTGTCCTCAAGCAATATCGTCTTGAAATACAAGAATCACTTCTTTATTCTTCACACTTTGTACATCAGTGATTTCTATACGGTGGTATAAACAATGGTAGTAACGATATGGTTTACAGTCCCACATGACTATAAAAATTTAGATCCATTAAGGAAATTGGATCTTTATGAAAACATTTGATCTTTTGAAAATTAAATCTAGTTTTTACCCTAGATAAGTTTTCCGGAATAACCCTTTACCGGTGTTTGTAAAATATTTTTGTGGGTTTAGTGGGTTTCAGATTTGAAAATTTTAGCTCAAAACTTATGGTTTTGTGTCACCCACTTGCTAACCTTGTATTTGGGAAGCAACACGTCCAGTTTACTTGCTTCGTATATTACCTTTCGGTAAACTACCGTCCCGTTGTAAAGAAAAGCGTTGAACAAGCAACTGTTAAGGCAATGTCCCCTGACATGCTTTTAATTATGGTTTATAACGTGTCGGACGCAATTACTATCCTTTGTAGGAGCAATAGTAAAGCTCACCCTCATAATTTTTCGGTCTGGCACAAGGTCCTGTCTTTGACCACTATGCAACCACCGTTCTTACGGTTGACACCCGATTTGGTTCAGGTGACCTAATGAATTCCAGGTGAATTCTGAAATGTCCCGTTCTTATTGATTAAAAACGTTCCATATTAATTGATTTCGTTACGAGGTTTTGACCTCTATATGAGACGTTTTTCAAAGACTGCATTCATTTTTAAACCAACCATAACCTTTATTTCATCAATAAAGGTTTAAAAAGCTTTACGTAGATTATCAAATAATGATAATCTAAAATATCCTGTTTACACACGACCATTACATAATGGTTTACAATACAAATATGTTACAATAAAATAAGTTTCTTGAATGCAGTTTTTACACAATATCATACAAGCATGGACTCCAAATCTTGTCCTTATTTAAGTATGCGACAGCGGAAGCTCTTAATAATCACCTGAGAATAAACATGCTTAAAACGTCAACAAAAATGTTGGTGAGTTATAGGTTTAACCTATATATATCAAATCGTAACAATAGACCACAAGATTTCATATTTCAATACACATCCCATACATAGAGATAAAAATCATTCATATGGTGAACACCTGGTAACCGACAATAACAAGATGCATATATAAGAATATCCCCATCATTCCGGGACACCCTTCGGATATGATATAAATTTCGAAGTACTAAAGCATCCGGTACTTTGGATGGGGTTTGTTAGGCCCAATAGATCTATCTTTAGGATTCGCGTCAATTAGGGTGTCTGTTCCCTAATTCTTAGATTACCAGACTTAATAAAAAGGGGCATATTCGATTTCGATAATTCAACCATAGAATGTAGTTTCACGTACTTGTGTCTATTTTGTAAATCATTTATAAAACCTGCATGTATTCTCATCCCAAAAATATTAGATTTTAAAAGTGGGACTATAACTCACTTTCACAGATTTTTACTTCGTCGGGAAGTAAGACTTGGCCACTGGTTGATTCAAGAACCTATAACAATATATACATATATATCAAAGTATGTTCAAAATATATTTACAACACTTTTAATATATTTTGATGTTTTAAGTTTATTAAGTCAGCTGTCCTCGTTAGTAACCTACAACTAGTTGTCCACAGTTAGATGTACAGAAATAAATCGATAAATATTATCTTGAATCAATCCACGACCCAGTGTATACGTATCTCAGTATTGATCACAACTCAAACTATATATATTTTGGAATCAACCTCAACCCTGTATAGCTAACTCCAACATTCACATATAGAGTGTCTATGGTTGTTCCGAAATATATATAGATGTGTCGACATGATAGGTCGAAACATTGTATACGTGTCTATGGTATCTCAAGATTACATAATATATAATACAAGTTGATTAAGTTATGGTTGGAATAGATTTGTTACCAATTTTCACGTAGCTAAAATGAGAAAAATTATCCAATCTTGTTTTACCCATAACTTCTTCATTTTAAATCCGTTTTGAGTGAATCAAATTGCTATGGTTTCATATTGAACTCTATTTTATGAATCTAAACAAAAAAAGTATAGGTTTCTAGTCGGAAAAATAAGTTACAAGTCGTTTTTGTAAAGGTAGTCATTTCAGTCGAAAGAACGACGTCTAGATGACCATTTTAGAAAACATACTTCCACTTTGAGTTTAACCATAATTTTTGGATATAGTTTCATGTTCATAATAAAAATAAGTTTCTCAGAATAACAACTTTTAAATCAAAGTTTATCATAGTTTTTAATTAACTAACCCAAAACAGCCCGCGGTGTTACTACGACGGCGTAAATCCGGTTTTACGGTGTTTTTCGTGTTTCCAGGTTTTAAATCATTAAGTTAGCATATCATATAGATATAGAACATGTTTTTAGTTGATTTTAAAAGTCAAGTTAGAAGGATTAACTTTTGTTTGCGAACAAGTTTAGAATTAACTAAACTATGTTCTAGTGATTACAAGTTTAAACCTTCGAATAAGATAGCTTTATATGTATGAATCGAATGATGTTATGAACATCATTACTACCTTAAGTTCCTTGGATGAACCTACTGGAAAAGAGAAAAATGGATCTAGCTTCAATGGATCCTTGGATGGCTCAAAGTTCTTGAAGCAAAATCATGACACGAAAACAAGTTCAAGTAAGATCATCACTTGAAATAAGATTGTTATAGTTATAGAAATTGAACCAAAGTTTGAAAATGATTATTACCTTGTATTAGAATGATAACCTACTGTAAGAAACAAAGATTTCTTGAGGTTGGATGATCACCTTACAAGATTGGAAGTGAGCTAGCAAACTTGAAAGTATTCTTGATTTTATGAAACTAGAACTTTTGGAATTTATGAAGAACACTTAGAACTTGAAGATAGAACTTGAGAGAGTTCAATTAGATGAAGAAAATTGAAGAATGAAAGTTTTTGTAGGTGTTTTTGGTCGTTGGTGTATGGATTAGATATAAAGGATATGTAATTTTGTTTTCATGTAAATAAGTCATGAATGATTACTCATATTTTTGTAATCTTATGAGATATTTCATGCTAGTTGCCAAATGATGGTTCCCACATGTGTTAGGTGACTCACATGGGCTGCTAAGAGCTGATCATTGGAGTGTATATACCAATAGTACATACATCTAAAAGCTGTGTATTGTACGAGTACGAATACGGGTGCATACGAGTAGAATTGTTGATGAAAACTGAACGAGAATGTAATTGTAAGCATTTTTGTTAAGTAGAAGTATTTTGATAAGTGTATTGAAGTCTTTCAAAAGTGTATAAATACATATTAAAACACTACATGTATATACATTTTAACTGAGTCGTTAAGTCATCGTTAGTCGTTACATGTAAGTGTTGTTTTGAAACCTTTAGGTTAACGATCTTGTTAAATGTTGTTAACCCAATGTTTATAATAACAAAAGAGATTTTAAATTATTATATTATCATGATATTATGATGTACGAATATCTCTTAATATGATATATATACATTAAATGTCGTTACAACGATAAACGTTACATATATGTCTCGTTTCAAAATCATTAAGTTAGTAGTCTTGTTTTTACATATGTAGTTCATTGTTAATATAATTAATGATATGTTTACTTATCATAATATCATGTTAACTATATATATAACCATATATATGTCATCATATAGTTTTTTTACAAGTTTTAACGTTCGTGAATCACCGGTCAACTTGGGTGGTCAATTGTCTATATGAAACCTATTTCAATTAATCAAGTCTTAACAAGTTTGATTGCTTAACATGTTGGAAACATTTAATCATGTAAACATCAATCTCAATTAATATATATAAACATGAAAAAGTTCGGGTCACTACAGTACCTACCCGTTAAATAAATTTCGTCCCGAAATTTTAAGCTGTTGAAGGTGTTGACGAATCTTCTGGAAATAGATGCGGGTATTTCTTCTTCATCTGATCTTCACGCTCCCAGGTGAACTCGGGTCCTCTACGAGCATTCCATCGAACCTTAACAATTGGTATCTTGTTTTGCTTAAGTCTTTTAACCTCACGATCCATTATTTCGACGGGTTCTTCGATGAATTGGAGTTTTTCGTTGATTTGGATTTCATCTAACGGAATAGTGAGATCTTCTTTAGCAAAACATTTCTTCAAATTCGAGACGTGGAAAGTGTTATGTACAGCCGCGAGTTGTTGAGGTAACTCAAGTCGGTAAGCTACTGGTCCGACACGATCAATAATCTTGAATGGTCCAATATACCTTGGATTTAATTTCCCTCGTTTACCAAATCGAACAACGCCTTTCCAAGGTGAAACTTTAAGCATGACCATCTCTCCAATTTCAAATTCTATATCTTTTCTTTTAATGTCAGCGTAGCTCTTTTGTCGACTTTGAGCGGTTTTCAACCGTTGTTGAATTTGGATGATCTTCTCGGTAGTTTCTTGTATAATCTCCGGACCCGTAATCTGTCTATCCCCCACCTCACTCCAACAAATCGGAGACCTGCACTTTCTACCATAAAGTGCTTCAAACGGCGCCATCTCAATGCTTGAATGGTAGCTGTTGTTGTAGGAAAATTCTGCTAACGGTAGATGTCGATCCCAACTGTTTCCGAAATCAATAACACATGCTCGTAGCATGTCTTCAAGCGTTTGTATCGTCCTTTCGCTCTGCCCATCAGTTTGTGGATGATAGGCAGTACTCATGTCTAGACGAGTTCCTAATGCTTGCTGTAATGTCTGCCAGAATCTTGAAATAAATCTGCCATCCCTATCAGAGATAATAGAGATTGGTATTCCATGTCTGGAGACGACTTCCTTCAAATACAGTCGTGCTAACTTCTCCATCTTGTCATCTTCTCTTATTGGTAGGAAGTGTGCTGATTTGGTGAGACGATCAACTATTACCCAAATAGTATCAAAACCACTTGCAGTCCTTGGCAATTTAGTGATGAAATCCATGGTAATGTTTTCCCATTTCCATTCCGGGATTTCGGGTTGTTGAAGTAGACCTGATGGTTTCTGATGCTCAGCTTTGACCTTAGAACACGTCAAACATTCTCCTACGTATTTAGCAACATCGGCTTTCATACCCGGCCACCAAAAATGTTTCTTGAGATCCTTGTACATCTTCCCCGTTCCAGGATGTATTGAGTATCTGGTTTTATGAGCTTCTCTAAGTACCATTTCTCTCATATCTCCAAATTTTGGTACCCAAATCCTTTCAGCCCTATACCGGGTTCCGTCTTCCCGAATATTAAGATGCTTCTCCGATCCTTTGGGTATTTCATCCTTTAAATTTCCCTCTTTTAAAACTCCTTGTTGCGCCTCCTTTATTTGAGTAGTAATGTTATTATGAATCATTATATTCATAGATTTTACTCGAATGGGTTCTCTATCCTTCCTGCTCAAGGCATCGGCTACCACATTTGCCTTCCCCGGGTGGTAACGAATATCAAAATCGTAATCATTCAATAATTCAATCCACCTACGCTGCCTCATATTCAGTTGTTTCTGATTAAATATGTGTTGAAGACTTTTGTGGTCGGTATATATAATACTTTTGACCCCATATAAGTAGTGCCTCCAAGTCTTTAATGCAAAAACAACCGCGCCTAATTCCAAATCATGCGTCGTATAATTTTGTTCGTGAATCTTCAATTGTCTAGACGCATAAGCAATCACCTTCGTTCGTTGCATTAATACACAACCGAGACCTTGCTTTGATGCGTCACAATAAATCACAAAATCATCATTCCCTTCAGGCAATGACAATATAGGTGCCATGGTTAGCTTTTTCTTCAATAACTGAAACGCTTTCTCTTGTTCATCATTCCATTCAAATTTCTTCCCTTTATGCGTTAATGCAGTCAAGGGTTTTGCTATTCTGGAAAAGTCTTGGATGAACCTTCTGTAGTAACCAGCTAGTCCTAAAAACTGGCGTATGTGTTTCGGAGTTTTCGGGGTTTCCCACTTTTCAACAGTTTCTATCTTTGCCGGATCCACCTTAATACCTTCTTTGTTCACTATGTGACCGAGGAATTGAACTTCTTCCAACCAAAATGCACACTTTGAAAACTTAGCGTACAATTCTTCCTTCCTCAATACTTCTAACACCTTTCTCAAATGTTCACCGTGTTCTTGGTCATTCTTTGAGTAAATAAGTATGTCATCAATGAAAACAATGACAAACTTGTCAAGGTATGGTCCACACACTCGGTTCATAAGGTCCATGAACACAGCTGGTGCATTAGTTAAACCAAACGGCATGACCATAAACTCGTAATGACCGTAACGTGTTCTGAAAGCAGTCTTTGGAATATCATCTTCTTTCACCCGCATTTGATGATACCCGGAACGTAAGTCAATCTTTGAATAAACAGACGAGCCTTGTAGTTGATCAAATAAGTCATCGATTCTCGGTAGTGGGTAGCGGTTCTTGATGGTAAGTTTGTTCAACTCTCGGTAGTCGATACACAACCTGAATGTACCATCTTTCTTCTTGACAAACAAAACAGGAGCTCCCCACGGTGATGTGCTTGGTCGAATGAAACCACGCTCTAAAAGTTCTTGTAATTGGCTTTGCAGTTCTTTCATCTCACTGGGTGCGAGTCTGTAAGGAGCACGAGCTATTGGTGCAGCTCCTGGTACAAGATCTATTTGAAATTCAACGGATCGATGTGGGGGTAATCCCGGTAATTCTTTCGGAAATACATCGGGAAATTCTTTTGCAATGGGAACATCATTGATGCTCTTTTCTTCAGTTTGTACTTTCTCGACGTGTGCTAGAACAGCATAGCAACCTTTTCTTATTAGTTTTTGTGCCTTCAAATTACTAATAAGATGTAGCTTCGTGTTGCCCTTTTCTCCGTACACCATTAAGGGTTTTCCTTTTTCTCGTATAATGCGAATTGCATTTTTGTAACAAACGATCTCCGCTTTCACTTCTTTCAACCAGTCCATACCGATTATCACATCAAAACTCCCTAACTCTACTGGTATCAAATCAATCTTAAATGTTTCGCTAACCAGTTTAATTTCTCGATTCCGACATATATTATCTGCTGAAATTAATTTACCATTTGCTAATTCGAGTAAAAATTTACTATCCAAAGGCGTCAATGGACAACTTAATTTAGCACAAAAATCTCTACTCATATAGCTTCTATCCGCACCCGAATCAAATAAAACGTAAGCAGATTTATTGTCAATAAGAAACGTACCCGTAACAAGCTCCGGGTCTTCCTGTGCCTCTACCGCATTAATATTGAAAACTCTTCCACGGCCTTGTCCATTCGTGTTCTCCTGGTTCGGGCAATTTCTAATAATGTGGCCTGGTTTTCCACATTTATAACAAACTACATTGGCATAACTTGCTCCGACACTACTTGCTCCGCCATTACTCGTTCCGACACCATTTGTTCCTTTCGTTCTATTAACCCCTGGTCCGTAGACCTCACACTTCGCCGCGCTATGACCATTTCTTTTACACTTGTTGCAAAATTTGGTGCAGAACCCCGAGTGATTCTTTTCACACCTTTGGCATAGTTGCTTCTGATTGTTGTTGTTGTTGCGGTTATTATTGTTGTTGGGATGATTGTTGTAGTTGCTGTTGTTGTTGTTGTTGTTGTTGTT
This sequence comes from Rutidosis leptorrhynchoides, assembly GCF_046630445.1. NCBI lineage: Eukaryota > Viridiplantae > Streptophyta > Magnoliopsida > Asterales > Asteraceae > Rutidosis > Rutidosis leptorrhynchoides. The sequence continues at coordinate 516,037,100 of NC_092334.1, forward strand.
GTTGTTGGGCCGTTTGTTGTAGTTGCGATTGATGTTGCGATTGTTGGGATAATTGTTGCGATTATTGTTGTAATTGCTGTTGTTGTTGTATTGGTGATTCTTATCACCGTTTTCCTCCCACTTTCTTTTGACTTGCTTCACATTGGCCTCTTCTGCAGTTTGTTCTTTAATTCTTTCTTCAATCTGGTTCACTAGTTTGTGAGCCATTCTACATGCCTGTTGTATGGAGGCGGGCTCGTGTGAACTTATATCTTCTTGGATTCTTTCCGGTAATCCTTTCACAAACGCGTCGATCTTCTCTTCCTCATCTTCGAATGCTCCCGGACACAATAGGCACAATTCTGTGAATCGTCTTTCGTACGTGGTAATATCAAATCCTTGGGTTCGTAACCCTCTAAGTTCTGTCTTGAGCTTATTGACCTCGGTTCTGGGACGGTACTTCTCGTTCATCAAGTGCTTGAATGCTGACCACGGTAGTGCGTACGCATCATCTTGTCCCACTTGCTCTAGATAGGTATTCCACCATGTTAACGCAGAACCTGTGAAGGTATGCGTAGCGTACTTCACTTTGTCCTCTTCAGTACACTTACTTATGGCAAACACCGATTCAACCTTCTCGGTCCACCGTTTCAATCCGATCGGTCCTTCGGTTCCATCAAATTCCAAAGGTTTGCAGGCAGTGAATTCTTTGTAGGTGCATCCTACACGATTTCCTGTACTGCTAGATCCAAGGTTATTGTTGGTATGTAGCGCAGCCTGTACTGCGGCTATGTTTGAAGCTAGAAAAGTACGGAATTCCTCTTCATTCATATTCACGGTGTGTCGAGTAGTCGGTGCCATTTCCTTCAAAATAGTTAAATGGAACAAGTTAATCATACAGAATATTAAGAGTAGTTAATAGTATTTCGTAGCATAATATGAACTCATTTATAAAAGCTTTTTCTTCATATTAGCGTTTTATAAGTTTAAATTCGGGTAGTACCTACCCGTTAAGTTCATACTTAGTAGCTAATATACAATTCAACTACTACAATTCTATATGAAAAACTGATTATAATAATATTTCGCGTTCAAACTTTTATACAATATTTTACAAACTTACAATACCGCTTATTTTACATAAAGCATGAAATATAGCACATAATAACTTTGATACAAGATAGTTGTGAAGACAATTCTAGCTAGTACACAAGTCGTTCAGCAAAGGCAATAAAGACACGTAATTCATACGTCCAGAAACAAGTCATGCATTCTGGTTTTACTAGGACTACTTCCCATCCTTGGTCTTGTGCAACATAACCGTTATGGCCGTTGATAAGACAGCGTGTTGTAACGTCATCAAAGGGACGAGGGTTACGTAATGTCCAACAGTCCCGTAATAATCTAAAAACCTCATTTCTTACCCCAATTACCGACTCCGTCACTTGTGGAAACGTTTTGTTTAATAGTTGTAGCCCGATGTTCTTGTTCTCACTTTGGTGAGAAGCGAACATTACTAATCCGTAAGCATAACATGCTTCTTTATGTTGCATGTTAGCCGCTTTTTCTAAATCACGAAGTCCAATATTCGGATATATTGAGTCAAAATAATTTCTTAACCCGTTGCGTAAAATAGCATTTGGGTTCCCCGCAATATATGCGTCAAAGTAAACACATCGTAACTTATGGGTTTCCCAATGTGATATCCCCCATCTTTCAAACGAAAGTCTCTTATAAACCAAGACATTCTTGGAACGTTCTTCGAATGTCTTACAAACTGATCTCGCCTTAAATAGTTGTGCCGAAGAATTCTGGCCGACTCTAGACAAGATTTCATCAATCATGTCTCCGGGTAGGTCTCTTAAAATATTGGGTTGTCTATCCATTTTGTGTTTTTAAACTGTAAAATAGACAAGAGTTAGATTCATAAAAAAAATACTTATTAATACAAGCAATTTTTACATATATCATAAAGCATAAGAACACTATATTCCATATATTACACCACACGAATACAACTATCTTATTCCGACTCGCTCGTTTCTTCTTCTTCGGTTTTGGTTCGTTTTGCCAAGTTTCTAGGGATATATGATGTTCCCCTAATACGAGCCGTCGTTGTCCACATTGGTTTAGAAAAACCTGGTGGTTTAGAGGTTCCCGGGTCATTGTTACAACTTAAGGACTTCGGGGGTTGACGATACATATAAAGTTCATCGGGGTTGGAATTAGATTTCTCTATTTTTATGCCCTTTCCCTTATTATTTTCTTTTGCCTTTTTAAATTCAGTTGGGGTAATTTCTATAACATCATCGGAATTCTCGTCGGAATCCGATTCATCGGAGAATTGGTAATCCTCCCAATATTTTGCTTCCTTGGCGGAAACACCATTGACCATAATTAACTTTGGTCGGTTGGTTGAGGATTTTCTTTTACTTAACCGTTTTATTATTTCCCCCACCGGTTCTATTTCTTCATCCGGTTCCGATTCTTCTTCCGGTTCCGATTCTTCTTCCGGTTCCGACTCTTCTTCCGGTTCCTCTTCGGGAACTTGTGAATCAGTCCACAAATCATTCCAATTTACATTTGACTCTTCATTATTATTAGGTGAGTCAATGGGACTTGTTCTAGAGGTAGACATCTATCACATAATATCAAACACGTTAAGAGATTAATATATCACATAATATTCATATGTTAAAAAATATAGTTTCCAATAAAAATGTTAAGCAATCATTTTTAAAGAAAACACGGTCGAAGTCCAGACTCACTAATGCATCCTAACAAACTCGATAAGACACACTAATGCAAATTTTTCTGGTTCTCTAAGACCAACGCTCTGATACCAACTGAAATGTCCCGTTCTTATTGATTAAAAACGTTCCATATTAATTGATTTCGTTACGAGGTTTTGACCTCTATATGAGACGTTTTTCAAAGACTGCATTCATTTTTAAACCAACCATAACCTTTATTTCATCAATAAAGGTTTAAAAAGCTTTACGTAGATTATCAAATAATGATAATCTAAAATATCCTGTTTACACACGACCATTACATAATGGTTTACAATACAAATATGTTACAATAAAATAAGTTTCTTGAATGCAGTTTTTACACAATATCATACAAGCATGGACTCCAAATCTTGTCCTTATTTAAGTATGCGACAGCGGAAGCTCTTAATAATCACCTGAGAATAAACATGCTTAAAACGTCAACAAAAATGTTGGTGAGTTATAGGTTTAACCTATATATATCAAATCGTAACAATAGACCACAAGATTTCATATTTCAATACACATCCCATACATAGAGATAAAAATCATTCATATGGTGAACACCTGGTAACCGACAATAACAAGATGCATATATAAGAATATCCCCATCATTCCGGGACACCCTTCGGATATGATATAAATTTCGAAGTACTAAAGCATCCGGTACTTTGGATGGGGTTTGTTAGGCCCAATAGATCTATCTTTAGGATTCGCGTCAATTAGGGTGTCTGTTCCCTAATTCTTAGATTACCAGACTTAATAAAAAGGGGCATATTCGATTTCGATAATTCAACCATAGAATGTAGTTTCACGTACTTGTGTCTATTTTGTAAATCATTTATAAAACCTGCATGTATTCTCATCCCAAAAATATTAGATTTTAAAAGTGGGACTATAACTCACTTTCACAGATTTTTACTTCGTCGGGAAGTAAGACTTGGCCACTGGTTGATTCAAGAACCTATAACAATATATACATATATATCAAAGTATGTTCAAAATATATTTACAACACTTTTAATATATTTTGATGTTTTAAGTTTATTAAGTCAGCTGTCCTCGTTAGTAACCTACAACTAGTTGTCCACAGTTAGATGTACAGAAATAAATCGATAAATATTATCTTGAATCAATCCACGACCCAGTGTATACGTATCTCAGTATTGATCACAACTCAAACTATATATATTTTGGAATCAACCTCAACCCTGTATAGCTAACTCCAACATTCACATATAGAGTGTCTATGGTTGTTCCGAAATATATATAGATGTGTCGACATGATAGGTCGAAACATTGTATACGTGTCTATGGTATCTCAAGATTACATAATATATAATACAAGTTGATTAAGTTATGGTTGGAATAGATTTGTTACCAATTTTCACGTAGCTAAAATGAGAAAAATTATCCAATCTTGTTTTACCCATAACTTCTTCATTTTAAATCCGTTTTGAGTGAATCAAATTGCTATGGTTTCATATTGAACTCTATTTTATGAATCTAAACAAAAAAAGTATAGGTTTCTAGTCGGAAAAATAAGTTACAAGTCGTTTTTGTAAAGGTAGTCATTTCAGTCGAAAGAACGACGTCTAGATGACCATTTTAGAAAACATACTTCCACTTTGAGTTTAACCATAATTTTTGGATATAGTTTCATGTTCATAATAAAAATAATTTTCTCAGAATAACAACTTTTAAATCAAAGTTTATCATAGTTTTTAATTAACTAACCCAAAACAGCCCGCGGTGTTACTACGACGGCGTAAATCCGGTTTTACGGTGTTTTTCGTGTTTCCAGGTTTTAAATCATTAAGTTAGCATATCATATAGATATAGAACATGTTTTTAGTTGATTTTAAAAGTCAAGTTAGAAGGATTAACTTTTGTTTGCGAACAAGTTTAGAATTAACTAAACTATGTTCTAGTGATTACAAGTTTAAACCTTCGAATAAGATAGCTTTATATGTATGAATCGAATGATGTTATGAACATCATTACTACCTTAAGTTCCTTGGATGAACCTACTGGAAAAGAGAAAAATGGATCTAGCTTCAATGGATCCTTGGATGGCTCAAAGTTCTTGAAGCAAAATCATGACACGAAAACAAGTTCAAGTAAGATCATCACTTGAAATAAGATTGTTATAGTTATAGAAATTGAACCAAAGTTTGAAAATGATTATTACCTTGTATTAGAATGATAACCTACTGTAAGAAACAAAGATTTCTTGAGGTTGGATGATCACCTTACAAGATTGGAAGTGAGCTAGCAAACTTGAAAGTATTCTTGATTTTATGAAACTAGAACTTTTGGAATTTATGAAGAACACTTAGAACTTGAAGATAGAACTTGAGAGAGTTCAATTAGATGAAGAAAATTGAAGAATGAAAGTTTTTGTAGGTGTTTTTGGTCGTTGGTGTATGGATTAGATATAAAGGATATGTAATTTTGTTTTCATGTAAATAAGTCATGAATGATTACTCATATTTTTGTAATCTTATGAGATATTTCATGCTAGTTGCCAAATGATGGTTCCCACATGTGTTAGGTGACTCACATGGGCTGCTAAGAGCTGATCATTGGAGTGTATATACCAATAGTACATACATCTAAAAGCTGTGTATTGTACGAGTACGAATACGGGTGCATACGAGTAGAATTGTTGATGAAAACTGAACGAGAATGTAATTGTAAGCATTTTTGTTAAGTAGAAGTATTTTGATAAGTGTATTGAAGTCTTTCAAAAGTGTATAAATACATATTAAAACACTACATGTATATACATTTTAACTGAGTCGTTAAGTCATCGTTAGTCGTTACATGTAAGTGTTGTTTTGAAACCTTTAGGTTAACGATCTTGTTAAATGTTGTTAACCCAATGTTTATAATAACAAAAGAGATTTTAAATTATTATATTATCATGATATTATGATGTACGAATATCTCTTAATATGATATATATACATTAAATGTCGTTACAACGATAAACGTTACATATATGTCTCGTTTCAAAATCATTAAGTTAGTAGTCTTGTTTTTACATATGTAGTTCATTGTTAATATAATTAATGATATGTTTACTTATCATAATATCATGTTAACTATATATATAACCATATATATGTCATCATATAGTTTTTTTACAAGTTTTAACGTTCGTGAATCACCGGTCAACTTGGGTGGTCAATTGTCTATATGAAACCTATTTCAATTAATCAAGTCTTAACAAGTTTGATTGCTTAACATGTTGGAAACATTTAATCATGTAAACATCAATCTCAATTAATATATATAAACATGAAAAAGTTCGGGTCACTACAAATTCCTAGGATTTTACGTTCAATGGTAATGAACGCATTAAAAATAGGGTTTTCAGAAAACAAATCGGTTTGTAATTTTGATCAAAATATTTTCTCGTTCAAGCTCGAGTTTAGATATCATTGAATTCCATGAGTTTGTAATTCTCAATCTTTAAGGTCAATCTCAAGGATTGAGTAATATCAGGCTTAAAAGCTGATTTTTGATCTTTTAAGGAGATTTTCCTTTCTGGGGATCTGATTTATTAGTCTTATCCAGCTAATTTGCATGGTGCCCCCCCATTGTACGAGATAAATCCTTCTCATGGTTAGGATAAATCTGACCACTTGACGACCCTGTTTAATGCTGAGGTCCGTGGATTTCCTGCTGATTTTAGTGATGACTTTTCTAGATTTTTCGTCAACCTACAGCTGGTCTGGACGACAACTTCCTGAACTAAATCAAGAAGCGCGTTTCTTTTTCGGAAGACTTTACTTCCTTTTAATGATGGAATTGATTCATCGTGTAGATCCATCTCTTCTTTTCTTTTATCGGGTAAAATAGTTTAGTTTAGTCCAAAGCAAAAGTATTTTCAGTTATTTGTTACAGATATATGTGACATATGTTTAAGATAACTTGGTAAATTTTCCCACACTTGGCTTTTATTTTCCTTTTTATCGTCCTCTATTCCATTTTAAATGAATTTTAACATATTGGTTTGTTTCTCAATTTATGTCCTTTCCGAGGTAACAATAATTTCGGTGTTAACACCTAGTTTTATCGTTCATAAATATGTATAAACATGATTTTGAGTTCATTTAATTGAAAATTTTGAAATTTTTTACTAGAATTGGGTAGTCAGTATATAAGACTAGGGCTGTTCTTTATTATCAGAGAGCACTAGATTCTAATACAACTACTGCTTTACTAGTATTTTTAATGGTAACCAAGTGTAAAAATTTTAAAATCCGAAAGAATTTAACCCCTTCCCACACTTAAGATCTTGCAATGCCCTCATTTGCAAGAAATCAGTAACAATTTAAATTATTGAGGGTGATTTGTGTGAAAATGATTAAATTTTACCAAAGTTTCCAAATATTTTGGTGTTTGTTTGCTGAATGATAAATGGTGCACATCATTTGTTCATTCCGTCTTGTTGTTATTTCACATATATTTTGCATCTTGTCGTCAAAATTAGTTGCTTTTGCTGAACTTAATGCCAGTCTTTGAAAATGCGTTGTTTTACCCTGTTGTGTACATAAGATAAACTGCAAACATATATACATATTTTTGAAGTTTGGTATATTACCCCACATTCAAAAATTATTAAAATCTAGGAATAAAAGTTAGAAAATTATAAAAACTATTACAATATTAAAAAAAAGTATTAAACGTATCAAACATTACAAATTACAAAATAAATAAAACTAAGTATACTAGGGATGATACTGGTACCAATAGGGGTTCCAGGCATAACCATAGGTGCTATAGAATGCTTCGGCAGGGTTATACGTAGGATACGGTGGCTGCATCTCTATAGACCAGGGAGGGAAGATGGGTTTCGGTGTAGGAATATAGTTTCTACCTATATGTTGGCAATGAGCTATGATTTGGTTCTGATGAACTTTCCAATCTTCAAATGCTCTCTGTCTAGCATTTTCGTATTCCTGAGAAGCTATAAACCTTTGCATTTCTTGCATCTCATTCCCCCCCTCCTACATTACCTTGCTGTTGGTTTCTCTCAACCTGTGGATGTCTACCATGGTATGGTACTGCGGCATTATTTCGCCTCTTCAAAACTTTCGCACCATGGTATACATTTAAACCTATAGTATCTCGGGGTTCTGGTTCTTCTACTAATAATCCCCCCCGACTTATATCCACACCGAGATATTCACCAATCAAAGTAATAAAAATACCACCTCCTATTATGCTATGCGGTCTCATCCCCCGAACCATAGCCGATAAATAATAACCCACACAATACGGTATACTTACAGCGCTTTGTGGGTCTCGAATACACATATGGTAAAACAAATCCTGTTCATTTGCTTTTTCCTTGTTCTTACCCCTTTGTGTAATCGAATTAGCTAAAAACCTATGAATTACTCTTAAATCGGCTCTATCTATATCCAAATAAGAGTAATTTCCCCCTTTGAAACGGTGATGGCTTGTCATTTGACTCCACACACTGTGTGTATCAAAATTTTCATCTATCTTTCTACCGTTTAGTATCAACCCTCTACAATCGGCAGATGCTAACTCCTCAGGCGTATATATACGTAAAGCCTGAGCCATGTCCAGTAAAGACATGTGGCGCATCGAACCGCCTAACAAAAATCTAATAAAAGAACGATCGGTTAAACTAGCTACCCGATCATTCAACTCTATACTACACAACAATTCTTCACACCATACTTTATATACAGGTCTATGCATGGTGAATAAATGTACCCAGTCATTAAAAGTAGAATTACCATACCTCTGTACAAGTAATTCCCTAATTGGCCCGGCCAATTCTACAGCTTCTAAGGGTCCCCATTCTATGACCCTCGATACCTCAACAACCTTAGAATGAAGAGTATGCAAACCCCTTTGATATTTTGGATAATCTATCCAAAGTCTGTCAAATCTCAGGTTCGGGTGCAACTCTTCCAAGTGCATATCAGAAAAGGTCATGACTGGATGAGGTATATCCTGCTTGTAGTAGTTATCCACCTCCTGTTGTTCCGCATTCTCAGCAGGAGCATTGCGGGCTTGGGATGAAGATTCACCCCTTTCAGTCTGCAAAACACATCAAACACAATTTTTGTGCATCCAAATATGCATTAGTGTCAGCAAAATCATCAATCAAAATAATTACAGTGACATGATCAATTTATATCAAACTTAAGCTCATTTTCATATTTTCATCAAATCTACACTTTTTCAAATAAGCATATACGAAAATGTCCGTCAAGTTCATAAGCATTCAACTCAAATAACATGTCAAAATAATCATTACTAGCAATTAAACAAGTTTCAAATGGCATTATCTCTCAAAAATCAAGTTCATGAATTTTAGACTTGAAAAAGTCCACTTTAATTCTCAAAATCATGTTTAGGCTCAAAGTTTGTATCATTTAACTACCTAGACATGTTACACTACTTAATTTAGCAACAATTCATGACAAAAATCAGCCATAACCTGTTTATATCAAAAAGCCCCAAATTTGCTCAAGAACACAAACCCTAGATTACTCAAAATTTGAAGTTTAAGGCTTCTAATCATGTTAAACAGCATCAATCTAGGTTATACAAGCATAATACATAAATAATTTAAGCATAATTACACTAAAAAGCATCAAAATCAAATTGGGGAAAAAATTGCTCAAGAACACCAAATTTCGGATTAAATGGTGTTTAGGTGTAGAAATTTACCATTTTTTCTTGAGTAATTCCTAGATAGCATCCTTCTCAACATGATTTTAGTAAAATATTTGGTGATTAACGGTTAAAAATTGTGAATTTGGGGTGTATTTTGCGGGGTTTTTCGGCTGTGTTTTTCGCAGTATTTTTTCTCTGTGGTGTGTTGGGACCGATCAGTTCCAGCCCTTATATTTTTTTCTGTATTTCGGTCCTCCCGCGACTCGCGGGGATTAAACCTCCAAACTCCGCGAGTCGCGGAGTTTGCTAATTTTTTATTTTTTTATTTTTTATAATCATTAACTTATAAAACAATTAAGTACTTGTTTCCCTTGTTATTTAGGACGAGGTCGTTTCGGATCGATGTCCTAGTCCGTTCCTCGACAAAATTTTAAAATTTTTCTTTTTGTAGCGATTGTTTTAAAAGCTAAGATTTTTGGTTTTTAATGTTTTTGGCATACTTTAATTCAATAAGATTAAAAATAATGATAATAAAAGTTCTCGTCCCTCCCTCTGGTAAAGCAATTTCGGTTCAAATACCTAGTCTTCAACTTACGACGAATTTTAGAAATCATATTTTTAACTTAATGAGATAAAGTAAATTTTTGTTTTTAAATTCACACAACTTAAATATGAAATTCAAAATTAATATTAAAAATTCACACCAAACTTAAAATTTAAAATGCATAAAATTAAAAATTCATATTTTTAAAATTCATACCAAACTTAATTTAAAAATTCATATTATAAATTCACACCAAACTTATATTATGGTTCAAATATTTACAATTTTAAATATATTATTTTTATAAAGTTTACAATATTAATTTAAGATTTAAATATTAATTTTAAAAACATGGTAAAAATAAAATTAAAAATCTTTTTTGCTTTTTTATCCCACTTTAATCAATCAAATATTATCAGAAATATGCGCCCCTCTTTTCGGTAAAGTAATTTCGGTTCCAAGACCTAATTTAACTCATGACGAATTTTTGAAATATTTTGGGTTGATTGATTAAAGATATTTATACCTTAAGAATAAACGTTAAATTTCGCAGTGATGTAATAAATTTTTGAATGATATCAATAATTTCGGTCGCCAAACCTAATTTTATTCAATACCAATTTAATACTTTATAGCGAACAAATTAGCGTTTATTATCAAAAGGTTAAAAATAAAAAAATAAAATAAAAACTGTACAGACTTACCTGTGAGATAGATTTCTTAGTTATATGATCTATCCCATTCATAAGATAGTCGGTTTAATTGGTTTTCCATAGCTACATAGGCGTAACCTCGAGCATTCAGTGTCTTTTCTTCTAAACATATGAACGGTCCGTCTCTGCATAAAGTAACAAATTCGGTATTTGAATAGGTTTGATTATTTGAACATTTACCTCCATGTGACCATTTTCCGCATTTGTGACATCTTTCTAGGTGTCGTGCTCTTCTTTTCGCTGCGGATTTTGATTTTCCTTTACCAAATTGTAACTTATTTTCTTCGCATCTGGATTCTTTTCTAACTCCGTCCATTCTTTCTCTGATTACTGATACTAGTTCACTCGGTAGTATGTCATTATTTCGTTTAGTGATCAAAGCGTGTAGCATTAGACCATGGTTTAGTTCACAGGCAGTCTTCATTTCGTAAAAACCTAAAAAAAATAAAAATTCAGAATGGGGGGAGAAGACTAGTTCTTTAGGGTCTGCTAGGGAAAGACCATTCGGGTTCCATTTTCGAGAACTACACGAAAACAGACAATCTAACTCTAACATAAATACATATTATCCTTTAAAGACTTGATTCTCCCCACACTTAGTTAGCTGTGGTGTCGAAATTGTGATTAACTTCGTTGTCGACTTCCATCGGACCATGTATGTAATGTTTAACTCTGTGACCATTAACTTTAAATTCAATCCCATTTGAATTTATTAATTCTATCGTTCCGTATGGGAAAACTCTTTTGACTATGAATGGTCCAGACCATCTTGATTTCAATTTTCCAGGAAATAGCTTGAATCGTGAATTGAAAAGAACAACTCTGTCTCCTTCTTTAAATTCTTTTGAACTTCTGATTCTTTTATCATGCCATTTCTTCGTTCTTTCTTTATAGATTAGCGAATTTTCGTATGCTTCATGTCTTAATTCTTCTAATTCGTTTAGTTGACTTAATCGTAGACGTCCAGCTTCATGTAAATCAAGATTACATGTTTTCAAAGCCCAAAATGCTTTGTGTTCAATTTCTACTGGAAGATGACATGCTTTTCCATAAACAAGTCTAAAAGGTGTGGTTCCAATTGGAGTTTTGTAGGCTGTTCTAAAAGCCCAGAGTGCATCCTCCAATTTAATGGACCATTCCTTCGGATTTGATCCTACGGTTTTCTCTAGAATACGTTTTAAAGCTCGGTTGGTATTTTCAATTTGTCCACTTGTTTGTGGATGATATGCAGTGGAGATTTTATGAGTTACTCCATATCTTTTAAGAACTTTCTCAAGTTGATTATTACAGAAATGAGTACCCCGATCACTTATCAAAGCTTTCGGTGTTCCAAACCTTGCAAAAAGACGTTTTAAAAAGTTGACTACAACTCGTGCATCGTTAGTTGGGAGAGCTTGTGCTTCCGCCCATTTAGATACATAATCAATGGCTACGAGTATATATAGATTATTATGAGATTTTGGAAATGGACCCATAAAGTCAATACCCCAAATGTCAAATACTTCACATACTTGGATGACATTTTATGGCATTTCATCACGTTGACTTATTTTTCCGGCCCTTTGACATGCATCACAGGATTTGCAAAGAAGGTGTGCGTCTTTGTAAATTGTAGGCCAATAGAATCCAGCATCATAAATTTTTCTTGCTGTTAGTTGAGGCCCATAATGCCCTCCTGTTGGTCCTGTGTGACAATGGTTTAAAATTTTACTAGCTTCATCTCCAAATACACATCGGCGTATTATTCCATCGGGACAACTTTTAAACAAATGTGGATCTTCCCAGAAATAGTGTTTTATATCACTGAAGAATTTCTTTCGTTTTTGGTACGATAATCCTTTTTCAAGGAATCCACAAACTAAGTAGTTTGCATAGTCTGCAAACCATGGGATTTCTTTATAATCTATCTTCAATAGATATTCATCAGGGAAGTTGTCTTGTATGGCCGATTCATTTAGAACTTCTAATTCGGGATTTTCAAGACGAGAAAGATGATCAGCGGCGAGATTTTCTGCTCCTCTTTTATCTTTGATTTCAATATCAAATTCTTGTAAGAGTAAGATCCAACGGATTAATCTTGGTTTAGCATCTTGTTTTGAAAATAGGTATCTAAGAGCAGAATGGTCGGTATAGACCACCGTTTTTGCTAGAACGAGATATGATCGAAATTTGTCAAAAGCAAAGACAATAGCAAGGAGTTCTTTTTCAGTAGTTGTATAGTTCGTTTGTGCTCCTTGTAACGTCTTACTAGCATAATATATAGGTTGAAATCGTTTTTCAATCCTTTGTCCTAAAACGGCTCCCATTGCAAAATCACTTGCATCGCACATTAGTTCAAATGGTAGATTCCAATTTGGTGTGATCATGATCGGCGCATTAGTGAGTTTTTCTTTAAGAATATTAAAAGATTTGATACACTCATCTGAAAAGATGAATGGAGCATCCTTTTCTAGGAGTTTATTCATAGGAGTGGCAATTTTAGAAAAATCTTTTATGAAACGTCGGTAAAAACCGGCATGCCCTAGAAAACTCCTAACTCCTCTAACATTGGTGGGATGTGGAAGTTTAGCAATTACATCTACTTTAGATCTATCCACTTCAATTCCTTCTTTTGAAATTTTATGTCCAAGAACGATGCCTTCTTTAACTATGAAATGGCATTTCTCCCAATTAAGAACTAGATTTGATTGTTCGCATCTAATTAGCATTCGTTCCAGATTAACTAGACATGATTCAAATGTATCACCGAAGACTGAAAAGTCATCCATGAATACTTCCATGAATTCTTCTATCATGTCGTGAAAAATCACCATCATACACCTTTGAAAGGTTGCAGGGGCGTTACAAAGTCCAAATGGCATGCATTTGTAAGCAAAAGTACCATAAGGGCACGTGAATGTGGTTTTCTCTTGATCTTCGGGTGCTATTGGAATTTGAAAATATCCGGAAAATCCATCTAGAAAACAATAGTAACTATTTCCGGCTAATCTTTCCAACATTTGATCTATGAAAGGTAAGGGAAAGTGATCTTTTCTGGTGGCGTCATTTAATTTTCTATAATCAATACATACACGCCATCCTGTTACAGTCCTAGTAGCAATAAGCTCATTTTTCTCATTTGTAATGACAGTCATGCCACCCTTCTTAGGTACGCATTGAACTGGGCTTACCCATGGACTATCAGAGATTGGATAAATTAGACCTGCATCTAGCAGTTTAATAATCTCTTTCTTAACTACATCTTGCATATTAGGATTTAGTCTTCGTTGGCGTTGCACATACGTTTTATGACCTTCTTCCATAAGGATTTTATGTGTGCAATACGAAGGACTTATTCCTTTAATATCATGAATCTTCCATGCAATGGCTGGTTTATGAGCTTTCAACACAGAAATGAGTTGTGATTTCTCATTTTCAGTAAGAGAAGACGATATTATTACAGGTAATTCAGATTCACCATGTAAATAAGCGTATTCCAAATGGTTTGGAAGTGGCTTTAACTCTAATTTCGGAGGTTCTTCTATCGATGATTTGTATCGATATCTGTCTTCTTCTTTTAGCATTTGAATTTCTTCTGTTGTTGGTTCATATCCATTAGCTATAAGTGTAGCTAACATTTCAGCTTCATCAATTGGTTCATTACCTTCTCCTAAAGAACATTCTCCTGTTCCTTGTAATTCTGGAAATTCTTCTAATAATTCTGCATGTGCATCTATAGTTTGAATATAATAACATGTATCATCTGCAGATTGTGGTTGTTGCATTGCTCTATCAACTGAAAAGGTAACACTCTCATCCTCTATACTTAGGGTCAATTTCTTACCGAACACGTCTATCATTGCTTTAGCCGTGTTTAAGAATGGTCTTCCTAATATGAGAGGAACTTGAGAATCTTCTTCCATGTCCAAAACAACAAAATCTACTGGAAATACTAAAGTACCAACTTTAACTAGCATGTTCTCCATTATCCCTCTAAGATATTTTATTGATCTATCGGCTAGTTGTATGCTTATTCTGGTTGGTTTCAATTCTCCAAGGTCTAGTTTAGTGTATAGTGAATACGGCATTAAATTTATACTAGCACCTAAGTCTGCCAATGCTTCTATTGAACTAAGACTACCCAGAAAACATGGAATTGTGAAACTTCCTGGATCAGATAGTTTTTCTGGTATCTTATTTAACAGCACTGCTGAACAATTAGCATTCATAGTAACAGCCGAGAGTTCTTCTATTTTCTTTCTATTTGAGATTAGATCTTTCAAGAATTTAGCATATCTAGGCATTCCTGAAATCACATCAATGAAAGGAAGATTTACATTTATCTGTTTAAACATATCCAAGAATTTGGATTGCTCGGCTTCAAGTTTCTCTTTCTTCATTTTACTCGGGTAAGGAAGTGGTGGTTGGTATGGTTTAACATAAGATTTAGCCTTAACTGTGTTATCTTCATTAACCTTTTCAACTACCGGTTCTTTTTCCTTATCTTGATCAGGTTGTGGTTCTTGTGGAGTAGGTATAGCTTCATCAGAAGTTACAGGTATTTCAGGTGGTTTAAGTGTTGTACCACTTCTTGTGGTAATGGCTTTAGCTGTTTCATTCCGGGGGTTAGCATTTGTATCACTAGGTAGACTTCCCGGTTTTCTTTCACCTATTAACCTTGTTAGGTTACTTACTTCTTGTTCTAGATTTTGAATAGAAGCTTGTTGATTTCTAAATGCTTGAGCATTTTGTTCATTGGTTTGTTTCTGAGATGTGAAAAACTGTGTTTGAGTTTCAACTAGCTTTGTCATCATATCTTCTAAATTCGGCTTTTTATCATCGGTTTGTTGTGGTGGTTTGTTTTGAAAATTAGGTCTTTGCTGGTTGTAAGTATTATTGGATACTTGTTGATTGCTAGGACCTTGTTGGTTGTTGTATGGAATATTTCTGTTATAATTCTGGTTTTGATTGTAAATTGGTCTTGGCGGTTGATAATTATTCTGATAATTATTTCCAGGCCTTTGGTTTATGTATGAAATATTCTCTCTTTGTTCCATTGTTAATTCAATACTGAGACAATCTTTTGTCAAATGTGGTCCTCCACACTGCTCACAACTAATTCGTATTGAGTGAATATCTTTAGTCATCTTTTCCATTCGTCTCTCCATAGCATCTATCTTTGCGGAAATGGAATCTAAGTCATGGCTAGAATCGGCTCTAGCTGCTTTAGATGATCTAACGATATCTTTTTCTTGGTGCCACTCATGTGAGTGGGAAGCAGTGTTATCAATAATTTTGTAAGCATCAGTTTCGGTTTTCTTCATAATAGAACCACCAGCTGCTATATCTATGTCTTTTCTTGTAGTGATGTCGCATCCTTGGTAGAATATTTGTACTATTTGACAGGTATCTAAACCATGTTGCGGACATCCTCTTAACAACTTTCCATATCTAGTCCACGCCTCATATAGAGTTTCATTCGATTTCTGTGTGAACGTAACAATTTCTGCTTGAAGTCTTACGGCTTTAGATGCAGGAAAGAATTGTTTAAGAAATTTTTCAACTAAAACGTCCCATGTATCGATCGCCCCTTCAGGTAACGATTCCAACCAATCTTTGGCTTCTCCCTTTAAAGTCCAGGGAAATAACATGAGATATATGTGTTCATCCTCCACTTCTCGGATTTTAAATAGTGTGCAGATCCTATTAAAGGTACGTAGATGTTCATTTGGATCTTCCTTCGGCGCACCACTAAATTGGCATTGATTAGTCACCATGTGTAGAATTTGTCCTTTGATTTCATAATCTGGCGCATTAATGTCTGGATGAGTAATTGCGTGACCTTGGCCAGTGCGTTTAGCTCTCATTCGGTCTTCCATACTTAAAGGTTCCAGATTCTCCATAATTGAATTTGTTGAATCGGAATCACTAGAGGATTCTGATTTAATGGTTCGTTCCTCAACAATCTCTGTTTGAATGATTGGTGGTTCCGAAGGAAAGTTTAATGGTTCAGGATCTACGAACCGTTCCTGAATATTCTCCGGATTCTCAATTGTGAGGTCGGGTTCAAAAAATGGATTATCGGAAATTTGAACTGAAGTACTTGATCGACTGGATGACGATTCTAAAGAGAAATCAACGGCGGTTATATTTGCTAAATGTCTTGATCTAGTTACAGGTGGTGAACGTACAAAAGGTGGTGAACGTCTTGCTCGGTGCATTCACTGAATATCCTATTAGTTTTTAAAAGGAAAGAAAAATTATAATAAGTTATCCAATCAATAGACTTTTCTGATTTTGCCCACATTTCGAATAGCCAAAAGATGCAGCAGAGGGGCAGGATTCGTTTGGTCTCAATATAATTTAGGACTGTTTGGCTCCAATAACCCGGTCCACGTACAAATCCAACTATTACTACGAACCAGAAAATTTTGATGTCTATCAATTTAACCACTTAAAATAAATTTTCGTAATTTTAAGAAATTTAGATAAGAAGTAGAATAAAAATCTATGTCCTAAAACTAGAAAAGCGAGAAATAAGAAAGAAAAAGAGTTCGTCGAAAAAGGTCGAAAAAGAAAAATTGGTTGAAAAATAAAAGGTTGACGGAAAAATAAAAGAAACTTATAAAACTTAAAAACACTTGACTAACCTAACCTTATTACTACAACTAACTTAAAATTATAATCGCAAATTGAGATTACTAATTGGAATGATAATTGATACATAGGTAAAAGGCGTCTAAAAATATTAAAGCTTACAGGAAAAACTAAATCCCAAATAGAAATAACTTAAAAAGAAACTAAAACTTAAAAAGGCGTCGCAAAATTCTAAATCACCTAAATCTTAGTCTAAATAAAAAGTACTTAAGGGATTTTACGGCAAAGCCTAAAAATCTAGAAGTAAAAATAACTATGGCAAAAACTGAGTTTAAAACTAAAAATGAGCTAAATATACAAATATTACGCTAAAACGATTAAAAAGGGACAAAATATAAAAATGTACAAAAAGTTGTAAAAAGTACAATTTTTATAAAAATATTATTTTTATATTATTTATTTAATAAAACTACTAATTTTATAATTTAATTAAACTAATTTAACAAATAAAACAAATTAAATAAAAAGTAAAACTTAAAATAAAACTAATTATAATAATAATAATAATTAGGGTTAAATAATAATAATAATAATTAATTACCCGTATTTAATGCGGAATTAGGGTTCTGTCGCGTGTCAGGTACCCTCCGCGAGTTGCGGTATTCAAGGCATCAAACCCCGCGAGTCGCGGGGTTCAGAAATTCAGATGACAGCTTACTTTAAATTCGACGCGTTTTTTTTTTTTTTCTGTTTTTAATTTTTTGGTTTCTATATAAATAAAAGATATTTAAATAAAACTTTATATCTTTATAAACTAAAATAAAAATAAAGAAACTTATAAAACTTAAATATTTAACAAAATCTTAAAAATACATAATTTTTTTTTTATATTAGCGTTGCGCTTCCGGCTTTTAAGAGACTCCCCGGCAGCGGCGCCAAAAATACTTGATGTGCAGCGGGGTAGTATATAAAATAGCTTATATTTTTACAGAAAATACTATTAAATACGATACATTTTTACACAAGATATTTATTTATTTATAGAATGGATATACTTAAACCTTGCTACAACACTTATAGGCAGTGTACCTAATCGTACAGTAGTGTAGTTTTTAGTAAGTCCGGTTCGTTCCACAGGGAATCTTTTTAAACAAAGCTTAACGCTATATTAGTTTACTTTTATAAAAATACAAATATATATATATATATATATATATATATATATATATATATATATATATATAAGTAATATTATTATTATAAATGGGGGGTTTTTACCGTTTAATGACCGGTTTGTAGATTTTAAAACTTTAGTCGCAGTTAAAACCAAATGTAAAATATTAAAAATAAATACAAGACTTAAATTAAAGCATAAAGTAAATAACGATAATGAAATTGCGAATAATAAAAGTGCGATAAAATAAACTTGCGATAATTAAAAAGTACGATAATTAAAAGTGCAATTAAATACAAAATAAAGGAAATTAAATATGAAATAAAAGAATTATGCTTATTTAAACTTCCGTAATCATGATGTTTGACGTGTTGATTTTAGTTTTATGCCCATGGGTTAATTGTCCTTTGTCCTGGATTATTTAATATGTCCGTATGGTTTTTGTCCATAACAGTCCATCAGTCATAAATATAAAGTGCGAGTGTCCTCGTCAAATTATCATTATACCCGAAGTTAAATATTCCAACTAATTGGGAATTTAAACTGTAACAAGATTTTAATACTTTGTTTAATAATTACACCAGGATGTCGACTGAGTGTAACCCAAGGTTTTAATATTTTGTTATCAATTATGCCAAGTGTCCTTGTACATAATTTCACCCCTGTTTTAATTATTCTAGTGGATATTAATCCATTCCCGTGTCCGGTTAAATGAACGATTATTCGTACATATAAATACCCCGCCCATCGTGTCCGATTGAGTGTATATGGTAATTTATAGGGACGCCCAATTGTAAATCTTTATATTAACATTAACAAACTATCATTTAGTTAAACAAATATAAAGCCCATTAATAGCCCATAGTCTAATTTTCACAAGTGTCGTTCTTTTGTCCAAACCCCAATTATGGTACAAAGCCCAATTACCCAATTTTAATAATTAGCCCAACATCATGATTACTTCGTTTTAAATAAGCATAATAATAACTTAGCTACGAGACATTAATGTAAAAAGGTTGAACATAACTTACAATGATTAAAAATAGCGTAGCGTGACACGGACAGAATTTCGACTTACACCCTTACAACATTCGCTAACATACCCTTATTATTAGAATTATAATTAAAATTAAAATATAAATTATAAATATATATATATATATTTTACGTATGAATGAGGAGAAGAAAAAGATGATGATTACGATCAGAATGCGCGAGCTTTATAGGGAGTTTCTGAAATTGGGGCTCCGCGACTCGCGGCCATTTTGGCCTTCAAACTCCGCGAGTCGCGGAGTTAACTTTTACAGCTCACACAAGCTTGGCTCTTTGTTTACCGATGGTTTTAAATATAAATATAATATATTAAATAATTATAAGAATTATTTAAATATTATATTATATTTATGTGCATAGTTGACTTGTAATTTTTAGTCCGTTGCGTTGAGCGTTGAGAGTTGACTCTGGTCCCGGTTCAGGATTTTCGAACGTCCTTGCGTACAATTTAATATCTTGTACTTTGCGTTTTGAATCTTGTACTCTTGTAATTTCGAGACGTTTCTTATCAATAATTGGAACCTCTTTGATTGTCTTTTGTACTTTTGAGCTTTTTGGTCGTTTGCGTCTTCAATTCGTCGAATCTGTCTTTTGTCTTCACCTTTTATTATTTAAACGAATATCACTTGTAAATAAAACAATTGCAACTAAAAGCTTGTCTTTCTTGAGGAATAATGCTATGAAATATATGTTCGTTTTTAGCATTATCAGGAAGTCACCTACACCAAGTGAATTAACCATTCAAGTTTATTTTTGAGACATAAGAGGGTGAACTTTAACCACCGAATTTTTGAAACAGAGAAGACTTTACTTTCCCCACACTTGAATGGAATTTTAACCATTCAAGTTGAAACTTGGAACCAAAAATGAATGAAACTTTAACCATTCAAAACAAGGTAAGTTATGGCTTAATTTTGACCAAAACTTTTCAACAATTCAACAAAACACTTGGGAAAATTTTAAAATTAGGTCATAATTTTGTTTAAAGTTAAGTCCACGAGAATTTATCTCTCCCCCCACACTTGAGATCATGTAATGCCCTCATTACATAAAATCAAAATAAAGTAATAAATTCGAGTGGGCAAAATTGCAAAAGAGATAGAAGTACCCGAGACTAAAGGCCATTTCCACAAGTAATTGTCAAATTGCATGAAGTTATCATCACATATCCGCATCGCCATACTTCATTTAGCTTTGATTTTGATTAACGTGTCTTTATCGTGACTCGTCCCCATCTTCTCAACATTCCTTATTGGGGTGGTTCCTGTAGAGATCCGTCCTAATCCATATGGACGAATACATTACATTTGGTTACATCGCGAGGTACTTGACCTCTATATAATACATTTTACAAACATTGCATTCGTTTCTAATAGACAAACTTTCATTTCATCGAAAGTTGATGACATGCATACCATTTCATTATATATCCAACTATAATTGACTTAATAATATTCTTGATGAACTCAACGACTCGAATGCAACGTCTTTTGAAATATGTCATGAATGACTCCAAGTAATATCTCTAAAATGAGCAAATGTACAACGGAAGATTTCTTTCATACCTGAGAATAAACATGCTTTCAAGTGTCAAACAAAAGGTTGGTGAGTTCATAGGTTTATCATAAAACAATAAAATTCATTATTTTGATAGACCACAAGATTTAAATACAGTACACCTATCTCGTGTACAAAACCATTTTTCATAATGCTTAGCAGAGTAGGTTCGTATCCTTTTCTCCCCCGTAGGTTGCCTCGTGATTTTTAAATAATCATGCACATATCTCGTGCACAAAACTAATACACATAACCTGTGTATAAAAATCATTCTCTCGATACATAACATTCATTTCGATTTCATTGCTCAACATGGTAACTGACCTTAATATATAATGCGCATCAATAATATCCCCAAAACAGAACATCTCCTCTGTATAATATATAAACTTCGAAGTACTAAACACCACGCCCACTAGCTCTTTCGTCTAGTGAACATTCTGGGTGGGGGTGTTAAACCCGGTAGCTACCTTTAGGATTCGTGTGAATTAGGGCCATACCCGATTCTAATTCTTAGGTTACCAAGCAATAATAATCAGGGTAAAAATATTCACAATAATTAGTGGCAATTATCACGTCCAACTAATTCAATAATAATCCACAGAACTTCTGTCTGCATAATAATTCATTCGAGGAATGTTTTGCTTGTGTCTATCTCATCAAACATTTATAAAAGCATCTCAGTCCAAAAATATAGATTTCAAAGGCATTTAATAAAGTAGTTGTAAAACAGTTATAAAGCAGCGCATGTATTCTCAGTCCCAAAAATGTAAAGAGTAAAAGGGAATCAAATGAACTCACAATACGATATTTTGTAGTAAAAATATGCATACGACAAAACTGAACAATGCAGGGTTGGCCTCGAATTCACGAACCTATATCATTTATATATATTAACACATATAATGGTAATCGAACAAATTTATGTATTATTAGTGATTTAATTGTTATTTTAATATATTATATGTTTCATTAATAACTTAATTTGATATATTTATTTTTATATACTATAAATAAATAAACAATATTTATTACAAAGATAATAATATTGTTATGTCATAAATATATTTTTATATAGAAAATCTTTATTTAATATATTAGTAATACTTATAATAATAAAAATAATACTAATTTTAATAGAAATGATAATTTTAAAAATAATGATACTGTTAGTAATAATTATAATAATAATAATAATAACTATAATAATAACTATAATAATAATTTTACTAATAATGATAATAGAAATAGTAAAAATGGTAATTTTATAAAAATGATACTTTGCTAATAATGATAATTTTAGCAACAATAATAGTTATAATAATAATAATAATAATAATAATAATAATAATAATGATAATAACAATAATAATAGTAATAATTAATTAACTACCTCAATTAAATAGGCTGTTAAAAACATGTCTTGGCCTGGGATTGAACCTCCGACCTCCCGCTACCCGACGCCCTCATAAACCATCCAACTATTCTTGACTTTCTGATTTATTCTACCCGCTTAATTATATAACCCATATTTATCCGTTTCCATCTCCTTTGGCCCAATAGCAAATTCATAAGCCCAAGTATTTCTAAGTCCAATAGAAATGTGATCCATCAACGGTTTAAATGGCCCAATATGTATTGTACACCAAAAGGGTTTTGGTGTTCATAAGAATCACGAATAGCAGAGGTCAACAAACAACAAAAAATAAAATAAGAGGGTTTCGGTTTAATTCACCATCGTGTCATCATCATCATCTTCATCTTCTTGTCATCAATGAACCATCATCATCCTCGCTTTTTAACAGAAACAGAAACAAGACGTACAACAGGTTGTTTGGCTCGTTCTAACAGTAATTTTTAAGGGTATGTGTGATGGATCTTTCGAACAGAAATAGGAAAATGAACGGTAACAGGTTTAATCGATGGTATTTCCAGTCAACATAATGAATCGATTCATAGTGATGATAGGTGTTGATTATGAACTTAAATACTCGTAATAGTAACAGTCGACATAGGTTTCAATCTTTGTAAATGTAATCGAAATTAGAAAAGTTACAGTATCAACAAACCCTTCGGTTTGATGATGGTGGTGGTCGGTTTGATGATGATGTTGTAGTTTGGTGTCCCATCGTGCAGTAGCATTAAGAAAGCAAGTAGATTTTGCGGTTTTTGTTTGGTTGTTTTAGAGTATCGAAAAGAAAACGGGAACAATAACAATCGAATAGAAGTTAAAATAAGTGGGTTTTGATTCATCATTATCGTTATCATTAACGTACCATCATCATACATGATTAACATCATCATAATCATGATACTCGTTATCATCACCATCGTCACCTTCATCCTCATTCTTTACTCACGTATCATCGTTCATGGTTTCATCATCAACTTTTCGTCTCATCATCTACCTCTCGGACTCATCATCATTGTTATTATGTCACTTACGTCATTAGCTTTATATCACTACCATCGTGTCACAAACTAAATCATTCGCAGCAGTTGCTGCTATATTCGAACAGAAGAAAAAAAATTAAAATAAAAACGATTTGCAGGTTTTCAAGTGGTTAACGATGATAACTAAAACAGAAATCAGAAAGTCTAACAGCGTAATAGTAGTAGTGAGTGGGTTTTAGTGATGGTGTTCGAGTTTAAGGTGGCTGTAAAACAGGAAAGAAGAAAAAAAAATAAAAATGAGCAGTGGTGGTGGTTGTATAGTGGTGGATGGCGGTGACTCATGATGGTGGGGGTAGAGGATGACGGTTGTGATGAATTGAGGTGGTGGTGTGGGTGTTGACATGATGAGAGTGGAGGTTGAAGAGGGTTTCCAAGTGGTGGTGATTGAAGACAACCGAATGGTAGCCGAAGGTGGTGATGACCGGTGGTTGTAGGGTGGTCATCGTGATGGTTGTCATGGTGATGATCGTAACTCGAAAGGAAACATAGAAAGATTGTGAAGTGTGATTATATGTTTCATGCTCTATTTGTATATATTTATATATACTCTGTAAGAGTTAATTGTGAGGAAATAAACAAAAACATTAAACCTATATAATATTTTAATTCACATGTTTAAACTGTGTAAATAGTAATGCATAGTAAAGCAGCCGTTAAATTTGTACAATTGTGCCAACAGTTTTTACGGGCCGTGTATCGTGCGAAATCAGTGGCGGATAAAAGTGTTCAGAAAAATCCCATATTTTTAAATTATCTATATTTATTTATTTTGGTCATTATGGTATAAAATTCGATCATTAACTATTAAATAAAAAATTACATCAACTGTCCCTCTCATTTCTGGGTAAAATATAAAAAGTGTTAAAACTTAACAAATAGTTCCTAAATACATTTTTAATAAGCCTAAAATTTTTAGAACTCATTTTCGTATCACCGTTTATCTTAAAATTACATAAGTTTGTATTTAACTTGCTTAATATCAATCGAGTATTACAATCATTTAATATTTATTTTTAATATACTTTATTTATATATAGAGATATATTTTAAATAATAATTATTATAATATCATATTTTTATTTTATTAATTTTTAATAACAACAACATATAATACTTCAAATTATATTTCGAATCATTATTTATATATATACATACACACATATTTATTTACAATTAATTATTCGTGAATCGTCGAGAGCAGTCGAAGGTCAATTGAACAGTTCAAACTTTTTGAGACTCAACATTATAGACTTTGCTTATCGTGTCGGAAACATAATAAGATCAAGTTTAAATTTGGTCGAAAATTTCCGGGTCGTCACAGTACCTACCCGTTAAAGAAATTTCGTCCCCGAAATTTGATCCAGATCGTCATGGATAACAATACGAATGTTTTACTTACGAGAGTAATATGGATAAGATAATTCGATTACTCGAAAAGTACGAGTGAAGCTATCGTAAAAGAGTACAATGAGAAAGTAAAGTTTCGTCATATCTTTTGACGTAGTCACTGTTGATTTCTGGAATTTAAGGGAAAAGATAGGACTATCAAAAAAATATGTTATTGATATATTTATAGATTAGATAGAATGTAAGAGTTGTGTAACATGGCACATGATGACATTATGGTCTGTGAATCATCACGTTCCATTAGAAACTCAGCATGACTTACTGCAATATAATCACGTTGATCAAGTGTCATTATATTATACTAACTCATGCTTCAATTCCCAACACTACTTCAAAAACATATATACCTAATGTTCTAATTTTTCAGAATTTAGAAACTAACACAGTTTCCTTTCTGATGTGTCACTAATATCACGAAGAGATAAATGATTTCAGATAAGAATAGTTATGAAAATATCTTCAGAATATTGAAGATATTTATAATGAAAGATACGATGATATCTTAGAATTTCTAATATCGATGGATGATGATGAAGTTTTGTCCGTAAAAGTGTAGAGTCAGGAGCAAGTTATTCAATAATGACTTCAGCAGATACTGAATAATTTAGATTCTTTGAAGGCAGGTTTAGTCTTTGTGATTTGTCCACAGCCTCCTTCATGGTTTGCTCAATCCGTTTTCCAGTTCTAACATTTCTGAGCCTTGCTAACATACAATTCTTTATCATCAACTTTTGGCTGTTAAGGTCGTTTACAGTTTTTGTTGCTTCATTCAACTTTTCAAAATTCAGAGTATTGATTCGCAGACTGGGTGCTTTTCCAAATTTCAGAATAGAAGGTCATTATTCTAAGAGATAAAGGTTATATGTATACATATAACTGTTGATGTAGACATGCTGCGAGATTAAAAATAATGATTGATGCTTCCCGGTATTTGATATGGCAATCACCGTCACAAAATACAGAAGAGTACATGATAGAGTTTTATTGAACAGATATAATGGTTCTTCGGAGAGACTTAAGCCAATGAGTAATGAAGTTGCTGGTAAGTTTACTGTTAATGTGGTGGAATATAAACGGTTTCCCAGTAACGATGACGAAAGGCAAAATTATATATCAAAGAGGTAATAAGACTTATTTGAATGAAAGGTCGAAGTTGATTTGCTGGAGCTGTGACAAATTTTGCTAATTTGGAAAGGGATTGTAAAGTTATTTTCGGTAATAACAACGCCAAAAGAGCTAGCACAGATATGTGTTAAACGTTTACTCAGTTTATGAGAGTTTTCAGGTGCATAACTATATGCATCAATCTTTTCTTCCGTAGATGAAGTGCGGTTGGTTCATCCTCTCGATTGAGGTGTTTTCAAGAATCATGAAAGGTTTGAATGAAGATTGTAATTGTCAAGATACAAATGAGGTTTAAGATGAAATCAAGTGGCAAACTTGAAGAAATATTTAGTTTCATATGTTATAATCAATATTTTAATTCATTTTAATTGTCCAATGTTAGTAGTCCACAGTTAGTAATTCAATAATTCATATGTAGTTTAATATATAATATTCAAATTAATTAATACGTATCGTGACCCATATACATGTCTCAGACTCGATCACAACTCAAAGTATATATATTATTTGAGAATCAACCTCAACCTTGTATAGCTAACTCGAGCATTACTGCATATAGAGTGTCTATGGTTATTCCAAATAATATATATAGATGCGTCCATATGATATGTCAAAACATTGTATACGTTCCCCAATATTTAAAATGCGTAAAATAAATAACAGAAATTAAATGACGATAAATAAAATTGCGAAAATTAAATTGCGATAAAATAAATTGCGATAATTAAAATGTAATAAGGAATTAGCAGTTAGCTAGGAACAGTTAGCTAGGAATAGTTAGCGTGGATTCTTAACAAAATTTCTCATAATTAATTTGTTTGTTTCTAACAAATTTTATTTTGTCCAATGTTTTCTTCATTATGCCACTTGTTGGATTCTGATAGATCAAAATCCAAATATGAAATTGAATGAAAATAGTTATTCTGCAGTGAACGGATACATATATCTGTGGATGTAAGTAGGATAGTAAACGACCGTTGAATCAGATTCGAAGAATGTACAGTGTAACTTATTAATGTGAAATCTAAATATTCCTCGGGTATTATCTACCCGTTAAAATATTTTCACCATTAACAGTTTGTACAAAAGAATTTGTAATTACAATCTTTATGAAAATATATACACATATATTTTCTTCAGATGTAATCATGGATTTAATGAGTTAATATGATATTAATCTCATTTGATTTATCGTTAGAACTAGAATACATAATCTCTAAAATGTTAGAAATTATATAATCATCATGTAGAACGAAGATAAATGATGTAGAACGATACGTAGAACGATGATTATACTCGAGGTACAGAATGAGATGTTGAAGCATGGATTGTTAATGGTACTGGTGCTGTTATTGATGGTACTGTTGGTGCCAATGATGTTGCTGAAGCTGGTAAATTTTGCACTATATTCTCCAAATTGATTACTCGAGCGCGAAGTTCGTTGACTTCTTCTATTATTCCGGAATGATTGTCGATCAGAACGAGCGGTTAGATAAGGTTTAAAATTTTAGATAGAATATAATCGTGACGAGATATTCGGGAAATGAGGGTGAAAATAGTGTCTCGGACTGGTTAGCCGGTAAGTGCTTCAGGTTCATCGTCAATAGGGAAATTTGGTTGATGGAAAGTATCGCCTTCTGCTCGTCTCCATTGATTAAGTCGACTACGAACTCATCCCAATTCATCCAGGATAGGTTATGGCTAACTAGTTGATCCATTCCTGTTACACTGCTTTCGTAGCTCCAGTGGAAATCCATATCGGAATATCAGTCGGAATCTGAGGAATTTGAACTAGTTGCGACTTCCATCTTGTATGGTTAGATAAAGGGTTTTCGATGTGAAATGATTTTTGGATATCGGATGATATTCTAATTACATAGAATACCTATCTGTAGTACAGAAGATCCCGTGGATTACGGAGGGAATTAAGGAAACGTGTCAGACAAGGTTTAATATGATGGGATATGAATTTGTCTATACACTATTCATGCAATTAATACAGTAAGATGTGTCTAGACTAAGAATGATAAGTAGGTAATTTCCTACGGATGATAAGTAGATGATTTCCGACTAGAAATGATAAGCAAAACTTTTGGCATGCAGAAACGGTTGAAGTCCAGACTCACTAATGCATCCTAACAACTATCAATTAGATACACTAATGCAAGACCTGGTTGCTAAGACCACCGCTCTGATACCACCTGTAGAGACCCGTCCTAATCCATCTGGACGAATACATTACATTTGGTTACATCGCGAGATACTTGACCTCTATATGATACATTTTACAAACATTGCATTCGTTTCTAAAAGACAAACTTTCATTTCATCGAAAGTTGATGACATGCATACCATTTCATAATATATCCAACTATAATTGACTTAATAATATTCTTGATGAACTCAACGACTCGAATGCAACGTCTTTTGAAATATGTCATGAATGACTCCAAGTAATATCTCTAAAATGAGCAAATGCACAGCGGAAGATTTCTTTCATAGCTGAGAATAAACATGCTTTCAAGTGTCAACCAAAAGGTTGGTGAGTTCATAGGTTTATCATAAAACAATAAAATTTATTATTTTGATAGACCACAAGATTTAAATACAGTACACCTATCTATTGTACAAAACCATTTTTCATAATGCTTAGCAGAGTAGGTTCGTATCATTTTCTCCCCCGTAGGTTGCCTCGCAATTTTTAAATAATCGTGCACATATCTCGTGTACAAAACTAATACACATAACCCGTGTATAAAAATCATTCTCTCGATACATAATATTCATTTCGATTTCATTGCTCAACATGGTAACCGACCTTAACATATAATGCGCATCAATAATATCACCAAAACAGAACATCTCGTCTGTATAATATATAAACTTTGAAGTACTAAACACCACGCCCACTAGCTCTTCCGTCTAGTGAACATTCTGGGTGGGGGTGTTAAACCCGGTAGCTACCTTTAGGATTCGCGTGAATTTGGGCCATACCCGATTCTAATTCTTAGGTTACCAAGCAATAATAATCAGGGGAAAAATATTCACAACAATTAGTGGTAATTATCACGTCCAACTAATTCAATAATAATCCACAGAACTTCTATCTGCATAATAATTCATTCGAGGAATGTTTTGCTTGTGGATATCTCGTCAAACATTTATAAAAGCATCTCAGTCCAAAAATACAGATTTCAAAGGCATTTAATAAAGTAGTTGTAAAACAGTTATAAAGCAGCACATGTATTCTCAGTCCCAAAAATGTAAAGAGTAAAAGGGAATCAAATGAACTCACAATACAATATTTTGTAGTAAAAATATGCATACGACGAAATTGAACAATGCAGGGTTGGCCTCGAATTCTCGAACCTAAATCATTTATATATATTAACACATATAATGGTAATCGAACAAATTTATGTATTATTAGTGATTTAATTGTTATTTTAATATATTATATGTTTCATTAATAACTTAATTTGATATATTTATTTTTATATACTATAAATAAATAAACAATATTTATTACAAAGATAATAATATTGTTATGTCATAAATATATTTTTATATAGAAAATCTTTATTTAATATATTAGTAATACTTATAATAATAAAAATAATACTAATTTTAATAAAAATGATAAATTTAAAAATAATGATACTGTTAGTAATAATTATAATAATAATAATAATACTGATAATAATAACTATAATAATAATTTTACTAATAATGATAATAGAAATAGTAAAAATGGTAATTTTATTAAAATGATACTTTACTAATAATGATAAGTTTAGTAACAATAATAGTTATAATAATAATAATAATGATAATAACAATAATAATAGTAATAATTAAGTAACTACCTCAATTAAATAGGCTGTTAAAAAAATGTCTTGGCCTGGGATTGAACCCCCGACCTCTCGCTACCCGACGCCCTCACAAACCATCCAGCTATTCTCGACTTTCTGATTTATTCTACCCGCTTAATTATATAACCCGTATTTATCTATTTCCATCTCCTTTGGCACAATAGCAAATTCATAAGCCCAAGTATTTCTAAGTCCAATAGAAATGTGATCCATTAGCGGTTTAAATGGCCCAATATGTAATGTACAGCAAAAGGGTTTTGGTGTTCATAAGAATCACGAATAGCAGAGGTTGACAAACAACAAAAAATAAAATAAGAGGGTTTCGGTTTAATTCATCATCGTGTCATCATCATCATCTTCATCTTCTTGTCATCAATGAACCATCATCATCCTCGCTTTTTTAACAGAAACAGAAACAAGAAGTACAATAGGTTGCTTGGCTCGTTCTAACAACAATTTTTAAGGGTATGTGTGATGGATCTTTCGAACAGAAACAGGAAAACAAACGGTAACAGGTTTAATCGATGGTATTTCCGGTCAACATAATGAATCGATTGATAGTGATGATAGGTGTTGATTATGAACTTAAATACTCGTAATAGTAACAGTTGACATGGGTTTCAATCTTTGTAAATGTAATCAAAATTAGAAAAGTTACAGTATCAACAAACCCTTCGGTTTGATGATGGTGGAGGTCGGTTTGATGATGATGTTGTAGTTTGGTGTCCCATCGTGCAGTAGCAATTAAGAAAGCAGGTGGGTTTTGCGGTTTTTGTTTGGTGTTTTAGAGTATCGAAAAGAAAACGGGAACAATAACAATCGAATAGAAGAAGTTGAAATAAGTGGGTTTTGATTCATCATTATCGTTATCGTTAACGTACCATCATCATACATGATTAACATCATCATAATCATGATACTCGTTATCATCACCATCGTCACCTTCATCCTCATTCATCACTCACATATAATCGTTCATGGTTTTATCATCAACTTTTCGTCTCATCATCTACCTCTCGGACTCATCATCATTGTTATTATTTCACTTACGTCATTAGCTTTATATCACTACCCTTGTGTCACAAACTAAATCATTCGCAGCAGTTGCTCCTGTATTCGAACAGAAGAAAAAAAATAAAAATAAAAATGGTTTGCAGGTTTTCAAGTGGTTTACGATGATAACTAAAACAGAAATCAGAAAGTCTAACAGTGTAACAGTAGCAGTGAGTGGGTTTTAGTGATGGTGTTCTAGTTTAAGGTGGCTGTAAAACAGGAAAAAAGAAAAAAATAAAAATGAGCAGTGGTGGTGGTTGTATAGTGGTGGATGGTGGTGACTCATGATGGTGGGGGTGGAGGATGACGGTTGTGATGAATTGAGGTGGTGGTGTGGGTGTCGACATGGTAAAAGTGGAGGTTGAAGTGTGACAACCCGGGAATTTCCGACCAAATTTAAACTTGATCTTTATATTATTTAGACACGATAAGCAAAGTCTGTTAATCTGAGTCTCAAAATTTTTGAACTGTTTCATATATTCAATTGACCTTCAACTATTCTCGACGATTCACGAATAATTGTTTGTTAATAAATATATAGATATAAATATTAATACAAGTATACATGTATATTATTTTGAATTAATAAAATACGCTCCAATCAATAATGTGAAAATAAGATACAGAATAAATAAGTTACTATTAATATATATATATATATATATATATATATATATATATATATATATATATATATATATATATATATATATATATATATATATATATATATATATATATATATTATATATATTTATATATATGAATTCTGAACATAAATAATATTATATGGATTGTAAAATTATAAATATTAAATATTAAATATAAGTTATTATACAATATATTATATAATTAGTAACTAGGATAAAATCTATAAGATTATAAAATATTAAATTACAAGTTCGAATATAACCATTATGTTAATATTATTGACAATAATTCCATTATAAACACTAATATGAATATTTAAATAATTAATTTTATTATATATATATAAATATGTGAAAACCTGATATGTACAAGTAATTAGTATTATTGATATTATTATTATTATTATCATATCTATTAGTATCAATATTATTAAGTTTCACTATTATTATTAAAGATTAATATTGATGTTTATGTAAGCAAT
Source organism: Rutidosis leptorrhynchoides (assembly GCF_046630445.1). Taxonomy (NCBI): domain Eukaryota; kingdom Viridiplantae; phylum Streptophyta; class Magnoliopsida; order Asterales; family Asteraceae; genus Rutidosis; species Rutidosis leptorrhynchoides. Next base: position 516,069,182 of record NC_092334.1, read on the forward strand.
ATTATGTCTTCTTAAATAGTTAATATACATATATATATATATATATATATATATACACACACACACGATTATACTCAGATACATAAAGATATATATATATATATATGTATATACAGAATTATATAAAAACAAACACTCACAAAAACAAAATACAGATATATGTATATAAGGAAATATGTATTATTATTTATTAATTATTATTAGTATTATTTGATATCCTTATTATTATTATAATTATTAATAATAATATAATTATATTTATTATATTTATAAAAGTCAGAAAGGAATACCAGTTATTCTCACGTCCCTATCTGATTTCAATTTTTTTTATTTACACGATTCCTTCCTGCTCATGATTTGTACCTTGTTGATCTATATCGAAATCCATTATTGCTATAAAACAAATTCTGTTAACGATTCCTTTCAACTGTTATTTTGTTTATATTTTATTTCTGTACCAGATGGTCTTTCTGTCGATTCAATTATAACTACAAAACAAATTTGATAGATTATAGGCAGTACATCAGCTAGTTAATCCCTCACACAATCCTTTACATACTGAGATTTGCAAAATAAAACAGAAAAACATTAATTTTTCTTTCTTTTTCTTTCTCTTCTCTGTTATTGACCAAGAACATCAAAAACTAGATTTTGAAACGTTTTCAAAAATATAAAAGTATAGTTGTGTTAGGAACGTTTTACTTGAACTGTCTGTAAAGTATCAAATTCCAAATTATTGTATTGATCGAGAATTTCTGAGCCAAACTTAATTTCTAAAAAGTCAAAGCTTTGTGTTCATTCTCAAATTCGAATTTTATGTTATGTTTCAAGTTAAATTGAGGATTTGGAATGTTTCCACGAACGTTTTCTAAACTATTTCATGTTATAATCAAAGTCTAATACATTATCAAAGTGAAAAATCAAATTATTTTTTTTATGTATAGCAGCGACGAGCACAGCCTGGTTCATCTTATTTTTTTTTTTAATTTTTTTTAGTTTCTGTTAATACAAAGAATCAATACAGGTCGTTTATTTACAACATAATTCAAGACTTTTATTGGCTACTGTAATTTTGATTTAAACCTGGGTCGATTTAATTGATAAAGAAGAAGGAAAAGAAGTTGCAACAGAAAAGGTTTAAATGGAATACAAATGAGTATAATTTCAGAAAAACTGGTTTGGAAAGATGGTTTGGAGTGTTGGTTGTTATACGAGAGGTCGTGGGTTCGAGTCCAGTCCTGGGCACTTATTTTTTTAATGCTTCTAAGGTTCGTGAATTCGAGGCCAACCTTACACTTGTTCAATGATGTTATATGTATTTTTACTACGAAATACAGTATGGTGAGTTTCATTTGCTCCCTTTTACTCTTTATATTTTTGAGACTGAGAATACATGCACTGTTTTTACAACTGCTTTATTAAATGCTTTTGAAATATATTTTGAACTGCGAATACATGAAATGCTTGTATAAATGTTTGAGAGATAGACACAAGCAAAACATTCCTCGAATGAATTATTATGCAGACAGAAGTTCTGCGGATTATTATTGAATTATGTGGACATGATAATTGCCACCATTGAATTATGTGAACATGATAATTGCCACGAATTATGTGGACATGATAATTGCCACCATTGAATTATGTGGACATGATAATTGTCACCATTGAATTATGTGGACATGATAATTGCCACCAGTTGATGTGAATGTTATATATCGAGAGAATGATTTTATACACAAGTTATGTGTATGTTAATTTTGTGCACAAGATATGTGTACGGTTACTATGATTTATGAAAATGGTTTCGTACACGAGAAAGATGTACTGTATTTAAAAGATATAGCATGTACATTACAGGTGGGTATAGGATTCGGGCCCATTTGTACCATGCAGCATTTAAATTTTGTGGTCTATCAAAATGATGAATTTTATTGTTTTAAGATAAACCTATGAACTCACCAACCTTTTGGTTGACACTTGAAAGCATGTTTACTCTCAGGTATGAAAGAAATCTTCCGCTGTGCATTTGCTCATTTTAAGGACATTACTTGGAGTCGATCATCGCTCTGGGATCAAATGTTGATGACTTCATCCAGATGGATTAGGATGGGGCATTTCATGAAGAGGGTTCCAAGTGGTGGTGATTGAAGACAACCGAATGGTAGACGAAGGTGGTGATGACCGGTGGTTGTAGGGTGGTCATCGTGATGGTTGTCATGGTGATGATCGTAACTCGAAAGGAAACATAGAAAGATTGTGAAGTGTGATTATATGTTTCATGCTCTATTTGTATATATTTATATATACTCTGTAAGAGTTAATTGTGGAAATAAAGAAAAACAGTAAACCTATATAATATTTTAATTCACATGTTTAAACTGTGTAAATAGTAATGCATAGTAAAGCAGCCGTTTAATTTGTACAATTGTGCCGACAGTTTTCACGGGCTGTGTATCGTGCGAAATCAGTGGAGGATAAAAGTGTTCAGAAAAATTCCATATTTTTAAATTATCTATATTTATTTATTTTGGTCATTATGGTATAAAATTCGATCATTAACTATTAAATAAAAAATTACATCAACTGTCCCTCTCATTTCTGGGTAAAATATAAAAAGTGTTAAAACTTAACAAATAGTTCCTAAATACATTTTTAATAAGCCTAAAAATTTTAGAACTCATTTTTGTATCACCGTTTATTTTAAAATTACATAAGTTTGTATTTAACTTGCTTAATATCAATCGAGTATTACAATCATTTAATATTTATTTTTAATATACTTTATTTATATATAGAGATATATTTTAAATGATAATTATTATATTTTAAATAATAATTATTATAATATCCTATTTTTATTTTATTAATTTTTAATAACAACAACATATAATACTTCAAATTATATTTCGAATCATTATTTATATATACATACACACATATTTATTTACAATTAATTGTTCGTGAATCGCCGAGAGCAGTCGAAGGTCAATTGAACAGTTCAAACTTTTTGAGACTCAACATTATAGACTTGTCTTATCATGTCGGAAATATAATAAGATCAAGTTTAAATTTGGTCGAAAATTTCCGGGTCGTCACAGTTCTCCCCCACACTTTATCGGACGACATGTGAAATCGGTGGAAAAAGTTCCACGAATCAAGAGAGTGAGCCAATCATTAACCCATCGGGTGGTGTATAAGAAGAGAATAATATTCTTCATTTGCATGAAGAAGATTGAACCAACCCAAGAGTGAACAATTGACTCTCTTCCAAACACGATTTTGAACACGAGGTTCACTTTCTTAATCGGCTCACACAAACACGAATCATCAACCTCGGATTGCAAAACCTCCTTAAAATCATCAATACCATACCCGAGAGGATTGTTATACACTTTGAAAGTTTCGGGTATGATATTCTCAACCTCATCTCCTTCATCATTATCATCTTCACTAGCATCATCACTATCATACTTTCCATCACCAAGTGGATTATCATGGCTTGTAAAAACATTGGGTGTTGGCAAAGTTTCACTCACTTCATCATCTTCCTCATCACTCTCACTAACTTCTTCATACTCATTACCATCATCTTCACCTTCATCATTATCCTTATCACAAACATCTTCACCAACCCCTAGTGGATTATCATAGACTTTAAAAACATTGGACGTTGATAAAGCTTCAATCAATTCATCATCTTCCTCATCACTTTCATCATCTTCATCAAATTCATCATCCTCACTATCTTCATCCTCTTCATCCTCATCTTCATCATTGGTTATCAAAGATTCGGGTACTTGTGCAATCTTTACAACTTTGATCTTGGCATAAAAGCTTACATCATCATCATCATCATCATAAAAGACCCAATTTCTTGACCGAGAAGTAGAGACTACGGGTGAGGTGGGTGGTGAAATGGCAGTGGGTAAAAAATCTTCAACTAAAAGGAGCATGAAACTCACGGTTTTATCTAAGATTTGAATTGAAGCTTGTTGAATTTCTGACATTTCCCTCAAATCTATTCTCTCTTGAATTAAAGTCTCCATACGGTTATGGTGGGTTCTCACAATGTTTGAGAATAACTCTAGTAAATTCAGATCGATATCCTCTTGTTGTTGATTTTGAAATTGAAATTGAGAAGAATCCAATGTCGAGTCATCTCCCTCATAACAATAGTCCATTGGTTGACTCATAAAGTCAAAATTGGAAATAGGACCATTATTACAAGGTTGATCAATGGGGGCAAAATCATTCATGTACCAATCATCATAACCCCGTCTCGATAACAACCATCATAAGAACCCCAATAATCATTTGGCTCACCATTAGCTTGACCCAAATCCATATATCTGTTATCATTCATACCCATGTAACCATCATTCATATACCCATAACCATTATTCATACCCATATAATCTTCATTGTTCATGCCCATGTACCCGTTATCATCATTCATTCCCAAATAACCATTATCCAAACCTATGTGACTTGAGTCTCCCATCTAATGTTGATCATATTTCACGATTTTTGACATCAAGTAGTCACACAATGCATCATACTTTTTCATCTAGCTTAATCACACCACAAACAAATAAGCGTTTTCCGAATACAAGCAAATATGAACAAAAAATAACTTTTGCAAGAATGAAATTCTTACAAAAGGATCGAACAACTAAAAGTTTAAACCAACTACCCAACTAAGCTAACCGCTCCCCGGCAGCGGCGCCAAGAAAGTATTGATGCATGTTATGCATATACATCTTTTACCCTCTAAATTTATACATGATTCAAACACTACAAATAAGCACACATAACTAACGAGCACTTAGAACCCGATTATTATAGTACTTTAATGTAAGTATTCATTTCAAGTTCGTCCCAAGAGAGCGGTGTAAGTCGGATAATTGAAACTATTAATTGTCCTAGGATTTATTTGATTGGGGGGGTTTTGATTGATTTTGATTAACAAATAAAACATGCACAATTAAACAAACTTAAACTTAGGAAGTAAACTAGTAGCAAGTAACAAGTAACAAAATATTTAGAACTTAAATCAATAACTAAGTAGTGTTCACTTATCAAATCCTCTTTATGCTTGAATTGATCCGTTTTACCCAAATTGCTATCGCACTAGTTGTTGAACTATTAAATGTTTAGTATCGCTATTAAACCTCAAATCAAATAACACTCCGCGAATTCACATAAGCATTGTATTCTAAGATCAAGTTAAGCACGATTTGGTTATTGAGATTATGCCTAGGTTGAAATCACTTAAAACCCCCAATTATCGAAATCACTTAAGATAACCGGCACTACTATGTTGACTAAAGGCAAATTAAAAACCAACCTAGATCAAGAACACAATCACTTGAAATTCCTAAACTAGTTGTCTAGATCACCTAAGGTGTTGAAGCACACATTGATTCACTTCTCAAATCACTAAGAGAGCTACTCAACATATGTAATCAAAGTCAAGCTTAAAACAAACTCATAACAATGGATCTTTAGCTAACTCAATAACACAAGATCATGCAATTCATTCAAACAACATTACTCAATTGATTTTGGGGCAAACACTAGCATTAGAGATTCATAGATAAGCAAACACAAGAGATTTAACCAATCATGGCTAAGATCAAACTAATAATAAGCATGGAAACACAAATAAACATCATCTTGAGTGATTACAAGTAATTAGTTCACAACTAGATAAAGAAAAGTAGAGATTACAACTAATTAATGCAAAATAGATAAAACAAAGTGGAGATTACAACCCAAAATGATAAAGAGAAGAAGATCTAAGCTATAATCATAAGATAAACAAGAACCAAATCAATTAAGACTAAAGCATTCATCATTACAAGTAGAGAAAATAAGGACAAGTGCTAAAATGGAAAGGAAATTACAAAATGGAGAATGAGTGATGTAGATCTAGCATCTAGCTTCACTAATCTTCAACTTGGATCATCAATTGAGCTTTGATCTTGATAGAATGATGAAATGGACTCTTTTAGGGTTCCATTTTGGACCCCAATCGCAGCTCTCTAACTCAAAAACCTCAAATTTGCTTCTATAGGTCGACTGAATTTTTTGGCTGAATCAGCGCCAGGAGCGGCGCTTTTGGAACAGGAGCGGCGCTTTTGGGAGGACAGGAATGATGCTTTTGGGTAGGAGCAGCGCTTTTGGCACATAGGAGCGACGCTTTTGTGCTGGAGCGGCGTTTTTGTCTACTGATCTTTTTAACACACGTTTTAGCACATAGGGGCGCCGCTTTTGACCTTAGGAGCGCCGCTTTTGACCATGGAACTTCATTTTCACTCCAAAACTTCACTTGGTTCATTCATTTGGCCCAAGGGTTGATTCCTTAGCATAAATATGAACTTTTAGACCATTTTATCCCGAAATGACTAAATACCACAAACTGCTCACTAATCATCACAACCCGTATTGAAATGCCATAAAAGTAGGGAGATATTGCAAAGATAAATATGTATATTTTGAGCAATATCAGTGGCTTTCATCTTTCACTGCACTCGTCGATCTCAAATTGCTAACAACTACGACCGATCACTATGATACTCTTCGAACAATCATCCTTACTGACGTCCTCGTAAGTTATATACGGAATATATGTTTAATTTATATTTTCTATCTCTTATTTTTATGTTCATGAATTGATTTAGTATCATTATCCATTTTTACACCTTATGTGTTATCCAATAACAAATTGAAGCAGTTATTACTTAATTTAATTTAATTTTTTAATTACTTATTGTGTTATCTAAGTGTGTAATATGTGTATCCATGTATAATCTGCTAGTAGAAATTGTTAGATGCTTTTGAATTGTAAACGATTTGAGGTTTTTCTTAGGTTAAACACAGTCTGTAGAATTTAGATGTTGTTGCTTAGTTCAAGTTTGGAGGCTAGACATCTAGTGTTAGAAATTTAGAATGGTGTGTTCAAGTACAAGCTTGTTGCCTTCTGCTTTGCATGATAACGATACAAGTCTTACGCAGGTACTTTCTTGCATGATCAATTATTTAAGTGGTTGACTTTGACTACATTTTCCATCAGTTATAGCTATACAATTATGATTGTAGTTTCTATTGATAATTTTTTGATGAATGATAATGGTTTGATGAATTAAAATATTTTGACTACATTTTTCATCATTCATATCCTATTTATATTATTCATTGAGTATTTTTATCATTCATTTGATATTTTTATCATTCATTAGGTATTTTTATCATTCATCGGGTATTTTTTTTATCATTCATCAACTACTTTCATCATTCATTTGATATTTTTATCATTAATCAGGTATTTTTTTATCATTCATCGGATATTTTTTTTTTTTATCATTCATTAGCTACTTTTATCATTCATTTGGTATTTTTATCATTCATCGGGTATTTTTTTTATCATTCATCAGCTAATTTTATCATTCATTTGGTATTTTTATCATTCATCGGGTTTTTTTATCATTCATCGGATATTTTTTATCGTTCATTACGCCCTTTTATCATTTTTTGCTTATCATTCATCAGCTATCTTTATCATTCACTGCGTATTTTTATCATTCATCGGATGTTTTTTATCATTCATCACGTTCTTTTATCATTCATCAGCTACTTTTATCATTCATTTGATATTATTTTTTTTTATCAATTATCTGGTATTTTGATGAATGATAAATGCTTGATGAATGATACTGTTTTTTAATAAATGAGAAGTGTTTGATGAATGATAGCATTATGATGAATAATAATCGTTTTTGGATAAAAGATAAGTGTTTTTTATATGCATGACAACAATTAGATGAATGATAATTGTTTGATGAATGATAAAAGATAAGTGTTTTTTTTTATCATTCATCAACTACTTTTATCATTCATTTGATATTATTATCATTCATCGGGTATTTTTATCTTTCATGGGGTTTTTTTATCATTCATCAATGATATCGCTCCATTTATATATGTTTTATCTCGCGATATCTCCCCCACTTTGTTCAGTTTTGATGATCTTGGAGCCTATTGGCTAAGGAAATGGAAAGTGTAGAATCAGCTCAAAAAGCGCCGCTCCACATTAAAGAGCGCCATTCCTGGGGAGCCAAAAGCGCCGCACCAACTGCAAAAGCGACGTTCTTATGCACATTTCAGCTCCATTTTCCATCAGTGAGCAATAGCGCCGTTCCTAAAGCCAAAAGCGTCGCTCCTATCCAGACAAAAGCGTCGCTCCTACAACAAAAGCGTTGCCCCTGATTTGAGCTAAAAGCGGCGTTCCTGATCAAAAGCGTCGCTCTTCATTAAAGCCAAAAGTGCCGCTCCTGAGTCAAAAGCGACGCTCCTGTCGCTGTTTCAGCTCAGATTTTCAGCACTATAAGAGGGACGAGATTAGGTCATTTCTCATATGCATCTTTAAAGAGTAGCTGTCTTAGGTCCGAATTTCAAATATAAAACCTTAATTTCATCATCCATTGTTTAAAGGTGGATTCAAGGAAGCTAGCTCAAGATTCATCATTGTTTAGCTTAGATATTCATCTTCTTTACATTTTGGGTTGTAATCTCCACTTTACTTTACATATTTTGAATCTATTTCTTGTAATAACTTGAAGATGATGATTGTTTATGTTTCTATGCTTATTATTAGTTTGATTTTAGCCATGATTGGCTAAATCTCTTGTGTTTGCTTATCTATGAATCTTTAATGCTAGTGTTTGCTCAAAAATCAATTGAATAATGTTGTTTGAATGAATTACATGATTATGTATTGTTGAGTTAGCTAAAGATCCATTGCTGTGAGTTTGTTTTAGGCTTGACTTTGATTACATATGTTGAGTAGCTCTCTTAGTGATTTGAGAACTGAATCAATGTGTGCTTCAACACCTTAGGTGATCTAGACAACTAGCTTAGGAATTGCAAGTGATTGTGTTCTTGATATAGGTTGATTTTCAATTGGACTTTAGTCAATATAGTAGTGCCGATTATCTTAAGTGATTTTGATAGTTGTGGGTTTTAAGTGATTTTAACCCAAGCTCAATCTCAATGACCAAATCATGATTAACTCGATCCTAGAATACAATGCTTATGTGAATTCGCGGAGTGTTATTTGATTTGAGGTTTAGTAGTTATGCTAAACATTTAATAGTTCAACAACGAATGAGATAGAAAAATAGGCAAAATGGGGCAAGCCAAGCATATAGAGGATTAGATAAGTGAACACTTCTTAGTTAATTTGATTTAAGTCTTAATACTTCGTTATTTGTTTCTTCCTACTAGTTTACTTGTTAAGTTTAAGTTTGTTTAATTGTGCAAGTCTTAGTTGTTAATTACAATCAATCAAACCCCCCCCACCAATCAAACAAACTCTAGGACAATCGATAGTTGCAAATATTTGACTTACACCGCTCTATTGGGACGAACTTGATAAGAATACTTACATTAAAGTGCTATAATAACCGGGGATTCTAAGTGCTCGTTAGTTGTGTGTGCTTATTTGTAGTGTTTGAAACATATATAAATTTTGAGGGTAAAAGATGTGTAACACCCGCGTTTTGGGCCTAGTTGAAATAACCATTGTACCCTTGGGTATGGCGTAATTAGTGATTTTAATAATTATATGTTTATAATTATTGGGTTGTTTAGTTTAGACTAGTTTGTGACAAGGGTCACAGAACAGGTTCATTTGTTTAATTTGGACTCCGTTAGGGTCGCCTAACGAAGTACGAAAGATATCAGATAACTGATAAATACCCGTGTGTTGCACAGTGTGGGAATTAAAACCCATTTATATAGTTCACTTCTTGTATTTTCTAGAAAATTCACCAAACACCTCGTTCTTCATTTTTCACCTACATCAAAACCCTAACTTGATCCAAGCTTGAAATTGGTTTGTGGAGCTTTAGAAACTAATTTATATCATCTTTGTAATCATCAAACCAGGTTAGCATGCTTGAATCATTGCTTGAATCTTGTGTAATTTGGGTTTTTGTGTTCTTGTGAAAAAGTGAGTTTTGATGCTTGAATCTTGATGAAATGTGTTTGTTAGTGTTAATTGTTGTTAGATATATGTTCTATAGTTGTTATATGATGTTTTTGAAGTGGTTTCATGACCGGATTGAGCAAAAAATCATGTTTTGGGGTCAAAAAACGCGAAAACAGTGAGCTGTAGGTGTTCATCAGCACCCACACTTTTGACAGGTCACTCGTACGAGTGACCACACTTTTGAGGGTCAACCACACGAGTGAGACCTCAGTCACACGTGTGAGCACAGGGTCAGATTTGTGGAAACTTGTTTTGGTCATAACTTTCAAACCGTAAATCCGTTTTTGATGAATCAAGTATCGTTGGAATCATAATGAAAAATTATTTCCAATAGTAAACTTTTAAGAATCTAGATCAAACTTTATTTTGGTCAGAAAAAGGGGTTTTAGGGTGTATGCCTTGTTTTACACGCTTTAGATTGTCGTTATGGGTTGAAATTATAATGTAGACTTATCATACAATGATTACATGTTTTTAGGTGTTGATTTAGTGTATGTATTGATGTTTGATGTCGTGTTTTTGGGTTGAAACCCATATAATTAGCTGTTGCTATTGTTCTTCATCACTCGCACGAGTAAGCCTTCACTCGTACGGTTGAGGTAGTCAACCGTGTGGTGAACCGTGCGAGTGAGTGGTGATGGGAACTTATGTTTTAATTGTGATGATACGTACGGTTAAGATGTGACTCGTACGAGTCACTGGTCACTCGTGTAGTGAACCATACGGATCAGGTGAGTCATTGTTGGATGTTTGGTCATAGACCAAACGTACGAGTGAGTTGTCAACCGCACGGTTGAGTGTACTCAAACGTGCGTGTGATGGTGTTACTTGTACGGTTGACTGAGTAGGTTTGATAGTTTTGTTTCTATACTGATATTATGTCTGTCTTGTTGATAGAATATTATCAGGATGTAATTACTGACTTTATTTGTATCTTTTCCAGTGATAAGGAGAAGTGACGACTCAGAAATATAAGACCTCTGAGTTCTTCTTGTGCTGGTATTCGGTGAGTGGGTTAATCTAGCCGTTAAGGCATATAGTGACATGACCTAGACCGTTGACCTAGATGCTATGCTTGGAACCTTTGTTGTTATGTGATGTGGACTATGACCTCGCGCGTTTATTGGACCAACCTTGCTTCTGATCAGGTCAGGAGAGATCAACCTTGCTTCTGATCAGGTTAGGCTCATTGATGTTATATGATTAATATAAGTCGGAATCACACGTCCGTCACGTGTGGAAGACTTATACTAATGATACAGAGTTATGAGTTTTCGGTAGACTCTAGACTGATCAAATGGGGTCGTTGGCCCGGCCAGGCTGCCGAGTCTCTCAATGGGTTGCTTTGAATTACCCAGATGGTTGCTCTTGATTGACCTTTACTAGTAGTTATCACGGTTGCTTTGGATTGACCGTTGCTAAAGATGTGTTTATGCTTTGGTGGTCTTTGGATTTAATTGATTGGTGGCTATTGTATGATACAGTATTTGTATTGCTATGTTTCTACATGATTCTAGTGGTTATGTGATTAACTGTCTGATTAATTTGTTGCTGCGTGTTCTAGTGATTGTACCTGTATGCTTTAGCTATTAGATTAGTCCATTCACTTAGCTTCGTGCTAACCCCTCCACCTTCCCCCTTGCAGGTTGTAGGTCTTTGCTTTTGTGGACATGGGAGAAGATAGGCGTGTTGGGTTGTGTTCGACAAGTCTAGAACTCTGATGTGGTCTGTATGAAATCGGATATTAACGTAACACCGATTTTTGATAACAATGTATTTATGTATGAAATGTAATAGTTATATTTATGTTGGTTAGTAAGGGCATGTTTTGTAATTAAGACTTCCGCTGTGTTATTTAAAAAAAAAGTACGGTGTTACAAGTTAGTATCAGAGCATAGGTTTGGCCGCATCGACATTGTACTTGAATGTCATGTTCCCAAACCTTGAGAGGATCTTGTTGAACATAACACAAAGGGGACGGGTTAAGTGAATGTAGGAACTTTTATGTGTTAGTTGATAGGCACTAACCGATTATCTACTAAGAGTTTGTGTGAGATGTTGTGGTAGTGCAGATATGTCAGGTAATCAAGACGCTGCCCCCAATGCCTCCGGAACCTTTAGAGCTCCTGATGAAGACGGTCATGTATCAGAGGAAGAAGTATCAGAAGAAGTGTTGGAGCTTCAGAGTCGATTGAAAATGCTCAAGATAAGATCAAAGAGCTTGAACAACAAGTGATGTCACATTCTAACACCACTGCAATAAATCCAAGCTTACCTCCGAGTGCTTACCCATAGTTTGGAAACATTTCTCAACAATAGTATGTGCCACCTCAGTATCAGATACCATCTCAATTCAATCCACAATTTCCGAATCAAGTGATGTACCCGTTTCAGACACCATTCTTCCTACCACCGATGTTTGAAAAGAAGAAGTGCTCGTATAAGGACTTTCTTAATTGTCAACCTTCAAAATATACTGGTAAAACCGACCTGACTGAGACTCTAAATTGGCTCAGGGAAGTAGAAAGAGCATTAGATGCTTGTCAGTGCGAGCCAGAGTTGAGAGTGTTATATGCTAGTCGATTGTTCAAGGGACGAGCTATGGAGTGGTGGGACTCCATCACAGGTCATTTATTAAAAGAACAACTAAGTCAAGTGTCATGGGAGCATTTTCATGCCAAGGTTCGCGAGCAGTATTGTTCAGAATATGATTTGGAGAAATTGAAAACCGAGTTCTTGGGGATGAGAATGACTGATGATATGACGATTGATGATGTTATTTTGGACTTTACCTCTAAGTTAAGGTTTTGTCAACAGTGGGTACCGTATGAGAAAGATAAAATTCAGCACTTTATTAGAGTTATTAAGCCAGAGTATTGGTCAATGGTTAGATTTGCTTCTTCTTTATCGCAAGCTTTTGAGATGGCCAAAGCGACAGAAGGTGATGTTAAAGCCGCAAGGAGTACGGGAGTGGGGAGTGGTCCTTATGGGAAGAGGTCAGAAGGTCAATCTAGTTATCAGTCCAGTCCGAAATCAAGAAAGTCAATCAGGTCCAGTGCGAGAGAAGTTTCTAGTACGAGTGGGTCGGGTTCCGTACAGAAAGAATGGTGTAACTCGTGCAGATCTTACCATAGTGGACAGTGTTCTCCAAGTACGAAAAGGTGTCTAAGGTGTGGTATAGTGGGACATGATGTTCAACAATGTTCTTTCGGAAGCAATGTATGTTGGAATTGTCATAAAGAAGGTCATAGGTCAGCACAGTGTCCAGCAGCGGGTAGAGGTGGTTCCGGGGCAGGGTCAAGGGTGCAGTCGGCGTCTGTTGGTGGATCTACCGCATCAGTAGGATAGAAGAGAAAAGGTCCTCCCAAGGCTATAGCTAGAGCTTATCCGATGGTAGCAGATACTGATGTTGTATCAGAAGACTTAAATACTGGTATGTTCAGACTAACCTTGTTATTGCTTTTGATTTCAGGATCACGTGTTTCGTATGTTATGTAGATGATGTAATCTGTTTAGTAATAGGTACTTTGAGGTAGCGTTGGTTGTAGTGATAGAGATGATTTGGATTTAGGTTTCTCGGATTTTCTTAACTGAAATGGAGACGTGATCTATGATAGTGTATTACGTCTGGCCAACGTAAGCACATTTTGGTAGATCATGCGAAAGTTTCAGTAAGTTAAGAAGAGAAGTAGGATAGATGATTGCTTAAATTGCTGTTAATATGTGTTGCTTGATGAATAGTTAATGAGATTTTGTTACCGTGACTTTTGACTTTGACCAGATTTCGAGGACGGAATCTCTTTAAGGAGGGTATATTTGTAACACCCGCATTTTGCGCCTAATTGAAATGACCATTGTACCCTTGGGTATGGCGTAATTAGTGATTTTAATAATTATATGTTTATAATTATTGGGTTGTTTAGTTGAGACTAGTTTGTGACAAGGGTCACAGAACAGGTTCATTTGTTTAATTTGGACTCCGTTAGGGCCGCCTAATGAAGTACGAAAGATATCAGATAACTGATAAATACCCGTGTGTTGCACAGTGTGGGAATTAAAACCCATTTATATGACTAGTGCAGTTCACTTCTTGCATTTTCTATAAAATTCACCAAACACCTCGTTCTTCATTTTTCACCTACATCAAAACCCTAACTTGATCCAAGCTTGAAATTAGTTTGTGGAGCTTTAGAAACTGATTTATATCATCTTTGTAATCATCAAACCAGGTTAGCATGCTTGAATCATTGCTTGAATCTTGTGTAATTTGGGTTTTTGTGTTCTTGAGAAAAAGTGAGTTTTGATGCTTGAATCTTGATGAAATGTGTTTGTTAGTGTTAATTGTTGTTAGATATATCTTCTATAGTTGTTATATGATGTTTTTGAAGTGGTTTCATGATCGGATTGAGCAAAAATCATGTTTTGGGGTCAAAAAACGTGAAAACAGCGAGCTGTAGGTGTTCATCAGTATCCACACTTTTGACAGGTCACTCGTACGAGTGACCACACTTTTGAGGGTCAACCACACGTGTGAGGACTCACTCGCACGAGTGAGACCTCAGTCACACGTGTGAGCACAGGGTCAGATTTGTGGAAACTTATTTTGGTCATAACTTTCAAACCGTAACTCGGTTTTTGATGAATCAAGTATCGTTGGAATCGTAATGAAAAATCCTTTCCAATGGCAATATTTTAAGAATCTGGATCAAATTTATTTTACTCAGAAAAAGGGGTTTTAGGGTGTATGCCTTGTTTTACACGCTTTAGAGTGTCGTTATGGGTTGAAATTATAATGTAGACTTATCATACAGTGATTACATGTTTGTAGGTGTTGATTTAGTGTATGTATTGATGCTTGATGTTGTGTTTTTCGGTTGAAACCCATATAATTAGTTGTTGTTACTGTTCTTCATCACTCGCACGAGTGATCCTTCACTCGTACGGTTGAGGTAGTCAACCATGTGGTGAACCGTGCGAGTGTGTGGTGATGGGAACTTATGTTTTGATTGTGATGATACGTACGGTTAAGATGTGACTCATACGAGTGTAGTGAACGGTACGGATCAGGTGAGTCATTGTTGGATGTTTGGTCATAGACCAAATGTACGAGTGAGTTGTCAACCGCACGGTTGAGTGTTCTCAAATGTGTGTGTGATGGTGTTACACGTACGGTTGACTGAGTAGGTTTGATAGTTTTGTTTCTATATTGATATTGTGTCTGTCTTGTTGATAGAATATTATCAGGATGTAATTACTGACTTTATTTGTATCTTTTCCAGGTGATCAGGAGAAGTGAAGACTCAGAAATATAAGACCTCTGAGTTCTTCTTGTGCTGGTATTCGGTGAGTGGGTTAATCTAGCCGTTAAGGCATATTGTGACATGACCTAGACCGTTGACCTAGTTGCTATGCTTAGAACCTTTGTTGTTGTGTGATGTGGACTATGACCTCGCGCGTTTATTGGACCGACCTTGCTTCTGATCAGGTCGGGAGAGATCAAGCTTGCTTCTAATCAGGTTGGGCTCATTGATGTTGTATGATTAATATAATTCGGAATCACGCGTCCGTCGCGTATGGAAGACTTATACTAATGATACAGAGTTATGAGTTTTCAGTAGACTCTAGACTGATTAACTGGGGTCGTTGGCCCGACCAGACCACCGAGTCTCTCAATGGGTTACTTTGGATTACCCAGATGGTTGCTTTTGATTGACCATTGCTAGTAGTTATCACGGTTGCTTTGGATTGACCGTTGCTGAAGATGTGTTTATGCTTTGGTGGTCTTTGGATTTAATTGATTGGTGGCTATTGTATGATACATTATTTGTATTGCTATGTTTCTGCATGATTCTAGTGGTTATGTGATTAACTCTCTGATTAATTTGTTGATGCGTGTTCTAGTTATTGTACCTGTATGCTTTAGCTGTTAGATTATTCCATTCACTTAGCTTCGTGCTAACCCCTCCACCTTCCCCCTTGCAGGTTGTAGGTCTTTGCTTTTGTGGACATGGGAGAAGATGGGCGTGTTGGGTTGTGTTCGACAAGTCTAGAACTCTGATGTGGTCTGTATGAAATCGGATATTAACGTAACACCGGTTTTTGATAACAATGTATTTATGTATGAAATGTAATAGTTATGTTTATGTTGGTTAGTAAGGGCACGTTTTGTAATTAAGACTTCTGTTGTGTTATTTAAAAAAAGTACGATGTTACAAGATGTATTGCACAACACCATCACTTTCTTGGCGCCGCTGTCGGGGAGCGGTTAACTTAGTTGGGTATTTTGGTTTAAAATTTTGATTGTTCGATCCTTTCGTAGGGGTTTACCCTTGCGAAAGTCACTTTTCGTGTTTTATATATTATTTTCTTTTGTTTGGAAAACCATTTGTGTTTGTGTTGTGATTAAAGGATAGGTGCCTTTGGTGTATGAAAACAAGGTCTCACAAGGATCAAGAGTTCACACATCCATTCTTCGATCCGGAAAAACACGTGCACGGGGTTTATAATCGTAGAGAAGAAAGGGTATTAAAAAAAAATTTCGAAGCTTTGCCATTTTGTTTAGAAGACATGGATCCTAACGGTCAACCGATTCTTAATGAAGATGGTAATCCAATCAACCATGGTCCACCGGTTAATCAAGAGTTATTGAATGATCCGAACGACATGCGAATGTGGAACGCTAGATTAGTTGCACCGACAATGATAGCACCAGCTATTACAAAACCACCAATTGAAGCGGAAAATTGGAAGATTGAGGGTAACTTTTTCACGTTGATCAATGATACATACTTTCAAGGGATGATAGACGAGAATCCGTTCGAACACATCCAACACTTTAATGATCTTTGTGATATCTACAAATACAAGGATGTCCGATGACGCTTTTAAGTTAAGGGCATTTCCCTTTACACTTCAAGGGGAAGAGAAAATTTGGTTAAAGAGCTTACCATCCGATTCCATAAGAACATTTCAAGATTTAACCAATGAGTTTATCAATCACTTCTTTCCACCGTCAAAAGTAGAACGACTTCGAATGGTGATTAATGGTTCACCCAACGGGGTGATAAATCTTTGTATGATGCGTTGGTACGATTCAAGAAAATGTTAAGAGCTTGCCCACCGCACGGTTTGACAAAAAAGGAGTACATCAACACATTTTACCGGGGTTGTAATGCTTTGACGAAGCAATATCTTGATTCTTCATCCGGTGAGGTATTTATGTATAAATCACCAAATGCGGCCGAAATCTTATTGGAAGACATATCAGTTAACACATACGAATGGGCACCTTCACCGCGAGATTTGACAAGGAAAAGTGTAGCACAAATCGAGAGTGATAATTGGCAAGTGACGCTTGCAAGTTTGAACAATCAATTTCAAACGTATGGGAAAGAGTTGAAAAAGATTCAACAAACGATAGTCGCAATGCAAGTAGGTTGTCAACTATGCGAGGGTCCACATCTCACAAAGAATTGTCCTCAAATTACTCAATGCAATCATGTTAATTTAGATGACATTCCCATGAATTCGGATGCTCATGTGAACTACGTGAGCAATCAAAACTATCAACGGGGAGGAACATCGAACCAAGGCTACTACAATCCTAATCAAAAACAAGTGTCATTCAACAACCAAACCAATACACCACCCAAATTCACCAACCAAAACTGAAACCAAGGTTACAACAACAACAACTACAACCAAAACCGGAGTAACAATTTTCAATATCAAAACCAACAACCTTACAACAATCAACCATATAACAACCAAGGTTGTAGTCAACCACAAAATAACCAAGGTTACAATCAACAACCTAAACAAAACATTCAACAATCCCAACCTTCGAAAAGTTTAGAAGAAATCATGCAAAACTACATCAAGAAGGTAGAATCAACCGAAGCTTTCCTAATGAAAGAGAACGATCTCTTGAAGCAACAAATACGAAACCAACAAGCTTCATTTCAAAACCTTGAGAGTGCCGTTGGAAGACTTTCAAATCAAGTTTCCGAAAGACCACAATGAACTCTACCTTCAAACACTCAAGTTAACCTAATCAACAATAACCGTCAACATAACCAAAACCAACAAAACAACAATACAAGGGTGATTCCTATCGACGTCATCCCCATCCACAACCCTTTATAACCCATGAACCACTACCAAGTTTTATTGAAGAGGAAACCGAGGTTAGTAAGGAGAAGGGAAAACAAAAGTTCAACTCAACCGAGGGTACGGGTAATATGATGAATCGAGTAAGAAAAAGGGTGATGAGTCTTCAAAGGTTATGAGACCGGTGCCATATCCAAAAGTTTTAAAGAAGGACAAGTTGGAGGCTTAATACAAAAAGTTTCCAGAGATGATGAAGAACATCTCAGTTAACTTGCCTATCACTGATGTGCTTAAAGGAATGCCAAACTACGGTCGGTTCATTAAGGAGCTAATATCTCAAAGGGGTAAATATCATGACAAAACTTCTTTCTTTAATGAAGAGGGTGCAATAAGATTCTTGCATCGAGGCCAAGGATTCCTAAGAAGTTAGGAGATCCAGAAAAATTTGTTTTCCCTTGTAAGTTCAGTGAATCGGAAGTGTTTAATGCACTAGCCGACTTGGGTGCAAGCATTAATCTAATGCCCCCATCACTTTATGAGAGACTTGGTCTTAGGCCTCTTAAACCGACTCGAATTAGGATAAGATTGGCCAACCATTCGTTTGATACCGCCATTGGCATCGCCGAGGACATCTTGGTTAGCATTGACACCTTGGTGTTCCCGGTTGATTTTGTTATCATGGAGATGAAGGAAGACCTTCAAGTCCCCCTCATATTAGGTAGACCATTTTTGGCGACCGCCGACACCATCATCTTAGTGCAACGCAACCAACTCAACATTTGAGTTGGCGAAGAGCGTGTGACCATTAATATCCGGAAGCTATGAAGCAACCGAGTAACACCGATGATGATGAGTGCTATGATTTTGACCACATTACCTTTATGTGCATAACGAACTTGAAAAGCTTTTAAAAGTTGATACCACGGGGTTTGACCAATCTTGTGATAATGAAATTGTGGATTTAGAGGCCGATTTTAAGGAATTGATGAATGTTAATGTTGATGAATTTGAAAGTGAAAATGAGACCATTCTGGAAGAGCCATTTGAGTCTATCCCTCATGAAGATAGATTTTGAATCAAGTCTTCATGGGAGGAGCCTCCTACTCTTGAGCTTAAAGAGCTCCCCGAACATCTTGAATATGCTTATTTTAAGGAAGAAAACCAACTTCCGGTAGTTATTTCTTCGAAACTCACCCAAGACCAAAAGACCCGACTTGTATCATTACTTAAGTCTCACCATAAGGCCATAGCATGGAAGACCATGAACATTCAGTGGATCAATCCATCATATTGCACGTACAAAATTCTCATGGAGGAGAACTATAAATCGGTTGTCCAAAGACAACGAAGACTTAACCTAAACATGAAACAACCCAACCCGTATTCCATACGATAATTTTTTTTTATAATAATAATACACATTTACGCGCCAATTAAATGTGTAAACCATTTCACACGTTTCGTTAAAACATACATCAAGTTTAGTGTTTACAAAAGGCACGAAGGCCATTAATAAATGTGATACAAGTTTGACCTACTACAAATGATAGTTTATAATCCAAACGACACATGAGCATGGTTTGGGACTAAACTACCCAAAACGTTAGGCCAACATCAAAAAGCCAACACCACAAGCACTCCCCGACAACATAAGCGGGAGACCACTAGTCCAAACGTATGCCCTTACCCTTGTCCAAGCCGGAACCTAAAAAATGGTATTCAACGAGAGGGTAAGCAAGGCTTAGTGAGTGCAACAATTATACATACATATATATATAACCTACTTACTTGCAAACACTTACCAAATCCGCATACATACTAGTTACATAATTAGCATACCTTTCACATGTATAACGCTAAGTACCACGACAACAAGGCTAGTATAACAATAGCATATAACACAACAATACAATATGCTATAATACAAGTATAACGATGATGTTCACAACATCTATAGTACTCAAAATCTCAAGGCTAGCCTAACGAATGGTATCGTCAACATCGAACTTAAAACCCATTCGCCTATAATAATGTGGTATTGTCAACACCGAACTTTAAACCCACATATGAGGTATCGTCAACATCGAACTTTAAACCCTCATCCAACGTCACTACTATAGTCGTATGGCATCGTCAACATCGAACTTAAATTCCATACGTTTATATTAATGTGGTATCGTCAACAACGAACTTTAAACCCACATATATACTCTAGGGTACGGTATCGTCAACAACAAACTTTAAACCCTTACCCCACAAATAATTAAATCATATATATACATATATAATTATTCCACTCACCTTGTCACAAGGATGATGATCTAGTACTTCCGAGCTTCAACGCAATGTACCTAAATCATTAAGTGCACATTCAATTTCACAACTAGTGGGATTAACCACAATACTCCCACTTGAGCATTTAATGACCCAAATTGCATTAAATGACTCAACTACTCACAACCGCCCATAAATGGCCAAGTCTCGACTTAAATCACTAAGACTAGTGAATCAAGGTCTATTAACTTCAATTAACACAAAACTTAGGGTAATCCATACCCATTTCATCTAATTAGGTCAACTAGTACATTTTGACCCATTTTACATTACTTAGACTCATAATCAAGTCAAACTTACCCATTTACACTTCTTTCATAATCTTAAAGTGCATTAGTGACTAACACACCAATTGGCACTTACAACCTCAAATCACAAGGCCAAAACCCTAGATTATGGCTATTAGGGTTTCATTGCAACAACATAACCCAAACTTGCCCATTTTACCACCAAATGGGTCTTACAAATCTCTAGTACTCAAACCCTAGTCATTAACCAATTAAAACTTAAAACTTAGAGTTAGAACTTACCGAGACTACCTTCTTGTAGCTAGTAACAAGGAGAACAACTTTAAATCTCGCTCCTAGGTTCGATTCACAAATCTCCAACTTCAAATCTCAAGATCAAGCTAGGTGGGTTTTGTGTTTTGGGAGAGAAATAGGAAAGAAAATAGAAAAGAAAATGAAATAAATGAGTATGTGGTTGAGAGTTAAAGCTCCCATCAGATCCACATATGAATTTACCATTTTACCCCTTAAAATCCCTTAAATTGAGCTAAAATCCGAATCTGTCCAGCAGAATTGCCGCGGCGCGGCCCCAAATGTCGCGGCGCGACATATCGAAGGAAAATGAACCCTTCTTAACCCAACTTCTGATCTTGATTTGCTTTATGTGTCGCGGCGCGGCCTTCTATGCCGCGGCGCGGCATTTAACTAAGTTTTCGAGCTGTCTTAATACTTTTTCTGAAATTGGTTAGCGTTGTTTGTCGCGGCGCGGCATTAGCCGTCACCTGACCACTTCGACTATGAAAAACCAAATATCAATTTATACGACTTTTAAGCTTCGTTCACGCTTCTCTTATACACTAAATTCCAACTTTAAGCCCCACAAGGCTTAATACCTCACCTAAACCATGTGTATACTCGTACACCTATACATTCTCATGCGTAATATAACAATTAACACTTTGAAGCGTTTAAACACATATACGAGCAATATATAATGTTCTAAATCAATAAAATAAGTACCTTAAGACACGTACGGGAAAACGGGATGTTACAACTCTCCCCACTTGAATCGGAGCGCGTCCTCGCGATCCAAGCCGCGTGACAAGAAGGAAGATAAACCAACACAAACTCTTCGGGCTCCCAAGTGAACTCGGAACCCTTACTACGTCGCCATTGAACTTTAAAAGTCCTTACCTCTTTATGTCTCAACCTTTTGACCTTCTCATCAAGTATGGCAATCGGTTCCTCAATATATTCTAACTTATTGTTTAGCTAGATCTCGTCTAAAGCACCCAAGATGAATCATCCATAAGACACTTACGGAGGTGGGAAACATGAAATGTATTATGGATCCCCGCAAGCTCTTCGGGTAATTCCAAACGATACGCGACTTCACCAACACGAGCTAAAACCTTAAACGGTCCAATAAACCGAGGAGCTAACTTTCCTCGTTTCTGGAATCGAATAATACCTTTCCATGGCGAAACCTTAAGCATCACCATGTCACCTTCTTGGAATTCGATCGTTCGTCTACGTTTGTCGGCATACGACTTTTGCCTATCTTGAGCCTTTTTCAAATGCTCTCGAATCACGACAATCTTACTATTCGTCTCTAAGACCAAATCGGTACTCCCGATTTCCTTTTATCCCACTTCACCCCAACAAATCGGAGTTCGACACCTTCGCCCATAAAGCATCTCATACGGTGGCATCCCGATACTAGTATGATAACTATTATTGTACGAGAATTCCACCAAAGGTAAATGCTCGTCCCAACTACCACCGAAATCAATAATACACGCCCGTAACATATCTTCCAATGTTTGATTTGTACGTTCGGTTTGACCGTCCGTTTGAGGATGATATGCCGTGCTCAACTTCAATTGCGTACCCATATCTTCATGAAACTTTTCCCAAAACCGAGATGTAAAACGGGTATCTCGATCCGAAATAATGGATATAGGAACCCCATGTCGAGAGACCACTTCCTTGATAAACAGCTTAGCCAAGGTCTCCAACGATATCGCTTCTTTAATGGGAAGAAACAAAGCGCTTTTTGTCAATCGGTCAACTATAACCCAAATCGAATCGAATTGGGTTCTCGCCGTTTTAGGTAACTTTGTAATGAAATCCATGGTAATGTGCTCCCATTTCCATTTCGGGATTTCTAACGGTTGTAATTTACCATACGGCTTTTGGTGTTCGGCTTTTACTTGCAAACACGTGACGCATTGCTCAACATACTTCACAACATCACGCTTCATGCTCGGCCACCAATAATCTTTCTTCAAGTCAAGATACATTTTCGTCGCGCCCGGATGAATGGAGTATTTTGACTTATGTGCTTCATCAAGTAGCACTCGTCGGTAATCACCCATTTTAGGCACCCACACCCTTCCTTGGAAGGACAACAAACCACGCGGACCCATAGTAATAAACTCCGTTTGGCCCACGATTCGCTCCGTATGCTTGTTGTGAACATAAGCCTCTATTTGAATCTCACCAAGCTTTTCAAGAAAATCGTTGGTAATAATCAAACGTAACGACCCCACTTTTATCGCCGGATGTTGACTCTTTCGACTCAACGCATCCGCGACCACATTCGCCTTACTCGGATGATAAAGTATCTCACAATCGTAGTCTTTCACCACATCCATCCACCTACGTTGGCGATAATTCAAATCTCGTTGATTAAAGAGATGTTTCAAACTCTTATGATCCGAATAAATCGTACACTTGACACCATACAAGTAATGGCGCCAAATTTTCAACGCATGCACTACCGCCGCCAACTCAAGATCATGAGTCGGATATCTCATTTCGTGTTCTTTTAATTGTCGAGAGGCATAAGCGATGACTTTACCTCTTTGCATTAGAACACACCCGAGTCCATTTAAAGACGCATCACAATAGACCGTCATGTCTTCTACACCTTCCGGCAACACTAACACCGGAGCTTGACACAACTTCTCCTTTAACAATTGAAAAGCAATTTCTTGCTCGTTCTCTCAATTAAATCTCGTGTTCTTTCTCGTCAACTTCGTCAATGGAGAAGCAATCTTAGAAAAGTCTTGGATAAACCGACGATAATAACCGGCCAATCCGAGAAAACTTCGGATTTCCGTCGGCGTAGTCGGTCGTCCCCAACTCTTCACCGTCTCGATCTTCCCCGGATCTACTTGAATACCATTCTCATTCACAATATGACCAAGGAATTGAACTTCCCTTAGCCAAAATTCACATTTGGAGAACTTTGCATACAACTTCTCCTTTCGTAGCGTCTTCAATACTTCACGCAAATGATGTTCATGTTCGTTCATACTTTTCGAGTAGACTAGTATGTCGTCAATGAACACTATTACTGACTTGTCCAACATAGGTTGGCACACTCGGTTCATAAGATCCATGAATGCCGCCGGTGCATTCGTAAGACCAAAGGGCATAACTACAAACTCGTAATGCCCGTAACGCGTTCGAAAAGCTGTCTTCTCTATGTCTTCCTCACGGACCCGCATTTGGTGATAGCCGGACCGTAGGTCGATCTTAGAGAAATACGTTGCACCTTGAAGTTGATCAAATAAATCGTCAATCCTAGGTAATGGATAATGATTCTTGATCGTCACTTTATTCAACTCACGGTAATCAATGCACATACGCATACTACCATCTTTCTTCTTCACAAATAACACCGGAGCGCCCCATGGCGAAGCACTCGGTCGAATAAAACCCTTCTCGAGCAACTCTTGGGTTTGATTTAACAACTCTTGCATTTCTGTTGGTGCTAAACGATAAGGAGTTTTAGCAATGGGAGAAGCTCCCGGAACCAACTCAATACGAAACTCAACCTGTCTTTCCGCCGGAACACCCGGTAATTCGTCCGGAAAAACATCTTCGAATTCACTAACAACCGGAATTTCACGAATAGGTGGTGGCTCATCACGAGTATCAACAACATGGGCAAGAAAAGCCATGCCACCACTAACAAGAAAACGACGTGCCCGTGCAAAAGAACATATCGGCACAAGTCTTCTTCGTTTATCGCCGTGAATAACTAACTCTCCCCCACTTGGGGTCTTCACGCGGATAAATTTATCATGGCATGCAATATCGGCTCTATTCCGATCGAGCCAATCCATGCCAACAACGATATCAAAATCGCCCAACGTCATAGGGATAAGATCAATTTTAAAGTTTTCGGCACCAAAAACAACGTCACAGTTCTTGCACACATCAACCACTAGCACCGTCTTGCCGTCCGCTATTTCGACTTCTACCGGATGACTTAACTTAGCTAACGGTCTATCAAGTTTAGGCACAAATTTTGGAGATACAAACGACAAATTTGCACCGCTATCAAATAAAATCCTTGCTGGATTAGAGTTAACCATAAAAGTACCTGAGACAACATCGTGGGATTGCTTGGCTTCATCATTCGTCATCAAATAGTTTCGCCCTCGAGCCGTACCCGCCAACTTCTCTAGCCTTTTAACATTATCGTTGTTCAAATCGGGACACTCTGACTTTTGGTGTCCTTCTTTGTTGCAATTAAAACAAGTGAGCTTGTTTGTTGAATTTGGCTTCGGACAATCTCGAGCCATATGTCCACGTACCCCACAATTGTAGCAAGTAGGGACAAAGTTCCCAAAACCACCGGTAGCGCCCTTCTTCTCACTATTGACACTTTCGGAACCCTTTTTGTTCTTGTTCTTCTTATTTGAAAAATTCGAATGACTCGAACCTTCAAACTTTCTTTTTGAAAAAGTGAAATCGCTTTTTCTTGGAACCTCCGGCTCAAAACCCCTTGCCAACTCGTATAGCTCTTCAAAAGTCTTAGCCATCCCCCGACTAATCTTACCCTTGAACTCGTCATTCAAAGTACGATAAAAATCCTTCATTAGCTTGTGATCATCACCAACATATTCCGGGCAAAAACGAGTCTTTGCCAAGAAGGTAGACTTGAGAGTAACCAAGTCCATTGAACCTTGTTGCAAATTGTGCAACTCGTCCCGGATTCTATCGAGGTCGGAAGAAGTTCGGTATTCTTTGAAGAATTCCTTCTTAAACTCCTCCCACGTCAAGCTCATGCATTGTTCCTCACCATATAATTGGATTTTATCATCCCACCACAACTTCGCCTCTTCTCGTAACATGCTAGAACCATACCTTGCCTTCTTCTCAGGAGGACATTCCGCGGTACGGAAAGCTCCCTCGATATCGGAAATCCAACATGTGCTTTTCAACGGATCTCGTACTCCATTAAACATCGGAGGTTGAGCATCCTTGAAGTTTTTGTAGTGGAAATCTCGCCTTCCATGACCACCATTACCATCACCCCCTTCACCACGAGGATGAATGTTTCTAGCTTCTAATGCCTCCTCGATTGCGGCATTCATTCGCTCATTTATCATTTCGGTTACTTGCCCATCAACCGATTCTTGAAAAACCTTTCGGACATCCTCAAGGAATTCCGCTCTTTGCCTTTTAATAATGGCCTCAACCTTGGCCGTGAACCCGGCGTCTTCACTAGTACCTCCTCCGTTAATATCATGTCCGTTTCTCATCTTCATTCTATAAGATGGAAAAGATTAAACAACGAATCGATAGGACTTAACACATAAGTATATACATATACACCACACTACCCCATCTTGCTCAACAATCGTCGTACATCGCTTGTTTGACACGATTTGAACCCGTAACAATCGTCTATCTCGCTTGATGATTTGCTAAACACAACAAAAAACAATTAGTGCAAGGTTAGTTCACATAACCCTAAGCACTAACCGATCCCCGGTCCGACCCGCCTCCTACAAGTCTCGCATAAAGCGCATACACAATAAAGTCTAAGTCTAGGCACCTATCTCAAGTCGCCTAAATCCCTTAGACCATGCTCTGATACCACTTGAAACAACCCAACCCGTATTCCATACGATAATTTTTTTTTATAATAATAATACACATTTACGCGCCAATTAAATGTGTAAACCATTTCACACGTTTCGTTAAAACATACATCAAGTTTAGTGTTTACAAAAGGCACGAAGGCCATTAATAAATGTGATACAAGTTTGACCTACTACAAATGATAGTTTATAATCCAAACGACACATGAGCATGGTTTGGGACTAAACTACCCAAAACGTTAGGCCAACATCAAAAAGCCAACACCACAAGCACTCCCCGACAACATAAGCGGGAGACCACTAGTCCAAACGTATGCCCTTACCCTTGTCCAAGCCGGAACCTAAAAAATGGTACACAACGAGAGGGTAAGCAAGGCTTAGTGAGTGCAACAATTATACATACATATATATAACCTACTTACTTGCAAACACTTACCAAATCCGCATACATACTAGTTACATAATTAGCATACCTTTCACATGTATAACGCTAAGTACCACGACAACAAGGCTAGTATAACAATAGCATATAACACAACAATACAATATGCTATAATACAAGTATAATGATGATGTTCACAACATCTATAGTACTCAAAATCTCAAGGCTAGCCTAACGAATGGTATCGTCAACATCGAACTTAAAACCCATTCGCCTATAATAATGTGGTATCGTCAACACCGAACTTTAAACCCACATATGAGGTATCGTCAACATCGAACTTTAAACCCTCATCCAACGTCACTACTATAGTCGTATGGCATCGTCAACATCGAACTTAAATTCCATACGTTTATATTAATGTGGTATCATCAACAACGAACTTTAAACCCACATATATACTCTAGGGTACGGTATCGTGAACAACGAACTTTAAACCCTTACCCCACAAATAAATAAATCATATATATACATATATAATTATTCCACTCACCTTGTCACAAGGATGATGATCTAGTACTTCCGAGCTTCAACACAATGTACCTAAATCATTAAGTGCACATTCAATTTCACAACTAGTGGGATTAACCACAATACTCCCACTTGAGCATTTAATGACCCAAATTGCATTAAATGACTCAACTACTCACAACCGCCCATAAATGGCCAAGTCTCGACTTAAATCACTAAGACTAGTGAATCAAGGTCTATTAACTTCAATTAACACAAAACTTAGGGTAATCCATACCCATTTCATCTAATTAGGTCAACTAGTACATTTTGACCCATTTTACATTACTTAGACTCATAATCAAGTCAAACTTACCCATTTACACTTCTTTCATAATCTTAAAGTGCATTAGTGACTAACACACCAATTGGCACTTACAACCTCAAATCACAAGGCCAAAACCCTAGATTATGGCTATTAGGGTTTCGTTGCAACAATATAACCCAAACTCGCCCATTTTACCACCAAATGGGTCTTACAAATCTCTAGTACTCAAACCCTAGTCATTAACCGATTAAAACTCAAAACTTAGAGTTAGAACTTACCGAGACTACCTTCTTGTAGCTAGTAACAAGGAGAACAACTTTAAATCTCGCTCCTAGTTTCGATTCACAAATCTCCAACTTCAAATCTCAAGATCAAGCTAGGTGGGTTTTGTGTTTTGGGAGAGAAATAGGAAAGAAAATAGAAAAGAAAATGAAATAAATGAGTATGTGGTTGAGAGTTAAAGCTCCCATCAGATCCACATATGAATTTACCATTTTACCACTTAAAATCCCTTAAATTGAGCTAAAATCCGAATCTGTCCAGCAGAATTGCCGCGGCGCGGCCCTAAATGTCGCGGCGCGACATATCGAAGGAAAATGAACCCTTCTTAACCCAACTTCTGATCTTGATTTGCTTTATGTGTCGCGGCGCGGCCTTCTATGCCGCGGCGTGGCATTTAACTAAGTTTTCGAGCTGTCTTAATACTTTTTCTGAAATTGGTTAGCGTTGTTTGTCGCGGCGCGACAAAGGCCTCCGCGGCGCGGCATTAGCCGTCACCTGACCACTTCGACTATGAAAAACCAAATATCAATTTATACGACTTTTAAGCTTCGTTCACGCTTCTCTTATACACTAAATTCCAACTTTAAGCCCCACAAGGCTTAATACCTCACCTAAACCATGCGTATACTCGTACACCTATACATTCTCATGCGTAATATAACAATTAACACTTTGAAGCGTTTAAACACATATACGAGCAATATATAATGTTCTAAATCAATAAAATAAGTACCTTAAGACACGTACGGGAAAACGGGATGTTACAAAACATGAAAGAGGTTGTCAAAAAGGAAGTAATCAAACTATTGGACGCGGGGCTTATTTATCCAATATCTGACTCGCTATGGGTGAGTCTCGTCCAAGTGGTTCTCAAAAAGGGTGGGACCACGGTGATCTTAAATGACCAAAATTTGCTTGTCTCAACCCGAACCATCACGGGATGGCACGTATACGTTGACTACAGACGTTTAAATGATGCCACATGAAAAGACCATTTCCCACTCCCTTACATCAATCAAATGATAGAACGTTTGAGCGAGAGAGAGTTTTATTGCTTTCTTGACGGGTTTTCGGGATACTTTCAAATCCCGATAGACCCCGAAGATCAAGAAAAGATGACCTTTATGTGCCCCTATGGTACATTTGCGTATCGAAGGATGCCTTTTGAGCTATTCAATGCCCCGGGAAACTTTCAACGATGCATGCTTGCTATTTTCTCAGACATGGTTGAGGATACTATGGAGGTATTCATGGATGACTTTTATATATTCGTATATTCATTCGATCATTGTCTTAAAAATCTTAATAAAATATTAACAAGTTGTGAAAGTGCAAATTTGGTTCTTAATTGGGAAAAATGCCACTTCATGGTCAATGAAGGGGTAGTTCTGGGACACAAAATATCTAAGGCAGGAATCAAGATAGACAAAGCTAAAATTAGTGTGATAAAAGACTTACCAAAACCATCGGATGTGAAAGCGATCCGAAGTTTTCTTGGGCACGCGGGATTTTATAGACGGTTCATAAAAGATTTTTCAAAAATCGCTCGCCCTATGACCAAGTTGTTAGAAAAAGACCAACCTTACTTGTTTGATGAAGAATGCACCAAAGCTTTTAACTTGTTGAAAGAAAAGCTCATTAACCCACCAATTCTTATTTCTCTCGATTGGGATAAAGACTCTGAATTGATGTGCGATACGAGCGATTATGCGTTTGGCGCAGTGCTTGATCAAAGATTTGACCAATACTCTAGACCGATTTACTATGCAAGCAAGACCTTAACCGGGGCTCAATTAAATTACACCACTACTGAGAAGGAGCTTCTCGCGGTAGTATTTGCATTTGATAAGTTTTGATCTTATCTTGTACTTTCCAAAACAATCGTATACACGGACCACTCCGAGTTACGATATCTTTTTCAAAAACAAGATTCGAAAAATCATTTAATTAGGTGGGTCCTTTTGTTACAAGAGTTTGATACAGAAATAAGGGATAAAAAGGGAGCTGAGAACGTAGTGGCCGACCACTTGTCAAGGTTAGACAATCCCGAGCATCAACCTTTAGACGAATCAAAGATTCGGGATACTTTCCCTGATGAACATTTAATGAGAATTGATCTAGTCGATGAAGTCCCATGGTTTACCGATTTTGCAAACTACTTGGCCTCAAACGTTTTATAAAAAGGTTTGTCATACCAACAAAATAAAAAGTTTTTCAACAATTTACGGTATTATTTTTGGGATGACCCACACTTGTTCCGCGTTGGGGCGGATCAAGTGATTAGGAGATGTGTTTATGGGCAAGAAGCCCGCGAGATTTTAAGGAGTTGTCATAATGGACCTACGGGAGGGCACTTTGGTCCGAATCACATCGCGAAAAAGGTGTTCAAGGACGCACATGAACTTGTTAAGCGATGTGACTCTTGTCAAAGGTCAGGATCTATCTCCAAGAGAGATGAGATGCCCCAAACCGGCATTCAAATATGCGAGGTATTCGACGTATGGGGTTTAGATTTCATGGGTCCATTCCCGAACTCAAATAAGTGCGTTTATATTTTGGTGGCGGTAGATTATGTTTCAAAATGGGCTAAGGCCAAAGCCTTTCCAACCAATGATGCTAGAGTAGTTGTTAAGTTTTTGAAAGGGTTGTTTGCTAGGTTTGGTGTGCCAAAAGCATTGATCTCAGATCGAGGGACACATTTTGCTAATAGTCTTATAGAGAGAGTCATGGAAAAATATGGTGTAACACATCATTTTTCGACCCCTTACCATCCCCAAACTAGTGGTCAAGTCGAGAATACAAATTGAGCTTTGAAAAGGATTTTGGAAAAGACGGTTAGCAATAACCCTAAGATTTGGTCAACCAAGCTAGATGAGGCATTATGGGCATTTAGAACCGCTTACAAGACACCCATAGGAACCACACCGTTTTGGCTAGTGTATGAGATGACATGTCACATCCCAGTTGAGGTTGAACATAAGGCATTTTGGGCAATTAAGGAGATAAACCTAGACCTAGAAAGAGCTAAGGAAAAACGGGTGACGCAATTGCACGAATTAGAGGAGCTTAGGTTAGTGATAATGCTAAAAACGAACATATATTTCATAGCATTATTCCTCAAGAAAGACAAGCTTTTAGTTGCAATTGTTCTATTTACAAGTGATATTCGTTTAAATAATAAAAGGTGAAGACAAAAGACAGATTCGACGAATTGAAGACGCAAACGACCAAAAAGCTCAAAAGTACAAAAGACAATCAAAGAGGTTCCAATTATTGATAAGAAACGTCTCGAAATTACAAGAGTACAAGATTCAAAACGCAAAGTACAAGATATTAAATTGTACGCAAGGACGTTCGAAAATCCGGAACCGGGACCAAAGTCAACTCTCAACGCTCGACGCAACGGACTAAAAATTACAAGTTAACTATGTATATAAATATAATATAATATATAATTAATTATATTAATTATATATATATTATATTTATAAATAAATCGTCGGCAAGAAAGACTCCAAAAGGGACTGAGCTGTATTTACAAACTCCGCGACTCGTGGAGTTTGAAGGCCAAAAGGGCCGCGAGTCGCGGAGCCCCAAGTTTTGAAAGTCCCTATAAAAGCAACCGAATTATGAGCATTTTTAATCTATCATATATCATTCTCTCTATCTATATACGTAAAATATATATATATAATTTATATTTTAATTTTAATTTTAATTTTAATCTTAATAATAAGGGTATGTTAGCGAATGTTGTAAGGGTGTAAGTCGAAATTCTGTCCGTGTAACGCTACGCTATTTTTAATCATTGTAAGTTATGTTCAACCTTTTTATACTAATGTCTCGTAGCTAAGTTATTATTATGCTTATTTAAGACGAAGTAATCATGATGTTGGGCTAAAATACTAAAATTGGGTAATTGGGCTTTGTACCATAATTGGGGTTTGGATAAAAGAACGACACTTGTGGAAATTAGACTATGGGCCATTAATGGGCTTTATATTTGTTTAACTAAATGATAGTTTGTTAATGTTAATATAAAGATTTACAATTGGGCGTCCCTATAAATTACCATATACACTCGATCGGACACGATGAGCGGGGTATTTATATGTACGAATAATCGTTCATTTAACCGGACACGGGAATGGATTAATAGCCACTAGAATAATTAAAACATGGGTGAAATTATGTACAAGGACACTTGGTATAATTGATAACAAAGTATTAAAACCTTGGGTTACACTCAGTCGACATCCTGGTGTAATTATTAAACAAAGTATTAAAATCTTGTTACAGTTTAAGTCCCCAATTAGTTGGAATATTTAACTTCGGGTATAAGGATAATTTGACGAGGACACTCGCACTTTATATTTATGACTGATGGACTGTTATGGACAAAACCAGACGGACATATTAAATAATCCAGGATAAAGGACAATTAACCCATGGGCATAAAACTAAAATCAACACGTCAAACATCATGATTACGGAAGTTTAAATAAGCATAATTCTTTTATTTCATATTTAATTTCCTTTATTTTATATTTAATTGCACTTCTAATTATCGCATTTTTATTGTTATTTTATGTATTTGCACTTTTAATTATCGTACTTTTTAATTATCGCAAGTTTATTTTATCGCACTTTTATTATTCGCAATTTCATTATCGTTATTTACTTTACGCTTTAATTTAAGTCTTGTATTTATTTTTAATATTTTACATTTGGTTTTAACTGCGACTAAAGTTTTAAAATCGACAAACCGGTCATTAAACGGTAAAAACCCCCCTTTATAATAATAATATTACTTATATATATATATTTGTATTTTTATAAAAGTAAACTAATATAGCGTTAAGCTTTGTTTAAAGATTTTCCTGTGGAACGAACCGGACTTACTAAAAACTACACTACTGTACGATTAGGTACACTGCCTATAAGTGTTGTAGCAAGGTTTAAGTATATCCATTCTATAAATAAATAAATATCTTGTGTAAAATTGTATCGTATTTAATAGTATTTCTTGTAAAATTTAATAATATTTTATATACCCCTCGCTTGACATCAAGTATTTTTGGCACCGCTGCCGGGGAATCTCTTAAAAGCCGGAAGCGCAACGCTAATAAAAAAAATTTAGTTTACTTTTATTAAAATTCGTTTTTATAAAAATACGTTTTAAATATTCGAAAATATAAAAAGAAAAACAAAAATATAAATATTTTTAGGAGTTTGATAAATATTTAAGTTTTATAAAGTTTCTTTAGTTTGTAAAAATATAAGTTTTATTTAATTTATTTTATAAATATATTTTATAAATATAAAAACTGAGAAAAAAATAAAAAAAAAATAAAATATATATATAAATCTAGTTTTACGATTTTTATTTATAAAATTATAAAGTAATTCTATTTTTATTTTAGTTTTTAAATATAAGTTTTTATTATATATAAATTTTAGATTATAAAACAGAAAAATTTAAAAAAAAAAAAAAACGCGTCAGTTTTAAACTGTTCCAGGTTTGAATTTTGAAACCCCGCGACTCGCGGGGTTTTCTGCTTTAAATACCGCGACTCGCGGAGCTTTTTCTGACACACCTGCCAGAAACCCTAACTGCAATTAATACGGAGTAATAATTATTATTATTAATTAATTAAGATTTAGGTTTTAATTAAATTAATATTTAATTTTAATCATTTAGTTATATTAAGTTTTAATTAGTTTTATTTATATATTTAAATTAATACTTTTATAAAATAATATAAAAATAATATTTTTATAAAAATTGTACTTTTTACAACTTTTTGTATATTTTTATATTTTGTCCCTTTTTAATTGTTTTAGCGTAATATTTGTATTTTTAGCTCATATTTAGTTTTAAACTTAGTTTTTGCAATAGTTATTTTTACTTCTAGATTTTTAGGCTTTGCCGTAGAATTCCTTAAGTGCTTTTTCTTTAGACTAAGATTTAGGTGCTTTAGAATTTTGCGACGCCTTTTTAAGTTTTAGTTTCTTTTTAAGTTATTTCCATTGGGATTTAGTTTTTCCTGTAAGCTTTAATATTTTTAGACGACTTTTACTTATGTATCAATTATCATTCCAATTAGTAATCTCAATTTGCGATTATAATTTTAAGTTAGTTGTAGTAATAAGGTTAGGTTAGTCAAGTGTTTTTAAGTTTTATAAGTCTCTTTTATTTTTCCGTCACCTTTTATTTTTCAACCATTTTTCTTTTTCGACCTTTTTCGACGAACTCTTTTTCTTTCTTATTTCTCGCCATTCTAGTTTTAGGACATAGATTTTTATTCTACTTCTTATCTAAATTTCTTAAAATTACGAAAATTTATTTTAAGTGGTTAAATTGATAGACATCAAAATTTTCTGGTTCGTAGTAATAGTTGGATTTGTACGTGGACCGGGTTATTGGAGCCAAACAGTCCTCAATTATATTGAGACCAAACGAATCCTGCCCCTCTGCTGCATCTTTTGGCTATTCGAAACGTGGGCAAAATCAGAAAAGTCTATTGATTGGATAACTTATTATAATTTTTCTTTCCTTTTAAAAACTAATAGGATATTCAGTGAATGTACCGAGCAAGACGTTCACCACCTTTTGTACGTTCACCACCTGTAACTAGATCAAGACATTTAGCAAATATTACCGCCGTTGATTTTTCTTTAGAATCGTCATCCAGTCGACCAAGTACTTCAGTTCAAATTTCCGATAATCTATTTTTTGAACCCGACCTCACAATTGAGAATCCGGAGAATATTCAGGAACGATTCGTAGATCCTGAACCACTAAACTTTCCTCCGGAACCACCAATCATTCAAACAGAGATTGTTGAGGAACGAACCATAAAATCAGAATCCTCTAGTGATTCTGATTCAACAAATTCAATTATGGAGAATTTGGAACCTTTAAGTATGGAAGACCGAATGAGAGCTAAACGCACTGGCCAAGGTCACGCAATTACTCATCCAGACATTAATGCGCCAGATTATGAAATCAAAGGACAAATTCTACACATGGTGACTAATCAATGCCAATTTAGTGGTGCGCCGAAGGAAGATCCAAATGAACATCTACGTACCTTTAATAGGATCTGCACACTATTTAAAATCCGAGAAGTGGAGGATGAACAGATATATCTCATGTTATTTCCCTGGACTTTAAAGGGAGAAGCCAAAGATTGGTTGGAATCGTTACCGGAAGGGGCGATCGATACATGGGACGTTTTAGTTGAAAAATTTCTTAAACAATTCTTTCCAGCATCTAAAGCCGTAAGACTTCAAGCAGAAATTGTTACGTTCACACAAAAGCCGAATGAAACTCTATATGAGGCGTGAACTAGATATGGAAAGTTATTAAGAGGATGTCCGCAACATGGTTTAGACACCTGTCAAATAGTACAAATATTCTACCAAGGATGCGACATCACTACAAGAAAAGACATAGATATAGCAGCTGGTGGTTCTATTATGAAGAAAACCGAAACTGATGCTTACAAAATTATTGATAACACTGCTTCCCACTCACATGAGTGGCACCAAGAAAAAGATATTGTTAGATCATCTAAAGCAGCTAGAGCTGATTCTAGTCATGACTTAGATTCCATTTCCGCAAAGATAGATGCTGTGGAGAGACGAATGGAAAAGATGAATAAAGATATTCACTCAATACGAATTAGTTGTGAGCAGTGTGGAGGACCACATTTGACAAAAGATTTTCTCAGTATTGAATTAACAATGGAACAAAGAGAGAATATTTCATACATAAACCAAAGGCCTGGAAATAATTATCAGAATAATTATCAACCGCCAAGACCGATTTACAATCAAAACCAGAATTATAACCGAAATATTCCATACAACAACCAACAAGGTCCTAGCAATCAACAAGTATCCAATAATACTTACAATCAGCAAAGACCTAATTTTCAAAACAAACCACAACAACAAACCGATGATAAAAAGCCGAATTTAGAAGATATGATGACGAAGCTAGTTGAAACTCAAACGCAGTTTTTCACATCTCAGAAACAAACTAATGAACAAAATGCTCAAGCATTTAGAAATCAACAAGCTTCTATTCAAAATCTGGAACAAGAAGTAAGTAACCTAGCAAGGTTAATAGGTGAAAGAAAACCGGGAAGTCTACCTAGTGATACAAATGCTAACCCCTGGAATGAAATAGCTAAAGCCATTACCACAAGAAGTGGTACAACACTTAAACCACCTGAAATACCTGTAACTTCTGATGAAGCTATTCCTACTCCACAAGAACCACAACCTGATCAAGATAAGGAAAAAGAACTGGTAGTTGAAAAGGTTAATGAAGATAACACAGTTAAGGCTAAACCCTATGTTAAACCATACCAACCACCACTTCCTTACCCGAGTAAAATGAAGAAAGAGAAACTTGAAGCCGAGCAATCCAAATTCTTGGATATGTTTAAACAGATAAATGTAAATCTTCCTTTCATTGATGTGATTTCAGGAATGCCTAGATATGCTAAATTCTTGAAAGATCTAATCTCAAATAGAAAGAAAATGGAAGAACTCTCGGCTGTTACTATGAATGCTAATTGTTCAGCAGTGCTGTTGAATAAGATACCAGAAAAATTATCTGATCCAGGAAGTTTCACAATTCCATGTTTTCTGGGTAGTCTTAATTCAATAGAAGCATTAGCAGATTTAGGTGCTAGTATAAATCTAATGCCGTATTCACTATACGCTAAACTAGACCTTGGAGAATTGAAACCAACCAGAATAAGCATACAACTAGCCGATAGATCAATAAAATATCCTAAAGGGATAATGGAGAACATGCTAGTTAAAGTTGGTACTTTAGTATTTCCAGTAGATTTTGTTGTTTTGGACATGGAAGAAGATTCTAAAGTTCCTCTCATATTAGGAAGACCATTCTTAAACATGGCTAAAGCAATGATAGACGTGTTCGGTAAGAAATTGACCCTAAGTATAGAGGATGAGAGTGTTACCTTTTCAGTTGATAGAGCAATGCAACAACCGCAATCTGCAGATGATACATGTTATTATATTCAAACTATAGATGCACATACAGAATTATTAGAAGAATTTCCAGAATTACAAGGAACAGGAGAATGTTCTTTAGGAGAAGGTAATGAACCAATGGATGAAGCTGAAATGTTAGCTACACTTATAGCTAATGGATATGAACCAACAATAGAAGAAATTCAAATGCTAAAAGAAGAAGATAGATATCGATATAAATCATCGATAGAAGAACCTCCGAAATTAGAGTTAAAGCCACTTCCAAACCATTTGGAATACGCTTATTTACATGGTGAATCTGAATTACCTGTAATAATATCGTCTTCTCTTACTGAAAATGAAAAATCACAACTCATTTCTGTGTTGAAAGCTCATAAACCAGCCATTGCAAGGAAGATTCATGATATTAAAGGAATAAGTCCTTCGTATTGCACACATAAAATCCTTATGGAAGAAGGTCATAAAACGTATGTGCAAAGCCAACGAAGACTAAATCCTAATATGCAAGATGTAGTTAAGAAAGAGATTATTAAACTGCTAGATGCAGGTTTAATTTATCCAATTTCTGATAGTCCATGGGTAAGCCCAGTTCAATGCGTGCGTAAGAAGGGTGGCATGACTGTCATTACAAATGAGAAAAATGAGCTTATTCCTACTAGGACTGTAACAGGATGGCGTGTATGTATTGATTATAGAAAATTAAATGACGCCACCAGAAAAGATCACTTTCCCTTATCTTTCATAGATCAAATGTTGGAAAGATTAGCCGGAAATAGTTACTATTGTTTTCTAGATGGATTTTCCGGATATTTTCAAATTCCAATAGCACCCGAAGATCAAGAGAAAACCACATTAACGTGCCCTTATGGTACTTTTGCTTACAAACGCATGCCATTTGGACTTTGCAACGCCCCAGCAACCTTTCAAAGGTGTATGATGGCGATTTTTCACGACATGATAGAAGAATGCATGGAAGTATTCATGGATTACTTTTCAGTCTTCGGTGATACATTTGAATCATGTCTAGTTAATCTGGAACGAATGCTTATTAGATGCGAACAATCAAATCTAGTTCTTAATTGGGAGAAATGCCATTTCATGGTTAAAGAAGGCATCATTCTTGGACATAAAATTTCAAAAGAAGGAATTGAAGTGGATAGAGCTAAAGTAGATGTAATTGCTAAACTTCCACATCCCACCAATGTTAGAGGAGTTAGGAGTTTTCTAGGGCATGCCGGTTTTTACCGACGTTTCATAAAAGATTTTTCTAAAATTGCCACTCCTACGAATAAACTCCTAGAAAAGGATGCTCCATTCATCTTTTCAGATGAGTGTATCAAGTCTATTAATATTCTTAAAGAGAAACTCACTAATGCGCCGATCATGATAACACCAAATTGGAATCTACCATTTGAACTAATGTGCGATGCAAGTGATTTTGCAATGGGAGCCGTTTTAGGACAAAGGATTGAAAAATGATTTCAACCTATATATTATGCTAGTAAGACGTTACAAGGAGCACAAACGAACTATACAACTACTGAAAAAGAACTCCTTGCTATTGTCTTTGCTTTTGACAAATTTCGATCATATCTCGTTCTAGCAAAAACGGTGGTCTATACCGACCATTCTGCTCTTAGATACCTATTTTCAAAACAAGATGCTAAACCAAGATTAATCCGTTAGATCTTACTCTTACAAGAGTTTGATATTGAAATCCGAGATAAAAGAGGAGCAGAAAATCTCGCCGCTGATCATCTTTCTCGTCTTGAAAATCCCGAATTAGAAGTTCTAAATGAATCAGCCATACAAGACAACTTTCCTGATGAATATCTATTGAAGATAGATTATAAAGAAATTCCATGGTTTGCAGACTATGCAAACTACTTAGTTTGTGGATTCCTTGAAAAAGGATTATCGTACCAAAGGCGAAAGAAATTCTTCAGTGATATAAAACACTATTTTTGGGAAGATCCACATCTGTTTAAAAGTTGTCCCGATGGAATAATACGCTGATGTGTATTTGGAGATGAAGCTAGTAAAATATTAAACCATTGTCACACAGGACCAACATGAGGGCATTATGGGCCTCAATTAACAGCAAGAAAAGTTTATGAAGCTGGATTCTATTGGCCTACAATTTACAAAGACGCACACCTTCTTTGCAAATCCTGTGATGCATGTCAAAGGGCCGGAAGAATAAGTCAACGTGATGAAATGCCACAAAATGTCATCCAAGTATGTGAAGTATTTGACATTTGGGGTATTGACTTTATGGGTCCATTTCCAAAATCTCATAATAATCTATATATACTCGTAGCCATTGATTATGTATCTAAATGGGCGGAAGCACAAGCTCTCCCAACTACCGATGCACGAGTTATAGTCAACTTTTTAAAACATCTTTTTGCAAGGTTTGGAACACCGAAAGCTTTAATAAGTGATCGGGGTACTCATTCCTGTAATAATCAACTTGAGAAAGTTCTTAAAAGATATGGAGTAACTCATAAAATCTCCACCGCATATCATCCACAAATAAGTGGACAAGTTGAAAATACCAACCGAGCTTTAAAACGTATTCTAGAGAAAACTGTAGGATCAAATCCGAAGGAATGGTCCATTAAATTGGAGGATGCACTCTGGGCTTTTAGAACAGCCTACAAAACTCCAATTGGAACCACACCTTTTAGACTTGTTTATGGAAAAGCATGTCATCTTCCAGTAGAAATTGAACACAAAGCATTTTGGGCTTTGAAGACATGTAATCTTGATTTACATGAAGCTGGACGTCTACGGTTAAGTTAACTAAACGAATTAGAAGAATTAAGACATGAAGCATACGAAAATTCGTTAATCTATAAAGAAAGAACGAAGAAATGGCATGATAAAAGAATCAGAAGTTCAAAAGAATTTAAGGAAGGAGACAGAGTTCTTCTTTTCAATTCACGATTCAAGCTATTTCCTGGAAAATTGAAATCAAGATGGTCTGGACCATTCATAGTCAAAAGAGTTTTCCCATACGGAACAGTAGACTTGTATGATATTGTGTTTTTATAGTTTGCATTTGCATGTAGTTGCATTTCATGCATTTGGGTAAATCGGAAAACTGCAAAATAGCTTTTGAATGAGTTGAAATGGATTTTGAAACTGCAAAACTACTTCAGGTACAAAAGCGGCGCTTTTGTCCTAGGAGCGGCGCTTTTGGGTCTTCAAGAGCGATGCTCCTTCATCAACAGCGACGCTTTAACATGTGATTTTGGATCAGACTTGGACAGTAGCCAAGAACGGCGTTTTTCTTTACAGAAGTGGTGCTTTTATTTTCTCAAGAGCGACGCTTTTATATGAAAAGCGGCGCTTCTGCTTCTTCAGGAACGGCGCTCCTACTCTAAGAGCGGTGCTCCTGGACCTGGGCTGTCAAGTTTTAAATACGACTCAAACACTTCATTTTCTCCACCCACTTCATTTATTCTCTCATATTGTGACCAAAGCTCAGCTACTTTGACCCCTAGCACCAAATTAACATATTTTGTGAAGATTTCTTGCATTCTTATCATCATCTAACATGAGTAATGTAAGATTCATGCTTCATTAACACTTATCTTCAATTAATTGCATGATTCTTGCTATGTTCTTGTCTCTTCTTACTTCTAGATCTCTCAACAATTGATGATGTTTATGCTAAATTGGTGACGCAACCTTGTTATTGTCATGATTCCTAACATGATTTACATGTTTGATTTTGAACATTTGCACTTTGAATTTTTAGGGTTCTTCCCAATTTGGGGGTTTTCAAAGATGTTGTCTAATTGCGAATGTAATGACTTAGTTGGTTATTTTATGCTTCTATGTTATGTCCAGATCAAAAAGAAACCAACTTTCATGCTTGTATGCAATTATATTGAATTTTGGGTTTTTGATTCTTTGACTTTTAACTAAGTTTGACCAATTGGGGTGTGATTGCAATTGAACCTTGCTTGTGGATGATTATACTTATTGATTTGGCTAATTGCTACACTAAAATGCATACTCCTAGTTCTAAGCTTAAATTGACCTTTGACTTTGACTAGAATTCACCTTTTGCAATTAAGCCATATTGTTTATGTTTGCATGTTGTGGAGCCCTTGTCCTGAAATTAAATGTAGGGGGCATGTTGCCATATTATTTATCATTTGTTGAATGTGATATATTTAATTAATGCTAATGTCATAGAAATGTTTTTGTGTTTATTGTTTGTTGCGTCTATTTCAGGGAAGTGATAGAGGAGATGGATACATAAGATCCACTGATGCTCATGAATGGTTGCAAGTGCTTTTACCGGATGAAACAATTCAAGATAAATTAATTAATAGGCTTCACATGTCAATGTGTGTAAGATCCGGTTTTTTCTCTGTTGTGTTGGACGCCGTCCAACAGGGCTGGACGCCGTCCTGTTTTGAAGGGCTGGACGCCGTCCAGATGGCCTGACGAGCCAGCTTTGGTATTTTGATATTTAAAAGGGGTGACTTGGTAATTTCACTTTGTGGACGACTTTATGACCCTAGATCAGTTTTGGTGAGCCTCATTACTCCATTTCCATCTACTTTATCTCCCTCCACTAAATTCTAGAGAGAGAGGAAGTTCTAGAGTGAGAGAGCTCCATTAAAGGAAGAAAGAGGTTGATTCGGGTCTTGGAGCGAGTTTTAAAGTGGTTCATCTAGTCGCTAGCTATGTGGTGATTGTGTTGGTAAGTCTTAACCTTGATTTCTTTACTTTAACTAGTTTAAGGGTTAGGGTTTGGTTTAGTGTTGCACATAAAACCCATTTGATAGTGATTTGGGGGTTTTGGGTAAGTTTGGGTCATGAAGACACAAAAGGTGACTAACCTAGGGTTTTGAAAAGTTAAAGTGTGTAAATGGGTCTTAAAGGCTTAGTAAATCACTAGCACATTTGTAGTTAATGTTCGTGGGTGTCATTTGGGTTGTGGGTGACCCAAATGGGAGTGTTGACCTCGAAATGGGTCAAATGGGTCTCGGGCGACCTAGGTTGTTAAATGTGTATGAGAACACACTAAACTTGTGATTTTAAAGTGTTTAAGACCATATTTGACTAGTACTAGGGTTTTGTTAGTGTTGACCCAAATATTGGGGTTAAGGGTGCAAATGGGTCGGAATTGTACCTTGGGTCAAAATGGCACTAGAATGGTGAGTAAGTTAGTTGACCAACTTGAGTCGTGATTGATTATTGTGCTAAATGTAATAGGTACGTTACATTGAAGTTGCAAGCTCGATTATCTTTCACAAAAGACTTTGAGGTGAGTGGAATAATTATATATGTACGTATATGATTTATTTACTTGTGGGGTAAGGGTTTAAAGTTCGTTGTTGACGATACCGTACCCTAGAGTATATTGTGGTGTTGATGAGGGTTTAAAGTTCGTTGTTGACGATACCTCATATGTGGGTTTAAAGTTCGTTGTTGACGATACCACATTAATATAAATGTATGGAATTTAAGTTCGATGTTGACGACGCCATACGACTATGGTAGTGACGTTGGATGAGGGTTTAAAGTTCGTTGTTGACGATACCTCATATGTGGGTTTAAAGTTCGGTGTTGACGATACCACATTAATATAGGCGAATGGGTTTTAAGTTCGATGTTGACGATACCATTCGTTGGGCTAGCCTTAAGATCTTGAGTACTATGGATGTTGTGAACATCAATGTTATATATTCGTGTTGTAGCATATTGTATTATTGTGTTATATGCTATTGTTATACTAGCGTTGTTTTCGGGGTTTTAGCGATATGCATTTTAAAGGTATGCTAATTATGTAGCTAGTATGTATGCGAATTTGGCGTAAGTGTTTGCAAGTAAGTAAGTTATATATGTATATGTATAATTATTGCATTCACTAAGCTTTAGCTTACCCTCTCGTTGTTTACCTTTTTAGGCTCCGGCGTGGACAAAGGCAAAGGTATTCGGTTGGATTAGTGGCCTCCCGCTTATTTTGATGGGGGATGCTTTTGGGTTAGCTTTTGGAAGTTCGGCCAAGATTTGGGTAGTTTAACCCCAAACACCATGCTCTAGTGTCGTTTGGAAATTAAACTTGTATTGGTCAAAACTTGTATTTTTGATCGAAACGCGTAAGACGGGTCAATGTGGGCCCGTTATTGTAAAACTTGTTTTGATGATGGAAACCTCTTATTTTATTATATTGTGATACGTTGTAAAAAGGTTTTCGTTTAAAAGTGTCGGGAAGCGGGATTTCCGCTCACGTGAGTTGGACCCGGGGGACAGCAGCTTCCAGGCAATCTGGACGCCGTCCAGATATGCTGGATGCCGTCCCGGTCTTAAGTACTGGACGTCGTCCAGAAATCTGGACGCCGTCCAGATAGGCAGGTCCAGAATTTTTTTTTTTTTGGGCGTGTTTTTGGTTTAGCGAAGTCAGGTTGTTACAATGTGCCTAGCCAAATACATCAATTGGACCGACTTTGATTTAGCGGGGTTAGGTCATCAGATTAGGGAAATGTTCACGGTTGAAGAGGGTAATAAGGTTATGCGCCCATGGGAGATGCTCCTTTACATGAAAGAAAGTGTCTACCTATTGCTAACCCGTGAGTTCTTAGCAACTCTGAGGGTTGATTCAAGGTCGCCTCGCCATGGATCCGCAACTACCTCACATTCAGGCTAAGGGTGTAGAATGGCAAATGAGCATGATACAATTCATAGCATGCCTAGGTCTCTACACAGATTCT
Source organism: Rutidosis leptorrhynchoides (assembly GCF_046630445.1). Taxonomy (NCBI): domain Eukaryota; kingdom Viridiplantae; phylum Streptophyta; class Magnoliopsida; order Asterales; family Asteraceae; genus Rutidosis; species Rutidosis leptorrhynchoides. Next base: position 516,113,084 of record NC_092334.1, read on the forward strand.
GATCCTGATTCAACCTTCGCATACTTGGCAAAATGTGAAACCTACAACCCAAACGAGTTTGATCCCAAGCAAGCGTGGAAAGAAATTAGTCATGCCAAGTTAACCTGTAGTGACCCGAACTTTTCCATGTTTATATTGTTGGGATTTAACAAGTTTGATAAGTCTTAAAACCTTTTAAGAATCATTATAAACGGAAGCGTGTAATTACCAAATTTTACTTGTTATCTTTAAACCAATTAAAGCTAAATCCCATCTTGGATCAAGTTGTGAAATGATGCTTACTAATTAACAAGAAAGGAAGAATGTTTATACCTCCTCAATGAAGAATTAGTGCTGAATTTGGACAGCAACAAGTGGGGAAAAAGATGATGAAAGATGACGAACAAGTGTGTTAAAACCCCAAGCTAATGATGCACCAACACCACCCTTGAACTTGATTATATTTTAGACACTTAATCACCTTAAACCAAGCTAGAAAACCACTTTCTTTTGGCTCAAAATTCTGGACAGCAGTAACTTGGATGATGATGAGAATGCAAGCTTCAAAACCATGAAACCTCAAGTGATTATACCCCAAACTTATAACCAACACCTAGAACTTTGGTTAGGATTTGATTTGACACTTAAAATGAGCTTGTAATCACTCAAGAACACCTTGTTCTTCTCCTCACAGCTCACGGCCTGAATGCAGTAAGTAAGTGAGAGGTTTTTTTTTTTTGCTACTTGATCTCTTCAAGTGTAAGTGTGTCTTGAGTCAATAAATGGAATAAAGACTTAGGCATGCTTACATGAGGAAGTGTGTAACTTTGAAACTCACAAAGCAAGCATGGAATATCCCTTGGTTCCCTTTGAAAACCAGCTCCCATCTCACATATATTTAAACAAGTTTTATTTTTATAAAACTTATGTTTAAATACCATTTGCTTGTTAATTTCTTGTTATTTTATAAACCATTTTATAAAACATAACACACATAATTATTTAAACTTATAAATAATTAAATCCTTAATATATATAAATTATTCAAATAATTTATCTTAAGTAAAATCTCATTTGATATTATAAACATTGGGTTAACAACATTTAACAAGATCGTTAACCTAAAGGTTTCAAAACAACATTTACATGTAACGACTAACGATGACTTAACGACTCAGTTAAAATGTATATACATGTAGTGTTTTAATATGTATTCATACACTTTTGAAAGACTTCAAGACACTTATCAAAATACTTCTACTTAACAAAAATGCTTACAATTACATCCTCGTTCTGTTTCATCAACAATTCTACTCGTATGCACCCGTATTCGTACTCGTACAATACACAGCTTTTAGATGTATGTACTATTGGTATATACACTCCAATGATCAGCTCTTAGCAGCCCATGTGAGTCACCTAACACATGTGGGAACCATCATTTGGCAACTAGCAAGAAATATCTCATAAAATTACAAAAATATGAGTAATCATTCATGACTTATTTACATGAAAACAAAATTACATATCCTTTATATCTAATCCATACACCAACGACCAAAAACACCTACAAACACTTTCATTCTTCAATTTTCTTCATCTAATTGATCTCTCTCAAGTTCTATCTTCAAGTTCTAAGTGTTCTTCATAAATTCCAAAAGTTCTAGTTTCATAAAATCAAGAATACTTTCAAGTTTGCTAGCTCTCTTCCAATCTTGTAAGGTGATCATCCAACCTCAAGAAATCTTTGTTTCTTACAGTAGGTTATCATTCTAATACAAGGTAATAATCATATTCAAACTTTGGTTCAATTTCTATAACTATAACAATCTTATTTCAAGTGATGATCTTACTTGAACTTGTTTTCGTGTCATGATTCTGCTTCAAGAACTTCGAGCCATCCAAGGATCCATTGAAGCTAGATCCATTTTTCTCTTTTCCAGTAGGTTTATCCAAGGAACTTAAGGTAGTAATGATGTTCATAACATCATTCAATTCATACATATAAAGCTATCTTATTCGAAGGTTTAAACTTGTAATCACTAGAACATAGTTTAGTTAATTCTAAACTTGTTCGCAAACAAAAGTTAATCCTTCTAACTTGACTTTTAAAATCAACTAAACACATGTTCTATATCTATATGAAATGATTTAAAACCTGGAAACACGAAAAACACCGTAAAACCGGATTTACGCCGTTGTAGTAACACCGCGGGCTGTTTTGGGTTAGTTAATTAAAAACTATGATAAACTTTGATTTAAAAGTTGTTATTCTGAGAAAATGATTTTTATTATGGACATGAAACTATATCCAAAAATTATGGTTAAACTCAAAGTGGAAGTATGTTTTCTAAAATGGTCATCTAGACGTCGTTCTTTCGACTGAAATGACTACCTTTACAAAAATGACTTGTAACTTATTTTTCCGACTATAAACCTATACTTTTTATGTTTAGATTCATAAAATAGAGTTCAATATGAAACCATAGCAATTTGATTCACTCAAAACGGATTTAAAATGAAGAAGTTATGGGTAAAACAAGATTGGATAATTTTTCTCATTTTAGCTACGTGAAAATTGGTAACAAATCTATTCCAACCATAACTTAATCAACTTGTATTGTATATTATGTAATCTTGAGATAACATAGACACGTATACAATGTTTCGACCTATCATGTCGACACATCTATATATATTTCGGAACAACCATAGACACTCTATATGTGAATGTTGGAGTTAGCTATACAGGGTTGAGGTTGATTCCAAAATATATATAGTTTGAGTTGTGATCAATACTGAGATACGTATACACTGGGTCGTGGATTGATTCAAGATAATATTTATCGATTTATTTCTGTACATCTAACTGTGGACAACTAGTTGTAGGTTACTAACGAGGACAGCTGACTTAATAAACTTAAAACATCAAAATATATTAAAAGTGTTGCAAATATATTTTGAACATACTTTGATATATATGTATATATTGTTATAGGTTCGTGAATCAACCAGTGGCCAAGTCTTACTTCCCGACGAAGTAAAAATCTGTGAAAGTGAGTTATAGTCCCACTTTTAAAATCTAATATTTTTGGGATGAGAATACATGCAGGTTTTATAAATGATTTACAAAATAGACACAAGTACGTGAAACTACATTCTATGGTTGAATTATCGAAATCGAATATGCCCCTTTTTATTAAGTCTGGTAATCTAAGAATTAGGGAACAGACACCCTAATTGACGCGAATCCTAAAGATAGATCTATCGGGCCCAACAAGCCCCATCCAAAGTACCGGATGCTTTAGTACTTCGAAATTTATATCATATCCGAAGGATGTCCCGGAATGATGAGGATATTCTTATATATGCATCTTGTTAATGTCGGTTACCAGGTGTTCACCATATGAATGATTTTTATCTCTATGTATGGGATGTGTATTGAAATATGAAATCTTGTGGTCTATTATTATGATTTGATATATATAGGTTAAACCTATAACTCACCAACATTTTTGTTGACGTTTTAAGCATGTTTATTCTCAGGTGATTATTAAGAGCTTCCGCTGTCGCATACTTAAATAAGGACGAGATTTGGAGTCCATGCTTGTATGATATTGTGTAAAAACTGCATTCAAGAAACTTATTTTGTTGTAACATATTTGTATTGTAAACCATTATGTAATGGTCGCGTGTAAACATGATATTTTAGATTATCATTATTTGATAATCTACGTAAAGCTTTTTTAAAACCTTTATCTATGAAATAAAGGTTATGGTTTGTTTCAAAAATGAATGCAGTCTTTGAAAAATGTCTCATATAGAGGTCAAAACCTCGCAACGAAATCAATTAATATGGAACGTTTTTAATCAATAAGAACGGGACATTTCAGTTGGTATCAGAGCGTTGGTCTTAGAGAACCAGAATTTTGCATTAGTGTGTCTTATCGAGTTTGTTAGGATGCATTAGTGAGTCTGGACTTCGACCGTGTTTACTTGAAAAATGATTGCTTAACAAATTTTGTTGGAAACTATATATTTTTAACATGTGAATATTATGTGATATATTAATCTCTTAACGTGTTTGATATTATGTGATAGATGTCTACCTCTAGAACAAGTCCCATTGACTCACCTAATAATAATGAAGAGTCAAATGTAAATTGGAATGATTCATGGACTGATTCACAAGTTCCCGAAGAGGAACCGGAAGAAGAGTCGGAACCGGAAGAAGAATCGGAACCGGAAGAAGAATCGGAACCGGATGAAGAAATAGAATCGGTGGGGGAAATAATAAAATGGTTAAGTAAAAGAAAATCCTCAACCAACCGACCAAGGTTAATTATGGTCAATGGTGTTTCCGCCAAGGAAGCAAAATATTGGGAGGATTACCAATTCTCCGATGAATCGGATTCCGACGAGAATTCCGATGATGTTATAGAAATTACCCCAACTGAATTTAAAAAGGCAAAAGAAAATAATAAGGGAAAGGGCATAAAAATAGAGAAATCTAATTCCAACCCCGATGAACTTTATATGTATCGTCAACCCCCGAAGTCCTTAATTTGTAACAATGACCCGGGAACCTCTAAACCACCAGGTTTTTCTAAACCAATGTGGATCACGACGGCTCGTATTAGGGGAACATCATATATCCCTAGAAACTTGGCAAAATGAACCAAAACCGAAGAAGAAGAAACGAGCGAGTCGGAATAAGATAGTTGTATTCGTGTGGTGTAATATATGTAATATAGTGTGCTTATGCTTTATGATATATGTAAAAATTGCTTGTATTAATAAGTATTTTTTTTATGAATCTAACTCTTGTCTATTTTACAGTTTAAAAACACAAAATGGATAGACAACCCAATATTTTAAGAGACCTACCCGGAGACATGATTGATGAAATCTTGTCTAGAGTCGGTCAGAATTCCTCGGCACAACTATTTAAGGCGAGATCAGTTTGTAAGATATTCGAAGAACGTTCCAAGAATGTCTTGGTTTATAAGAGACTTTCGTTTGAAAGATGGGGGATATCACATTGGGAAACCCATAAGTTACGATGTGTTTACTTTGATGCATATATTGCGGGGAACCCAAATGCTATTTTACGCAACGGGTTAAGAAATTATTTTGACTCAATATATCCGAATATTGGACTTCGTGATTTAGAAAAAGCGGCTAACATGCAACATAAAGAAGCATGTTATGCTTACGGATTAGTAATGTTCGCTTCTCACCAAAGTGAGAACAAGAACATCGGGCTACAACTATTAAACAAAACGTTTCCACAAGTGACGGAGTCGGTAATTGGGGTAAGAAATGAGGTTTTTAGATTATTACGGGACTGTTGGACATTACGTAACCCTCGTCCCTTTGACGACGTTACAACATGCGGTCTTATCAACGGCCATAACGGTTATGTTGCACAAGACCAAGGATGGGAAGTAGTCCTAGTAAAACCAGAATGCATGACTTGTTTCTGGACGTATGAATTACGTGTCTTTATTGCCTTTGCTGAACGACTTGTGTACTAGCTAGAATTATCTTCACAACTATCTTGTATCAAAGTTATTGTGTGCTATATTTCATGCTTTATGTAAAATAAGCGGTATTGTAAGTTTGTAAAATATTGTATAAAAGTTTGAACGCGAAATATTATTATAATCAGTTTTTCATATAGAATTGTAGTAGTTGAATTGTATATTAGCTACTAAGTATGAACTTAACGGGTAGGTACTACCCGAATTTAAACTTATAAAACGCTAATATGAAGAAAAAGCTTTTATAAATGAGTTCATATTATGCTACGAAATACTATTAACTACTCTTAATATTCTGTATGATTAACTTGTTCCATTTGACTATTTTGAAGGAAATGGCACCGACTACTCGACACACCGTGAATATGAATGAAGAGGAATTCCGTACTTTTCTAGCTTCAAACATAGCCGCAGTACAGGCTGCGCTACATACCAACAATAACCTTGGATCTAGCAGTACAGGAAATCGTGTAGGATGCACCTACAAAGAATTCACTGCCTGCAAACCTTTGGAATTTGATGGAACCGAAGGACCGATCGGATTGAGACCGAGAAGGTCGAATCGGTGTTTGCCATAAGTAAGTGTACTGAAGAGGACAAAGTGAAGTACGCTACGCATACCTTCACAGGTTCTGCGTTAACATGGTGGAATACCTATCTAGAGCAAGTGGGACAAGACGATGCGTACGCACTACCGTGGTCAGCATTCAAGCACTTGATGAACGAGAAGTACCGTCCCAGAACCGAGGTCAATAAGCTCAAGACAGAACTTAGAGGGTTACGAACCCAAGGATTTAATATTACCACGTACGAAAGACGATTCACAGAATTGTGCCTATTGTGTCCGGGAGCGTTCGAAGATGAGGAAGAGAAGATCGACGCGTTTGTAAAAGGATTACCGGAAAGAATCCAAGAAGATATAAGTTCACACGAGCCCGCCTCCATACAACAGGCATGTAGAATGGCTCATAAACTAGTGAACCAGATTGAAGAAAGAATTAAAGAACAGACTGCTGAAGAGGCCAATGTGAAGCAAGTTAAAAGAAAGTGGGAGGAAAACGGTGATAAGAATCGCCAATACAGCAACAACAGCAATTACAACAATAATCGCAACAATTATCCCAACAATCGCAACTACAACAAACGGCCCAACAACAACAACAACAACAACAACAGCAACTACAACAATCATCCCAACAACAATAATAACCGCAACAGCAACAACAATCAGAAGCAGCTATGCCAAAGGTGTGAAAAGTATCACTCGGGGTTCTGCACCAAATTTTGCAACAAGTGTAAAAGAAATGGTCATAGCGCGGCGAAGTGTGAGGTCTACGGACCAGGGGTTAATAGAACGAAAGGAATAAATGGTGTCGGAACGAGTAATGGCGGAGCAAGTAGTGTCGGAGCAAGTTATGCCAATGTAGTTTGTTATAAATGTGGAAAACCGGGCCACATTATTAGAAATTGCCCGAACCAGGAGAACACGAATGGACAAGGCCGCGGAAGAGTTTTCAATATTAATGCGGCAGAGGCACAGGAAGACCCGGAGCTTGTTACGGGTACGTTTCTTATTGACAATAAATCTGCTTACGTTTTATTTGATTCGGGTGCGGATAGAAGCTATAGGAGTAGAGATTTTTGTGCTAAATTAAGTTGTCCATTGACGCCTTTGGATAGTAAATTTTTACTCGAATTAGCAAATGGTAAATTAATTTCAGCAGATAATATATGTCGGAATCGAGAAATTAAACTGGTTAGTGAAACATTTAAGATTGATTTGATACCAGTAGAGTTAGGGAGTTTTGATGTGATAATCGGTATGGACTGGTTGAAAGAAGTGAAAGCAGAGATCGTTTGTTACAAAAATGCAATTCGCATTATACGAGAAAAAGGAAAACCTTTAATGGTGTACGGAGAAAAGGGCAACACGAAGCTACATCTTATTAGTAATTTGAAGGCACAAAAACTAATAAGAAAAGGTTGCTATGCTGTTCTAGCACACGTCGAGAAAGTACAAAATGAAGAAAAGAGCATCAATGATGTTCCCATTGCAAAAGAATTTCCCGATGTATTTCCGAAAGAATTTCCGGGATTACCCCCACATCGATCCGTTGAATTTCAAATAGATCTTGTACCAGGAGCTGCACCAATAGCTCGTGCTCCTTACAGACTCGCACCCAGCGAGATGAAAGAACTACAAAGCCAATTACAAGAACTTTTAGAGCGTGGTTTCATTCGACCAAGCACATCACCGTGGGGAGCTCCTGTTTTGTTTGTCAAGAAGAAAGATGGTACATTCAGGTTGTGTATCGACTACCGAGAGTTGAACAAACTTACCATCAAGAACCGCTACCCACTACCGAGAATCGACGACTTATTTGATCAACTACAAGGCTCGTCTGTTTATTCAAAGATTGACTTACGTTCCGGGTATCATCAAATGCGGGTGAAAGAAGATGATATTCCAAAGACTGCTTTCAGAACACGTTACGGTCATTACGAGTTTATGGTCATGCCGTTTGGTTTAACTAATGCACCAGCTGTGTTCATGGACCTTATGAACCGAGTGTGTGGACCATACCTTGACAAGTTTGTCATTGTTTTCATTGATGACATACTTATTTACTCAAAGAATGACCAAGAACACGGTGAACATTTGAGAAAGGTGTTAGAAGTATTGAGGAAGGAAGAATTGTACGCTAAGTTTTCAAAGTGTGCATTTTGGTTGGAAGAAGTTCAATTCCTCGGTCACATAGTGAACAAAGAAGGTATTAAGGTGGATCCGGCAAAGATAGAAACTGTTGAAAAGTGGGAAACCCCGAAAACTCCGAAACACATACGCCAGTTTTTAGGACTAGCTGGTTACTACAGAAGGTTCATCCAAGACTTTTCCAGAATAGCAAAACCCTTGACTGCATTAACGCATAAAGGGAAGAAATTTGAATGGAATGATGAACAAGAGAAAGCGTTTCAGTTATTGAAGAAAAAGCTAACTACGGCACCTATATTGTCATTGCCTGAAGGGAATGATGATTTTGTGATTTATTGTGACGCATCAAAGCAAGGTCTCGGTTGTGTATTAATGCAACGAACGAAGGTGATTGCTTATGCGTCTAGACAATTGAAGATTCACGAACAAAATTATACGACGCATGATTTGGAATTAGGCGCGGTTGTTTTTGCATTAAAGACTTGGAGGCACTACTTATATGGGGTCAAAAGTATTATATATACCGACCACAAAAGTCTTCAACACATATTTAATCAGAAACAACTGAATATGAGGCAGCGTAGGTGGATTGAATTGTTGAATGATTACGACTTTGAGATTCGTTACCACCCGGGGAAGGCAAATGTGGTAGCCGATGCCTTGAGCAGGAAGGACAGAGAACCCATTCGAGTAAAATCTGTGAATATAATGATTCATAATAACCTTACTACTCAAATAAAGGAGGCGCAACAAGGAGTTTTAAAAGAGGAAAATTTAAAGGATGAAATACCCAAAGGATCGGAGAAGCATCTTAATATTCGGGAAGACAGAACCCGGTATAGGGCTGAAAGGATTTGGGTACCAAAATTTGGAGATATGAGAGAAATGGTACTTAGAGAAGCTCATAAAACCAGATACTCAATACATCCTGGAACGGGAAAGATGTACAAGGATCTCAAGAAACATTTTTGGTGGCCGGGTATGAAAGCCGATGTTGCTAAATACGTAGGAGAATGTTTGACGTGTTCTAAAGTCAAAGCTGAGCATCAGAAACCATCAGGTCTACTTCAACAACCCGAAATCCCAGAATGGAAATGGGAAAACATTACCATGGATTTCATCACTAAATTGCCAAGGACTGCAAGTGGTTTTGATACTATTTGGGTAATAGTTGATCGTCTCACCAAATCAGCACACTTCCTGCCAATAAGAGAAGATGACAAGATGGAGAAGTTAGCACGACTGTATTTGAAGGAAGTCGTCTCCAGACATGGAATACCAATCTCTATTATCTCTGATAGGGATGGTAGATTTATTTCAAGATTCTGGCAGACATTACAGCAAGCATTAGGAACTCGTCTAGACATGAGTACTGCCTATCATCCACCAACTGATGGGCAGAGCGAAAGGACGATACAAACGCTTGAAGACATGCTACGAGCATGTGTTATTGATTTCGGAAACAGTTGGGATCGACATCTACCATTAGCAGAATTTTCCTACAACAACAGCTACCATTCAAGCATTGAGATGGCGCCGTTTGAAGCACTTTATGGTAGAAAGTGCAGGTCTTCGATTTGTTGGAGTGAAGTGGGGGATAGATAGATTACGGGTCCGGAGATTATACAAGAAACTACCGAGAAGATCATCCAAAATCAACAACGGTTGAAAACCGCCCAAAGTCGACAAAAGAGCTACGCTGACATTAAAAGAAAAGATATAGAATTTGAAATTGGAGAGATGGTCATGCTTAAAGTTGCACCTTGGAAAGGCGTTATTCGATTTGGTAAACGAGGGAAATTAAATCCAAGGTATATTGGACCATTCAAGATTATTGATCGTGTCGGACCAGTAGCTTACCGACTTGAGTTACCTCAACAACTCGCGGCTGTACATAACACTTTCCACGTCTCGAATTTGAAGAAATGTTTTGCTAAAGAAGATCTCACTATTCCGTTAGATGAAATCCAAATCAACGAAAAACTTCAATTCATCGAAGAACCCGTCGAAATAATGGATCGTGAGGTTAAAAGACTTAAGCAAAACAAGATACCAATTGTTAAGGTTCGATGGAATGCTCGTAGAGGACCCGAGTTCACCTGGGAGCGTGAAGATCAGATGAAGAAGAAATACCCGCATCTATTTCCAGAAGATTCGTCAACACCTTCAACAGCTTAAAATTTCGGGACGAAATTTATTTAACGGGTAGGTACTGTAGTGACCCGAACTTTTCCATGTTTATATATATTAATTGAGATTGATATTTACATGATTAAATGTTTCCAACATGTTAAGCAATCAAACTTGTTAAGACTTGATTAATTGAAATAGGTTTCATATAGACAATTGACCACCCAAGTTGACCGGTGATTCACGAACGTTAAAACTTGTAAAAACTATATGATGACATATATATGGATATATATATATATATATATATATATATATAGTTAACATGATATTATGATAAGTAAACATATCATTAAGTATATTAACAATGAACTACATATGTAAAAACAAGACTATTAACTTAATGATTTTTAAACGAGACATATATGTAACGATTATCGTTGTAAAGACATTTAATGTATATATATCATATTAAGAGATATTCATACATGATAATATCATGATAATATAATAATTTAAAATCTCATTTGATATTATAAACATTGGGTTAACAACATTTAACAAGATCGTTAACCTAAAGGTTTCAAAACAACATTTACATGTAACGACTAACGATGACTTAACGACTCAGTTAAAATGTATATACATGTAGTGTTTTAATATGTATTCATACACTTTTGAAAGACTTCAAGACACTTATCAAAATACTTCTACTTAACAAAAATGCTTACAATTACATCCTCGTTCAGTTTCATCAACAATTCTACTCGTATGCACCCGTATTCGTACTCGTACAATACACAGCTTTTAGATGTATGTACTATTGGTATATACACTCCAATGATCAGCTCTTAGAAGCCCATGTGAGTCACCTAACACATGTGGGAACCATTATTTGGCAACTAGCAAGAAATATCTCATAAAATTACAAAAATATGAGTAATCATTCATGACTTATTTACATGAAAACAAAATTACATATCCTTTATATCTAATCCATACACCAACGACCAAAAACACCTACAAACACTTTCATTCTTCAATTTTCTTCATCTAATTGATCTCTCTCAAGTTCTATCTTCAAGTTCTAAGTGTTCTTCATAAATTCCAAAAGTTCTAGTTTCATAAAATCAAGAATACTTTCAAGTTTGCTAGCTCACTTCCAATCTTGTAAGGTGATCATCCAACCTCAAGAAATCTTTGTTTCTTACAGTAGGTTATCATTCTAATACAAGGTAATAATCGTATTCAAACTTTGGTTCAATTTCTATAACTATAACAATCGTATTTCAAGTGATGATCTTACTTGAACTTGTTTTCGTGTCATGATTCTGCTTCAAGAACTTCGAGCCATCCAAGGATCCATTGAAGCTAGATCCATTTTTCTCTTTTCCAGTAGGTTTATCCAAGGAACTTAAGGTAGTAATGATGTTCATAACATCATTCAATTCATACATATAAAGCTATCTTATTCGAAGGTTTAAACTTGTAATCACTAGAACATAGTTTAGTTAATTCTAAACTTGTTCGCAAACAAAAGTTAATCCTTCTAACTTGACTTTTAAAATCAACTAAACACATGTTCTATATCTATATGATATGCTAACTTAATGATTTAAAACCTGGAAACACGAAAAACACCGTAAAACCGGATTTACGCCGTCGTAGTAACACCGCGGGCTGTTTTGGGTTAGTTAATTAAAAACTATGATAAACTTTGATTTAAAAGTTGTTATTCTGAGAAAATGATTTTTATTATGAACATGAAACTATATCCAAAAATTATGGTTAAACTCAAAGTGGAAGTATGTTTTCTAAAATGGTCATCTAGACGTCGTTCTTTCGACTGAAATGACTACCTTTACAAAAATGACTTGTAACTTATTTTTCCGACTATAAACCTATACTTTTTCTGTTTAGATTCATAAAATAGAGTTCAATATGAAACCATAGCAATTTGATTCACTCAAAACGGATTTAAAATGAAGAAGTTATGGGTAAAACAAGATTGGATAATTTTTCTCATTTTAGCTACGTGAAAATTGGTAACAAATCTATTCCAACCATAACTTAATCAACTTGTATTGTATATTATGTAATCTTGAGATACCATAGACACGTATACAATGTTTCGACCTATCATGTCGACACATCTATATATATTTCGGAACAACCATAGACACTCTATATGTGAATGTTGGAGTTAGCTATACAGGGTTGAGGTTGATTCCAAAATATATATAGTTTGAGTTGTGATCAATACTGAGATACGTATACACTGGGTCGTGGATTGATTCAAGATAATATTTATCGATTTATTTCTGTACATCTAACTGTGGACAACTAGTTGTAGGTTACTAACGAGGACAGCTGACTTAATAAACTTAAAACATCAAAATATATTAAAAGTGTTGCAAATATATTTTGAACATACTTTGATATATATGTATATATTGTTATAGGTTCGTGAATCAACCAGTGGCCAAGTCTTACTTCCCGACGAAGTAAAAATCTGTGAAAGTGAGTTATAGTCCCACTTTTAAAATCTAATATTTTTGGGATGAGAATACATGCAGGTTTTATAAATGATTTACAAAATAGACACAAGTACGTGAAACTACATTCTATGGTTGAATTATCGAAATCGAATATGCCCCTTTTTATTAAGTCTGGTAATCTAAGAATTAGGGAACAGACACCCTAATTGACGCGAATCCTAAAGATAGATCTATCGGGCCCAACAAGCCCCATCCAAAGTACCGGATGCTTTAGTACTTCGAAATTTATATCATATCCGAAGGATGTCCCGGAATGATGGGGATATTCTTATATATGCATCTTGTTAATGTCGGTTACCAGGTGTTCACCATATGAATGATTTTTATCTCTATGTATGGGATGTGTATTGAAATATGAAATCTTGTGGTCTATTATTATGATTTGATATATATAGGTTAAACCTATAACTCACCAACATTTTTGTTGACGTTTTAAGCATGTTTATTCTCAGGTGATTATTAAGAGCTTCCGCTGTCGCATACTTAAATAAGGACGAGATTTGGAGTCCATGCTTGTATGATATTGTGTAAAAACTGCATTCAAGAAACTTATTTTGTTGTAACATATTTGTATTGTAAACCATTATGTAATGGTCGTGTGTAAACAGGATATTTTAGATTATCATTATTTGATAATCTACGTAAAGCTTTTTTAAAACCTTTATCTATGAAATAAAGGTTATGGTTTGTTTCAAAAATGAATGCAGTCTTTGAAAAATGTCTCATATAGAGGTCAAAACCTCGCAACGAAATCAATTAATATGGAACGTTTTTAATCAATAAGAACGGGACATTTCATAACCCCTGCTAATCAAGTTCCTAGTGCGCTCAAAAACCCCATACTTAGGTGCATCCAACGATTCTTCGCCCAATCGGTCTTCCACCGAACGGAGGATGTTGATAAGATGAAAATGTTCAATATTTAGTTGATTCATAGCATTCACAAGAAGAAGCACATTCACATTCCTAGCCTTATCGCAAGTTATCTATTCGACTTAAGTGGCGAGAAGTCGGAGCTCCCAAGTGTTGGTGGTCATTACGTGACTCGAATCGCAATGTTTTTAAGAGTCAATTTCAATGAGTCGGAGGAGATGCCCATGGAGCGTTTGGGTATCATGAGTGCATTTGGAGGCCCATCTAGATGTCAAGCCGACACACTATGGTTATTTGGTAATCAATCTTCATCATGGTTTGTGAACAATTTATATTATGATTTGGCATGTAACTTAACTTAATTTGATAATTGTGTGTGTGAAACTTGGAATTATCGATTCAATGTGAGGTAGTATACCTATATTGCTACTCTCACACATGAACATCTCTATGTTTGTAATAATTTAACAATGGGCGTGCGTGGATACTCTTTTGGTTGTTTGTATTTCTTTTGATTGTTGTGGTTCTTAGTGGCAGGATACACCTTATTGATAATTGATCCAAGCCTGACATTAAGTTCAGGCGTCAAGCTCATCAACTTGCATTCTTGGGTGATTAAGTTTCGCGAATGGTAACAACAATGATCGTTTGATCTTAGCAGATTTTTACTTTCTTTTCTCTCATCTATTCTATTTTAAAATGTCCCTCATTTTCACTTATTCTATCGTTTTAATGCAATGAGGGCATTGCATACACTAAATGTAGGGGGAGAGTTAAAATATCGGGCCATTTTGAACTTTTTCGGGTAAACGTATCACATACACTATTTCAAGCTTGCATTGTCGAACAAATTTTTGGAACAAGTTTTTAACCATTACATATTTCATAACATAAACACTAAAATGGTTAAAACGTGTAAAATTTTCAAAATTTTTGGGAAAAGTAAAGTCTTTTCCTTGTTTTTCAAAACTTAAGAAAGTAAAGTCTTCCTTTTGTTTCATACTTGCAATTCACAAGTGAAAGTAAAGTCTTTCACTTTTCATATAATTTTGTACGGAAATGATAAAATTTTGAGAAAAAATCAAACTTATGCTTGAAAGTTAAAGTCTTTCTTGCATGTGTACCAAAACCAAGTTTTTAAAGCTTCGTCTTTTAACACTTCCGGATGAATCGAGTCCATCCATTGTAGGGAGTCAAGTCTCCCGAATTTCGCATTACTTGGTGTAGGAGACTTCCTAATCTACACCATTTCATATTAACATTGGTTGTCTCATCATTTCACGATGTTTCAATCGATGTATCATACCGTGGGAAGAGGAGCCACCGAGCTTCAGAAAGTGCTATCCTTTTTAGGAGCAATGGCTTCGTGCTAGTGTTGCTAGACAACACAACCCATAGTCAAAAGCTATGGCACCCTTGTTCAATCAACTAACAGAAAGGTAGTAACTACTTCCTATCTTTTCTTAAAATAAGCATAAAAGCTTGTTATGTGGGAAGTAGATGAGTGAATAAAAGCTTCAAGCTTTGACACTCACAATGTTTTATTTTGGAAGTAAAGTCTTCCAAACTTGGAAGTAAAGTCTTCCAAGTTATGTGTGTTCCAAGCTTGGGAGTAAAGTCTCCCAAGTCAAGCTCAATCCTCTTAAAAGAAGTTAAAGTCTTTCTAGTGCTTCAAAATTTGGAATTGGCGAACTCTCTTATTTAGCCACGTGGGGCCCTAATTCCACGAACCTTCGTCAATGCTTTCGCCCTACTATGAGAAAAACCATAGAGTTATGATAGAAAGCTTGATGAGTGCCGGTTATCCCGAGCCTGGGGTGACCAATAAAGGTGGGGTACCCAGTCCCTTACCTTTGGCACACCCACCTTAACCCTATTCTTGGAATTGAAGATTATCATTTGGAATTGACGGCATATATTTGGAATTGACGATCATTATTGGAACTGGCAAAAATAGGTGTGTTGGGGGTATGGAGGTGGAAGAGGGATAGCCATTGCGTGTTGATGAGGTAAGCATTCTTTTTGGAAGCGTATACTTTACACGATGCATTTCTTGATGATTGGTGATGTGTGCAATATTCATCGCCCTTATTCATTTTGTGGGCATTTTACATCTTTTGGGTACACCTTTGGTTTGTTTGAGTAGTTTTGTGTTAGATTGTGATTGATTTCTAGATTTGATGTGATTGTTTAGTTTGATGAGTTTATGGCTATCCCGTGAATCCTACATATTTGGTCAAGGTCAAGGAGGTCTAAGTTGAGTTTGTGAAGATTTAATGCTTTGTGATTGATGTTTGATGACCTTCTCGAAGATGAAGTTGACTTTAACCGTTGGAATGATTGGTTTGGGTAGACTTAGGCTTGAAATGTGATTATGTTAATGATTGAGGATTGAAGATTTGAAGTCATGATTAGTTGAAGATATTATGTGAAGCTTGCATTGAGCTTGTGTTAGAAGAAGGAGATGATGTTTGTGCTTGGTCCTAAGCGAGTGCAAGTTTTTGGAGAACACTCTAGCCGTCAAGTGCATATTCATGAAGGTATCAATTTGTGCCCAAACTTTTTGTTCTTTGGCATTGATCACTTAGTTGTTCTCTATCTCCAAAGCTTGTTTTGTCGATTGTTTGCCTGAGGACAAACAAAGATTCAAATGTAGGGGATTTGATATCGCTCCATTTAAATATGTTTTATCTCGCGATATCTCCTTCACTTTGTTCGGTTTTGATGATCTTGGAGTCTATTTTATGTGCTATTGAGCTAAATGGTAATTTAAGGGCTAAGGACCTGATTTGGTGTAAAATTGACCAAATCTTGGGCAAAATTGGCTAAGGAAATGGAAAGTGTAGAATCAGCTCAAAAAGCGCCGCTCCTCATTAAAGAGCGCCGCTCCTGTGGAGCCAAAAGCGCTGCACCAACTGTAAAAGCGACGTTCTTATGCACATTTCAGCTCCATTTTCCACCAGTGAGCAATAGCGTCGTTCCTAAAGCCAGAAGCGCCGCTCCTATCCAGATAAAAGTGTCGCTCCTAAAACAAAAGCGTCGCCTCTGATTTGAGCCAAAAGCGGCGTTCCTGATCAAAAGCGCCGCTCTTCATTAAAGCCAAAAGCGCCGCTCCTGAGTCAAAAGTGGCGCTCCTGTCGCTGTTTCAGCCCAGATTTTCAGCACTATAAAAGGGACGAGATTTGGTCATTTCTCATATGCATCTTTAGAG
Source organism: Rutidosis leptorrhynchoides (assembly GCF_046630445.1). NCBI lineage: Eukaryota > Viridiplantae > Streptophyta > Magnoliopsida > Asterales > Asteraceae > Rutidosis > Rutidosis leptorrhynchoides. The sequence continues at coordinate 516,130,091 of NC_092334.1, forward strand.
AGCAGTTGTCTTAGGTCCGAATTTCACATACAAAACCCTAATTTCATCATCCATTGGTGTTTAAGGGTGGATTCAAGGAAGCTAGCTCAAGATTCATCATTGTTTAGCTTAGATTTTCATCTTCTTTACATTTTGGGTTGTAATCTCCACTTTACTTTACATATTTTGAATCTATTTCTTGTAATTACTTGAAGATGATGATTGTTTATGTTTCTATGCTTATTATTAGTTTGATTTTAGCCATGATTAGCTAAATATCTTGTGTTTGCTTATCTATGAATCTTTAATGCTAGCGTTTGCCCCAAAATCAATTGAATAATGTTGTTTGAATGAATTACATGATCATGTATTGTTAAGTTAGCTAAAGATCCATTGCTATGAGTTTGTTTTAGGCTTGACTTTGATTACATATGTTGAGTAGCTCTCTTAGCGATTTGAGAAGTGAATCAATGTGTGCTTCAACACCTTAGGTGATCTAGACAACTAGCTTAGTAATTGCAAGTGATTGTGTTCTTGATCTAGGTTGGTTTTCAATTGGCCTTTAGTCAACATAGTAGTGCTGATTATCTTAAGTGATTTCGATAGTTGGGGGTTTTAAGTGATTTTAACCCAAGCTCAATTAGTGATTTTAACCCAAGCTCAATCTCAATGACCAAATCATGCTTAACTCGATCCTAGAATACAATGCTTATGTGAATTCGCGGAGTGTTATTTGATTTGAGGTTTAGTAGTGATGCTAAACATTTAATAGTTCAACAACGAATGAGATAGAAAAATAGGCAAAATGTGGCAAGCCAAGCATATAGAGGATTAGATAAGTGAACACTTCTTAGTTAATTTGATTTAAGTCTTAATACTTCGTTACTTGTTTCTTCCTACTAGTTTACTTGTTAAGTTTAAGTTTGTTTAATTGTGCAAGTTTTAGTTGTTAATTACAATCAATCAACCCCCCCCCCCCCCCAATCAAACAAACTCTAGGATAATCGATAGTTGCAAATATTCAACTTACACCGCTCTCTTGGGACGAACTTGATAATAATACTTACATTAAAGTGCTATCATAACCGGGTTCTAAGTGCTCGTTAGTTGTCTGTGCTTATTTGTAGTGTTTGAATCATATATAAATTTAGAGGGTAAAAGATGTATTGCACAACACCATTACTTTCTTGGCGCCGCTGCCGGGGAGCGGTTAGCTTAGTTGGGTATTTGGTTTAAACTTTTGATTGTTCGATACTTTCGTAGGGAATTACCCTTGCGAAAGTTACTTTTCGTGTTTTATATTCATAATGCTAAAAACGAACATATATTTCATAGCATTATCCCTCAAGAAACACAAGCTTTTGGTTGCAATTGTTCTATTTACAAGTGATATTCGTTTAAATAATAAAAGGTGAAGACAAACGATAGATTCGAGGAATTGAAGATGCAAACGACTAAAAAGCTCAAAAGTACAAAGTACAATCAAAGTGGTTCAAATTATTGATGAGAAACGTCTCAAAATTACAAGAGTACAAGACGCAAAACGCAAAATACAAGATATTAAATTGTACGCAGGGACGTTCGAAAATCCGGAACCGGGACCAGAGTCAACTCTCAACGCTCGACGCAACGGACTAAAAATTACAAGTCAACTATGCACATAAATATAATATAATATATAAATAATTCTTAAAATTATATATATATATATATATATATATATATATATATATATATATATATATATATATATATATATATATATATATATATATATAAACCGTCGGCAAATAAACAAACAAAAGAATGTGAGCTGGAAAAGCAGGCCATGCGATCGCATGGCAGCAGATGCCTGGCCACATCTATAAATTTCAGCATTTTCGGTCGAATGTACACAATCTTTTATCTATCTCTCTCTCAAACGTAATATATATATATATATATATATATATATATATATATATATATATATATATATATATATATATATATATATATATATCATAAAATATCATAAAATATGGATAAGCAAATATGGACCACAAAATATCATAAAATTTCAATTTAGTTTAAAATGCATAGAAGGGTAAAAAGGTCATTTTAATAATTATAATTAATAAAATTCAATTATACAAAAATTAATATATTATCAACCACTTTAATCACCACCCACCACCATCCACCACCACCAACCACCACCACTACCACCCACCACCCACCACCACCCACCCACAACCACCACCCCCACCACCCACAACCACCACCCACCACCCACCACCACCAACAACCACCACCACGACACGACCACCCACCACCACCACACACCACCACCCACCACCAACCACCACCACCACACACCACCACCCACCACCAACCACCACCCACCACCAACAACCACCAACCACCACCACCAACCACCACCACCACCAACCACCATCACCTACCACCACACACCACCACTTACCACCCATCACCACCACACACCACCACCCACCACCACCAACCACCACCCACCACCAACCACCACCACCAACCACCACCACCACCAACCACCATCACCCACCACCACCACCAACCACCACCCACCACCACCACCCACCATCAACCACCACCAATCACCACCACCAACCACCACCACCCACCACTACCCACCACCATCATCACCAACCACCACCACCCACCACCACCCACCACCACCCACTACCACCAACCACCACCACCCACCACCACCCCCACTACCCACCACCACCCACCACCACCACCCACCACCACCCCCTACCACCACCCACCACCACCACCAACCACCACCATCCACCACCCACCCCCCACCACCACCCACCACCACCACCCACCACCAACAACCACCACTCACCACCACCACCCCCCACCACCACCACCCACCACCTCCCACCACCAACCACCACCACCCACCACTAACCACCACCACCACCATCACCAACCACCACCACCACCACCCACCACCACCCACCACCACCCACCACCAACCACTACCACCACCCACCAACCACCACCACCACCCACCCTCACCCACCACCAACCACCCACCACCACCACCACCAATCACCACCACCCACCACCATCAACCACCACCATCACCAACCACCAGCACCACCACCCACCACCACCACCCACCACCACCACCCACCACCACCCCCTACCACCACCCACCACCACCACCCACCACCCACCACCACCACCCACCAACCACCACCACCAACCATCACTCACCACCAACCACCACCACCACCAATCATCAACCGCCACCACCACCCAACACGACCACTAACCACCACCACCACCCACCACCATCAACCACCACCTCCAACCACCACCACCACCTCCACCAACCACCACCACCACCCACCACAACCACCACCAATCACCACCACCCACCACCACCAACCACCACCACCCACCACCCACCACTACTACCAACCACCACCACCAACCACCACCACCCACCACCATCAACCACCACCATCAACCACCACCACCAAGTACCACCACTACCACCCATCACCTCCAACCACCACCAGCAACCACCACCATCACCAACCAACACTATCAATCAACACCACCAACCACCGCCACCCACCACCACGACCACCACCCACCACCACTAACCATCACGACTAACCATGTATCACCACCACCAACCACGTACCACCACCAACCACCACTACCCACCACCAACCACCACCACCCACGACCACCAACCACACCAACCATCACAACCCCAACCACCGCCCACCAACCACCACCCACCACCACCACTAACCACCACAACCAACCACCACCACCAATCATCAGTAAAAGATTTATCATTTATCGAAAAACGTTTATCATTATCAAAGAACAATTATAATCAGACAATTATCATTCATCGAAAAATATTTATCATTCATCAAACATTTATCATTCATCGAAAAACGTTTATCATTCATCGAAAAACATTTATCATTCATCGAAAAATAATTATCATTCATTGAAAAATAATTATCATTCATCGAAAAACATTTAACATTCATCGAAAAACAATTATCATTCATCAAATAGTTATCATTTCATTATACAATTATCATTCATGAAACATTTATCATTCATTAGAAAAAAGTATCATTCATCTAAATTATTTTTCATCAAATAGTTATCATTTTTAAATATCGGTTATTATTTATAAGAAAAGAATAATCATTCATCACAAAATGATTATCATGCATTAAAATATTTTATATCATCAAACATTTTAATATAATTACAAAAGTAGTGGAATTTCAAATAGATGATATAATATGATTAGTTATATAAAAAAGAAAAAGGCATTCCGAGAATCGAACTCGGGACCTCTCGCACCGAAAGCGAGAATCATACCACTAGACCAAATGCCCAATTATCAAACAATTATCATTTATCTAATTGTTGTCATTCATATAAAAAACACTTATCTTTTATCAGAATACGTTTATCATTCATCATAATGTTATCATTCATCAAACACTTCTCATTCATCAAACAGTATAATTCATCAAGCATTTATCATTCATCAAATTACCGGATAATTGATAAAAATACCAAATGAATGATAAAAGTAGCTGATGAATGATAAACGATGAATGATAAAAGAACGTGATGAATGATAAAAAGTACCCGATGAATGATAAATATCCGATGAATGATAAAAATACCAGTGAATGATAAAGATAGCTGATGAATGATAAGCGAAGAATGACAAAATAATGTGATGAATGATAAAAAAAAAAGAAGATGAATGATAAAAAGGAGGTGATGAATGATAAAAAGAAGGTGATGAATGATAAAAATTAGGTGATGCATGATAAAAAAGGGGTCAATGATAAAAAAAATTTAATAAAGGATAAAAAAGGATATAATGAATGATAAAAGATTTGCTAAAAAATGAGGTGAATAATGATAAAAAAAAAACTAGATGAATGACAAAAATGAGCAGTGAACGATAGTATATAGTGAAATATCATTAACAACATAAAAAATAAAAATAGAAACCTAAAGTCCTAATAAAAGTAATTAATTTGATAGTTAAAACTTAATGAAAGGATGAAGGTCCTGACTCTACATAGTAAAATATTATGGATTAGTCTACATAATAGCAGTCAATCATAAAAACCCCTAAGAAAAATACAAAACCCCTAAGAAAAATACAGAAGGAATATGGTGATATAAACTATAAACAATTATATATATATATATTTGACCCAAACAATATTTTAATTGATATTAGAAAGAATCTAACACAACTACGCATACAAATAAAAACGGAAAAATATATTTATATAGTGAAGAAATCGAACCATATCAGTGTTGAGCGCATTGAGAGATGAAGGTATGTTAAGAACTGGAGTTATGGAATATGCATGTCCTTCCCCTAATAGGGCATTCCGAGAATCGAACTCGGGACTTCCCGCACTGAAAGCGAGAATCATACCACTAGACCAAATGCCCAATTATCGAACAATTATCATTCATCTAATTGTTTTCATTCATATAAAAAACACTTATCTTTTATCAAAATACGGTTATCATTCATCATAATGCTATCATTCATCAAACACTTCTCATTTATCAAAAAACAATATCATTCATCAAGCATTTATCATTCATCAAAATACCCAATAATTGATAAAAATACCAAATGAATGATAAAAGTAGATGATGAATGATAAAGAATGAATGATAAAAGAACGTGATGAATGATAAAAAGTACCCGATTAATGATAAAAATATCCGATGAATGAAAAAAATACCAGTGAATGATAAAGATAGCTGATGAATGATAAGCGAAGAATGACAAAATAACGTGATGAATGATAAAAAAGAAGATGAATGATAAAAAGGAGGTGATGAATGATAAAAATGAGGCAACGAATGATAAAAATGAGGCAATGAATGATAAAAACGAAGGTGTTGAATGATAAAAATAAGGTCAATGATAAAAACAGATTTAATGAATGATAAAAAAGGATATAATGAATGATAAAAGATTTGCAAAAAAATGAGGTGAAGAATATGTTAAAAGTCAAACAGATTGTACCATGATCTTGTGCTGCAAGGAGTTGAACTTGGACTATTTGCTTTATTTTATTTCTTGCTTCAACGTATGTGGCATTATTTGTAAAGACGTCCTTAGCTTCTTCCTACTAAAAAATACACTTCTAACAACAACATTTGCATATGCATCATTCAGATACTTATGAGTTATAACCAGTGCAGTTCACTTCTACAGAATTTAGGTGTTGCTTTAGATATCACATCTTACAATATCCTTCTAAAATCATGTTGTGTAGCTTCTAGACTCGATTGGCCCAGAGAGGTAGAGGATTTGGAATCTAAAGGATCATCAAAGTTAGATGTTTTCACATATATTACGAAAATATATGAAAATGAACATAGTACCCTTTCGCGTTTTTTAGTATAAAATTGGGATTTCAAAAATGTGAGGCCCATATTCACTTATCCAGTTTGTATTTCATTTAGTGCTTAGCTATGGATCATTCCTATATATAGGGGCACGATCCATGGCTAAGGTTAAAACGAGTACTGAATAATATTATCAAAGATGAAGCTAAAAAGAAAAAAAGTAACTGAAGAAACACATTTAAAAAAAAAAGTAAGTTGTGACCTCATAAAAATGCTCTGCTTCATTGGCAGATGCAGCCTCTTTGACCACAGCAGGAGGTGGAGGTCCAATAAATAAGTCATCATCTTCACCAACTTCCGCTTCCCTACATTACATAGAATGCATCATAAAGAAGTTCTTAATATTATGTATTTAAAAAAGCAACATCAACAAACAAAGGGTATACATGTAAATCTACTTTTTCATTGATTAAGACTTGATAAATTGTTTTAGATATACATGGTGACCACAAAATTTCAAAGAAAAAAGGCATACCTTAATTCAGCCTCTGCTTTGTTAACTTAGCTACAGCTGCAAGCAATTCTGCAGATGGCATAGCAGGCCCAGTAACCCTAAAAGCTCGAAACAAATTTGTGCGGGTAAAAAAAAGGGTAAAATACAGACCACAATATAAGATCACTTTAAATATACTTATATACAGCGATCAGATCATTATGTGATTGATGTTTATCCATAAGAGGAACTTCAGAATCAGATTTAGGCCGTATAATGCCCCCAACAACCTTTAGGGTAGGACGGGCGCCCGAAGGCAACAGAAAAACTAAACGACCATTTTCATTGAGGTTCAAGGACAAAAACAGCTTTCACAGATACTTTACTAGTGACTTCTCAGATAGACCGGATATATCAACTGCTTGTCCATCCTCAATCATGCGCAGAAGCTGAGGAAAAATCAAAAGTTCGGTAAATTTGGCAAAGTATATAGTTTTGACTATATTATTATGAAATAAGACATGATCAACATGACAAGTATAGAAGGTTGAACCGATTGTAGCATATACGACGTACTATTACTATGCACAAGTTTAAGCATGCAATATATTGTAATTACTTTAAAATTGATGATATTTATTTTATAATTTAGAAGTAATCAGTTGGTCATATTCAAGATGCAAATATTCTTGCTTGAATCATATATATTCAATACTAATCCAAAACCACCTTATAGTTAATAACTCAAGCATATTTCTTCTTCACTATAAAGGCATACTAAGGTCCTCTTTAAATGAAATCCAACAAAGAAAACCAATATGCACTACTTAACAGTTAGCACCACAAGCTTCTCTAACGTACCATACTCTCAGATAACCATAGATTCCATTTACTTATACTAATAATTACATTATACAATGACTAGCAGAAAAAAACTACGGAGTAGTTCTGGGACCTATAATTCAATATTAAGCTAGAAACACAACATAAATATAGAATTTTACTAAGATTAGTCAATTAATAAAATTGATATACAAACACAATATACTAGCAGAAATTCTTACCTGCTCCAAATCATTAGCTACAGCAGGGAACTCATTCAATATGTATTTTACAACATCAACAGAATCATTTTTATTCAAATCAACTTCATTGTCAGACTTTTGATACTCCGAATCTGATCTCGAAACCCTAACTTTACCATCTCGATTTGATCTCCGGTGACTTTTGACTTGGAATCTGCAATTTCCATGACTTCAATCTGAATCGATGAATCACGATGTACAAACAAGTGATAATGAATCCAGATCTATGCTCATTTCATCCTGAGATTCCTCGATTTGTGAAGTTTTCGAATGAAACATGAACCCGAGATCAAACTCTTCAAATTTGTTGATCTAAATCGAAATTGACGATGAACGTAGTTTAGGATTAGTGTTAAGATCATGAATGTAACTTCAATTTGTTGTAGGAATCATCTTTTGAAAGTATGAATTTTGATAAATAACGATGATGAACGTGATAGTGATAGTGTATGAATGGAGTCTTTTATTTTCTTTTCTTTTATTACAGTGAAAAATGCTATGGAAAAATAAATTATAAAAATGACTAAAATACCCTTCCGCGTTTTTTAATATAAAATTAGGATTTCTAAAATGTGAGGCTCATATTCACTTATCCAGTTTGTACCCCATTTAGTGCTTATCCATGGATTGGTCCACTATATATATATATATATATATATATATATATATATATATATATATATATATATATATATATATATATATATATATATATATATATTATAATTTTAGTTTTAATTTTAATTTTAATAATAAGGGTATGTTAGCGAATGTTGTAAGGGTGTAAGTCGAAATTCTGTCTGTGTAACGCTACACTATTATTAATCATTGTAAGTTATGTTCAACCTTTTTAAATTAATATCTCGTAGCTAAGTTATTATTATGCTTATTTAAGCCAAAGTAATCATGATGTTGGGTTAAATATTAAAGACGGGATAATTGGGCTTTGTACCATAATTAGGGTTTGGACAAAAGAACGACACTTGTGGAAACTAGACTATGGGCTATTAATGGGCTTTATTTTTGTTTAATTAAATGATAGTTTGTTAATTTAATATAAAGATTTACAATTGGATGTACCTATAAATAACCATATACACTCGATCGGACACGATGGGCGGGATATTTATAAGTACTAATAATCGTTCATTTAACCGGACACAGAAATGGATTAATAGTCAATGGACTTATTAAAACAGGGGTGAATTATATACAAGGAAAATTGGTGTAATTATAGTTTAAGTCCCCAATTAGTTGGAATATTTGACTTCAGATATAAGGATAATTTGACGAGGACACTCGCACTTTATATTTATGACTGATGGACTGTTATGGACAAAAACCAGACGGATATATTGAATAATCCAGGACAAAGGACAATCAACCCATGGTAATAAACTAAAATCAACACGTCAAACATCATGATTATGAAAGTTTAAATAAGCATAATTCCTTTATTTCATATTTAATTGCACTTTTAATTATCGCACTTTAATTTATTGTCATTTTAATTATCGTACTTTTTAATTATCGCAATTTTATTTATCGTCATTTTATTTATCGCACTTTTATTTATCGCAATTTCATTATCGTTATTAACTTTACGCTTAAAATTAAGTTATATTTATTTTTAATATTTTACATTAGGTTTTAACTGCGACTTAAGTTTTAAAATTGACAAACCGGTCATTAAATGGTAAAAACCCCCTTTTATAATAATAATACTACTTATATATATATATATATATATATATATATATATATATATATATATATATATATATATATATATATATATATATATATATAGTTTTAAAAATATAGCGTTAAACTTGGCTAGTTCCCTGTGGACGAACCGGACTTACTAAAAACTACACTACTGTACGGTTAGGTACACTGCCTATAAGTGTTGTAGCAAGGTTTAGGTATATCCACTCTATAAATAAATAAATAACTTGTGTAAAATTGTATCGTATTTAATAGTATTTTGCAGCAAAAATACTACTATTTTGTACCCCTTCGCTTTAACATCAAGTATTTTTGGCGCCGCTGCCGGGGAACTGCTTAAACGCCGGAAGCGAAACGCTATATATAATAAAAAAAGATTTTTAATTTACTTTTGTAAAAATACGTTTTAGATATTAAAAATACAAAAATATAAAAAGAAAAACAAAATTTATATATTTTTAAGAGTTTGTTTAAAATATATAAAATTATAAAATATTTTTATTTCTATTTTTAGTTTGTAAAAATATAAGTTTTATAAATATTTTATATAAATATAAAACAGAAAAAAAAGAATTAGTATTCGGCCCGATTACTGTAGCAGCCCAATATTTGGTCTGAAACCCGAAGCCATGCGATCGCATGGTATTAACAAGTAAACTCCATGCGATCGCATGGAGTGATTTGACAGCCCAGGTACCTCAGACGTACGATTAGGGTTTTGATTAATAATAATTATTATTAATAATTAGTTCTAATTAGGGTTAAGTTTTATAATATTTAGTTTTATTTATTTAATTTGTATTTTTAGTTTTAATTAGTTTTAATAAATTATAAAATTAATACTTTTATAAATAAATAATATAAAAATAATATTTTTATAAAAATTGTACTTTTACAACTTTAAGTTTATTTTTATATTTTATATCTTTTTATTTGTTTTAGCGTAATATTTGTATTTTTCGTTCTTATTTAGTTTTAAGTCATAGTTTTTGCCATAGTTATTTTTATTTCTAGATTTTTAGGCTTTGCCGTAAAATCCCTTAAGTGCTTTTTCTTTAGACTAAGATTTAGGTGCTTTTGAATTTTGCGACGCTGTTTATAAATTTTAGTTCCTTTTTAAGTTTCGACGCGCTACTTTCTTATTTTTATATTCCGACGCCAATTTTTTTTCGACCTCTTATTTTTCGACACACTTTTTCTTTTTCGTTCTTATTTCTCGACGCTCTAGTTTTTAGGACATAGAATTTTCTATTTCTTCTCTAAAATTTCTTTAAAATTCGACGAAAAATTATTTTAAGTGGTTAAATTGATAGACATCCAAAATTTTCTGGTTCGCAGTAATAGTTGGATTTGTTAGTGGCGAGTTGTGGGCTTCCGATTTAAAGGGTCATGGCTACCTGCTGCATCTATTAGCTATTCGAAACGTGGGCAAAAGCAGAAAAGTTTATTAATTTGATAACTTTAATAATTTTTATCTTTTATAACTAATAGGATATTCAGTGAATGCACCGAGCAAAACGTTCACCACCTTTCATACGTTCACCACCTGTAACTCGATCAAGACATTTAGCAAATATTGTCGCCATTGATTTTTCTTTTGAATCGTCATCCAGTCAACTAAGTACTCCAATTCAAATTTCCGATAATCCATTTTTTGAACCCGACCTCACAATTGAGAATGATGAGGATATTCAGGGACAATTCAGAGATCCTGAACCATTAATCTTTCCTCCGGAACCACCAATCATTCAAACAGAGATTGTCAAGGAACAAACCATTAAATCAGAATCCTCTAGTGATTCGGATTCAACAAATTCAATCATGGAAAATCTGGAACCTCTAAGTATGGAAGACCGAAGGAGAGCTAAACGCACTGGCCATGGTCACGCAATTACTCAACCTGACATTAATGCGCCAGATTATGAAATCAAAGGACAAATTCTACATATGGTAACTAATCAATGCCAATTTAGTGGTGCGCCGAAGGAAGATCCAAATGAACATCTTCGAACCTTTAATAGGATCTGTACTCTATTTAAAATAAGAGAAGTTGAGGATGAATAGATATATCTATGTTATTTCCCTGGACTTTAAAGGGAGAAGCTAAAGATTGGTTAGAATCGTTACCTGAAGGGGCGATTGATACATTGGATGTTTTAGTTAAAAAATTTCTTAAACAATTCTTTCCGTCATCTAAAGCAGTAAGACTTCAAGGAGAAATTGTTACGTTCACGCAAAAGCCAAACGAAACTCTATATGAAGCGTGGACAAGATTTGGAAAGTTATTGATAGGATGTCCGCAACATGGTTTAGACACTTATCAAATAGTACAAATATTCTACCAAGGATGCGACATCACTACAAGAAAAGACATCGATATAGCAGCCAGTGGTTTCATTATGAAGAAAACCGCAACTGAATCTTACAAAATTATTGATAACACTGCTTCCCACTCACATGAGTGGCATCAAGAAAAAGATATCGTTAGATCATCTAAAGCGGCTAGAGCCGATTCTAGCCATTTCTTTGATTCCATTTATGCAAAGATAGATGCTGTCGAGAGACGAATGGAAAAGATGACTAAAGATATTCACTCAATAAGAATTAGTTGTGAGCAGTGTGGAGGATCACATTTGACAAAAGATTGTCTCAGTATTGAACAAACAATGGAACAAAGAGAGAATATTTCATACATAAACCAAATGCATGGAAATAATTATCAGAATAATTATCAACCGCCAAGACCAATCTACAATCAAAACCAGAATTATAACTGAAATGTTCCATACAACAACCAACAAGGTCCTAGCAATCAGCAAGTATCTAACAATACTTATAATCAGCAAAGGCCTATTTTTCAAAACAAACCACCACAAACCGATGATAAAAAGCCAAATTTAGAAGATATGATGTCGAAGCTAGTTGAATCTCAAATGCATTTTTTCACATCTCAGAAACAAACCAATGAACAAAATGCTCAAGCATTTAGAAATCAACAAGCTTCTATCCAAAATCTAGAATAAGAAGTAAGCAACCTAGCAAGGTTGATAGGTGAAAGAAAACCGGGAAGTTTACCTAGCGATACAAATGCTAACCCCCTGAATGAAACAGCTAAAGCCATTACTACAAGAAGTGGTATTGCACTAAAACCACCTGAAATACCTGTAATTTTTGATGACTCTATTCCAACTCCACAAGAACCATAACTTGATCAAAATAAGGAAACAGAACCGGTAGTTGAAAAGGTTAATGAAGATAACACAGTTAAGGCTAAACCTTATGTTAAACCCTACCAACCACCACTTCCTTATCCGAGTAAAATGAGAAAAGAGAGACTTGAAGCCGAGCAATCCAAATTCTTGGATATGTTTAAACAAATAAATGTAAATCTTCCTTTCATTGATGTAATTTCAGGAATGCCAAGATATGCCAAATTCTTGAAAGATCTAATCACAAATAGAAAGAAAATGGAAGAACTCTCGGCTGTTACTATGAATGCAAATTGTTCTGCAGTACTATTGAATAAGATACCAGAAAAACTTTCAGATCCAGAAAGTTTCACAATTCCATGTTTTCTGGGTAGTCTTAGTTTAATAGAAGCATTGGCAGACTTAGATGCTAGCATAAATTTAATGCCGTATTCACTATACGCTAAACTAGACCTTGGAGAATTGAAACTAACACGAATAAGTATACAACTAGCCGATCGATCAGTAAAATATCCTAGAGGGATAATGGAAAACATGCTAGTTAAAGTTGGTACTTTAGTATTTCCAGTAGATTTTGTTATTCTGGATATGGAAGAAGATTCTCGAGTTGCTCTCATATTAGGAAGACCATTCTTAAACACGGCTAAAGCAATAATAGAGGTGTTCGGTAAGAAACTGACCCTAAGTATAGAGGACGAGAGTGTTACCTTTTCAGTTGATAGAGCCATGCAACAACCACAATCTGCAGATGATACATGTTATTATATTTAAACTATAGATTCACATGCAGAATTGTTAGAAGAATTTCCAGAATTACAAGGAACAGGATAATGTTCTTTAGGAGAAGGAACTGAACCAATTGAAGAAGCTGAAATGTTAGCTACACTTATGGCTAATGGATATGAACCAACAACAGAAGAAATTCAAATGCTAAAAGAAGAAGACAGATATCGATATAAATCATCGATAGAAGAACCACCTACATTAGAATTAAAGCCACTTTCAAACCATTTGGAATATGCTTATTTACATGGTGAATCTGAATTACCTGTAATAATATCATCTTCTCTTACGGAAAATGAAAAATCTCAACTCATTGCTGTGCTAAAAGCTCATAAACCAGCTATTGCATAGAAAATTCATGATATTAAAGGAATAAGTCTTTCGTATTGCACACATAAAATCCTTATGGAAGAAGGTCATAAAACGTATGTACAACGCCAACGAAGACTAAATCTTAATATGCAAGATGTTGTTAAAAAAGAAATTATTAAACTGCTTGATGCAGGTTTAATTTATCCAATCTCTGATAGTCCATGGGTAAGCCCAGTTCAATATGTACCTAAGAAGGGTGGCATGACTGTCATCACAAATGAAAAAAATGAGCTTATTCCTACAAGGACTGTAACAGGATGGCGTGTTTGTATTGATTATAGAAAATTAAATGACGCCGCCAGAAAAGATCACTTTTCCTTACCTTTCATTGATCAAATGTTGGAAAGATTAGCCGGGAATAGTTACTATTGTTTTCTTGACGGTTTTTCCGGATATTTTCAAATTCCAATAGCACCCGAAGATCAAGAGAAAACCACATTCACGTGCCCTTATGGTACTTTTGCTTACAAACGCATGCCATTTGGACTTTGCAACGCCCCTGCAACCTTTCAAAGGTGCATGATGGCGATTTTTCACGACATGATAGAAGAATGCATGGAAGTATTCATGGATTACTTTTCAGTCTTCGGTGATACATTTGAAACATGTCTAGTTAATCTTGAATGAATGCTTATTAGATACGAACAATCAAATCTAGTTCTTAATTGGGAGAAATGCCATTTTATGGTTAAAGAAGGCATCGTTCTTGGTCATAAAATTTCAAAGGAAGGAATTGAAGTGGATAGAGCTAAAGTAGATGTAATTGCTAAACTTTCACATCCCACCAATGTTAGAGGAGTTAGGAATTTTATAGGGCATGCCGATTTTTACCGACGTTTCATAAAAGATTTTTCTAAAATTGCCACTCCTATGAAAAAACTCCTAGAAAAGGATGCTCCATTCATCTTTTCAGATGAATGCATCAAATCTTTTAATATTCTTAAAGAAAAACTCACTAAGGCGCCGATCATGATAACTCCAAATTGGAATCTACCGTTTGAACTAATGTGCGATGCAAGTGATTTTGCAATGGGAGTCGTTTTAGGACAAAGGATTGAAAAACGATTTCAACCTATTTATTATGCTAGTAATATGTTACAAGGAGTACAAACGAATTACACAACTACTGAAAAAGAACTCCTTGTTATTGTCTTTGCTTTTGACAAATTTCGTTCATATCTCGTTCTAGCTAAAACGGTGGTCTATACCGACCATTCTGCTCTTAGATACCTATTTTTGAAACAAGATGCCAAACCACGATTAATCCGTTGTATCTTACTCTTACAAGAGTTCGATATTGAAATCCGAGATAAAAAGGGAGCAGAAAATCTCGCCGCTGATCATCTTTCTCGTCTTGAAAATCCTGAATTAGAAGTTCTAAATGAATCGGCCATACAAGATAACTTCCCTGATGAATATCTATTGAAGATAGATTATAGTGAAATTCAATGGTTTGCAGACTATGCAAACTACTTAGTATGTGGATTCCTTGAAAAAGGATTATCGTACCAAAAACGAAAGAAATTCTTTAGTGATACAAAACACTATTTCTGGAAAGATCCACATTTGTTTAAAAGTTGTCCCGATGGAATAATACGCCGATGTGTATTCGGGGATGAAGCCAGTCAAATCTTAAACCATTGTCACACAGGACCAACAGGAGGGCATTATAGGCCTCAACTCATAGCAAGAAAAGTTTACGATGCTGGATTCTATTGGCCTACAATTTTCAAAGACGCACACCTTCTTTGCAAATCCTGTGATGCATGTCAAAGGGCTGGAAAAATAAGTCAACGTGATGAAATGCCACAAAATGTCATTCAAGTATGTGAAGTATTTGACATTTGGGGTATTGAATTTATGGGTTCATTTCCAAAATCTCATAATAATCTCTACATTCTCTTTGCCATTGATTATGTATCTAAATGGGTGGAAGCACAAGCTCTCCCGACTAACGATGCACGAGTTGTAGTCAACTTCTTAAAACGTCTTTTTGCAAGGTTCGGAAAACTGAAAGCTTTAATAAGTGATCGGGGTACTCATTTTTGTAACAATCAACTTGAGAAAGTTCTCAAAAGATATGGAGTAACTCATAAAATCTCAACCGCTTATCATCCACAAACATGTGGACAAGTTGAAAATACCAACCGAGCATTAAAACGTATTCTAGAGAAAACCGAAGGATCAAATCCGAAGGAATGGTCCATGAAATTGGAAGATGCAGTCTGGGCTTTTAGAACAGCCTACAAAACTCCAATTGGAACCACACCTTTTAGACTCATTTAAGGAAAAGCTTGTCATCTTCCAGTATAAATTGAACACAAAGCATTTTGGGCTTTGAAGACATGTAATCTTGATTTACATGAAGCCGGACGTCTACGGTTAAGTCAACTAAACGAATTAGAAGAATTGAGACATGAAGCATATGAAAATTCGTTAATCTATAAAGAAAGAACGAAGAAATGGCATGATAAAAGAATCAGAAGTTCAAAAGAATTTAAAGAAGGAGACAGAGTTCTTCTTTTCAATTCAAGATTCAAGCTATTTCCTGTAAAATTGATATCAAGATGGTCTGGACCATTCATAGTCAAAAGAGTTTTCCCATACGAAACAGTAGAATTAATAAATTCAAATGGGATTGAATTTAAAGTTAATGGTCACAGAGTTAAACATTACATAGATAATCCAATGGAAGTTGAAGATGAAGTTAATGAAATGTCCCGTTCTTATTGATTAAAAACGTTCCATATTAATTGATTTCGTTGCGAGGTTTTGACCTCTATATGAGACGTTTTTCAAAGACTGCATTCATTTTAAAACAAACCATAACCTTTATTTCATCAATAAAGGTTTAAAAAGCTTTACGTAGATTATCAAATAATGATAATCTAAAATATCCTGTTTACACACGACCATTACATAATGGTTTACAATACAAATATGTTACAACAAAATAAGTTTCTTGAATGCAGTTTTTACACAATATCATACAAGCATGGACTCCAAATCTCGTCCTTATTTAAGTATGCGACAGCGGAAGCTCTTAATAATCACCTGAGAATAAACATGCTTAAAACGTCAACAAAAATGTTGGTGAGTTATAGGTTTAACCTATATATATCAAATCATAATAATAGACCACAAGATTTCATATTTCAATACACATCCCATACATAGAGATGAAAATCATTCATATGGTGAACACCTGGTAACCGACATTAACAAGATGCATATATAAGAATATCCCCATCATTCCGGGACACCCTTCGGATATGATATAAATTTCGAAGTACTAAAGCATCCGGTACTTTGGATGGGGTTTGTTAAGCCCAATAGATCTATCTTTAGGATTCGCGTCAATTAGGGTGTCTGTTCCCTAATTCTTAGATTACCAGACTTAATAAAAAGGGGCATATTCGATTTCGATAATTCAACCATAGAATGTAGTTTCACGTACTTGTGTCTATTTTGTAAATCATTTATAAAACCTGCATGTATTCTCATCCCAAAAATATTAGATTTTAAAAGTGGGACTATAACTCACTTTCACATATTTTTACTTCGTCGGGAAGTAAGACTTGGCCACTGGTTGATTCACGAACCTATAACAATATATACATATATATCAAAGTATGTTCAAAATATATTTACAACACTTTTAATATATTTTGATGTTTTAAGTTTATTAAGTCAGCTGTCCTCGTTAGTAACCTACAACTAGTTGTCCATAGTTAGATGTACAGAAATAAATCGATAAATATTATCTTGAATCAATCCACAACCCAGTGTATACGTATCTCAGTATTGATCACAACTCAAACTATATATATTTTGGAATCAACCTCAACCCTGTATAGCTAACTCCAACATTCACATATAGAGTGTCTATGGTTGTTTCGAAATATATATAGATGTGTCGACATGATAGGTCGAAACATTGTATACGTGTCTATGGTATCTCAAGATTACATAATATACAATACAAGTTGATTAAGTTATGGTTGGAATAGATTTGTTACCAATTTTCACGTAGCTAAAATGAGAAAAATTATCCAATCTTGTTTTACCCATAACTTCTTCATTTTAAATCCGTTTTGAGTGAATCAAATTGCTATGGTTTCATATTGAACTCTATTTTATGAATCTAAACAGAAAAGTATAGGTTTATAGTCGGAAAAATAAGTTACAAGTCGTTTTTGTAAAGGTAGTCATTTCAGTCGAAAGAACGACGTCTAGATGACCATTTTAGAAAACATACTTCCACTTTGAGTTTAACCATAATTTTTGGATATAGTTTCATGTTCATAATAAAAATCATTTTCTCTGAATAACAACTTTTAAATCAAAGTTTATCATAGTTTTTAATTAACTAACCCAAAACAGCCCGCGGTGTTACTACGACGGCGTAAATCCGGTTTTACGGTGTTTTTCGTGTTTCCAGGTTTTAAATCATTAAGTTAGCATATCATATAGATATAGAACATGTGTTTATTTGATTTTAAAAGTCAAGTTAGAAGGATTAACTTTTGTTTGCGAACAAGTTTAGAATTAACTAAACTATGTTCTAGTGATTACAAGTTTAAACCTTCGAATAAGATAGCTTTATATGTATGAATCGAATGATGTTATGAACATCATTACTACCTTAAGTTCCTTAGATAAACCTACTGGAAAAGAGAAAAATGGATCTAGCTTCAATGGATCCTTGGATGGCTCGAAGTTCTTGAAGCAGAATCATGACACGAAAACAAGTTCAAGTAAGATCATCACTTGAAATAAGATTGTTATAGTTATAGAAATTGAACCAAAGTTTGAATATGATTATTACCTTGTATTAGAATGATAACCTAATGTAAGAAACAAAGATTTCTTGAGGTTGGATGATCACCTTACAAGATTGGAAGTGAGCTAGCAAACTTGAAAGTATTCTTGATTTTATGAAACTAGAACTTTTTGAATTTATGAAGAACACTTAGAACTTGAAGATAGAACTTGAGAGAGATCAATTAGATGAAGAAAATTGAAGAATGAAAGTGTTTGTAGGTGTTTTTGGTCGTTGGTGTATGGATTAGATATAAAGGATATGTAATTTTGTTTTCATGTAAATAAGTCATGAATGATTACTCATATTTTTGTAATTTTATGAGATATTTCATGCTAGTTGCCAAATGATGGTTCCCACATGTGTTAGGTGACTCACATGGGCTGCTAAGAGCTGATAATTGGAGTGTATATACCAATAGTACATACATCTAAAAGCTGTGTATTGTACGAGTACGAATACGGGTGCATACAAGTAGAATTGTTGATGAAACTGAACGAGGATGTAATTGTAAGCATTTTTGTTAAGTAGAAGTATTTTGATAAGTGTATTGAAGTCTTTCAAAAGTGTATAAATACATATTAAAACACTACATGTATATACATTTTAACTGAGTCGTTAAGTCATCGTTAGTCGTTACATGTAAGTGTTGTTTTGAAACCTTTAGGTTAACGATCTTGTTAAATGTTGTTAACCCAATGTTTATAATATCAAATGAGATTTTAAATTATTATATTATCATGATATTATCATGACTGAATATCTCTTAATATGATATATATACATTAAATGTCTTTACAACGATAATCGTTACATATATGTCTCGTTTAAAAATCATTAAGTTAGTAGTCTTGTTTTTACATATGTAGTTCATTGTTAATATACTTAATGATATGTTTACTTATCATAGTATCATGTTAACTATATATATATCCATATATATGTCATCATATAGTTTTTACAAGTTTTAACGTTCGTGAATCACCGGTCAACTTGGGTGGTCAATTGTCTATATGAAACATATTTCAATTAATCAAGTCTTAACAAGTTTGATTGCTTAACATGTTGGAAACATTTAATCATGTAAATATCAATCTCAATTAATATATATAAACATGGAAAAGTTCGGGTCACTACAGTACCTACCCGTTAAATAAATTTCGTCCCGAAATTTTAAGCTGTTGAAGGTGTTGACGAATCTTCTGGAAATAGATGCGGGTATTTCTTCTTCATCTGATCTTCACGCTCCCAGGTGAACTCGGGTCCTCTACGAGCATTCCATCGAACCTTAACAATTGGTATCTTGTTTTGCTTAAGTCTTTTAACCTCACGATCCATTATTTCGACGGGTTCTTCGATGAATTGAAGTTTTTCGTTGATTCGGATTTCATCTAACGGAATAGTGAGATCTTCTTTAGCAAAACATTTCTTCAAA
The DNA here is from genome assembly GCF_046630445.1 of Rutidosis leptorrhynchoides. Taxonomy (NCBI): domain Eukaryota; kingdom Viridiplantae; phylum Streptophyta; class Magnoliopsida; order Asterales; family Asteraceae; genus Rutidosis; species Rutidosis leptorrhynchoides. Next base: position 516,150,411 of record NC_092334.1, read on the forward strand.
TTCGAGACGTGGAAAGTGTTATGTACAGCTGCGAGTTGTTGAGGTAACTCAAGTCGGTAAGCTACTGGTCCGACACGATCAATAATCTTGAATGGTCCAATATACCTTGGATTTAATTTCCCTCGTTTACCAAATCGAACAACGCCTTTCCAAGGTGCAACTTTAAGCATGACCATCTCTCCAATTTCAAATTCTATATCTTTTCTTTTAATGTCAGCGTAGCTCTTTTGTCGACTTTGGGCGGTTTTCAACCGTTGTTGAATTTGGATGATCTTCTCGGTAGTTTCTTGTATAATCTCCGGACCCGTAATCTGTCTATCCCCCACTTCACTCCAACAAATCGGAGACCTGCACTTTCTACCATAAAGTGCTTCAAACGGCGCCATCTCAATGCTTGAATGGTAGCTGTTGTTGTAGGAAAATTCTGCTAACGGTAGATGTCGATCCCAACTGTTTCCGAAATCAATAACACATGCTCGTAGCATGTCTTCAAGCGTTTGTATCGTCCTTTCGCTCTGCCCATTAGTTTGTGGATGATAGGCAGTACTCATGTCTAGACGAGTTCCTAATGCTTGCTGTAATGTCTGCCAGAATCTTGAAATAAATCTGCCATCCCTATCAGAGATAATAGAGATTGGTATTCCATGTCTGGATATGACTTCCTTCAAATACAGTCGTGCTAACTTCTCCATCTTGTCATCTTCTCTTATTGGCAGGAAGTGTGCTGATTTGGTGAGACGATCAACTATTACCCAAATAGTATCAAAACCACTTGCAGTCCTTGGCAATTTAGTGATGAAATCCATGGTAATGTTTTCCCATTTCCATTCTGGGATTTCGGGTTGTTGAAGTAGACCTGATGGTTTCTGATGCTCAGCTTTGACCTTAGAACACGTCAAACATTCTCCTACGTATTTAGCAACATCGGCTTTCATACCCGGCCACCAAAAATATTTCCTGAGATCCTTGTACATCTTTCCCGTTCCAGGATGTATTGAGTATCTGGTTTTATGAGCTTCTCTACGTACCATTTCTCTCATATCTCCAAATTTTGGTACCCAAATCCTTTCAGCCCTATACCGGGTTCCGTATTCCCGAATATTAAGATGCTTCTCCGATCCTTTGGGTATTTCATCCTTTAAATTTCCCTCTTTTAAAACTCCTTGTTGCGCCTCCTTTATTTGAGTAGTAAGGTTATTATGAATCATTATATTCATAGATTTTACTCGAATGGGTTCTCTGTCCTTCCTGCTCAAGGCATCGGCTACCACATTTGCCTTCCCCGGGTGGTAACGAATCTCAAAGTCGTAATCATTCAATAATTCAATCCACCTACGCTGCCTCATATTCAGTTGTTTCTGGTTAAATATGTGTTGAAGACTTTTGTGGTCGGTATATATAATACTTTTGACCCCATATAAGTAGTGCCTCCAAGTCTTTAATGCAAAAACAACCGCGCCTAATTCCAAATCATGCGTCGTATAATTTTGTTCGTGAATCTTCAATTGTCTAGACGCATAAGCAATCACCTTCACTCGTTGCATTAATACACAACCGAGACCTTGCTTTGATGCATCACAATAAATCACAAAATCATCATTCCCTTCAGGCAATGACAATATAGGTGCCGTAGTTAGCTTTTTCTTCAATAACTGAAACGCTTTCTCTTGTTCATCATTCCATTCAAATTTCTTCCCTTTATGTGTTAATGCAGTCAAGGGTTTTGCTATTCTGGAAAAGTCTTGGATGAACCTTCTGTAGTAACCAGCTAGTCCTAAAAACTGACGTATGTGTTTCGGAGTTTTCGGGGTTTCCCACTTTTCAACAGTTTCTATCTTTGCCGGATCCACCTTAATACCTTCTTTGTTCACTATGTGACCGAGGAATTGAACTTCTTCCAACCAAAATGCACACTTTGAAAACTTAGCGTATAATTCTTCCTTCCTCAATACTTCTAACACCTTTCTCAAATGTTCACCGTGTTCTTGGTCATTCTTTGAGTAAATAAGTATGTCATCAATGTAAACAATGACAAACTTGTCAAGGTATGGTCCACACACTCGGTTCATAAGGTCCATGAACACAGCTGGTGCATTAGTTAAACCAAATGGCATGACCATAAACTCGTAATGACCGTAACGTGTTCTGAAAGCAGTCTTTGGAATATCATCTTCTTTCACCCGCATTTGATGATACCCGGAACGTAAGTCAATCTTTGAATAAACAGACGAGCCTTGTAGTTGATCAAATAAGTCGTCGATTCTCGGTAGTGGGTAGCGGTTCTTGATGGTAAGTTTGTTCAACTCTCGGTAGTCGATACACAACCTGAATGTACCATCTTTCTTCTTGACAAACAAAACAGGAGCTCCCCACGGTGATGTGCTTGGTCGAATGAAACCACGCTCTAAAAGTTCTTGTAATTGGCTTTGCAGTTCTTTCATCTCGCTGGGTGCGAGTCTGTAAGGAGCACGAGCTATTGGTGCAGCTCCTGGTACAAGATCTATTTGAAATTCAACGGATCGATGTGGGGGTAATCCCGGTAATTCTTTCGGAAATACATCGGAAAATTCTTTTGCAATGGGAACATCATTGATGCTCTTTTCTTCAGTTTGTACTTTCTCGACGTGTGCTAGAACAGCATAGCAACCTTTTATTATTAGTTTTTGTGCCTTCAAATTACTAATAAGATGTAGCTTCGTGTTGCCCTTTTCTCCGTACACCATTAAGGGTTTTCCTTTTTCTCGTATAATGCGAATTGCATTTTTGTAACAAACGATCTCTGCTTTCACTTCTTTCAACCAGTCCATACCGATTATCACATCAAAACTCCCTAACTCTACTGGTATCAAATCAATCTTAAATGTTTCGCTAACCAGTTTAATTTCTCGATTCCGACATATATTATCTGCTGAAATTAATTTACCATTTGCTAATTCGAGTAAAAATTTACTATCCAAAGGCGTCAATGGACAACTTAATTTAGCACAAAAATCTCTACTCATATAGCTTCTATCCGCACCCGAATCAAATAAAACGTAAGCAGATTTATTGTCAATAAGAAACGTACCTGTAACAAGCTCCGGGTCTTCCTGTGCCTCTGCCGCATTAATATTGAAAACTCTTCCGCGGCCTTGTCCATTCGTGTTCTCCTGGTTCGGGCAATTTCTAATAATATGGCCCTGTTTTCCACATTTATAACAAACTACATTGGCATAACTTGCTCCGACACTACTTGCTCCGCCATTACTCGTTCCGACACCATTTGTTCCTTTCGTTCTATTAACCCCTGGTCCGTAGACCTCACACTTCGCTGCGCTATGACCATTTCTTTTACACTTGTTGCAAAATTTGGTGCAGAACCCCGAGTGATACTTTTCACACCTTTGGCATAGCTGCTTCTGATTGTTGTTGTTGTTGCGGTTATTATTGTTGTTGGGATGATTGTTGTAGTTGCTGTTGTTGTTGTTGTTGTTGTTGGGCCGTTTGTTGTAGTTGCGATTGATGTTGCGATTGTTGAGATAATTGTTGCGATTATTGTTGTAATTGCTGCTGTTGTTGTATTGGTGATTCTTATCATCGTTTTCCTCCCACTTTCTTTTGACTTGCTTCACATTGGCCTCTTCAGCAGTCTGTTCTTTAATTCTTTCTTCAATCTGGTTCACTAATTTGTGAGCCATTCTACATGCCTGTTGTATAGAGGCAGGCTCGTGTGAACTTATATCTTCTTGGATTCTTTCCGGTAATCCTTTCACAAATGCGTCGATCTTCTCTTCCTCATCTTCGAATGCTCCCGGACACAATAGGCACAATTCTGTGAATCGTCTTTTGTATGTGGTAATATCAAATCCTTGGGTTCGTAACCCTCTAAGTTCTGTCTTGAGCTTATTGACCTCGGTTCTGGGACGGTACTTCTCGTTCATCAAGTGCTTGAATGCTGACCACGGTAGTGCGTACGCATCGTCTTGTCCCACTTGCTCTAGATAGGTATTCCACCATGTTAACGCAGAACCTGTGAAGGTATGCGTAGCGTACTTCACTTTGTCCTCTTCAGTACACTTACTTATGGCAAACACCGATTCGACCTTCTCGGTCCACCATTTCAATCCGATCGGTCCTTCGGTTCCATCAAATTCCAAAGGTTTGCAGGCAGTGAATTCTTTGTAGGTGCATCCTACACGATTTCCTGTACTGCTATATCCAAGGTTATTGTTGGTATGTAGCGCAGCCTGTACTGCGGCTATGTTTGAAGCTAGAAAAGTACGGAATTCCTCTTCATTCATATTCACGGTGTGTCGAGTAGTCGGTGCCATTTCCTTCAAAATAGTCAAATGGAACAAGTTAATCATACAGAATATTAAGAGTAGTTAATAGTATTTCGTAGCATAATATGAACTCATTTATAAAAGCTTTTTCTTCATATTAGCGTTTTATAAGTTTAAATTCGGGTAGTACCTACCCGTTAAGTTCATACTTAGTAGCTAATATACAATTCAACTACTACAATTCTATATGAAAAACTGATTATAATAATATTTCGCGTTCAAACTTTTATACAATATTTTACAAACTTACAATACCGCTTATTTTACATAAAGCATGAAATATAGCACACAATAACTTTGATACAAGATAGTTGTGAAGATAATTCTAGCTAGTACACAAGTCGTTCAGCAAAGGCAATAAAGACACGTAATTCATACATCCAGAAACAAGTCATGCATTCTGGTTTTACTAGGACTACTTCCCATCCTTGGTCTTGTGCAACATAACCGTTATGGCCGTTGATAAGACAGCGTGTTGTAACGTCGTCAAAGGGACGAGGGTTACGTAATGTCCAACAGTCCCGTAATAATCTAAAAACCTCATTTCTTACCCCAATTACCGACTCCGTCACTTGTGGAAACGTTTTGTTTAATAGTTGTAGCCCAATGTTCTTGTTCTCACTTTGGTGAGAAGCGAACATTACTAATCCGTAAGCATAACATGCTTCTTTATGTTGCATGCTAGCCGCTTTTTCTAAATCACGAAGTCCAATATTCGGATATATTGAGTCAAAATAATTTCTTAACCCGTTGCGTAAAATAGCATTTGGGTTCCCCGCAATATATGCGTCAAAGTAAACACATCGTAACTTATGGGTTTCCCAATGTGATATCCCCCATCTTTCAAACGAAAGTCTCTTATAAACCAAGACATTCTTGGAACGTTCTTCGAATGTCTTACAAACTAATCTCGCCTTAAATAGTTGTGCCGAGGAATTCTGGCCGACTCTAGACAAGATTTCATCAATCATGTCTCCGGGTAGGTCTCTTAAAATATTGGGGTGTCTATCCATTTTGTGTTTTTAAACTGTAAAATAGACAAGAGTTAGATTCATAAAAAAAAATACTTATTAATACAAGAAATTTTTACATATATCATAAAGCATAAGAACACTATATTACATATATTACACCACATGAATACAACTATCTTATTCCGACTCGCTCGTTTCTTCTTCTTCGGTTTTGGTTCATTTTGCCATGTTTCTAGGGATATATGATGTTCCCCTAATACGAGCCGTCGTTGTCCACATTGGTTTAGAAAAACCTGGTGGTTTAGAGGTTCCCGGGTCATTGTTACAACTTAAGAACTTCGGGGGTTGACGATACATATAAAGTTCATCGGGGTTGGAATTAGATTTCTCTATTTTTTTGCCCTTTCCCTTATTATTTTCTTTTGCCTTTTTAAATTCAGTTGGGGTAATTTCTATAACATCATTGGAATTCTCGTCGGAATCCGATTCATCTGAGAATTGGTAATCCTCCCAATATTTTGCTTCCTTGGCGGAAACACCATTGACCATAATTAACCTTGGTCGGTTGGTTGAGGATTCTCTTTTATTTAACCGTTTTATTATTTCCCCCACCGTTTCCGATTCTTCTTCCGGTTCCGATTCTTCGTCCGGTTCCGATTCTTCTTCCGGTTCCAACTCTTCTTCCGGTTCCTCTTCGGGAACTTGTGAATCAGTCCATGAATCATTCCAATTTACATTTGACTCTTCATTATTATTAGGTGAGTCAATGGGACTTGTTCTAGAGGTAGACATCAATCACATAATATCAAACATGTTAAGAGATTAATATATCACATAATATTCATATGTTAAAAATATATAGTTTCCAACAAAAATGTTAAGCAATCATTTTTAAAGAAAACACGGTCGAAGTCCAGAATCACTAATGCATCCTAACAAACTCGATAAGACACACTAATGCAAATTTTCTGGTTCTCTAAGACCAACGCTCGGATACCAACTGAAATGTCCCGTTCTTATTGATTAAAAACGTTCCATATTAATTGATTTCGTTGCGAGGTTTTGACCTCTATATGAGACGTTTTAAAAAGCTTTATTTTTAAAGGTTTATCAATAAAGGTTTAAAAAGCTTTACGTAAATTATCAAATAATGATAATCTAAAATATCCTGTTTACACACGACCATTACATAATGGTTTACAATACAAATATGTTACAACAAAATAAGTTTCTTGAATGCAGTTTTTACACAATATCATACAAGCATGGACTCCAAATCTCGTCCTTATTTAAGTATGCGACAGCGGAAGCTCTTAATAATCACCTGAGAATAAACATGCTTAAAACGTCAACAAAAATGTTGGTGAGTTATAGGTTTAACCTATATATATCAAATCATAATAATAGACCACAAGATTTCATATTTCAATACACATCCCATACATAGAGATAAAAATCATTCATATGGTGAACACCTGGTAACCGACATTAACAAGATGCATATATAAGAATATCCCCATCATTCTGGGACACCCTTCGGATATGATATAAATTTCGAAGTACTAAAGCATCCGGTACTTTGGATGGGGTTTGTTAAGCCCAATAGATCTATCTTTAGGATTCGCGTCAATTAGGGTGTCTGTTCCCTAATTCTTAGATTACCAGACTTAATAAAAAGGGGCATATTCGATTTCGATAATTCAACCATAGAATGTAGTTTCACGTACTTGTGTCTATTTTGTAAATCATTTATAAAACCTGCATGTATTCTCATCCCAAAAATATTAGATTTTAAAAGTGGGACTATAACTCACTTTCACAGATTTTTACTTCGTCGGGAAGTAAGACTTGGCCACTGGTTGATTCACGAACCTATAACAATATATACATATATATCAAAGTATGTTCAAAATATATTTACAACACTTTTAATATATTTTGATGTTTTAAGTTTATTAAGTCAGCTGTCCTCGTTAGTAACCTACAACTAGTTGTCCACAGTTAGATGTACAGAAATAAATCGATAAATATTATCTTGAATCAATCCACGACCCAGTGTATACGTATCTCAGTATTGATCACAACTCAAACTATATATATTTTGGAATCAACCTCAACCCTGTATAGCTAACTCCAACATTCACATATAGAGTGTCTATGGTTGTTCCGAAATATATATAGATGTGTCGACATGATAGGTCGAAACATTGTATACGTGTCTATGTTATCTCAAGATTACATAATATACAATACCAGTTGATTAAGTTATGGTTGGAATAGATTTGTTACCAATTTTCACGTAGCTAAAATGAGAAAAATTATCCAATCTTGTTTTACCCATAACTTCTTCATTTTAAATCCGTTTTGAGTGAATCAAATTGCTATGGTTTCATATTGAACTCTATTTTATGAATCTAAACAGAAAAGTATAGGTTTATAGTCGGAAAAATAAGTTACAAGTCGTTTTTGTAAAGGTAGTCATTTCAGTCGAAAGAACGACGTCTAGATGACCATTTTAGAAAACATACTTCCACTTTGAGTTTAACCATAATTTTTGGATATAGTTTCATGTTCATAATAAAAATCATTTTCTCTGAATAACAACTTTTAAATCAAAGTTTATCATAGTTTTTAATTAACTAACCCAAAACAGCCCGCGGTGTTACTACGACGGCGTAAATCCGGTTTTACGGTGTTTTTCGTGTTTCCAGGTTTTAAATCATTAAGTTAGCATATCATATAGATATAGAACATGTGTTTAGTTGATTTTAAAAGTCAAGTTAGAAGGATTAACTTTTGTTTGCGAACAAGTTTAGAATTAACTAAACTATGTTCTAGTGATTACAAGTTTAAACCTTCGAATAAGATAGCTTTATATGTATGAATCGAATGATGTTATGAACATCATTACTACCTTAAGTTCCTTGGATAAACCTACTGGAAAAGAGAAAAATGGATCTAGCTTCAATGGATCCTTGGATGGCTCGAAGTTCTTGAAGCAGAATCATGACACGAAAACAAGTTCAAGTAAGATCATCACTTGAAATAAGATTGTTATAGTTATAGAAATTGAACTAAAGTTTGAATATGATTATTACCTTGTATTAGAATGATAACCTACTGTAAGAAACAAAGATTTCTTGAGGTTGGATGATCACCTTACAAGATTGGAAGTGAGCTAGCAAACTTGAAAGTATTCTTGATTTTATGAAACTAGAACTTTTGGAATTTATGAAGAACACTTAGAACTTGAAGATAGAACTTGAGAGAGATCAATTAGATGAAGAAAATTGAAGAATGAAAGTGTTTGTAGGTGTTTTTGGTCGTTGGTGTATGGATTAGATATAAAGGATATGTAATTTTGTTTTCATGTAAATAAGTCATGAATGATTACTCATATTTTTGTAATTTTATGAGATATTTCATGCTAGTTGCCAAATGATGGTTCCCACATGTGTTAGGTGACTCACATGGGCTGCTAAGAGCTGATCATTGGAGTGTATATACCAATAGTACATACATCTAAAAGCTGTGTATTGTACGAGTACGAATACGGGTGCATACGAGTAGAATTGTTGATGAAACTGGACGAGGATGTAATTGTAAGCATTTTTGTTAAGTAGAAGTATTTTGATAAGTGTATTGAAGTCTTTCAAAAGTGTATAAATACATATTAAAACACTACATGTATATACATTTTAACTGAGTCGTTAAGTCATCGTTAGTCGTTACATGTAAGTGTTGTTTTGAAACCTTTAGGTTAACGATCTTGTTAAATGTTGTTAACCCAATGTTTATAATATCAAATGAGATTTTAAATTATTATATTATCATGATATTATCATGTATGAATATCTCTTAATATGATATATATACATTAAATGTCTTTACAACGATAATCGTTACATATATGTCTCGTTTAAAAAATCATTAAGTTAGTAGTCTTGTTTTTACATATGTAGTTCATTGTTAATATACTTAATGATATGTTTACTTATCATAGTATCATGTTAACTATATATATATCCATATATATGTCATCATATAGTTTTTACAAGTTTTAACGTTCGTGAATCACCGGTCAACTTGGGTGGTCAATTGTCTATATGAAACATATTTCAATTAATCAAGTCTTAACAAGTTTGATTGCTTAACATGTTGGAAACATTTAATCATGTAAATATCAATCTCAATTAATATATATAAACATGGAAAAGTTCGGGTCACTACAGTTAATCACAATTTCGACACCACAGCTAACTAAGTGTGGGAATGTTCGAATCTTTTTAGGGTAATATAAATTTCTGTTAGAGTTAGATATTCTGTTTTCGTGTAGTTTTCGAGAATGGAATCATAATGGTCTTTCCCTAGCAGACCCTAAAGAACTAGTCTTCTCCCCCCATTCTGAATTTTTATTTTTTTTAGGTTTTACGAGATGAAGAATTCCTTTTATCTAAACCATAGTCTAATGCTACACGCTATGATTACTAAACGTAATAATGACACACTTCCGAGTGAATTGGTATCATTCATAAGAAGCAAAATGGACGGAGTAAGAAAAGAACTCAGAAAAGATCATCATAAGATACATTTTGGTAAAGGCAAATCAAAATTCGCAACAAAAAGAAGAGCACGACACCTTGAAAGATGTTATAAATGCAGAAAATGGTCACATGAAGGTAAATGTTCAAATAATCGAACATATTCAAATACTGAATTTGTTACTCTATGCAGAGAAGGACCGTTCATATGTTTAGAAGAAAAGATATTGAAGAATTGAGGTTACGCTTATGTAGCTATGAAGAACCAAATAACACGACTATCCTATGAGTCGGCTAAAGCAGGTCTCTGAGAATTCTTTCTCATAGGTAAGTATGTACAGCTTTTATTTTTATTTTTATTGCTTTTAACCTTTTAATAATAAACACTAAATCGTTGGCTATAAAGTATTAAATTGGTATTCAATAAAATTAGGTATGCATAACCGAAATTATTGATATCATACAAAAATTTATTACATCACTACAAAATTTACCTTTTATTCTTAAAGTATAAATATCTTTAATCAATCAACTCAAAATATTTCAGAAATTCGTCAGGAGTAAAACTAGGTAATATAGCCGAAATTACTTTACCGAAAATAGGGGCGTATATTTTTGATTATATTTGATTGATTAAAGTGGGATAAAAGACAAAAAGATTTTTTTATTTTAATTTTTTACCTTGTTTTTAAAATTAATATATAAATATTAAATTAATATTGTAAACTTTTTAAATCAATATATTTAAGTTTGTAAATATTTGAAAAATTAATATTTTTAATATAAGTTTGTATGTATAAAAATGATATTTATATGAATTTTTAATTTTATGCATTTTAAATTTAAGTTTGGTGTGAATTTAAAAACAAAAATTTACTTTATTTCACTAAGTTAAAAATTTGATTTTTAAAATTCGTCGTGAGTTGAAAACTAGGTCGTTGAACCAAAATTGCTTTACCCAAGGGAGGGACGAGAATTTTTATTATCATTATTTTTAATCTTATTGAATTAAAGTATGCCAAAACATTAAAATACTCAAAAATCTTTGCTTTTAAAACAACGCTTAAAACGTGACAAATTTTTAAAATTTTGTCGAGGGACGGACTAGGACAACGATCCGAAACGCCCTCATCCTAAAAAGAAATAAAATTTTAATTTTTAATTAATTATATGTTTTATTAGTAAAGGTTTTTCTAAAAGAAAATAAAATAGCAGACCCCATGCGATCGCATGGGGTTTCCCCTTCAAATCCATGCGATCGCATGGAGAGAGAAATCTGGCTAAAAACAAATAGACAGACGAGTTCTGTCTTTAACACAAAACATACACACATACCCGAAAATTCTCCCAAACACACTAAAAAAATTCGCATTTTTTACCAAAATTCATCAAATTTCTTGCTCTAATCATGAAATTTTCAGGAGCTTTTCAAAGAAGGTAAAGATTACACCCTTAAACATCTTTAAATTTGATTTTTAGTATTCTTGAGCTATAATTTATCTAATTTGATTTTGTTAATTTCTAGTGTAATTAGAGTTAAATTGTTAGTATATTATGCATGTATAACCTAGATTGATGCTATTTAACATGATTTGAAGCCAAAAACTTCAAAAATTTTAGGAATCTAGGGTTTGTGTTCTTGAGCAATTTGGGGCTTTTTGATATAAACAGGTTATGGCCGATTTTTGTCATGAATTATTGCTAAATTAAGTAGTGTAACATGTTTAGGTAGCTAAATGATCTAAACTTTGATCCTAAACATGATTTTTGAGAATTAAAGTGGACTTTTTAGGTCTAAAATTCATGAACTTGATTAAATTGATGTAAATGCCATTTGAAACTTGTTTAATTGCTAGTAATGGTTATTTTAACATGTTATTTGAGTCAAATGCTTATGAACTTTGTAAACATTTTCATAAATGCTTATTTGAAAAAGTGTAGAATTGTTAAAATTGTGAAAATGTGTATAAGTTTAATTTTGATTAAACATGTTATTGTAATTGTGTTAATTTATTATTTTGCTAACACTAATGCATATTTGGATGCACAAATTTTGTGTTTAATGTGTTTTGCAGAGATTTACTGATACTGATGGTGCATCATCATCATCTAGACAATCTGCTCCAGAACCTGAACCAGAAATGCAATATGAACCGGAGCAACAACAGGAACAACAACAACAACCTGATCAACACGTACCATATTATGATCCGCAGCAAGAATATATTAATGCCTACGTAATTTTTCCGATTCATCCGATAGTAGCACACCCGACGATTCATGAAGAATAGTTGCATCCCAATTTGAGATTTGATCGAAGTTAGAGAGATTACCCGACATATCAAAGTAACAAATTCAAACTGGTAACGAAAAATGTAGAAGTGCCGAGAGTAATCGATTGGGAGCCTTTGGAAAGGGTCCAACTAGTTAACTCAGTTAGACAACATTTGATCCAAAGGTATGGCAGCTCTTCTTTTCCTGATTGGGAATGTTTATTCACCATTCGTAGGCCTGTATATAAGGAATGGTGTGTTGAGCTTATGAGTACTATAGCGTTAAATGCGGATGTAGATAGGTTAGATGATAGAAGTTTTCTTAGATTTATACTTGGTCGTAGGATGTACAGGATGTCCATGCTGGACATGGCCAGGGCTTTACAGATATACACTCCTAGTGAATTACTACTACCTGATTGTATGAATTTGATTTATCATGGTGAAAGGGTAGATAGGAATTTTGACGCGAACGCCGTCTGGAGGCGTATGTCAAATTATAATGTTTTTTCGCTAGGAGGAAGACACTCCTACTTAGATATTAACAAAGAAGAGCTACGTATTATATATAGATTTTTAGCTAATTCGATTACACAAAGAGGTAAAAACAAGGAGAAGATGACCTTACATGACTTATTTTACCTTAAGTATATTCGAAACAATAGAAGCTTTGTTAATATTCCCTACTGTGTTGGTTTTTATCTGTCCAAAGTGGTAGCCGGAATACAGGAAGGGGGAATAATAGGAGGAGGTATTTTTGTTACTCTCATTGGAGAGTATTTGGGTGTAGATAGGGATCAAGGGGGTCCACTTATGGTATGTAGGGAACAGGATGATACCTTAGGATTGAAGGTCTATCAGGGTGCTAAGGTATTGAAGAGCAGATGCAATCAGGCAGTACCATATGTTGGTCATCATCCACGGGTAGAGAGAGGTTCAGATGAGGAAATGGAGGAAGCGAATGACATTAGGGATGTCATTAGGGAGGCTATGACTGACGTCTACCAACATATAGATGAGGTAGAAATGACAAACCAGGATAGACATAGTCGGTACGAGCAGTGGCAAGCCCAGAATGAGTACGAGCATTCTTGGCAACGACAACATGATAGATGGCACTATCATCAACATCAGATCATGAGCCAGCTATCACCTCAAGATCACTACGTACCAACCCGACCTGCTTACTATCCTCCACACCAGCCCGATATGCGACCACCATTTACTCTATACGAACCTAATCAGGCCTATCAGTACACCTATAACCAACCATGGAACCTGCCCGACGACATGAACTGGAACCCCTATCCAGATTGATATAGTTCCCGTTGGTGATTTTTATCTTTTTATTATTTTTATTTATTTATGTTTAAACATATTATATTGTAATAATTTTATGTAAGTTTTAATATATTTATTATGTTGTACTAATATTTCATATTTGATTTGAAAGTGGGATGTTAAGTCCCATTTCAAATTACCATGCATGTTATTATTTGTATGTATGTATTTTGTCAATTGTACACAACAGGGTAAAACAGCGCATTTTCAAAGACTGGCATTAAGTTCAGCAAAAGCTACTAATTTTGATGACAAAACGAAAAACAAATGTGATGTAACAACAAGACGAAATGAACAAATGATGTGCACCATTTATCATTCAGCAAACAAACGCCAATATGTTTGGAAACTTTGGTAAAATTTAATCATTTTTCTACGCTAATCACCCTCAATAATTTAAATTATTACTGATTTCTTGCAAATGAGGGCATTGCAAGATCTTAAGTAAGGGAAGGGGTTAAATTCTTTCGGATTTTTAAAAATTTTTTACTTATACACTTGGTTACCATTAAAAATACTAGTAACGCAGTAGTTGTATTAGAATCTAGTGCTCTCTGATAATAAAGAACAGCCCTAGTCTTATATACTGACTACCCAATTCTAGTAAAATTGCTAAAATTTTTTTCAAATAAATGAATTCAAAATCATGTTTATACAAATTTATGAACGATAAAACTAGGTGTTAACACCGAAATTATTGTTACCTCGGAAAGGACATAAATTGAGAAACAATCCAAAATGTTAAAATTCATTTAAAATGGAATAGAGGATAATAAAAAGGCAAAGAAAGGAAATAAAAGCCAAGTGTGGGAAAAACTTACCAAGTTATTTAAAACATATATCACATATTTTTGTACAAATAATTGAAGATACTTTTGTTTTGGACAAAATTAACCGTTTTACCCGGTAAATTGTAATATATTTGAAAAAAAGATGGATCTACACGATGAATCAATTCCATCATTAAAAGGAAGTAAAGTCTTTCGAAAAAGAAACGCGCTTCTTGATTTAGGTCAGGAAGTTGTCGTCCAGACCAGTTGTAGAGTCTACAAAAAACCTTGAAAAGTTTTCTCGAAAATCAGCTGGAAATCCACGGACCTCAGCATCAAACAGGGTCGCCAAGTGGTCAGACTTATCCTAACCATGAGAGGATCTGTCTCGTAAAATAGGGGGGGGGTGCGCTGTGCAAATTAGCTGGATAAGACTAATGAATCAGATCCCCAGAAAGGATAATCTCCTTAAAGATCAAAAATCAGCTTTTAAGACTGATATTACTCAATCCTTGAGATTGACCTTAAAGATTGAGAATTCAAACTCATAGAATTCGATGATATCTAAACTCGAGCTTGAACGAGAAAATATTTTGATCAAATTACAAACCGATTTGTTTTCTAAAAACCCATTTTTAATGCGTTCATTACCATTGAACGTAAAATCCTAGGAATTCACCTAGAATTCATTAGGTCACCTGAACCAAATCGGGTGTGAACCGTAAGAACGGTGGTTGCATAGCATGGTCAAAGATAGGACCTTGTGCCAGACCAAAAAACTATAGGGTAATCTTTACTATTGCTCCTACAAAGGATAGTAATTACATCCGACACGATATAGACCATAATCAAAAGTATGTCACGGGACATTGCCTTAACAGTTGCTTATTCAACGCTTTCCTTTACAACAGGACGGTAGTTTATCGAAAGTTAATATACGAAGCAAGTATACTGGATGTGTTGCTTTCCCAATACAAGGTTAGCAAGTGGGTGACACAAAGTCATAAGTTTTGAGCTAAAATTTTCAAATCTGAAACCCACCAAACCCACAAAAACAATTTGCAAACACCGGTGAAGGGTTATTCCGGAAAACTTATCTAGGAAAAAGCTAGATTGAATTTTCAAAAAGATCAAATGTTTTCATAAAGATCCAATTTCCTTAAGGATCTAAATTTTCATAGTCATGTGGGACTGTAAACCACAAAGTTATTATCATTGTTCATACCGCCATATAGAAATCACTGATGTACAAAGTGTGAAGAATAAAGAAGTGATTTTAGTATTTTTATTTTCAAGACTATATTGCTTGAGGACAAGCAACGCTCAAGTGTGGGAATATTTGATAATGCTAAAAACGAACATATATTTCATAGCATTATCCCTCAAGAAAGACAAGCTTTTGGTTGCAATTGTTCTATTTACAAGTTATATTCGTTTAAATAATAAAAGGTGAAGACAAAAGATAGATTCGAGGAATTGAAGACGCAAACGACCAAAAAGCTCAAAAGTACAAAGTACAATCAAAGTGGTTCAAATTATTGATGAGAAACGTCTCAAAATTACAAGAGTACAAGACGCAAAACGCAAAATACAAGAAATTAAATTGTACGCAAGGACGTTCGAAAATCCGGAACCGGGACCAGAGTCAACTCTCAACGCTCGACGCAATGAACTAAAAATTACAAGTCAACTATGCACATAAATATAATATAATATATAAATAATTCTTAAAATTATATATATATATTATATTATATATATAAACCGTCGGCAAATAAACAAACAAAAGAATGTGAGCTGGAAAAGCATGCCATGCGATCGCATGGCCTGGAAGTGAAAAAACCATGCGATCGCATGGCAGCAGATGCCTGGCCACATCTATAAATTTCAGCATTTTCGGTCGAATGTACACAATCTTTTATCTATCTCTCTCTCAAACGTAATATATATATATATATATATATATATATATATATATATATATATATATATATATATATATATATATATATATATATATATATATATATATATATATATATATTAATTTTAATTTTAATTTTAATGATAAGGGTATGTTAGCGAATGTTGTAAGGGTGTAAGTCAAAATTCTGTCCTTGTAACACTACGCTATTATTAATCATTGTAAGTTATGTTCAACCTTTTTAAATTAATGTCTCGTAGCTAAGTTATTATTATGCTTATTTAAGCCGAAGTAATCATGATGTTGGGTTAAATATTAAAAAAGGGATAATTGGGCTTTGTACCATAATTAGGGTTTGGACAAAAGAACGACACTTATGAAAACTAGACTATGGGCTATTAATGGGCTTTATATTTGTTTAATTAAATGATAGTTTGTTAATTTAATATAAAGATTTACAATTAGATGTACCTACAAATAACCATATACACTCGATCGGACACGATGGGCGGGATATTTATAAGTACTAATAATCGTTCATTTAACCGGACACGGGAATGGATTAATAGTCAATGGACTTATTAAAATAGGGGTGAATTATATACAAGGAAAATTGGTGTAATTATAGTTTAAGTCCCCAATTAGTTGGAATATTTGACTTCGGATATAAGGATAATTTGACGAGAACACTCGCACTTTATATTTATGACTGATGGACTGTTATGGACAAAAACTAGACGGACATATTGAATAATCCAGGACAAAGGACAATTAACCCATGGTAATAAACTAAAATCAACACGTCAAACATCATGATTACGAAAGTTTAAATAAGCATAATTCCTTTATTTCAAATTTAATTGCACTTTTAATTCTCGCACTTTAATTTATTGTCATTTTAATTATCGTACTTTTTAATTATCGCAATTTTATTTATCGCACTTTTATTTATCGTAATTTCATTATCGTTATTTACTTTACGCTTAAAATTAAGTTATATCTATTTTTAATATTTTACATTAGGTTTTAACTGTGACTTAAGTTTTAAAATCGACAAACCGGTCATTAAACGGTAAAAACTCCCTTTTATAATAATAATACTACTTATATATATTTATATATTTATACAAATATAGTTTTAAGAATATAACGTTAAACTTGGCTAGTTCCCTGTGGACGAACCGGACTTACTAAAAACTACACTACTGTACGATTAGGTACACTGCCTATAAGTGTTGTAGCAAGATTTAGGTATATTCACTCTATAAATAAATAAATAACTTGTATAAAATTGTATCGTATTTAATAGTATTTTGCAGCAAAAATACAACTATTTTGTACCCCTTCGCTTTAACATCAAGTATTTTTGGCGCCGCTGCTGGGGAACTGCTTAAACGCCGGAAGCGAAACGCTATATATCAAGTATTTTTAACATCAAGTATGTTTGGAAAACCGTTTGTGTTTGTGTTGTGATTGAAGGATAGGTGCCTTTGATGTATGAAAACAAGGCCTCATAAGGATCAAGAGTTGATACATCCATTCTCCGATCCGGAAAAACATGTGCACGGGGTTTATAATCGTAGAAAAGAAAGGGTATTAAGGAAAAATTTCGAAGCTTTGCCATTTTGTTTAGAAGACATGGATCCTAACGGTCAACCGATTCTTAATGAAGAGGGTAATCCAATCAACCATGGTCCACCGATTAATCAAGAGTTATTAAATGATTCGAACGACACGCTGATGTGGAACGCTAGATTAGTTGCACCAACAATGATAGCACCGGCTATTACAAAACCACCAATCGAAGCGGAAAATTGGAAGATTGAGGGTAACTTTTTCACGTTGATCAAAGATACATACTTTCAAGGGATGATAGATGAGAATCCGTTCGAACACATCCAACACTTTAATGATCTTTGTGATATCTACAAATACAAGGATGTCACCGATGACGCTTTTAAGTTAAGGTCATTTCCCTTTACACTTCAAGGGGAATCAAAAATTTGGTTAAGGAGCTTACCATCCGATTCCATAAGAACTTTTCAAGATTTAACCAATGAGTTTATCAATCACTTCTTTCCATTGTCAAAAGTAGAACGACTTCGAATGGAGATTAATGGGTTCACCCAACGGGGTGATGAATCTTTGTATGATGCGTGGGTACGATTCAAGAAAAGGTTAAGAGCTTGCCCACCGCATGGTTTGACGAAAAAGTAGTACATCAACACATTTTACCAGGGTTGTAATGCTTTGGCGAAGCAATATCTTGATTCTTCATCAGATGGGTTATTTATGTATAAATCACCAAATGCGGCCAAAATCTTATTGGAAGACATCTTGGTTAACATATACGAATGGGCACCTTCACCGCGAGATTTGACAAGGAAAAGTGTAGCACAAATCGAGAGTGATAATGGGCAAGTGACGCTTGCAAGTTTGAACAATCAATTTCAAACGTATGGGAAAGAGTTGAAAAGGATTCAAAAAACGATAGTCGCAACACAATTAGGTTGTCAACGATGCGAGGGTCCACATCTCACAAAGAATTGTCCTCAAATTACTCAATGCAATCATGTTGATCTAGATGACATTCCCATGAATTCGGATGCTCATGTGAACTACGTGAGTAATCAAAACTATCAACGGGGAGGAACATTGAACCAAGGCTACTACAATCCTAATCAAAAACAAGTGTCATTCAACAACTAAACCAATACACCACCCGGATTCACAAACCAAAACCGAAACCAAGGTTACAACAACAACTACAACCAAAACCGAAGCAACAATTTTCAACAGCAAAATCAACAACCTTACAACAATCAACCTTATAACAACAAAGCCAATTCGAATTATCAAAACTACCAAGGTTATAGTCAACCACAAAATAACCAAGGTTACAATCAACAACCTCAACAAAACATTCAACAATCCCAACCTTCGAAAAGTTTAGAAGAAATCATGCAAAACTACATCAAGAAGGTAGAATCAACCGAAACTTTCCTAATGAAAGAGAACGAGCTCTTGAAGCAACAAATATGAAACCAACAAGCTTCATTTCAAAACCTTGAAAGTGCCGTTGGAAGACTTTCAAATCAAGTTGCCGAAAGACCACAAGGAACTATAACTTCAAACACTCAAGTTAACCCGATCAACAAACAACCAAAACCAACAAAACAACAACACAAGGGTGATCCCTATCGACGGCACCAACCAAAACCCTACCTACCCAAACTGAAATGAAAATGTAAATGCCATAACCACTCGAAGCGGTTTAACCACACAAGGGATTGAAGATCCCCATCCACAACCCTTTATAACCCATGAACCACTACCAAGTTTTATTGAAGAGGAAACCGAGGTTAGTAAGGAGAAGGGAAAACAAAAGGTCAACTCAACCGAGGGTACGGGTAATGATGAATCGGGTAAGAAAAAGGGTGATGAGTCTTCAAAGGTTACGAGACCGGTGCCATATCCAAAAGCTTTAAAGAAGGACAAGTTGGCAGCTTAATACAAAAAGTTTCAAGAGATGATGAAGAACGTCTCGGTTAACTTGCCTATGATCGATGTGCTTAAAGGAATGCCAAACTACGGTCGGTTCATTAAGGAGCTAATATCTCAAAGGGGTAAATATCATGACGAAACTTCTTTCTTTATTGAAGAGGAGTGCAACAAGATTCTTGCATCGAGGCCAAGGATTCTTAAGAAGTTAGAAGATCCGGGGAAAAAAAATTCCCTTGTAAGTTTGGTGAATCGAAAGTGTTCAATGCACTAGCCGACTTGGGTGCAAGCACTAACCTAATGCCTCATTCACTTTATGAGAGACTTGGTCTTGGGCCTCTTAAACTGACTCAAATTAGGATAAGAATGGCCAACTATTCATTTGATACCGCTATTGGCATCGCCGAGGACATCTTGGTTAGCATTGACACCTTGGTGTTCCCGGTTGATTTTGTTATCATGGAGATGAAGGAGGACCTTCAAGTCCCCCTCATTTAGGTAGACCATTTTTGGTGACCGCCGACACCATCATCGTAGTGCAAAGCAACCAACTCAACATTGGAGTTGGTGAAGAGCGTGTGACTATCAATATCCGAGAAGCTATGAAGCAACCGAGTAACACCGATGATGATGAGTGCTAAGCTTTTGACCACATTGACCTTTATGTGCATAACGAACTTGAAAAGCTTTTAAAGGTTGATACCACGGGGTTTGACCAAACTTGTGATAATGAAATTGTGGATTTAGAGGCCGATTTTAAGGAATTGATGAATGTTAATGTTGATAAATTTGAAAGTTAAAATGAGACCATTCAGGAAGAGCCATTTGAGTCTATCCCTCATGAAGATAGATTTCAAATCAAGTCTTCATGGGAGGAGCCTCCTACTCTTGAGCTTAAAGAGATACCCGAACATCTTGAATATGCTTATCTTAAGGAAGAAAACCAACTTTCGGTGATTATTTCTTCGAAACTCACCCAAGACCAAAAGACCCAAATTGTATCATTACTTAAGTCTCACCATAAGGCCATAGCATGGAAGACCACGAACATCCCGGGGATCAATCCATCATATTGCACGCACAAAATCCTCATGGAAGATAACTATAAACTGGTTGTCCAAAGACAATGAAGACTTAACCCAAACATGAAAGAGGTTGTCAAAAAGGAAGTAATTAAACTATTAGATGCGGGGCTTATTTATCCAATATCCGACTCGCCATGGGTGAGTCCCGTCCAAGTGGTGCCCAAAAAGGGTGGGACTACGGTGATCTTAAATGACCAAAATGAGCTTGTCCCAACCCGAACCATCATGGGATGGCGCGACTATAGACGTTTAAATGATGCCACATGAAAAGACCATTTCCCCCTCCCTTACATCGATCAAATGGTCGAACATTTGAGCGGGAGGGAGTTTTATTGCTTTCTTGATGGGTTTTCGGGATACTTTCAAATCCCGATAGATCCCGAGGATCAAGAAAAGATGACCTTTACGTACCCCTATGGTACATTTGCGTATTGAATGATGCCTTTTAGGCTATGCAATGCCCCGGGAACCTTTCAACGATGCATGCTTTCTATTTTCTCGGACATGGTTGAGGATACTATGGAGGTATTCATGGATGACTTTTCGGTATTCGGAGATTCATTTGACCATTGTCTTAAAAATCTTGATAAAATGTTAACACGTTGTGAAAGTGCAAATTTGGTTCTTAATTGGGAAAAATGCCACTTCATGGTCAATGAAAGGGTAGTTTTGGGACAAAAAATATCTAAGGCGGGAATCGAGGTAGACAAAGCTAAAATTATTGTGATAAAAGACTTACCAAAACCATCGGATGTGAAAGTGATCCGAAGTTTTCTTAGGTACGCTGGATTTTATAGACGGTTCATAAAAGATTTTTCAAAAATCGCTCGCCCTATGACCAAGTTGTTAGAAAAAGATCAACCTTACTTATTTGATGAAGAATGTACCAAAGCTTTTAACTTGTTGAAAGAAAAGCTCATTAACCCACCAATTCTTGTTTCTCCCGATTGGGATAAAGATTTTGAATTGATGTGCGATGCGAGCGATTATGCGCTTGGCGCGGTGCTTGGTCAAAGAGTTGAACAACACTTTAAACTGATTTAATATACAAGCAAGACCTTAACCGAGGCTCAATTAAATTACACCACTACCGAGAAGGAGCTTCTCGCGGTAATATTTGCATTTGATAAGTTTCGATCTTATCTTGTACTTTCCAGAACAATCGTATACACGGACCACTCCGCGTTAAAATATCTTTTTCAAAAACAAGATTCGAAACATCGTTTAATTAGGTGGGTCCTTTTGTTACAAGAGTTTGAT
Source organism: Rutidosis leptorrhynchoides (assembly GCF_046630445.1). Taxonomy (NCBI): domain Eukaryota; kingdom Viridiplantae; phylum Streptophyta; class Magnoliopsida; order Asterales; family Asteraceae; genus Rutidosis; species Rutidosis leptorrhynchoides. The sequence continues at coordinate 516,172,402 of NC_092334.1, forward strand.
ATAGAAATAAGGGATAAAAAGGGAGCCGAGAACGTGGCGACCGACCACTTGTCAAGGTTAGACAATCCCGGGCTTCAACCTTAGACGAATCAAAGATTCAGGAACATTTCCCAGATGAACATTTAATGAGAATTGATCAAGTCGATGAAGTCCCATGGTTCGCCGATTTTGCAAAATACTTAGCCTCAAACATTTTATAAAAAGGTTTGTCATACCAACAAAAGAAAAAGTTTTTCAATGATTTACGGTATTATTTTTGGGATGACCCACACTTGTTCCGCATCGGGTGGATCAAGTGATTAGGAGATGTGTTTATGGGCAAGAAGCCCGCAAAATTTTAAGGAGTTGTCATAGTGGACCTACGGGAGGGCACTTTGGTCCGAATCACACCACGAAAAAGGTGTTTGATTCCGGGTTCTATTGGCCTACCATCTTCAAGGACGCACACGAATTTGTTAAGCGATGTGACTCTTGCCAAAGGTCGGGATCTATCTCCAAGAGAGATGAGATGCCCCAAATCGGCATTCAAATATGCGAGGTATTCGACGTATGGGGTTTAGATGTCATGGGTCCATTCCCGAACTCAAATAAGTGCGTTTATATTTTGGTGACGGTAGATTATGTTTCGAAATGGGCCGAGGTCAAAGCCTTGCCAACCAATTATGCGAGAGTAGTTGTTAAGTTTTTGAAATGGCTGTTTGCTAGGTTTGGTGTGCCAAAAGCATTGATCTCATATCGATGGACACAATTTACTAATAGTCTTATAGAGAGAGTCATGGAAAAAATATGGTTTAACACATCATTTTTCGACCCCTTACCATCCCCAAACTAGTGGTAAAGTCGAGAATATAAATCGTGCTTTGAAAAGGACTTTAGAAATGACAGTTAGCAATAACCCTAAGATTTGGTCAACCAAGCTAGATGAGGCAATATGGGCATTTTGAACCACTTACAAGACACCCATAGGAACCACACCATTTCGGCTAGTGTATGGGATGGCATGTCACATCCCGGTTGAGGTTGAACATAAGGCATTTTAGGCAATTAAGGAGATAAACCTAGACCTAGAAAGAGCTAAGGAAAAATGGGTGACGCAGTTGCACGAATTAGAGGAGCTTAGGTTTGAGGCATACGATAACTCTTTGGCATACAAAGAGAAAACTAAGTGTTGGCACGATGCCCGACTCAAAGATCCTAAGGAATTTCACCCAAACGATAAGGTCTTAGTTTTCAATTCTCGCTCTAAGTTCTCACCTGGTAAGTTGAAGTCTAGATGGACGGGTTCATACATTGTTAAGAAATCTTATCCTACAGGTTATGTGGAGTTATATGGGAATGGGAACACTTTCAAGGTAAACGGTCATAGATTGAAGGTTTATAGGGATGACGTCAATGCTATTGAGCTTGATGACATCAAGCTCTACCCAAAGTAACACCTTTGCGCTAAAACGGGTCAAGTGATAGACCCCTGTTCAAAACAATCACACTTGTATATTTGTGCATTTAGGATTGCATTTCATATAGACTTGTATGATATTGTGTTTTTATAGTTTTGCATTTGCATGTAGTTGCATTTCATGCATTTGGGAAAATTGGAAAACTGCAAAATAACTTTTGAATGAGTTGAAATGGATTTTGAAGGTGCGAAACTGCTTCAGGTACAAAAGTGGCGCTTTTGTCCTAGGAGCGGCGCTTTTGGGTCTTCAAGAGCGACGCTCCTTCATCAAAGCTTTAACCTGTGATTTTCGATCAGAAATGGACAGTAGCCAAGAACGACACTTTTATTTTCTCAAGAGCGACGCTTTTATATGAAAAGCGATGCTTCTGCTTCTTCAGGAACGACGCTCCTACTCTAAAAGCGGCGCTCCTGAAACTGGGCTGTTAAGTTTTAAAATAACACTTCATTTTCTCCACCCACTTCATTTATTCTCTCATATTGCGACCAAATCTCAGCTACTTTGACCCCTAGCACCAAATTAACATCTTTTGTGAAGATTTCTTGCATTCTTATCATCTTCTAACATGAGTAATATAAGATTCATGCTTCATTAACACTTATTTTTAATTAATTGCATGATTCTTGCTATGTTCTTTTTTCTTCTTATTTCTAGATCTCTCAACAAATGATGATGTTTATGCTAAATTGGTGATGCAACCTTGTTATTATCATGATTCCTAACATGATTTACATGTTTGATTTTGAAAATTTGCACTTTGAATTTTTAGGGTTCTTTCTAATTTGGGGGTTTTCAAAGATGTTGTCTAATTGAGAATGTAATGACACAATTGGTCATTTTATGCTTATATGTTATGTTTAGATCAAAAAGAAATCAACTTTCATGCTTGTATGCGATTATGTTAAATTTAGGGTTTTTGATTCTTTGACTTTTGACTAAGTTTGACCAATTGGGGTGTGATTGCAATTGAACCTTGCTTGTTGATGATTATACTTGTTGATTTGGCTAATTGCTACACTAAAATATATACTCCTTGTTCTAAGCTTAAATTGACCTTTGACTTTGACTAGAGTTCACCTTTTGCAATTAAGCCATATTGTTCATGTTTGCATGTTGTGGAGCCCTTGTCCTGAAATTAAATGTAGGGGGGGCAGGTTGCCATATTATTTATCAATTGTCGAATGCGATATATTTAATTAATGCTAATGTGATAGAATCGTTTTTGGGTGTATTGTTTGTTGCGTCTGTTTCAGGGAAGTGATAGAGGAGAGGGATACATAAGATCCACCGATGCTCATGAATGGTTGCAAGTGCTTTTACCGGATGAAACAATTCAAGATAAAGTAATTAATAGGCTTCACATGTCAATATGGCCAGCCAAATACATCAATTGGACCGACTTTGATTTGGCGGGGTTAGGTCATCAGATTAGGGAAACGTTCACGGTTGAAGAGGGTAATAAGGTTATGCGCCCATGGGAGATGCTCCTTTACGTGAAAGAAAGTGTCTACCTATTGCTAACCCGTGAGTTCTTAGCAACTCTGAGGATTGATTTCAAGGTCACCTCACCATGGATCCGCAACTACCTCACATTCAAGCTAGGGGTGCGTAATGGCAAATGAGCATGATACAATTCATAGCATGCCTAGGTCTCTACACAGATTCTGATCCAGATTCAACCTTCGCATACTTGGCAAAATGTGAAACCTACAACCCAAACGAGTTTGATCCCAAGCAAGCGTGTAAAGAAATTAGTCATGTCAAGTTAACCCTCGTTAATCAAGTTCCTAGTGCGCTCAAAAGCCCCATACTTAGGTGCATCTAACGGTTCTTTGCCCAATCGGTCTTCCACCGAACGGAGGATGTTGATAAGATGACAATGTTCAATATTTGGTTAATTCATAGCATTCACAAGAAGAAGCACATTCACATTCCCAACCTTATCGCAAGTTATCCATTCGATGCAAGTGGCGAGAAGTCGGAGCTCCCAAGTGTTGGTGGTCATTACGTGACTCGAATCGCGAAGTTTTTAAAAGTCAATTTCAATGAGTCGGAGTAGATGCCCATGGAGCGTTTGGGGTATCATGAGTGCATTTGGAGGCGCGTCTAGATGTCAAGCCGACAATCTATAGTTATTTGGTAATCAATCTTCATCATGGTTTGTGAACAATTTATCTTATGATTTGGCATGTAACTTAACTTAATTTGATAATTGTGTGTGTGAAACTGGGAATTATCGATTCAGTGTGAGGTAGTATACCTATATTGCTACTCTCACACATGAACATCTCTGTGTTTGTAATAATTTAACAATGGGCGTGTGTGGATACTCTTGTGGTTATTTGTATTTCTCTCGCTTGTTGTAGTTCTTAGTGGCATGATACACCTTATTGATGATTGATCCAAGCCTGACATTAAGTTCAGGCGTCAAGCTCATCAACTTGCATTCTTTGGTGATTAATTTTCGCGAATGGTAACAACAAAGATCGTTTGATCTTAGCCAGTTTTTACTTTCTTTTCTCTCATCTATTCTATTTCAAAATGTCCCTCATTTTCACTTATTCTATCCTTTTAATGCAATTAGGCCATTGCATACACTAAATGTAGGGGGAGAGTTAAAATATTGGGTCATTTTGAACTTTTTCGGGTAAACGTATCACATACACTATAAAGTTTCAAGCTTGCATTGTCGAACAAATTTTTGAAACAAGTTTTTAACCATTACATAATTCATAACATAAACACTAAAATGGTTAAAACTTGTAAAATTTTCAAAATTTTTGGGAAAAGTAAAGTCTTTTCCTTGTTTTTCAAAACTTAAGGAAGTAAAGTCTTCCTTTTGTTTCATACTTGCAATTCATAAGTGAAAGTAAAGTCTTTCACTTTTCATATGATTTTGTGCGGAAATGATAAAATTTTGAGAAAAAATCAAACTTATGCTTGAAAGTTAAAGTCTTTGATATGGCCGAAACGGACGGTTTTATTTGCGCGGTGTCGTTGGGCCGCGGCACGTCAGAATCAGCTACCACGAGGGCGAGTAGTGGTTGTTTTATTATTTATATTTAGCTGGGGTTCCAAGCTATAACTCACCTACTAGTCTTCCTTTTAACGAGTAAGTGGTAAATATAACTTAGGTACGTATTTTTGTATGTTTGCTCAGTAACGTGGGACAAAAGTGCCTATATAGTTAACCCTAGTGACAAGAGGTGATAGATTAAGATTAACTTAGATGAAATAGTAATTAGACAATAAAAGTAAAGATAGGTGTGAAGAATAGAATTCTGAAGGGGAATTATTGCAAGAGTTTGACTTCCTAGGATAAACACTAAACCTCAATCAACTGGCTGTGAACCTAACTGATTTGTCACGAAGAGTTTAGGCTTTGAAGATTCTGGCTAAGACAGGTATCCCTACTCCCAACGTTAACCTGAAAGGTTTGAACGACCTTATGGATGAAATCCTAGGTACATGAACAAAGTGGTTTACCCAATAAAGGAACGTCTCAGCTTTTCTTAATCCTAGTTGTCTAACTAAAGCAATATCCTACCACTAAATCACTATGCTATGCCTTAACATTAACAGATGTGCAATCTTAGATATTCTAAGGTACTGCTAATTGGGATAGAAGTCTCTCCTTTGCGATCACTTATTCAACCCCGGATCATCTTACAATATCTCAAGAACATTGCTTCTGATGCGAATCATGCTTTTGAGTAAGCTAGTGTTCACTGAACTCTCTATTGCTAACTCTAATCACAATCTAAATGGGCAGCTCTTCTATAACGAACAAATGGTTATTCGTACGTAGGTACTATATCCCTATGGTAACGTTAAGCACACATAACTACTTACCTTGTATCCTAGGGTTGATCAGGTCCTAATACTAGGTTATAGCCACGTGAATAAGTAGAAAGGGTGATCCGTAAATTAAACTTCTAAACCGTCAGGGTTTCAGCATAACAATATAATAAGTTTCAGATAAAAAATTCAACACATGATAAACAATTGTAACAGATAGATAATCATGCAGGATGAAAGCAACTCAAGATAATAACTTTATTAAATTAAGGAAAGCGTTCACCGTTTACAGACGAGATCTAGACCATTACAAGTGCTGACAACCTCTAGCCCGCTCCTATTACAATCTTCGGCGTTCGCCTCCGGGTACTTAATTTTCCGCTCGGAGGTGACAAGGCTTTGAAAGCTCTAGTGGGAGAAAGTGTATTGTAGTGAGAGAGTGAAGAGAGGTGTGTCAAAATTGGATGACAAAGACCCTTTAGATAGACTTGGAATTTGCCAGCATACGCCTGGCAGGCCGCATGGCAGGGCGTATGACAAGGCGTATTTGGCAGGCCGTATGGCTGGTAGACAGCATGGTGGGCCATTTGTTGGCACGTATCTGGCAGGCCGTTTCCATACTGGCAGGCCGTATGGCAGGCCGTATAGTGTGCTATTCAGCCTTGATTCTGAAAGGACCCGTTCATATACATTATAAACGATTCACAATAGTTGATTACATCGCGAGGTATTTGACCTCTATATGATACATTTTACAAACATTGCATTTATTTTTAAAAGACAAACTTTCTTTACATCAAAAATTGACAGGCATGCATACCATTTCATAATATCCACTATCCAACTATAAATTGACTTAATAATAACAATCTTTAATGAACTCAATGACTTGAATGCAACGTTCTTCGAAATATGCCATGAAAGACTCCAATTAATATCTTTAAAATGAGCAAATAAACAGCGGAAGATTTCTTTAATACCTGAAAATAAACATGCTTTAAAGTGTCAACCAAAAGGTTGGTGAGTTCATTAGTTTATCATAATCATTCATTTTCATCATTTTAATAGACCACGAGAATTTCATTTTCAGTTCTCATAAATATACGTCCCATGCATAGAGACAAAAATCATTCATATGGATTGAACACCTGGTAACCGACATTCACAATATGCATATAAGAATATCCCCATCATTCCGGGATCCTCCTACGGACATGATATAAATTTCGAAGTACTAAAGCATCTGGTACTTTGGATGGGGCTTGTTGGGCCCAATAGATCTATCTTTAGGATTCGTGTCAATTAGGGTGTCTGTTCCCTAATTCTTAGATTACCAAACTAAAAAGGGGCATATTCGGTTTAATAATCCAGCCATAGAATGTAGTTTCAGTACTTGTGTCTATTTCGTAAAATATTTATAAAAGCAGCGCATGTATTCTCAGTCCCAAAAATATATATTGCAAAAGCATTTAAAAAGGGAGCAAATGAAACTCACCATACTGTATTTCGTAGTGAAAATACATATAATGTCATTGAACTAGTGCAAGGTTGGCCTCGGATTCACGAATCTAAATTAATTATATATAATTATATGTTGATCAATATTTGTCTAACAATTAGGTCAGGTCATAGTGTACCACAATCCTAATGCTCGAGACTAATATGCAAAAGTCAACAAAAGTCAATTTGACTCAAAATGATTTCCAAAATTTATACATGATTATAATATATTTTAAATATCGTTGTTTTATATTTTTAAATATTTTTAAAAGATTTATTAGAGTAAATAATATAATTCATTTATTAATAAATAAAATTTAATATTAAAATTTATATAATAAAATATACTTTTATATATATTAAGTAATAAAATTTATAGGGTTCATTTAATATCATAAAGATAATATGATAGGTATTATTAAAGTAATTTATTACACGTAGTAAAATATGTTTGTATTACATATTTATTTGATAAAATAATATCTATAATGTTAGTAAGTAAAAGTTGTATTATTTTGTAATAATAATAATTATTATAAAAATATAAATATTTATAATTACTAAGATGATATTATGATAAAACGATAATTCTAATTATGATAACTTTAATATTTACGATAATTTTTAATATTATCTTTAAAATAATAATTCTATTTAAAATGATAATAAAAATGATATTTTATAGTAACAATGACATTTCTATTAAAATGATAATTTTTGTTAAAATGATAATTTTTGTTAAAATGATAGTTTTGATACTAACGATACTTTTAATAATAATAGTAATGATAAAAATTTTAAGAACGATAATTTTATCTAAATCAATATCTTATAATATTTTAATTTCATCATGATACTCTTACTCATTATTTCCTAATCGTTTCGTTTAATAGCTTTTAATCGTCTTTTATATCGTGTTCATAATAATGATAATAATAGTAATCAAAATAATTAGGTGTTACTAATATTAGTTTTAATTACAATAATACTAATAATGATAATTACTATAACATTATTAACGATAATGATAATATAATAATAATAATAACAATAACCATTTTTAAATAATGATATATATATTAATAATGATAATAATAATAATGATAATATAATAATAATAATAATAATAATAATAATAATAATAATAATAATAATAATAATAATAATAATAATAATTAGATAATAATAATAATAATTAGATAATAATAATAATAATTAGATAATAATAATAATAATAATAATAATTATAACTTTAATGATAATAACGATAGTAATAATAATAAAAATAACAATTTTTAATGATAAATCCTTTTATTGATAAAGATAATAATAATAATAATAATAATAATAATAATAATAATAATAATAATAATAATAATAATAATAATAATAATAATAATAATAATAATAATAATAATAAGATAAAACTAGAACGACGATAATAACGACGATAATAATAATCATTTTTAATAATAACACAAAAATTCGATGGACTATAACTTCAAATCCGTTCATCGAAATCATTCGATATCTAAATAAAAAGTTCTTAATTTTTTGCTAGCTTTCCAAAGACATGCATATCTTATACATTATCTCAGTCGCATATATAACTAATTCAGGATTAAACATAACCTAACTAAAGGCAATATCAAAAGTACAAACATGCATAATCCTATATACTCGAGCACTAGTCAGGGATACACTATTAGTATGTAAAAGTTAAATTATGAGTACTCACGTATCAATATTGAGATTCAATATTGCATGAAAGGTACGCAAATGCAACGGAGATGATAAACACTATATTGACCTCACGAGTATACCCATGAACCATACCCAATCACCTCCATAGCTATAACCCATAATTTCCTTAATCCAATCCCACTCGAAAAACAATTTAGAAATCACTAGGACAGCACTCCGACGTAATATTTTATGTATACTAATAATATCTTGAAATAATACGGAGTAAATATATATATATGTAAATCAATTGAGAGAGTTTAGAGAAAAATATTTTCAAGTTTCTATGAAATAATGAAACCTATTAAATTCTATTTATAATAGATTTTTGAATTATTAAAGTGAATTATTAAAGTACGAATTATTAAAGTGAATTATTAAAGTATGAATTATTAAAGTGAATTATTAAAGTATGAATTATTAAAGTGAATTATTAAAGTATGAATTATTAAAGTGAATTATTAAAGTTAAAGTAAAGTAAAAATAAAGTAAAGGTAAAGTTTAAGTATAGTAAAAGTATAAAACTATGTATGTATAATACGCGTATAAATATATATAATATTAATTTAAATCGTTATATATATTTAATAAAATAAAATATAAATATCGTTATCTTTATCATACTGGTTAAATAATGAGTTGTCAAAAGTGGTTCTAGATATTTATAAAAGTTATATACGTTTTAATAATAAAGTTCTTTTTAAACTGAAAACGTTTTTGTACGTTTGAAACTAAATCAAATAAATATAATAATTTTGTTTTCCAAAACCAAATATATTTTTAAGAATCATTTTGTTTAAAGGTTAAAATAATGGAAATCGTTATATCATAAAACATTTTAGAAAAGTAGAATCATATATATTCATAATAGGTTTCAAGTTTTTAAATTAAAGTCTGTTGGTGAAGCATGGGATAAAGTTCAAAGGTTAAATAAACGTATGAAATCATCTTAATGAAAAATGTCGAGTTACTTAACTTGTCGATATCCAACATCTAAGTTAGTTACACTTCACGTTCTTACTTATAAATCACTTTACCATTTTCCGAATGTTGTCAAAAAAGAATAGATTTCTTAAATCACAGTGGACCTCATAACATAGACCCGTAATCATATCACAATGTATCTGATAAATCAATCATTTGATATTATCTTCTAATTCCATCGATAAACATATTGAAACAAATACGTTCATGTAAAGTATTATACTTTTAATACTTTAATAATATTCTCAAGTTATAATATATATACATATATATACATATTTATTTATATATAACGGTTCGTGAATCGTCGGAAATTGGTCGAGGTTATAATGAATGTATGAACACAATTTAAAATTCTTGAGATTTAACTTAACAAACTTTGCTTATCGTGTCGGAATAATATAAAGATAAAGTTTAAATTTGGTTGGAAATTTCCGGGTTGTCACAGTACCTACCCGTTAAAGAAATTTTGTCCCGAAATTTGAGTGGAAAGGTCGTGAATGATAATAAGTATGTTTTCATGATGCATACAGACTGAAAATTAGAGTTTTATCATCAGCGAATAATTTGGATAAACAATCCATTTATATGAAGAGTACGAATGAAGCTAACATAGAAGAGTGAAATGAGTAAGTGTAGATTCATCTTATCATTTAACGTAGATATGATTGATTTCCAGATTTCAAGGGATTTGAAGAAAATCTTTGTAATAAGATTTGATTCTCCGGTAACAAAGGGAATTAGGATCCGCTTTAAATGCGATCGTCCATTTTAATTGTTCTATCGGAGATTTTCTTATAAATTCACCTCCTTCGTTTTCTTACAACTCACACCTTCTTTTGATGCATTTTATGCAAGTCCCTAGACATCTACCCACGTCCATTGCAGGTACAATAGTTTACAGACCACCATGATCGTTCGTTATTATCCTATCCGTGTTTGTATGTGGTTACAGGAACTGCAGGAACGAGATTTAGATGTTTGACTATGTTAGACTTAGTCAGACGTCCGAGTGATGCCTCACTCGTACGGCTTACAGGCTCATACGCACGGTTGATGCTGAGCTAAGTCACAATTATAACCTAAATGAGAAGACACGAGTGAGTGATCACCTGTACGGCTGATGAAGCCAACTCGTATGTGTGATGGATGAATCGTACAGGTGAGTCAACAGCAGGGGTATATAAAGTCTTATGTTCTTCATTTTAGGTTAAGCCTCTCATTTGTTACACACACTCAGATCTGGTGAGCTCCTCCGATTCTCTCTCAACCCAAATCACCCAGGTGGTGAATAATAGCTCTAGGTGTTGATCTAATCACACTTGATTTAGTTGTGGTATGACTAAATTAATCCCAAAAAGCTTAACCTATTCACTAGAGGGTTTTATTCACTTATTCCGTCATTGTGTGAGTTAAATCTGTTGATTTCTAAGTTCCTAGTCATGTTTCATCACCTTCTATTCTTTCCCCCTCAACTCATGTTTTAAAGTATTCATCAATATGCTCCATCTAGTTCTGATTCTCGATATACTTCTAACTTTCATATCGGTCATTCTTCTTTTTCATCTAACGCCGGAAGAATCTATTTACTTCTACTATACTCTTGGGTTTATAGTGTTTCTAGTTCTCCCGTGTCTTTATATTGCTATATGCATCGATATATATGGTTTATAATTTTTAGTTTTTCGTTGGGCTTTATATCTTCCCTTATATTTCAAAGTCTCTGTTTCTATCTTCTATAATCATTGTCATCCACAGTTAATGCTCTCTTTTATTTGCTGCAATTTATACCCTAATTTCTATTTCAGAGTTTTGTCCTTTCGTTTCTTCTTCTTGCGATTAAGCACCGCTTGTAATGGTCCAGAATTTGCAGATATGAATTTTGGAATGAACATTGTTAATGTTCTAGGAAGAAAATTATAATGGCACGATCTTGACTTGTCAAATTACCAGAATGCCTCAGAAAAAGCCGAATCATCAAGAAATATTTTTTTGATATTTTAGAGGTTAAATAGAATACAAGAGTCATATAACATGGCACATGATGATGTTATGATCTGTGAATCATCACGTTCCATTTAGAAACTCAGCATGAATTACTGTAATATAATCACGTTGATCAAGTGTCATTATATTATACTAACTCATGCTTCAGTTTCCAACACTACTTCAAAAACATTCATATTTTAAACTCAAAGGTTTACAGAGTATAGGAACTAAACAGTTTCTTTTTTGATGTAATACAGATAGCGCAAAGAGATAAATGATTCCAGATAAGAATAGTTATGGAAATATCTTCAGAAATATGGAGGATATTTATAATGAAAGATACGATGATATCTTAGAATTTCTAATATCAGAGGATGATGAAGAATATTGTCTGTAAGGGTTTAGTGTCAGGAGAAAGGTATTTGTTAATGACTTGAGTAGACACTGAATCATTTAGATTCTTTGAAGGCAGGTTCAGTCTTTGTGATTTGTCCACAGCCTCCTTCATACTTTGCTCAATCCGTTTTCCAGTTCCAAAATTTCTCTATTTCTGAGTTTTGCTAATACACTAATCTTTATCATCAAACTTTTTACTGCTAAGGTCGTTTACAGTTTTTGTTGCTTCATCAGCATTTCGAGAACTAGTTCGCGATTTAGAGTGTTTTTTAGAAACTTCACATTCGAAGTATGTAAGCCTTTCAAGATAAGATGAAGAACTTATAAAGTTTATGAATGTAATAAGGAAAGGACCTAGAGTGCAAGGTACTTAAGTGGGCATGGTATATTGTGTAAATATGATCTTAATAATCTTCCAAATCAGTCCAAACATCCCCTATTTCTTCACAAATACAGAATTTTAGAGATAGAAAGAAAGTGTGGGTGTTGGTGGCGATTTTAGAGAGAGCAAGCAAGAAATCTTGAAATTTTCTCATTCAATTCCATCTATGTGTGTGATTAACCTACTAGAGACTTGCAAGAACTATTAGAGCCCTAGATTCTTCCATCTTTCATCTTCAATTTGGAGATTTAGGGGTTTTTAGAACCCTAACTTAGAGGTATGAATTAATTATCTTATAAACTTGAATTAATGTGATTAGATGATGTTAGCGTTGTTTAAATCAAGGGTTTTGACTCCCTTAAAACCCTAATTCGAATTTAGGGTTAGGGTTATGAAATTGGGGGTTTTGTTCAGAAAGAAGTAGTTAAATGGAAACTAGTAATTTTATTTTGTTAATTAAGAAACATGTTCGATAAAGTATTGAAATTGAGTTTTGAATGTCAAATAGAAAGACTCAAGTTGTAAGACTTGTGCTCTTGTCTAGTTATAAAGGTGTCAAAATGGGTTTTTGGGTGTTAAATGATGAACCCTAAGTGCATTGACTTTTTTGACCAAACTTGAATGAATGGTGATAGTGATGATGATTATAGACTAAATTGGCCGGTTTTACCTAGTATAAACTGATTTTGGTCTATGGAATTATTAAAATTGATCTTAATGAGAGTTGGTGATTTCTTGAAGAAAAACAAAATTTGGACAGATTTGAAGTGTCGTTTTAAAACGGTCATATATCTTAAACCGTGACTCCATTTGGGGTGTGTAAACACTCGTTGGAAAGCCCTATATGTCTAGTTTTCAGAATGGTAAGTCTTATGTGTTAATTGTGGGTAGAAGTCAGTCAATCTTTCAAAGTTTTACAGGTTGTACAGGCTGTCCAAAAATGTTACTCTTGGTAAAATTAGAATAAGAGTTAAGGACTAATCAAATTGGGTTTTGTAGGGTTTAAGGGTGAACCTTACGTGTTGTTGGTCTTGTTTGACCCAAATGTGATTGATTGTGATGAGTTGTATGTATATGTCTATGATGATTAGGTGATCGCGCTTGAGAATGGTTATGCGTTGACAACTTGCTTGGAAGTACTTGTGAATTGATTCCTTTGATTCGAGGTGAGTACAATGTGTACATGTTATTTGATAAATTTGATTATTGTATGCGCATTGTGTTGTTGGAAGTTATAGGAACTTAAAATTACATCGGAGAGATGTGAAAGTAGTTCCTAGCGTCGCAGATGCACTACATGGCGGTTTGGCATGAGGAATGTTCATTGTCCTTGACATCGGGGAGATGTCTATCATACATCAGGGAGATGTCTATCATACATCGGGGAGATGTTTACCTTGACATCGGGGAGATGTCTACTACTATACATCGGGGAGATGTTTACTTTGACATCGGGGAGATGTCTATCATACATCGGGGAGATGTTTACCTTGACATCGGGGAGATGTTTACCTTGACATCGGAGAGATGTCTACTATTATACATCGGGGAGATGTTTACTTTGACATCGGGGAGATGTATATTATACATCAGGGAGATGTTTACCTTAAAAATGTGTATGCGGTTTATAGACGTTATGTATAACTGTTGGCGTCAACATGCTGTGAGATTTCAAAATACTGATTGCTAATTCCCAATGATTCATATGGTAATTCTCTTTACAAGAGGCAGATGAGTAAATGATGAGGTTTCGATAAATATAATGATTCTTCGGAATGCCCAAGATCAGTGAAGTTGTTGGTAAGTTTATTGCTAATGTGGTGGAATATGAAAGGTTCTCCGGTAACAAAAGGGTAATCACATATATCAAAATTATGATAAGGCTACTTCGAATGAAAAAATCGAAGTTGTCTTGCTGGAGCTGTGATATAATTTGCTACTTTGCAAAGGAATTGCAAGGTTATTTTTGCTAATAAATGCCAAAAGATCTGACACAGATATGTGTTGAATTATGACTTTGGTTTTGAGAGCTTTTTAAGTACATAACTGTGGGTAATATGTGGTTGGATCATCATCTCGATTGCTCATTATTTGAAGTGTCTTCAGAGATTTTCAAAGGGTTTGAACACAGATTGTAATCGTTTGTATACATTTGATGTTCTAACACACTTTTGAAGTCAAAGTATATCTTTAAAAGATGTAGGAATCTAAAAGTGATGGTACCGGTTATATCTCAAATTGAATTCTGAGATTTTAAAATCAGAATATGTAATTGGGTTTGAATGAGTATGGTTGTTTTGATTTCTATGAAAGAATGTATATTATTGTGAAAGTAGGAAGTATAATTGATAATTTGCTTAATCTGATTCGAAGAATGTAACATATTAATTGTGAATTTATATATATCTCTCGGGTATTACCTACCCGTTAAAAAAAATTTCACAATTAATATTTTGTACATAAGAATTTTATTACAGTCTTTATGAAAATATATATGTATATATTCTCCTCAGATGTAACATAGATTTTAATGAGTTAATACTAAATTAAACTAATTCGATTTACGGTTGGAACTAGAATTGAATAATTCCTTGAAGGATTTAGAGGTTACATAAGTATTTCTTCAATAATATGAAATTATGAATCAATACTTCGTTATTTGTTGAGATGTGATGTTGGTTTTTGTTAAATTCTTGTGAACTTCGCAAAGTACGAATGATGTTATCTGAAAAGTTTCGGTTACATCAATGATGAAGTGTAAAATCAAATATATACTTGATTTATTTGGAATTGAAATTTGTTGAATTGAGACAGAGATTGTAGTTAACGATGGTTAAGTCGCGGGTGATGGACGTACATTATTGCATATTTGTAATATGAATTAACCGAGTAGTTAAGATTCACACACAATAGCTTAGCACGGAAAGATTTATTTTTTATTTCAATATATATATATATATATATATATATATATATATATATATATATATATATATATATATATATATATATATATATATATATAATTTCTTCAGAGGGAATGAGTTAATTCTTCATAACTTGTTGATACAATATACACGTTATTGATTCGTAATGATGTCCACAGTGATTCTTGAACTGACGGAGTTTGTGATGTTATAGGTGATGTTGATTCTGATGTTGACTGTACTGACGATGCTGGTGACGTTGACGGTACTGTTGATGCTGTTGGTAAAACAAGTTTAACTTGTTAATCACACACCATTTTTGTCAGGGTTTCTACTCTTCCTTCTATCATTTTGGTTCGCTTAACTAATTTATGGTTAGGGCTAGATTAGATAATCTCTAAGACTTTAGAGATTATATAATCGCCGCTGAATGTTTCTCCAATGAAGTTATGAATTAATACTTCGTTAGTTATTGTTGTTGGTACTCCTTGGTATCTATGGTGCGTATGACGTTGATGCTCGTGGGACAGATTGTGAAGTTGAGGTTTACAACGCGGTTGTGGTTGGAGGTGGTAATGGTACTGTTGGTGTTGATGATGGTGGTACTGGTTATGTTGCTGGTGCTGCTGCTGGTATTTGTAATCTCTGCACCATATTCTCCAAAGCCACTACTCGAGCGCGAAGTTCGTTGACTTCTTCTATTATTCCAGGATAATTGTCGGTCGGAACGAGCGGATAAATAAAATCTAGAATTTGATGTAGTATATAATTGTGACGAGATACCCTGGAAATGAGAGAGAAAATGGTGTCTCGAACAGGTTCGCCGGTAGGTGCTTCAGGTTCTTCACCAAGAGGGCAATGTGGTGGATGGAAAGGATCGCCTTCTTCTTGTTTCCAATGATTGAGGAGGCTACGAACCCATCCCCAATTCATCCAGAATAGGTGATGACTGATTGGTTGATCCATTCCGGTCACACTGCTTTCGGAGCTTGAGTGAGATTCCATTTCGGAATCCGAGTGACTTGAACTGATGACAAATTCCATTTCGTATGATTGGATAAAGGATTTTTCGATATAAAATGATTTTTCGACTATCGGGTGGTATTCTATTTACATAGGATATCTATATATAGAGATCAAAAGATTTCATAGATTACGAAGGAATTTGCGGGATATGTCAGGCAAAGTTTAAAGTAATAGATACGATAAGATATGATTTAGCAGATACGCTTAGATATAAATTTTGTCTATATACTACTCATGCAATTAATGTAGCAAGACGTGTCTAGACTAATAATGATAAGCAGTTAATTTCCTATGGATGATAAGCAGATGATTTTCGACTAGAAATGATAAGCAAAACTTTTGACATGCAGACACGGTCGAAGTCCAGACTCACTAATAAATCCTAACGACTTATCAGTTAGACACACTAATGCAGACCTGGTTCGCTAAGACCACCGCTCTGATACCAACTAAAAGGACCCGTTCATATACATTATAAACGATTCACAATAGTTGATTACATCGCGAGGTATTTGAACTCTATATGATACATTTTACAAACATTGCATTTGTTTTTAAAAGACAAACTTTCTTTACATCAAAAATTGACAGGCATGCATACCATTTCATAATATCCACTATCCAACTATAAATTGACTTAATAATAATAATCTTTAATGAACTCAATGACTTGAATGCAACGTTCTTCGAAATATGCCATGAAAGACTCCAATTAATATCTTTAAAATGAGCAAATAAACAGCGGAAGATTTCTTTAATACCTGAGAATAAACATGCTTTAAAGTGTCAACCAAAAGGTTGGTGAGTTCATTAGTTTATCATAATCATTCATTTTTATCATTTTAATAGACCACAAGAATTTCATTTCCAGTTCTCATAAATATACGTCCCATGCATAGAGATAAAAATCATTCATATGGATTGAACACCTGGTAACCGACATTCACAATATGCATATAAGAATATCCCCATCATTCCGGGATCCTCCTTCGGACATGATATAAATTTCGAAGTACTAAAGCATCCGGTACTTTGGATGGGGCTTGTTGGGCCCAATAGATCTATCTTTAGGATTCGCATCAATTAGGGTGTATGTTCCCTAATTCTTAGATTACCAGACTAAAAAGGGGCATATTCGGTTTAATAATCCAGCCATAGAATGTAGTTTCAGTACTTGTGTCTATTTCGTAAAATATTTATAAAAGCAGCGCATGTATTCTCAGTCCCAAAAATATATATTGCAAAAGCATTTAAAAAGGGAGCAAATGAAACTCACCATACTGTATTTCGTAGTAAAAATACATATAACGTCATTGAACTAGTGCAAGGTTGGCCTCGAATTCATGAACCTAAATTAATTATATATAATTATATGTTGGTCAATATTTGTCTAACAATTAGGTCAGGTCATAGTGTACCACAATCCTAATGCTCGAGACTAATATGCAAAAGTCAACAAAAGTCAATTTGACTCAAAATGATTTCCAAAATTTATACATGATTATAATATATTTTAAATATCGTCGTTTTATATTTTTAAATATTTTTAAAAGATTTATTAGAGTAAATAATATAATTCATTTATTAATAAATAAAATTTTATATTAAAATTTATATAATAAAATATACTTTTATATATATTAAGTAATAAAATTTATAGGGTTCATTTAATATCATAAAGATAATATGATAGGTATTATTAAAGTAATTTATTACACGTAGTAAAATATGTTTGTATTGCATATTTATTTGATAAAATAATATCTATAATGTTAGTAAGTAAAAGTTGTATTATTTTGTAATAATAATTATTATTATAAAAATATCAATATTTATAATTACTAAGATGATATTATGATAAAACGATAATTCTAATTATGATAACATTAATATTTATGATAATTTTTAATATTATCTTTAAAATAATAATTCTATTTAAAATGATAATAAAAATGATATTTTATAGTAACAATGACATTTCTATTAAAATGATAATTTTTGTTAAAATGATATTTTTTGTTAAAATGATAGTTTTGATACTTACGATACTTTTAATAATAATAGTAATGATAAAAATTTTAAGAACGATAATTTTATCTAAATCAATATCTTATAATATTTTAATTTCATCATGATACTCTTACTCATTATTTCCTAATCGTTTCGTTTAATAGCTTTTAATCGTCTTTTATATCGTGTTCATAATAATGATAATAATAGTAATCAAAATAATTAGGTGTTACTAATATTAGTTTTAATTACAATAATACTAATAATGATAATTACTATGACATTATTAACGATAATGATAATATAATAATAATAATAACAATAACCATTTTTAAATAATGATATATATATTAATAATGATAATAATAATAATGATAATAATAATAATAATAATAATAATAATAATAATAATAATAATAATAATAATAATAATTAGATAATAATAATTATTATTATAACTTTAATGATAATAACGATAGTAATAATAATAAAAATAACATTTTTTAATGATAAATCCTTTTATTGATAAAGATAATAATAATAATAATAATAATAATAATAATAAGATAAAACTAGAACGACGATAATAACGACGATAATAATAATCATTTTTGATAATAATACAAAAATTCGATGGACTATAACTTCAAATCCGTTCATCGAAATCATTCGATATCTAAATGAAAAGTTCTTAATTTTTTGCTAGCTTTCCAACGACATGCATATCTTATACCTTATCTCAGTCGCATATATAACTAATTCAGGATTCAATATAACCTAACTAAAGGCAATATCAAAAGTACAAACATGCATAATCCTATATACTCGAGTACTAGTCAGGGATACACTATTAGTATGTAAAAGTTAAATTATGAGTACTCACGTATCAATATTGAGATTCAATATTGCAGGAAAGGTACGTAGACGTAACGGAGATGATAAACACTATATTGACCTCACGAGCATACCCATGAACCATACCCAATCACCTCCATAGCTATAACCCATAATTTCCTTAATCCAATCCCACTCGAAAAACAATTTCGAAATCACTCGGACAGCACTCCGACGTAATATTTTATGTATACTAATAATATCTTGAAAATAATACGGAGTAAATATATATATGTAAATCGATTGAGAGAGTTTAGAGAAAAATATTTTCAAGTTTCTATGAAATAATGAAACCTATTGAATTCTATTTATAATAGATTTTTGAATTATTAAAGTGAATTATTAAAGTATGAATTATTAAAGTGAATTATTAAAGTATGAATTATTAAAGTGAATTATTAAAGTATGAATTATTAAAGTATGAATTATTAAAGTGAATTATTAAAGTATGAATTATTAAAGTGAATTATTAAAGTTAAAGTAAAGTAAAAATAAAGTAAATGTAAGTTTAAGTATAGTAAAAGTATAAAACTATGTACGTATAATACGCGTATAAATATATATAATATTAATTTAAATCGTTATATATATTTAATAAAATAAAATATAAATATCGTTATCTTTATCATACTGGTTAAGTAATGAGTTGTCAAAAGTGGTTCTAGATATTTATAAAAGTTATATACGTTTTAATAATAAAGTTCTTTTTAAACTGAAAACGTTTTTGTACGTTTGAAACTAAATCAAATAAATATAATAATTTTGTTTTCCAAAACCAAATATATTTTTAAGAATCATTTTGTTTAAAGGTTAAAATAATGGAAATCGTTATATCATAAAACGTTTTAGAAAAGTAGAATCATATATATTCATAATAGGTTTCAAGTTTTTAAATTACAGTCTGTTGGTGAAGCATGGGATAAAGTTCAAAGGTTAAATAAACGTATGAAATCATCTTAATGAAAAATGTCGAGTTACTTAACTTGTCGATATCCAACATCTAAGTTAGTTACACTTCACGTTCTTACTTATAAATCACTTTACCATTTTCCGAATGTTGTCAAAAAAGAATAGATTTCTTAAATCACAGTGGACCTCATAACATAGATCCGTAATCATATCACAATGTATCTGATAAATCAATCATTTGATATTATCTTCTAATTCCATCGATAAACATATTGAAACAAATACGTTCATGTAAAGTATTATACTTTTAATACTTTAATAATATTCTCAGTTATAATAAATATACATATATATACATATTTATTTATATATAACGGTTCGTGAATCGTCAAAATTTGGTCGAGGTTATAATGAATGTATGAACACAATTTAAAATTCTTGAGATTTAACTTAACAAACTTAGCTTATCGTGTCGGAATAATATAAAGATAAAGTTTAAATTTGGTTGGAAATTTCCGGGTTGTCACAGATTCCCTGGATCGTAACTTGATTTCTTATCTTTCACCGTTTTTTGCTCTAGTATCTTCGTTTTAGCTCCGTTTCTCTTGATTCTTTTTGCATCATCTTTTTAATTACTTTACCTACAAGTTTAACCGAAAAAGCGATTATTTTGCCGACAAAGCTTTGAATTTTATGCTTTTGGGACTCAATATCGGGGGTAAAAATGTGACTTTTTAGCTGATATCAAATATCCCACACTTAGACTTTGCTTGTCCTCAAGCAAACTTCTAAACTTAAAATAGTGAGGACCTTAATTCGTAGTGATCAAGCTGTTTTTGTTCCGCAAGACGGAAGAGCAGAAACTTAGCTTTTATTCTTTTTGCTATTCTCGAATCTCTTTCCGCAAGCATGAGAGGAGGTTACATAACTAAGGCTATCTCACTCGGGTCACTCATCTCACTAAAGTGTTTAGGGTGTCCTAAAGTTCTAAGAAATGAAGTCACTCTTAGCCAGTCATGCTTACATTCTTTGTCATAGGCTTGGTCAAGACTCAAATCTCCATCACTTATTTGCGAGAATTTTTTTGGTTATCGACTCAGCTTGAATTATGAAGAGATGGGGGTTTGGAAGTTTCTAGAGTACGAAGGGTTTTGATAGATAGGAGTTTCTATTTTGAAAGATTGATTTCGACGATCCTTTTAGCTTTTTTGTCGGGAATTTCTTCGTGAGCATCCTTCTTTTTGACTGCCAGGAGTTCTTTTCTCGAATCTTTACTGGTTCTGCTCCCTTTCTCAGAACCTTTATTCGTAGAGACTTTGCTCTAGTTTATTTTTTTTTATTTATTTTTTTTTTTTGAAAGCATCTTTTGCTTTTCTCTTCGAGGTCTCCTTCTGGCGATCTTCTTTGATAATTGGCTTGGATGCTTGCATTTTTCTCGTGTGACTTTAGAGGTTTTCCCGAAAAAAAATGATTTAGCCGGGATTTATTTATTTGTGAAGCGGATAGAGTAAATAAGCAAAGGTGAAATGGATTTGTGGAGCGAAAATGAAAACGGAGGTATATAGCGGAGATTGCTTTTGTCTTCACGAATAGCTGAGGTTCTAAATTAGTCATCCTCGTCAAAATGTGTGTTTCCGAAATGTAGATCAAGAGCAAGTTCTGATTCCGAGATGTTAACATCGGCGCTCTCAACGGAAATACAGTGAAGCACTAAAAATGAGTGCTTATAAAGCCTTATTTGGGGGGGGGGGGGTGCCTCACAACAATTATAGCAGGTCAAATTACGCCTTTTGTTATGCAATGCTCTATTGAAAAATTGATTTTGATTTTTGCAAAAAGTTTTCAACTTTGTTTTACTCTTTTTGTCTATTTTGTAGCAAAAACTTTTTGATCTTTTATAGAATTTTAACATCCTTAGTGTTTTATAATTCGGAAAGTTTTAAATTTTTTAAAAACTTGAGGATTTTACAAGAATCGCTATGTGAAACATTTGCTATCCCACACTTTAAAACAACATTGTCCTCAATGTCAAGGATACGGAGTATCCCACACTTTTAGTTTTAAAAGAGGCGTTTGTGTTATTAAAAGTTTATGTTGGTGGAGTTGCCAATCCCACACTTAGTTTTTAAAGTGGTATAGTAATTTGCGTATATTCTATTGAAAAGGTGATGAAGACGTAATACCCCCCTATGGTTTCAGGACGTGCAATTGGATGGTGCGCTAACTATGGATTCTTCAATTCTTGTGTTGGCATCATCCTCGTTCAAGGCGTCCTTGCTTCCATTTGCTTCCAGCTCGTACGGTCTCGATCGTCGTTTGTTTTGTGTCGTTTATTCATGCAATTTTTATTCTAAAAGAAACCATACATACTAAAACATAAAGTAGTTATGCCCGAAACCGGGCGTACAGAAATATAAGATAATGTAATGTAGCATCAGTAATAATATTACGAATGTTTCCAAAAGTAAACATGGTTACGGCTGAGGTGGTGGATATGGAGGAGAATAGATCACGCTGGTGCGGGGCCTGGCTGGGTTCCTCAATCTGGACTGACCCTCGCTGGTCATCTCCTCGTCTGTGGCAAACTGGTCTGCCAACTCCTCTGTGTTCATACCCGAGGATATTCTAAACTCTATCTCGTCCGATCTTGCGATTAACCCAGTAAGTGATGATGTGCTCGTGAAAACCATCTGCCATGTCTGCCAACCCATACCTTCCTGCAAATCTCTACCTCTACCCCACTGCTGGTTAACGTCCATACTATCAATACCCTGTGTAATCCCTGCAGTCGTCTATCGGTGCAACGCCTGATCCCATACCGACTCCTGAGCCTCAGTAGACGTGTTAATGTGGTCAGTGTTGAACTTTTCTTCAACAAAACCCCCAGGCCCTGTGGTCTGTGGAGGTGGTGGTGGTGGCGTAGATGTAATAACTATACGCTGCGTGTAGTGATGAGTAGGTGGAGGTGGAGGTCCTGAAAACTGGTGGCTCGGCCCTGCCCCTCTGGGATCACGGTGGGATTATAAGGTTGGGTACTCATGAGGGAAAGGCGGAATGTGGAGCTGTCTGCCTAAATGGTAAGCGAAGTTATCCAGATTCTGAAGAATCGCATGTTGGGCAAACCAACTCTCATGCCCAGGTAAATCCCCCATGTGGTACTGGTATCGGTATGGCGGGTACCGTGGCCGATCACCCTCTCCGACTGATGAGTGCCGGCGGGTGTCAATGGGCCGTCCATGCGCTATGGGATCATCCTCATCCATTGGTTCCTGAGAACCTCGCCGTCTACTACCGTCCCGTGTCCTAGTATCAGGTCTGAATCCCTGAACTCTCACCCCTGGCACCGTCCGATCTTCAAAACCGGGTATCTCTGGGTTCGCCTGAATGATTAACTACTCACCCTCAACACGAATGTAATCCCAGCTGCTCAGCAGTTTATACCCTATTTCCTCTGATACGGCCCCAGTCTTATAGTTAAACCGTTCAACAATTCCTAAAACACGCATGTTCCAAAGCAACCTAGTAACAACGCCCCCTAAAACCGGCACAACTGTTCTTGCCGAATTCTTCTCACTGGTGAGAGCCTGAGCTAGTAGATGTGCCACCTGCATATTTTGGTTATTCATCATGGCGTGCATCAGGCGCATGACTCTGATCGTAACAACACCGCCAAATCTGGCTTTAGGATGGAGGGTTTTGGTGATTAGGTGGTGGAGGATTCGGAGTACGGGGTTGGCGAATTTAGATGCCTTTTTACCCGATTGCCATGGCCCATTATCTGTGGTGTGCTCTTGCCAGAAAGCTTGATGATCCATGTGATTCAAGGTGGTAAGTCCATTCCTGAATATTGGACTGGTGAGCTGCGATGATTTATACAACTCCAAGTGTCTCGCAAACCATGCGAGAGTCAGGTGATACATGTGGTTTTGGTGTCGAAAATGGATACAATCCTGATTATTATAATCTTCCGGATCAACATCCGAATCAAAACTCCAGGTAGCGATAAACTTTGCATATGGCTCGTTGTATGTTGTTACGTTTAACTCAAACAACTGTTTCCATGCCCGGTGCGTTCTACCCTCGGCATGGAAGGTCATGATTCTTCTGAGTTCATCAGCCCAACCACATTGTTCCAATATCGTCCAATTGATGTATTTGTTACCCGCTTTATTTCGGTTGATCCAAACTCTCATAAACGGCTAATTATCATCCGGATTTTCTTACCCGCGAAGATAATGGGGTAACTCGTAATCATTTGGTAAGCGATTAGCCATCTGAAAAAATCAAGTAAAATAGGTTATGCTCCAAAAATTTAGATTTAGAATCCAAAAATGCCTATTTTTCGAAAAAAATTCGAAATGGGGGCTTTAAAAATGGGATTTTCCAAAATCCTGTTATAGTCAAATATAGCCAAAATTACTACAAACAACATTTAAATGAACTATAAACTTACTTTTGAGCAAAATTCAAAGTGTACCCGTGATTTCAATAAATAATGCAAAAAAAAAAAATTATAGACATTTAGTCGTAATAAGAAATTTTGAACCAAAAGTGATGATTTTTAAGCATACAATGATTCTAATGACCATTTTTAATTACCTTAAATATTTTTAATCATCAAACTTGAGTTATAACATGTTAAATTCAAAGATTAGAGCCGTTTGACCGAAAAATATTCAATTTGTTCAAAGCGTACAAAATAAGGAAAATCAAGGATTAAGCTACATTTTCACGAGCAAATCAATGATATCTTCATTTGAACTAGTTTTAAGGCAATCCTAAGTTTTAAAAACGTTTTAACTATAGGAAAAACAGAAGTCCTATTTACGTGTAGTTTGACCAAAATATCAAATTTAAGCAAACAAGCCTACTTTGTTCCAAAATCAGTTTCTAAACATTTCTAATGAATCACTAAGCCTAACTAAGCTAGCAAAACATCAAATTTCCAAAGATTTCACCAAATTCTACCCTAAAACCTCAACTAGTGAGTCGAGAGCCAAAAACTATCCAAAATATCTCAATCAAGCCTAAAAACTAACACAAAGTATTCACATTATCTATCTAAGCATAAAGGAATCCAAAATTGAGTCAAAAACAAGGTTTTTCTAAAAAGTCAAAAATTTGACCCTATGAGAAAATTCGAATTTTCATCAAGAAATAGTACCTTTTGTGCGAAATCGACGGTGGAATCGAGTTTAGGAGGCTAGAGAGAACAAGTTTCAAGCTTTGATTCGTCGATTTTGGTTGAAAATTGAGTGTGGTGTGTGTGTGAGGGTGCCGTCCGTCGCAGGAGCAGAAGAAGGAAGGAGAAGATCAAAAAGAAAAGGGAAAAAGAGGAAGAAAGGAAAGAAGAAAGGAAGAAGAAGTGGCCCATGTGGCTTGCGGACTTATTTCCCCGATCCGACTTGCACAATTTTTAAGTTTTTATGATTTTAAAATTTAAAGGGTTTTAAGAAAAGATAAATAAAATAATACCTCGGATTTTAATCCGGTTATTTTTTTATATTATTTTTATATTTTCTAAGATATATTACTAACTAAAATAAGAAAAGACAACTAAAAATCAAAATATTTTATTTTATTAAAAAAATAAATTACACAGGTTCTACAATTAAATTCCAGAAATGACGCGGGAAGAAAGACAAGTTTAAAGCTTCTTTGACCATCCAGAGTAAATCAGTGGAGTGTATTGAAAATATTTCGAAATCTCTTAGCATCTTGCACTCGCGCTTCTGTAAATCCCCGATATCGTCCATAAGTTTAACCAAAGCCCTTTTAATTTTCTTAGTGTTTGAAATTCCGTCCCTTGGCCCAGTATCTCTATAATTAAGTTCGAAAAGAAGTTTTGCCACTGTGTCTTGCAATAAAAGATCTTCTGCGCAGTCAGGATCACCGATAGTAAATTTAAAGTTTGAAGATATTTCTTGAATGATCTTTCTTTGCGGAGTTGTAAATGGAAATTTTGACATAGTGAGGATTTGTACGAGTTCCGAATATACTTCCTTTCTTTTTGTGAAGAAATTCTGATGTATTCTTTCCTTGGTAGAATCCAGAAAAGCTTCAATTAATCTTTTGATGAGAAATGAGGCTGGATCAAAGTAAAAGAAATCTCGGTTTCCATAGGTTGAAATAGGGTTAGGTTTCTTGCTTTCAATCCAAAATTCTAATTCAGAGATCATTGCCGAGACGTAACGGTTTATGTGAATTGGAGAAATTTCCTTATTAGTGAAGTGAGGGAGAAAACTAATGAATGACTCTAAATCGAATTTGAAATTAATTTCTGCATCCCCATACTTGACGAAAAGGTCATCCCCACATTCTTTTAACAGTTTGTGAAGAGAACGAGTCTGAGAACGCAACTCTTTTAACAGATTGATTTGAAATGTTGAAAATGGGAAGTCTGAGGAATAGAGGTTCCTAACGAATTCTCTATAGACATCTAACCTTCTGCTAGGATTTAACAGATTTCCAATAAATGGAGCTTTTGTTTTATCAGGGTTTCGTATCTCTTTAGGATTAAATTCGAACAAGTCTGGATAGTTGAAAATAGTTGGATATTCTTCCTGTATCTCATCTTCCATAATCAGGAGTTTGTTAAGACTGAGTCTCCCTTTTGGATCGTGAAGAGGGTCGAATCCAGGTTCATTTGAGTAAAACTTATCCAAAAGCAATGAAATCTCTAAGTTAGATGAAATCATCCGGCTTCTTGGACTACAAGAATCAAGAACTAAGTCTTGATGAGATTCATCAGGGTTTAGATTTGTTTTAGGTTTAAAAAGAAAAACTTCGCCGGTTTTCGAAGTCGTGGGAGAGCAACTGCCATTCGCACTTTCTTCGTAGTCGGTTAAGTTTGAACTGGAAACTACAGAAATTAAAACCATAGTTAATATTTTGTTTTTATAATTTGTAAAGGGTTTATTATAATGGCGACTTTAAATCCTATACCGAAAAACTCCCTGCTTGTTAAGCATGTGTGATTCTTGTCAATTTATCTTCGAAACAAGTGGCCAGGCAGACAACGGAGAGGCAGGATCCTTTTGGTTCCAATATAATTGGAGACTGTTCGAAAAATCCAATAACCAAGTCCATGTATAATTATCTTTCTTAGACAACACTCAAGAATTTCAGATATCTTGATAGAACCAACTATTACCTTAACAAACAGAAAATAAGTCCCCGGCAGCGGCGCCAAAAACTTACTTACTCCTCGTTATATGGCCGAAACGGACGGTTTTATTTTTGCGGTGTCGTTGGGCCACGGCACGTCAGAATCAGCTACCACGAGGGCGAGTAGTGGTTGTTTTATTATTTATATTTAGATGGGGTTCCAAGCTATAACTCACCTACTTGTCTTCCTTTTAACGAGTAAGTGGTAAATATAACTTAGGTACGTATTTTTATATGTTTGCTCAGTAACGTGGGACAAAAGTGCCTATATAGTTAACCCTAGTGACAAGAGGTGATAGATTAAGATTAACTTAGATGAAATAGTAATTAGACAATAAAAGTAAAGATAGGTGTGAAGAATAGAATTCTAAAGGGGAATTATGGCAAGATTTTGACTTCCTAGGATAAACACTAAACCTCAATCAACTGGCTGTGAACCTAACTGATTTATCACGAAGAGTTTAGGCTTTGAAGATTCTGGCTAAGACAGGTATCACTACTCCCAATGTTAACCTGAAAGGTTTGAACGACCTTATGGATGAAATCCTAGGTACATGAACAAAGTGGTTTACCCAATAAAGGAACGTCTCATCTTTTCTTAATCCTAGTTGTCTAACTAAAGCAATATCCTACCACTAAATCACTATGCTATGCCTTAACATTAACAGATGTGCAATCTTAGATATTCTAAGGTACTGCTAATTGGGATAGAAGTCTCTCCTTTGCGATCACTTATTCAACCCCGGATCATCTTACAATATCTCAAGAACATCGCTTCTGACGCGAATCATGCTTCTGAGTAAGCTAGTGTTCACTGAACTCTCTATTGCTAACTCTAATCACAATCTAAACGGGCAGCTCTTCTATGACGAACAAATGGTTATTCGTACGTAGGTACTATATCCCTATGGTGACGTTAAGCACACATAACTACTTACCTTGTATCCTAGGGTTTATCAGGTCCTAATACTAGGTTATAGCCACGTGAATAAGCGGAAAGGGTGATCCGTAAATTAAACTTCTAAACCGTCAGGGTTTCAGCATAACAATATAATAAGTTTCAGATAAAAAATTCAACACATGATAAACAATTGTAACAGATAGATAATCATGCAGGATGAAAGCAACTCAAGATAATAACTTTATTAAATTAAGGAAAGCGTTCACCATTTACAGACGAGATCTGGACCATTACAAGTGCTGACAACCTCTAGCCCGCTCCTATTACAATCTTTGGCGTTCACCTCCGGGTACTTAATTTCCCGCTTGGAGGTGAGAAGGCCTTGAAAGCTCTAGTGAGAAAAAGTGTATTGTAGTAAGAGAGTGAAGAGAGGTGTGTAGAAATTGGATGACAAAGATCCTTTAAATAGACTTGGAATTTGCCAGCATACGCCTGGCAGGCCGCATGGCAGGGCGTATGGCAAGGCATATTTGGCAGGCCGTATGGCTGGTAGACCGCATGGTGGGCCGTTTGTTGGTACATATCTGGCAGGCCGTTTCCATACTGGCAGGCCGTATGGTGTGCTGTTCAGCCTTGATTCCCTGGATCGTAACTTGATTTCTTGTCTTTCACCGTTTTCGCTCTAGAATCTTCGTTTTAGCTCCGTTTCTCTTGATTCTTTTTGCATCGTCTTTGTAATTACTTTAACTACAAGTTTAACCGAAAAAGCGATTATTTTGCCGACAAAGCTTTGAACTTTATGCTTTTGGGACTCAATATCGGGGGTAAAAAGTGACTTTTTAGCCGATATTAGTCTTTCTTTCATGTGTACCAAAACCAAGTGTTTAAAGCTTCGTGCTTTAACACTTCCGGATGAATCGAGTCCATCCATTGTAGGGAGTCAAGTCTCCCGAATTTGACATTACTTGGTGTAGGAGACTTCCTAATCTACACCATTTCATATTGACAATGGTTATCTCATTATTTCACGATGTTTCAACCGATGTATCATACCGTGGGATGAGGAGCCACCGAGCTTCATAAAGTGCTATCCTTTTTAGGAGCAATGGCTTCGTGCTAGTGTTGCTAGACAACACAACCCATAGTCAAAAGCTATGGCACCCTTGTTCAATCAACTAACGGAAAGGTAGTAACTACTTCCTACATTTTCTTAAAATAAGCATAAAAGCTTGTTATGTGGGAACTAGATGAGTGAATAAAAGCTTCAAGCTTTGACACTCACAATGTTTCATTTTAGAAGTAAAGTCTTCCAAACTTGGAAGTAAAGTCTTTCAAGTTATGTGTGTTTCAAGCTTGGAAGTAAAGTCTCCCAAGTCAAGCTCAATCCTCTTAAAGGAAGTTAAAGTCTTCCTAGTGCTTCAAAATTTGGAATTGGCGGACTCTCTTATTTAGCCATGTGGGGCCCTAATTCCACGAACCTCCGTCAATACTTTCGCCCTACTATGAGAGAAACCATAGAGTTATGATAGAAATCTTGATGAGTGCCGGTTATCCCGAGTCCGGGGTGACCAATAAAGTTGGGGTACCCAGTCCCTTACCTTTGGCACACCCACCTTAACCCTATTCTTGGAATTGACGATTATCATTTGAAATTGACGGCATATATTTGGAATTGACCATCATTATTAGAATTGACGAAAATAGGTGTTTTGGGGGCATGGAGGTGGAAGAGGGATAGCCATTGCGTATTTTGAACGGATTTATCTTTTTGTTCATCGCGAGTTAGGTACCATGTCATCACCGTTCAACTCGAAATAATTTTATGAACTAAACGCAATAAATTGTATTCGACACGGAGCTTCGATGCACTACCAACGAAGCATTTTTTTAGCAATAAATATGAAACTGATTTGAATTTACAGTTTAAGTCCTAAAAGTATTTATGAACACACGAATATAACTATTATAATATTAATTATCCATTACGACTCCCCCGTATACCATTATTTTGCTGAAATGACTAACAACTTTTCTAAAATTAAACTCACAAATTACACTTTTATTCAAAAAATAATTGTATATAATAATTTTAAAATAATATAACTTAGACTTTACTAACCTTACGTTCCATGATAAATTTTTAATGTACCCATATTTTCTCTAAATATTACGCATTATATAATTTATATATAATTAAAAAGATATTTATTGTGAGAAAATAAATTGTAGACATTAAGTAACTAACACCAGTCAAAATCACTTAAAATATTGTCAACACCATGGGCTCTTAAACTTAAAAGAATTTTTAAAATTTGCCTACACCACGGGCTCTTAAACTCAATAGAACTTTTAAAATTTGTCAACACTACGGGTTTCTAAACTCGAAAAAAAAACTTTTAAAATTTGTTAACACCACGAGCTCTTAAATTTTTTTTTTTAAACTTTTTCTATTCATTTCACGATTTTTTACACACCCATACAAAATGTTAAAGCTGATGTCATAACCAAATTAAAAGTTAAAAGTTATTTAAGGATTTCTTTAACTCAAATTTCTTTAACGGGACGAAATTTCTTTAACGGGTAGGTACTGTGATGACCCGGAAATTTCTGACCAAATTTAAACTTAATCTTTGTATGATTAACATTTTCAACACGATAAGCAAAGTCTGTAAAACCGAATCTCAAAATTTTTGAACTACTTTTATATATTTAAATACCCTTCGGTTATTTTCGACGATTCGCGAACAATTATATGTAAATAGATACATATATACTATAACTTGAAAAGGTAACAAGGTATTAATTATTTGATACCGTACATTAAACTTATTGGTTTAAATATCTATTTGAATATATATGATAAGTTGAAATATTTATTATTAAAATTTATTTATAAATAACTTCTAATGTGTATTTAAAAACTGATTTATGTATATTAAAAAAAGATATATACATATATATAATTTCAAGTTATTTAGTAAACGATAGTAACATTTTCAAATTGCTACAGCATCCAAAATGCTACAGTGTTTTTGAAAATCACTATTTGCTACAGTGAATTGTTACACTGTACATTCTTCAACTTTGATTCAAAAATTATTAACTATGCTCACAGCGATATACAATCGTTTCTATACAAATTCAATTACATATTCTGATATTGACGGATCAGAATCCAAGTCAAGATTTAACGGGTGACATCATTCTTAGATCTCTACATCTTTCAAAGCTATACTTTGACTTCAAAAATGTGAAAGATCCTTTAGCATTGTTATTACTGAAAATAACCTTGCAATTCCTTTCCAAAAGTATCCAGTATTATCAACCGTTCAACCAGTCAACGACGACCTTTCAGACTTGTAACTTTGGCATATACATTTTTGTTACTGGGGAACCTTTCATGTTCCACCACATTAGCAGTAAATTTACCAACAACTTCGTTGATCTT
Source organism: Rutidosis leptorrhynchoides (assembly GCF_046630445.1). Lineage (NCBI taxonomy): Eukaryota > Viridiplantae > Streptophyta > Magnoliopsida > Asterales > Asteraceae > Rutidosis > Rutidosis leptorrhynchoides. Next base: position 516,203,933 of record NC_092334.1, read on the forward strand.
TGACCTTCCAAAAAAATCCTTATACTCATTGAAACCGTATCATGTACTCATCCACATCTTGTAACGGCAATTGCCATACCAACTATCGGAAATTAGCAATCAGTATTTTGAAATCTTGTAGCACGTCTACGCCAACAGTTATATGTGTACATATAACGTCTACCTCCTGGACTTACATACTTCGAATGTGAAGTTTCTGAAAAACACCCCAAACTACGAAACTAGTTCTCCGAATTTTGGAAAAATGTTGATGAAGCAGCAAAAACTGTAAACGACCTTAACAGTCAAAAGTTTGATGATAAAGAATAGTATGGTGGTAAAGCTGAGAAAAAGAGAAAGTTTGGAACTGGAAAACGGATTGAGCAAAGTATGAAAGAGGCTGTGGATAAATCACAAGGACGAAATCTGCCTTCAAAGAATCCAAATGATTCAGTATCTGCTGAAGCCATTAACGAATACCTTGCTTCCGAATCTAAACCCTTGCGGACAATATTCTTCATCATCCTCTGATATTAGAAATTCTAAGATATCATCGTATCTTTCATTATAAATATCCTCCATATTTCTGGAGATAATTTCATAATCATTCTTATCGAAAATCAATTTTCTCTTTACGATATCTGTGTTACACCATAAAAGAAACTATTTTAGTTTCTAATTTCTGAAAATTTCGAAAAATGGATGTTTTTGAAGTAGTGTTGGGAACTGAAGCATGAGTTAGTATAATATAATGACACTTGATCAACGTGATTATATTATAGTAAGTCATGCTGAGTTTCTAATGGAACGTGATAAAGGTTCACAGATCATAACCTCATCATGAACCATGTTACATAACTCTTTCATTCTATTTAACCTCTAAACATATCAAGAAAATATTTTCTTGATGATTCTGTCTTTTTCGAGGTATTCTGGTAATTTGACAAGTCAGATTGTGCCATTACCGTTTCTTTCTTAGAACATTAATTATGTTCATTTCAAAATCCATACCTGCGAATTTTGGACCATTATTCGCTTGACTTAAAGTCGGGAAGAGAAAACGAAAGCATGAAGCTCCGAAATATAATGGAAAATATAAAGCCCGAAAACAACCCCGAAATTACAAACCGTGTATATCATTGCGTATAGCAATATAAAGACACGGGAGAATGAAAAACACTATAACCTCAAGGTAATAGTAGAAGAAAATAACTTCCTCTGGTGGCAGATGAAAAAGAAGAATGAAGGATACGATAGCCAGGAAAATATCAAGAATCAGAACTGGATTAAGCATTTTCACAATCTATTGGGATGTATGAAATAATAACGAAAATTATAGGAGTGTTGAAAATAAATAAAACGGAAGAGGTCAATTTATAGCAAAATATCGGACGCAGTAATAGAGTCAGATTACCCAATTAATCAAAGAAAATCCTAATTTCCGCAAATTCCGAAAAATCAAATCTTATTTAAATTATGAAGATTTTCTATTCCTTAAAATCCGGAAATCAATCGTTACTACATCAAGAGATAAGACGCATCTCTATTCTCCATTTCACTTGATTACGATAACTTCTCTCATACGCTTCGAATAATTGGATTATTTTATCTATATTATTCAAACATAGATAAAACTCTATTATCAACTCATATTCGTCATTAAAACATTTTTATTGTTAGCCATGACGATGTCACTCAAATTTCGGGACGAAATTTCTTTAACGGGTAGGTACTGTGATGACCCGGAAATTTCTGACCAAATTTAAACTTAATCTTTGTATGATTAACATTTTCGACACGATAAGCAAAGTCTGTAAAACTGAATCTCAAAATTTTTGAACTACTTTTATATATTTAAATACCCTTCGGTTATTTTCGACGATTCGTGAACAATTATATGTAAATAGATACATATATACTATAACTTGAAAAGGTAACAAGGTATTAATTATTTGATACCGTACATTAAACTTATTGGTTTAAATATCTATTTGAATATATATGATAAGTTGAAATATTTATTATTAAAATTTATTTATAAATAACTTCCAATGTGTATTTAAAAACTGATTTATGTATATTAAAAAAAGATATATACATATATATAATTTCAAGTTATTTAGTAAACGATAGTAACATTTTCAAATTGCTACAGTACCCAAAATGCTACAGTGTTTTTGAAAATCACTATTTGCTATAGTGAATTGCTACAGTGTTTTTGAAAATCACTATTTGCTACAGTGGTATAGTTTATGGATGATTTAAGACTATATTTTGACAAAGGTACGATTCACGAAACATAAAGTACAAGTTTTCTCAGTATACGATAGGACATTCGAAAAACCGGAACCGAGACATAAGTCGAGTGATGACGTACGACTTATCGGAGCAAAAGTTACAAGTCCACTAAACATGGGAATAAAAAATAATATATAATTAATTAATTTAAATTATATATAATATATATTATTTTTAAAATATGTCGACAAGCTTGATGACAAACAATATGTGAGCTGGAAGGGGAGGCCATGCGATCGCATGGCCACAGGCCTTCAAACCCATGCGATCGCATGGCAGTGTTTGTCAGGCCACATCTATAAATTCCAGTGTTTTCGCTCGATTTAAATCACACACATACACAAATATATATATACTCCGTAATATTATTTATTATTTATTATTATTATTATTATTATTATTATTATTATTATTATTATTATTATTATTATTAAGATTATTATTAATCTTATTATTTTTTTATTATTAGTGTTATTATTTTTGTATCATTTTTGCGATACAAAAATAATAATGTACATAAAATATTACGACGGAGTGCTGTCCAAGTAATTTTCAAAACGAGTTTCCGAGCGAGCTAGAGCTAAGGAAAATATGGGTTATTGCCAAGGAAATTATGGGTAATGTTCGGGGGTATTTTTGTGAATCAAACCTCGTGTTTATCATCTCCGATGCGTCTACGTGCTTTCCTGCAATATTGTATATCAATATTAAACTGTGAGTTCATTGATCCCTTTTTATACATATTTTTGGGCTGAGAATACATGCGCTGTTTTATAAAATGAATACAAAAACTAAAACTGATTTGAGTGAGTTTCATATGATCCCTTTTACTCTCTACATTTTTGGGCTGAGAATACATGCAAATGCTTTATTAACTGTTTTACAATATTTATATGCGTGAGTTTCATTTGCTCTCTTTTTAATTGCTTTTGCAAAATATATTTTTGGGCTGAGAATACATGCACTTTATTTTAAACGCAATGGATACAAGTACATACTAAATTCTACACTGAGTTTGAACTGAAAATCCCTTAGCTTTGGTAACTGTTAACTGCCAGTTATAAGAACTGGTGGGCGCGAGTAGTAGTATATGGATCCATAGGGCTTGATATCCCCGTCCGAGCTAGAGCACTAGCCTTTTAACGGACGTATGCTATTTGAGAAGCGTACACGTTGGTTTGCGTGTATTATTAAGATGATTATACAAAGGGTACAGATTATATATACGTTAAGTTTAGTTACCAGGGTGCTCAATCTTGTAGAATATTTTGATAAACGTTTCTGGATGAAACAACTGAAATCTTGTGATCCACCTTTATATACAGATTATACGAAACATTAAAACTATGAACTCACCAATCTTTGTGTTGACACTTGTTAGCATGTTTATTCTCAGGTTCCCTAGAAGTCTTCCGCTGTTTGCTTATATGTTAGACAAGCTATGTGCATGGAGTCTTACATGACATGTTTATCAAGGAAACGTTGCATTCACCAAATCATCACCGTGTATCTTATTTTGACTGCATTGTCAATGGAAGTACTATTGTAAACTATTATTTACGGTGATTGTCTATATGTAGAAATCATCAAATGTCGAAAATCTTTGATTTAAATATTCATTTATGGTGTGCCTTTTCAAAAGAATGCAATGTTTACAAAACATATCATATAGAGGTCAAATACCTCGCAATGAAATCGATGAATGACGTGTTCGTCCATATGAATTTGGAGCGATCGTCACATATATATATATATATATATATATATATATATATATATATATATATATATATATATATATATATATATATATATATATATATATATATATATATATATCGTAAACACACGTATAAATATATGTAAACAATATGTACTATATTTCTACAGCATATAAATCCATAACATATTTATGTATTAACATAAAGTAATTATTACATATAGATGATCTTAATCCATCTATCAAAATAAATAGAGAATTTAGAGTAAATGTGGCAATAAACACAATTACCTACGCCATCATTCTTTAACTCGGGAAACTTTTACGAATTAAACGCAATAAATTGTATTCAATATGGATCTTCGATGCATTACCAACGGACCATTTGTTTTTAGCAATTAATATGAAAGTGATTTGAATTTACAGTTTAAGTCCTTAAAATATTTATGACCACACAAATATAACTATTATAATATTAATTATAAATGACGACTCCCCCGAGTACCATTATTTTGCTAAAATGACTAACAACTTTTCTAAAATTAAACTTTCGGGTTACACTTTTACTCATAAAGTAATTGTATATAATAATTCTAAAATAATATAACTTATACTTTACTAATTTTACGTTCCATGACAAATTTTCATTGTACTCTAAAAATTACGTAGTATATAATTTATATATTAACAAGATATTAATGGTGAGAAAAAATTGTAGATATTAAAACCACTTTTAAGATTTGCCAACACCACGGACTCTTAAACTCAAAAGTACTTTAAAAATTCGTCAAGATAGTGGACTCTTAAACTCAAAAGGGATTTTTAAAATTTGTTAACACCACGAGCTCTTAAACTCAAAAGAATTTTTAAAATTTGTCAACACCACGGGCTCTTAAATAATTCCTATATTTTTCTACTTTTTAGTATCGCTATTTAAATACCAATATGAAGTGCAAAAATTTGTCAACACCACGACCCGTCAAAATCGCTATTGACGCGGCACGTTAATCATTGATTCCACAGTGAGGTTTTGACCTCTATATGATACGTTTTGATAAAATATTGCATTCATTAAAATAAGTGACTTTCTAAACATAGAAAGTTATAAACATGTGGGCGAGTGCTTAGGTATAAGCAAAACCCCGAAATACATAAGTATTTAATTTACAGGTTGACATCACAGTCTAATTATTTATTACACAACGCAGTTTTATTTTGAATGCAATAAACTTTGTACAAAGCATGAGAGACTCCATGCAGGCAACAAGCACATCACAGCGGAAGTATTCTAAGGACCTGAGAATAAAACATGCTAAAAAGTCAACACGAATGTTGGTGAGTTATAGGTTTAATTGCTCGAGTCATAAACATGTATAAAGATAGACCACAAGATTTCATCAAAAGTTTATCAATAGATTCTACGTAACAGAGCACCCTGGTAACTAAACTTAACGCTATAGTGATAATTACCCCATTCGTTTTAATACACGCAAACCAACGTGTCTTAAACTCAAATAACATACGTCCGTTAAAAGGCTAGCGCTCTAGCTCGGACGGGGATGTCAAGCCCTATGGATCCATATACAATTATTCGCGCCCACCAGTCCATATCCTATGTACTGGCAGCTACTAGTTACCAAAGCTAAGGGATTTCCGGTTTAACTCAGTGTAGAATTTAGTATGTACTTGTGTCTTATCGCGTTTAAAATAAATTGCATGTATTCTCAGCCCAAAAATATTTAAAGTATTTAAAAAGGGTTCTATAACTCACAGTTCAATATTGAGACTCAATATTGTTGGCAAATTGCGTAGACGTAATGATGGTAGACGAATGTATGGTTGGCCTTGGATTCAAGAACAATACCCCGAACAATACCCAATATTTCCTTATTTTAAAACGGTTTGAAACCCGAATTAAAATACCCTCGAATATACTTTATTATTATTAAACTTAAAATTATAATTATAATTAAAATTATAAATATAAATTTTAAGTACAGAATAAGAATGAAAAAAAATCGTCGAGCAAAACTGACCTTTTATAGTACTTTTCGATTTACTGTAGCTCATGCGATCGCATGAGTTTTCAGTGTTTTTGCCATGCGATCGCATGGCCGCCTTTTCTGTTTTTGTTTGCTAGTTCGCCGACATCAAATAGTGTACTGTAGGAAATAGTGTTTACTGTAGCAAATAGTGTTACAGTAGCAAATAGTGTTTCACTGTAGCAAATAGTGTTTTACTGTTGCAAATTGTGTTTTACTGTAGCAAAGTAATTTTTACTGTAGCAAATAGGGTTTTACTGTAGGAAAGTCGTTTTTTACTTGTACATATATATATACATGCATATAATTGTTCATGAATCGTCGAGAGTAATCAAAGGTAATTGTATATATGAAACAGTTCTAAAATTTTGAGACTCAATCTAACAGACTTTGTTTAGCGTGTTAAAATAATAAATCGAATAGAGAATTGGTTTAAATAAGTCAAAAATTTTTGGGTCATCACAGTACCTCCCCCTTAAAGAAAATTTCGTCCCGAAATTTTGAGTAGTACCTGTTTCATGAGCGATATCAGTGAACAAATGTGGATACTTTTGCTTCATCTGATCTTCACGTTCCCAAGTAAACTCGGGTCCTCGTCTTGCGTTCCAACGAACCCTAACTATCGGTATTTTGCTTTGTTTTAATTGTTTGACCTCACGGTCCATGATTTCAACAGGTTCTTCGATAAAATGGAGTTTATCATTGATTCGTATTTCGTCAAGAGGAATTACGACATCCTCTTCAGCTAAACATTTCTTCAAATTTGACACGTGAAATGTGTTGTGAACACTACTAAGTTCTTGCGGTAGCTTTAATCGATAAGCAACTGTTCCAATTCTTTCGGTGATTTCAAAGGGTCCTACGTACCTAGGACTTAGCTTTCCTCGTTTACCGAATCGTACAACGCCTTTCCAGGGTGACACTTTCAGCATGACTTTGTCGCCCACTTGAAATTCTAGCGGTTTTCTTCTTACATCAGCATAACTCTTTTGGCGACTCATGGCCGTTTTCAATCGCTGTTGTATTTGAATGATCTTTTCGGTGGTTTCGTGAATAATTTCTGGTCCAGTAAGTTGTCTTTCTCCTACTTCACTCCAACATATAGGAGATCTGCACTTTCTACCGTAAAGTGCTTCAAATGGCGCTGCGTTGATGCTCGTATGATAGCTGTTATTGTATGAAAATTCTGCCAACGGTAAGTGTCGATCCCAACTGGTTCCAAAGTCAATCACGCATGCCCGTAACATGTCTTCAAATGTTTGTATTGTTCTTTCACTTTGACCATCTGTCTGTGGGTGATAAGCGGTGCTCATATCTAATCGAGTTCCTAATGCTTTTTGTAATGACTGCCAGAAACGTGATGTGAATCGGGTGTCACGATCAGATATGATAGAGATGGGTACACCATGCCTGGAAACTACTTCCTTCAAATATAGGCGTGCTAATTTCTCCATACTGTCTGTCTCCTTTATTGGTAGAAAGTGAGCTGATTTAGTTAGACGATCAACTATCACCCAAATAGTATCATGACTACTTGCAGTCCTTGGCAATTTCATAATGAAATCCATAGTTATTCTTTCCCATTTCCACTGCGGAATTTCTGGTTGTTGCAGTAATCCTGACGGCTTTTGGTGCTCAGCTTTGACCTTTGCACACGTCAAACATTTGCTTACATAAGTATCAATTTCTGTCTTCATATTAGGCCACCAATAAAACTTCTTGAGATCGTGGTACATTTTCCCGTTTCCTGGGTGAATTGAGTACCTCGTTTTGTGTGCTTCACCTAGTACTAGGTGCCTTAGATTACCATGTTTTGGTACCCATATCCTATCAGCAAAATACAGGGTTCCATCGGCTTTTACTTCAAGCTGTTTTTCTAACCCTCTGCTCATTTCGCCTTTTTCATTTTCTTCTTTTAAAGCCTCTAACTGTGCTGCTTGAATTTGCTTTGTGAGATCAGTACGAATTGTAATATTCAAAGCTCGGACCCTAAGAGGTTTTACTCTTTCTTTTCGACTTAGGGCATCAGCTACAACATTAGCCTTTCTGGGGTGGTAACGGATTTCACAATCGTAATTGTTTAACAACTCTACCCAGCGACGTTGCCTCATATTAAGTTGTTTTTGATCAAAAATATGCTGAAGACTCTTATGGTCGGTGTACACTGTACACTTGGTGCCATATAGATAGTGTCTCCATATTTTGAGTGCAAAAACTACTGCTCCAAGTTCCAAATCGTGCGTCGTATAGTTCTTTTCATGAATTTTTAGTTGTCGTGAGGCGTATGCGATGACTTTTGTGCGTTGCATTAATACACATCCTAAACCTTGGCGTGAAGCATCACAATAGATCACGAAATCATCATTTCCTTCCGGTAATGACAAAATGGGTGCAGACGTTAACTTCTTCTTTAATAACTGGAATGAGGATTCCTGTTCCGTGGACCAATCATACTTCTTTCCCTTTTAAGTCAATGCAGTTAAGGGTTTGGCGATTCTATAGAAATCTTGAATGAATCTTCGGTAGTAACCAGCAAGACCTAAGAATTGGCGGATTTGTGTTGGAGTCTTCGGTATTTCCCATTTACTAATGGCTTCGATCTTGGCGGGGTCAACTTTAATTCCATGTTTACTGACAACATGGCCTAAAAATTGTACTTCTTGTAACCAGAAATCACACTTCGAAAATTTTGCGTACAATTCTTCTTTCTGGAGTATCTCCAGTACCAGTCTTAAGTGTTGCACATGTTCTTCCTTGTTCTTCGAGTAAATCAATATGTCGTCGATAAAAACAATGACAAATTTGTCTAAATACGGTCTACAGATGCGATTCATTAGATCCATGAATACTGCTGGAGCATTAGTTAATCCAAAAGGCATGACTAGAAACTCATAGTGACCGTAACGGGTTCTGAACGCGGTTTTAGGAACATCTTCTTCCTTCACTCTCAGTTGATGATATCCGGAGTGTAGATCAATCTTAGAATAAACACTTGATCCTTGCAATTGATCAAACAAATCATCAATCCTCGGTAATGGGTACCGATTCTTGATCGTTAATTTGTTTAATTCTCGATAATCTATGCACATTCTCATAGATCCATCCTTCTTCTTGACGAACAGAATAGGAGCACCCCAAGGTGAAAAACTAGGACGAATAAATCCACGGTCCGATAATTCTTGCAACTGGTCTTGTAATTCTTGCATTTCTAAAGGTGCAAGTCTATATGGAGATCGGGCTACAGGTGCAGCTCCTGGTATGAGATCAATCTGAAATTCTACACATCTGTGTGGAGGTAGCCCCGGTAATTCTTCTGGAAATACTCCGGGATATTCTCTTACAACCGGCATGTCATTAATGCTTCTTTCTTCAGTATCGATCTTCTTTACATGTGCCAGAATAGCATAACAACCTTTTCTTATAAGTTTCTGGGCCTTCATACAGCTGATAAAGTTCAGCTTTGAGTTGCTCTTCTCCCCATAAATCATTAATGACGTTTCATCCTTACGAGGGATGCGAATTGCTTTCTCAGCGCAAACAACTTCCGCTCTTGTTTTGGACATCCAGTCCATGCCAACGATTACGTCAAAACTTCCTAATTCTACGGGTATCAAATCGATTTTGAAGGTTTCACCAGCGAGATTCATTTCGCAACCATGGCAAATTTTATCGGCTTTTATCAGTTTATCATTAGCTAATTCAATAGTATATTTATCGTCTAGAGGTAATGATGCACATTTTAGTTTAAAACTAAAGTATTTACACATATAACTTCTATCAGCACCCGTATCAAACATAATAGAAGCTAGTTGATTATTAACGGTAAACGTACCCGTGACAAGATTAGGATCCTCACGTGCTTTACTGGCACTAACATTAAATGCCCTCCCACGTGCGGGTTCTTTGTTCTTCTCCTTATTAGGGCATTGATTTATAAAGTGACCAGACTTCCCGCATCCAAAACATTTCTTGACATCGGTCAGTTTTGTCTTTACTTCAGAAACGGTGGCATAACAATCTTTCGCCACATGTCCTTTCTTGTTGCACTTATCACAGACCACTTGGCAATAACCTGCATGATGTGTGTAACATCTTTTGCAGAACGGATGGGGTCCCTTATAGTTTGGACTTGCAGTTGCCCCATCTTGTTTACCTTTAAAAGTTTCTTGTTTCTTCAGGTGAGTACTTTTACCCTTATAGTCTTCCCATTTCCTCTTTCCTTCAGTTGTCTTGACTTCGGTAATTGGTGCCTTAATCGAACTCTCTGTGATCTGGTCCATGAGTTGGTGTGCCATTGTCATGGCTTCCTGCATCGTATTCTGTTTGGACGATGTAACATTTCCTTTGATATTGATCGATAAACCATCGATATACATTTCCATCTTTCGTTTCTCGTTTGGCACCAATTCGGGACACAACAAGGCTAGTTCCATGAAACGCTTTTCATAGTTATTGAGATTCGCACCGATAACCTTCAGATTACGTAACTCAGATTCCATTTTTCTGATCTCGTTTCGAGGACAGTACTCCTCGATTAGCATCTTTTTCAGTTCTTCCCAAGAGATATCATATGCCGTATCTATTCCTTCTGCTTTAGCAGAATTGTTCCACCAAGTAAGTGCACCATCTTGCAACGTGCACGAAGCATACTTTGACTTGTCTCCGTTTGCACAATTACTGATTTTGAAAACGGACTCCATCTTTTCAAACCATCGGGTTAGACCGACTGGTCCCTCGGTTCCACTAAACGTCTGTGGTTTGCATCCTTGAAAAGTTTTGTATGAGCATCCGTTTCGTGAATTTGTGTTTACGGCTGCTGCTTTGGCTGCTGCTTCGGCTGTTGCTTTTGCTGCCTCGGTTGCAGCAATTCTTTCATTCACACGTTTCTCGACTAGTTGCTCAAACTCAGCATCCGACATTTGAGACATGTTTCTTCAATAAACACAACAGATATAATTTAATCATATAGAATATTATAGGTAAAATGAGTTGTCAATAGTTAATCGTAGCATATTAATAATATGAACCAATTATTATAAAAGCCTTTTCTTCTTATTAGCATTTTATAATTATTTCTAGGGTATTACCTGTAGTGACCCGAACTTTTCCATGTTTATATATATTAATTGAGATTGATATTTACATGATTAAATGTTTCCAACATGTTAAGCAATCAAACTTGTTAAGACTTGATTAATTGAAATATGTTTCATATAGACAATTGACCACCCAAGTTGATCGGTGATTCACGAACGTTAAAACTTGTAAAAACTATATGATGACATATATATGGATATATATATATATATAGTTAACATGATACTATGATAAGAAAACATATCATAAAGTATATTAACAATGAACTACATATGTAAAAACAAGACTACTAACTTAATGATTTTAAACGAGACATATATGTAACGATTATCGTTGTAAAGACATTTAATGTATATATATCATATTAAGAGATATTCATACATGATAATATCATGATAATATAATAATTTAAAATCTCATTTGATATTATAAACATTGGGTTAACAACATTTAACAAGATCGTTAACCTAAAGGTTTCAAAACAACACTTACATGTAACGACTAACGATGACTTAACGACTCAGTTAAAATGTATATACATGTAGTGTTTTAATATGTATTTATACACTTTTGAAAGACTTCAATACACTTATCAAAATACTTCTACTTAACAAAAATGCTTACAATTACATCCTCGTTCAGTTTCATCAACAATTCTACTCGTATGCACCCGTATTCGTACTCGTACAATACACAGCTTTTAGATGTATGTACTATTGGTATATACACTCCAATGATCAGCTCTTAGAAGCCCATGTGAGTCACCTAACACATGTGGGAACCATCATTTGGCAACTAGCATGAAATATCTCATAAAATTACAAAAATATGAGTAATCATTCATGACTTATTTACATGAAAACAAAATTACATATCCTTTATATCTAATCCATACACCAACGACCAAAAACACCTACAAACACTTTCATTCTTCAATTTTCTTCATCTAATTGATCTCTCTCAAGTTCTATCTTCAAGTTCTAAGTGTTCTTCATAAATTCCAAAAGTTCTAGTTTCATAAAATCAAGAATACTTTCAAGTTTGCTAGCTCACTTCCAATCTTGTAAGGTGATCATCCAACCTCAAGAAATCTTTGTTTATTACAGTAGGTTATCATTCTAATACAAGGTAATAATCATATTCAAACTTTGGTTCAATTTCTATAACTATAACAATCTTATTTCAAGTGATGATCTTACTTGAACTTGTTTTCGTGTCATGATTCTGCTTCAAGAACTTCGAGCCATCCAAGGATCCATTGAAGCTAGATCCATTTTTCTCTTTTCCAGTAGGTTTATCCAAGGAAATTAAGGTAGTAATGATGTTCATAACATCATTCGATTCATACATATAAAGCTATCTTATTCGAAGGTTTAAACTTGTAATCACTAGAACATAGTTTAGTTAATTCTAAACTTGTTCGCAAACAAAAGTTAATCCTTCTAACTTGACTTTTAAAATCAACTAAACACATGTTCTATATCTATATGATATGCTAACTTAATGATTTAAAACCTGGAAACACGAAAAACACCGTAAAACCGGATTTACGCCGTCGTAGTAACACCGCGGGCTGTTTTGGGTTAGTTAATTAAAAACTATGATAAACTTTGATTTAAAAGTTATTATTCTGAGAAAATGATTTTTATTATGAACATGAAACTATATCCAAAAATTATGGTTAAACTCAAAGTGGAAGTATGTTTTCTAAAATGGTCATCTAGACGTCGTTCTTTCGACTGAAATGACTACCTTTACAAAAACGACTTGTAACTTATTTTTTCGACTATAAACCTATACTTTTTCTGTTTAGATTCATAAAATAGAGTTCAATATGAAACCATAGCAATTTGATTCACTCAAAACGGATTTAAAATGAAGAAGTTATGGGTAAAACAAGATTGGATAATTTTTCTCATTTTAGCTACGTGAAAATTGGTAACAAATCTATTCCAACCATAACTTAATCAACTTGTATTGTATATTATATAATCTTGAGATACCATAGACACGTATACAATGTTTCGACCTATCATGTCGACACATCTATATATATTTCGGAACAACCATAGACACTCTATATGTGAATGTTGGAGTTAGCTATACAGGGTTGAGGTTGATTCCAAAATATATATAGTTTGAGTTGTGATCAATACTGAGATACGTATACACTGGGTCGTGGATTGATTCAAGATAATATTTATCGATTTATTTCTGTACATCTAACTGTGGACAACTAGTTATAGGTTACTAACGAGGACAGCTGACTTAATAAACTTAAAACATCAAAATATATTAAAAGTGTTGTAAATATATTTTGAACATACTTTAATATATATGTATATATTGTTATAGGTTCGTGAATCAACAGTGGCCAAGTCTTACTTCCCGACGAAGTAAAAATCTGTGAAAGTGAGTTATAGTCCCACTTTTAAAATCTAATATTTTTGGGATGAGAATACATGCAGGTTTTATAAATGATTTACAAAATAGACACAAGTACGTGAAACTACATTCTATGGTTGAATTATCGAAATCGAATATGCCCCTTTTTATTAAGTCTGGTAATCTAAGAATTAGGGAACAGACACCCTAATTGACGCGAATCCTAAAGATAGATCTATTGGGCCTAACAAACCCCATCCAAAGTACCGGATGCTTTAGTACTTCGAAATTTATATCATATCCGAAGGGTGTCCCGGAATGATGGGGATATTCTTATATATGCATCTTGTTATTGTCGGTTACCAGGTGTTCACCATATGAATGATTTTTATCTCTATGTATGGGATGTGTATTGAAATATGAAATCTTGTGGTCTATTGTTACGATTTGATATATATAGGTTAAACCTATAACTCACCAACATTTTTGTTGACGTTTAAAGCATGTTTATTCTCAGGTGAATATTAAGAGCTTCCGCTGTTGCATACTAAAATAAGGACAAGATTTGGAGTCCATGTTTGTATGATATTGTGTAAAAACTGCATTCAAGAAACTGATTTCGATGTAACATATTTGTATTGTAAACCATTATGTAATGGTCGTGTGTAAACAGGATATTTTAGATTATCACTATTTGATAATCTACGTAAAGCTTTTTAAACCTTTATTTATGAAATAAAGGTTATGGTTTGTTTTAAAAATGAATGCAGTCTTTGAAAAACGTCTCATATAGAGGTCAAAACCTCGCAACGAAATCAATTAATATGGAACGTTTTTAATCAATAAGAACGGGACATTTCAGTTGGTATCCGAGCGTTGGTCTTAGAGAACCAGAAAATTTGCATTAGTGTGTCTTATCGAGTTTGTTAGGATGCATTAGTGAGTCTGGACTTCGACCGCGTTTTCTTTAAAAATGATTGCTTAACATTTTTGTTGGAAACTATATATTTTTAACATATGAATATTATGTGATATATTAATCTCTTAACGTGTTTGATATTATGTGATAGATGTCTACCTCTAGAACAAGTCCCATTGACTCACCTAATAATAATGAAGAGTCAAATGTAAATTGGAATGATTTGTGGACTGATTCACAAGTTCCCGAAGAGGAACCGGAAGAAGAGTCGGAACCGGAAGAAGAATCGGAACCGGAAGAAGAATCGGAACCGGATGAAGAAATAGAACCGGTGGGGGAAATAATAAAACGGTTAAGTAAAAGAAAATTCTCAACCAACCGACCAAAGTTAATTATGGTCAATGGTGTTTCCGCCAAGGAAGCAAAATATTGGGAGGATTACCAATTCTCCGATGAATCGGATTCCGACGAGAATTCCGATGATGTTATAGAAATTACCCCAACTGAATTTAAAAAGGCAAAAGAAAATAATAAGGGAAAGGGCATAAAAATAGAGAAATCTAATTCCAACCCCGATGAACTTTATATGTATCGTCAACCCCCGAAGTCCTTAAGTTGTAACAATGACCCGGGAACCTCTAAACCACCAGGTTTTTCTAAACCAATGTGGACAACGACGGCTCGTATTAGGGGAACATCATATATCCCTAGAAACTTGGCAAAACGAACCAAAACCGAAGAAGAAGAAACAAGCGAGTTGGAATAAGATAGTTGTATTCGTGTGGTGTAATATATGTAATATAGTGTTCTTATGCTTTATGATATATGTAAAAATTGCTTGTATTAATAAGTATTTTTTTATGAAACTAACTCTTGTCTATTTTACAGTTTAAAAATACAAAATGGATAGACAACCCAATATTTTAAGAGACCTACCCGGAGACATGATTGATGAAATCTTGTCTAGAGTCGGCCAGAATTCTTCGGCACAACTATTTAAGGCGAGATCAGTTTGTAAGACATTCGAAGAACGTTCCAAGAATGTTTTGGTTTATAAGAGACTTTCGTTTGAAAGATGGGGGATATCACATTGGGAAACCCATAAGTTACGATGTGTTTACTTTGACGCATATATTGCGGGGAACCCAAATGCTATTTTACGCAACGGGTTAAGAAATTATTTTGACTCAATATATCCGAATATTGGACTTCGTGATTTAGAAAAAGCGGCTAACATGCAACATAAAGAAGCATGTTATGCTTACGGATTAGTAATGTTCGCTTCTCACCAAAGTGAGAACAAGAACATCGGGCTACAACTATTAAACAAAACGTTTCCACAAGTGACGGAGTCGGTAATTGGGGTAAGAAATGAGGTTTTTAGATTATTATGGAACTGTTGGACATTACGTAACCCTCGTCCCTTTGATGACGTTACAACACGCTGTCTTATCAACGGCCATAACGGTTATGTTGCACAAGACCAAGGATGGGAAGTAGTCCTAGTAAAACCAGAATGCATGACTTGTTTCTGGACGTATGAATTACGTGTCTTTATTGCCTTTGCCGAACGACTTGTGTACTAGCTAGATTTGTCTTCACAACTATCTTGTATCAAAGTTATTGTGTGCTATATTTCATGCTTTATGTAAAATAAGCGGTATTGTAAGTTTGTAAAATATTGTATAAAAGTTTGAACGCGAAATATTATTACAATCAGTTTTTCATATAGAATTGTAGTAGTTGAATTGTATATTAGCTACTAAGTATGAACTTAACGGGTAGGTACTACCCGAATTTAAACTTATAAAACGCTAATATGAAGAAAAAGCTTTTATAAATGAGTTCATATTATGCTACGAAATACTATTAACTACTCTTAATATTCTGTATGATTAACTTGTTCCATTTAACTATTTTGAAGGAAATGGCACCGACTACTCGACACACCGTGAATATGAATGAAGAGGAATTCCGTACTTTTCTAGCTTCAAGCATAGCCGCAGTACAGGCTGCGCTACATACCAACAATAACCTTGGATCTAGCAGTACAGGAAATCGTGTAGGATGCACCTACAAAGAATTCACTGCCTGCAAACCTTTGGAATTTGATGGAACCGAAGGACCGATCGGATTGAAACGGTGGACCGAGAAGGTTGAATCGGTGTTTGCCATAAGTAAGTGTACTGAAGAGGACAAAGTGAAGTACGCTACGCATACCTTCACAGGTTCTGCGTTAACATGGTGGAATACCTATCTAGAGCAAGTGGGACAAGATGATGCGTACGCACTACCGTGGTCAGCATTCAAGCACTTGATGAACGAGAAGTACCGTCCCAGAACCGAAGTCAATAAGCTCAAGACAGAACTTAGAGGGTTACGAACCCAAGGGTTTGATATTACCACGTACGAAAGACGATTCACAGAATTGTGCCTATTGTGTCCGGGAGCATTCGAAGATGAGGAAGAGAAGATCGACGCGTTTGTGAAAGGATTACCGGAAAGAATCCAAGAAGATATAAGTTCACACGAGCCCGCCTCCATACAACAGGCATGTAGAATGGCTCACAAACTAGTGAACCAGATTGAAGAAAGAATTAAAGAACAGACTGCTGAAGAGGCCAATGTGAAGCAAGTCAAAAGAAAGTGGGAGGAAAACGGTGATAAGAATCACCAATACAACAACAACAGCAATTACAACAATAATCGCAACAATTATCCCAACAATCGCAACATCAATCGCAACTACAACAAACGGCCCAACAACAACAACAACAACAACAGCAACTACAACAATCATCCCAACAACAATAATAACCGCAACAACAACAACAATCAGAAGCAGCTATGCCAAAGGTGTGAAAAGAATCACTCGGGGTTCTGCACCAAATTTTGCAACAAGTGTAAAAGAAATGGTCATAGCGCGGCGAAGTGTGAGGTCTACGGACCAGGGGTTAATAGAACGAAAGGAACAAATGGTGTCGGAACGAGTAATGGCGGAGCAAGTAGTGTCGGAGCAAGTTATGCCAATGTAGTTTGTTATAAATGTGGAAAACCAGGCCACATTATTAGAAATTGCCCGAACCAGGAGAACACGAATGGACAAGGCCGTGGAAGAGTTTTCAATATTAATGCGGTAGAGGCACAGGAAGACCCGGAGCTTGTTACGGGTACGTTTCTTATTGACAATAAATCTGCTTACGTTTTATTTGATTCGGGTGCGGATAGAAGCTATATGAGTAGAGATTTTTGTGCTAAATTAAGTTGTCCATTGACGCCTTTGGATAGTAAATTTTTACTCGAATTAGCAAATAGTAAATTAATTTCAGCAGATAATATATGTCGGAATCGAGAAATTAAACTGGTTAGCGAAACATTTAAGATTGATTTGATACCAGTAGAGTTAGGGAGTTTTGATGTGATAATCGGTATGGACTGGTTGAAAGAAGTGAAAGCGGAGATCGTTTGTTACAAAAATGCAATTCGTATTATACGAGAAAAAGGAAAACCCTTAATGGTGTACGGAGAAAAGGGCAACACGAAGCTACATCTTATTAGTAATTTGAAGGCACAAAAACTAATAAGAAAAGGTTGCTATGCTGTTCTAGCACACGTCGAGAAAGTACAAACTGAAGAAAAGAGCATCAATGATGTTCCCATTGCAAAAGAATTTCCCGATGTATTTCCGAAAGAATTACCGGGATTACCCCCACATCGATCCGTTGAATTTCAAATAGATCTTGTACCAGGAGCTGCACAAATAGCTCGTGCTCCTTACAGACTCGCACCCAGCGAGATGAAAGAACTGCAAAGCCAATTACAAGAACTTTTAGAGCGTGGTTTCATTCGACCAAGCACATCACCGTGGGGAGCTCCTGTTTTGTTTGTCAAGAAGAAAGATGGTACATTCAGGTTGTGTATCGACTACCGAGAGTTGAACAAACTTACCATCAAGAACCGCTACCCACTACCGAGAATCGACGACTTATTTGATCAACTACAAGGCTCGTCTGTTTATTCAAAGATTGACTTACGTTCCGGGTATCATCAAATGCGGGTGAAAGAAGATGATATTCCAAAGACTGCTTTCAGAACACGTTACGGTCATTACGAGTTTATGGTCATGCCGTTTGGTTTAACTAATGCACCAGCTGTGTTCATGGACCTTATGAACCGAGTGTGTGGACCATACCTTGACAAGTTTGTCATTGTTTTCATTGATGACATACTTATTTACTCAAAGAATGACCAAGAACACGGTGAACATTTGAGAAAGGTGTTAGAAGTATTGAGGAAGGAAGAATTGTACGCTAAGTTTTCAAAGTGTGCATTTTGGTTGGAAGAAGTTCAATTCCTCGGTCACATAGTGAACAAAGAAGGTATTAAGGTGGATCCGGCAAAGATAGAAACTGTTGAAAAGTGGGAAACCCCGAAAACTCCGAAACACATACGCCAGTTTTTAGGACTAGCTGGTTACTACAGAAGGTTCATCCAAGACTTTTACAGAATAGCAAAACCCTTGACTGCATTAACGCATAAAGGGAAGAAATTTGAATGGAATGATGAACAAGAGAAAGCGTTTCAGTTATTGAAGAAAAAGCTAACTACGGCACCTATATTGTCATTGCCTGAAGGGAATGATGATTTTGTGATTTATTGTGATGCATCAAAGCAAGGTCTCGGTTGTGTATTAATGCAACGAACGAAGGTGATTGCTTATGCGTCTAGACAATTGAAGATTCACGAACAAAATTATACGACGCATGATTTGGAATTAGGCGCGGTTGTTTTTGCATTAAAGACTTGGAGGCACTACTTATATGGGGTCAAAAGTATTATATATACCGACCACAAAAGTCTTCAACACATATTTAATCAGAAACAACTGAATATGAGGCAGCGTAGGTGGATTGAATTATTGAATGATTACGACTTTGAGATTCGTTACCACCCGGGGAAGGTAAATGTGGTAGCCGATGCCTTGAGCAGGAAGGACAGAGAACCCATTCGAGTAAAATCTATGAATATAATGATTCATAATAACATTACTACTCAAATAAAGGAGGCGCAACAAGGAGTTTTAAAAGAGGGAAATTTAAAGGATGAAATACCCAAAGGATCGGAGAAGCATCTTAATATTCGGGAAGACGGAACCCGGTATAGGGCTGAAAGGATTTGGGTACCAAAATTTGGAGATATGAGAGAAATGGTACTTAGAGAAGCTCATAAAACCAGATACTCAATACATCCTGGAACGGGGAAGATGTACAAGGATCTCAAGAAACATTTTTGGTGGCCGGGTATGAAAGCTGATGTTGCTAAATACGTAGGAGAATGTTTGACGTGTTCTAAGGTCAAAGCTGAGCATCAGAAACCATCAGGTCTACTTCAACAACCCGAAATCCCGGAATGGAAATGGGAAAACATTACCATGGATTTCATCACTAAATTGCCAAGGACTGCAAGTGGTTTTGATACTATTTGGGTAATAGTTGATCGTCTCACCAAATCAGCACACTTCCTACCAATAAGAGAAGATGACAAGATGGAGAAGTTAGCACGACTGTATTTGAAGGAAGTCGTCTCCAGACATGGAATACCAATCTCTATTATCTCTGATAGGGATGGCAGGTTTATTTCAAGATTCTGGCAGACATTACAGCAAGCATTAGGAACTCGTCTAGACATGAGTACTGCCTATCATCCACAAACTGATGGGCAGAGCGAAAGGACGATACAAACGCTTGAAGACATGCTACGAGCATGTGTTATTGATTTCGGAAACAGTTGGGATCGACATCTACCGTTAGCAGAATTTTCCTACAACAACAGCTACCATTCAAGCATTGAGATGGCGCCGTTTGAAGCACTTTATGGTAGAAAGTGCAGGTCTCCGATTTGTTGGAGTGAAGTGGGGGATAGACAGATTACGGGTCCGGAGATTATACAAGAAACTACCGAGAAGATCATCCAAATTCAACAACGGTTGAAAACCGCCCAAAGTCGACAAAAGAGCTACGCTGACATTAAAAGAAAAGATATAGAATTTGAAATTGGAGAGATGGTCATGCTTAAAGTTGCACCTTGGAAAGGCGTTGTTCGATTTGGTAAACGAGGGAAATTAAATCCAAGGTATATTGGACCATTCAAGATTATTGATCGTGTCGGACCAGTAGCTTACCGACTAGAGTTACCTCAACAACTCGCGGCTGTACATAACACTTTCCACGTCTCGAATTTAAAAAAATGTTTTGCTAAAGAAGATCTCACTATTCCGTTAGATGAAATCCAAATCAACGAAAAACTTCAATTCATCGAAGAACCCGTCGAAATAATGGATCGTGAGGTTAAAAGACTTAAGCAAAACAAGATACCAATTGTTAAGGTTCGATGGAATGCTCGTAGAGGACCCGAGTTCACCTGGGAGCGTGAAGATCAGATGAAGAAGAAATACCCGCATCTATTTCCAGAAGATTCGTCAACACTTTCAACAGCTTAAAATTTCGGGACGAAATTTATTTAACGGGTAGGTACTGTAGTGACCCGAACTTTTCCATGTTTATATATATTAATTGAGATTGATATTTACATGATTAAATGTTTCCAACATGTTAAGCAATCAAACTTGTTAAGACTTGATTAATTGAAATATGTTTCATATAGACAATTGACCACCCAAGTTGATCGGTGATTCACGAACGTTAAAACTTGTAAAAACTATATGATGACATATATATGGATATATATATATATATATATAGTTAACATGATACTATGATAAGAAAACATATCATAAAGTATATTAACAATGAACTACATATGTAAAAACAAGACTACTAACTTAATGATTTTAAACGAGACATATATGTAACGATTATCGTTGTAAAGACATTTAATGTATATATATCATATTAAGAGATATTCATACATGATAATATCATGATAATATAATAATTTAAAATCTCATTTGATATTATAAACATTGGGTTAACAACATTTAACAAGATCGTTAACCTAAAGGTTTCAAAACAACACTTACATGTAACGACTAACGATGACTTAACGACTCAGTTAAAATGTATATACATGTAGTGTTTTAATATGTATTTATACACTTTTGAAAGACTTCAATACACTTATCAAAATACTTCTACTTAACAAAAATGCTTACAATTACATCCTCGTTCAGTTTCATCAACAATTCTACTCGTATGCACCCGTATTCGTACTCGTACAATACACAGCTTTTAGATGTATGTACTATTGGTATATACACTGCAATGATCAGCTCTTAGAAGCCCATGTGAGTCACCTAACACATGTGGGAACCATCATTTGGCAACTAGCATGAAATATCTCATAAAATTACAAAAATATGAGTAATCATTCATGACTTATTTACATGAAAACAAAATTACATATCCTTTATATCTAATCCATACACCAACGACCAAAAACACCTACAAACACTTTCATTCTTCAATTTTCTTCATCTAATTGATCTCTCTCAAGTTCTATCTTCAAGTTCTAAGTGTTCTTCATAAATTCCAAAAGTTCTAGTTTCATAAAATCAAGAATACTTTCAAGTTTGCTAGCTCACTTCCAATCTTGTAAGGTGATCATCCAACCTCAAGAAATCTTTGTTTCTTACAGTAGGTTATCATTCTAATACAAGGTAATAATCATATTCAAACTTTGGTTCAATTTCTATAACTATAACAATCTTATTTCAAGTGATGATCTTACTTGAACTTGTTTTCGTGTCATGATTCTGCTTCAAGAACTTCGAGCCATCCAAGGATCCATTGAAGCTAGATCCATTTTTCTCTTTTCCAGTAGGTTTATCCAAGGAAATTAAGGTAGTAATGATGTTCATAACATCATTCGATTCATACATATAAAGCTATCTTATTCGAAGGTTTAAACTTGTAATCACTAGAACATAGTTTAGTTAATTCTAAACTTGTTCGCAAACAAAAGTTAATCCTTCTAACTTGACTTTTAAAATCAACTAAACACATGTTCTATATCTATATGATATGCTAACTTAATGATTTAAAACCTGGAAACACGAAAAACACCGTAAAACCGGATTTACGCCGTCATAGTAACACCGCGGGCTGTTTTGGGTTAGTAAATTAAAAACTATGATAAACTTTGATTTAAAAGTTGTTATTCTGAGAAAATGATTTTTATTATGAACATGAAACTATATCCAAAAATTATGGTTAAACTCAAAGTGGAAGTATGTTTTCTAAAATGGTCATCTAGACGTCGTTCTTTCGACTGAAATGACTACCTTTACAAAAACGACTTGTAACTTATTTTTCCGACTATAAACCTATACTTTTTCTGTTTAGATTCATAAAATAGAGTTCAATATGAAACCATAGCAATTTGATTCACTCAAAACGGATTTAAAATGAAGAAGTTATGGGTAAAACAAGATTGGATAATTTTTCTCATTTTAGCTACGTGAAAATTGGTAACAAATCTATTCCAACCATAACTTAATCAACTTGTATTGTATATTATATAATCTTGAGATACCATAGACACGTATACAATGTTTCGACCTATCATGTCGACACATCTATATATATTTCGGAACAACCATAGACACTCTATATGTGAATGTTGGAGTTAGCTATACAGGGTTGAGGTTGATTCCAAAATATATATAGTTTGAGTTGTGATCAATACTGAGATACGTATACACTGGGTCGTGGATTGATTCAAGATAATATTTATCGATTTATTTCTGTACATCTAACTGTGGACAACTAGTTATAGGTTACTAACGAGGACAGCTGACTTAATAAACTTAAAACATCAAAATATATTAAAAGTGTTGTAAATATATTTTGAACATACTTTAATATATATGTATATATTGTTATAGGTTCGTGAATCAACAGTGGCCAAGTCTTACTTCCCGACGAAGTAAAAATCTATGAAAGTGAGTTATAGTCCCACTTTTAAAATCTAATATTTTTGGGATGAGAATACATGCAGGTTTTATAAATGATTTACAAAATAGACACAAGTATGTGAAACTACATTCTATGGTTGAATTATCGAAATCGAATATGCCCCTTTTTATTAAGTCTGGTAATCTAAGAATTAGGGAACAGACACCCTAATTGACGCGAATCCTAAAGATAGATCTATTGGGCCTAACAAACCCCATCCAAAGTACCGGATGCTTTAGTACTTCGAAATTTATATCATATCCGAAGGGTGTCCCGGAATGATGGGGATATTCTTATATATGCATCTTGTTATTGTCGGTTACCAGGTGTTCACCATATGAATGATTTTTATCTCTATGTATGGGATGTGTATTGAAATATGAAATCTTGTGGTCTATTGTTACGATTTGATATATATAGGTTAAACCTATAACTCACCAACATTTTTGTTGACGTTTAAAGCATGTTTATTCTCAGGTGAATATTAAGAGCTTCCGCTGTTGCATACTAAAATAAGGACAAGATTTGGAGTCCATGTTTGTATGATATTGTGTAAAAACTGCATTTAAGAAACTGATTTCGATGTAACATATTTGTATTGTAAACCATTATGTAATGGTCGTGTGTAAACAGGATATTTTAGATTATCATTATTTGATAATCTACGTAAAGCTTTTTAAACCTTTATTTATGAAATAAAGGTTATGGTTTGTTTTAAAAATGAATGCAGTCTTTGAAAAACGTCTCATATAGAGGTCAAAACCTCGCAACGAAATCAATTAATATGGAACGTTTTTAATCAATAAGAACGGGACATTTCATTACCTACCCGTTAAGTTCATACATAATAGCTAGTACAAGGAATTAACTACTAAAATCCTAATAATATTCCGCTATGAAAAATTATAGCGAGTTACTACATTATTATGTAATAATAATAATAAGAAGTAGTAATAATACAAATAATCATTCCATGCATTTATTATTAATAAACCAAAATAATACAATACCATACAATACTGATATTTTACATATGCTTATTTTACATAACAAGATAGAGTAGCACACATAAGCAATAAAATAGCGCATGGAAGATTTATGGTTGCGAGGTCGTTTATTCAGATTTATCAGAAACTTCTTCCCATTTGGTTCTCTCTGCCAATTGTTTGTGTGCACATGGTCCGACAGACATTCTGGCAGTGTATTTTATTTTTGGTTGGGGTTTTGAGGTACCCGTTGCCTCAGTGGGTTTAATACAATAAGGGTGGTTACGGATCGAATGGTCCTGTTCTTTTTTAATAATTAAGGACATTTTATTATTGTGGTTGTTTTTATTATCTATAGCAAGTTGAAATTTCTCCTTAGTGATCTCTTTTATTTCATTAGCGAAATCCTCCTCCTTACTGATCTCGTCTGATGACGAACTGTCTAAGTCATGTGTAGGAGAATATGATGACGAACTGCAAGAAAATGTACCGGTGGTCATGAACCGAAATCTGCCAGGCGTAATCGGCACAACCCGCCCGTCGGCAGTATATCTGGACCAATGTCCATATTTGTTTAAAAATGGACGATCCTCGTTTACTCCAGGGATCATGGGTCCATGCCAACGATATTGTGGCTCCGGAAAACTAAATCTGGGTGGAGCTGGAACCTCCTCTGGGTTTACCGGGAGTTGAGATTCCCCGGCTAACACAATTTCTTCTTTAATAGGTATTGGAACGCCCTTTTCAGTTGTGGATAGAATAGATTCAGTGTCCAATTCCGAGTCGTACAAAATGATAGGATTAGAGGAAGTCATCTATCACATAATTGAAACAACAATTACGTTAGCATATAAATATATCACATATAATGTTTTTGACCAAATAATAAGCAAAAATCAGTAAAAATAGATAAGGTCATAGTCCAGACTCACTAATGCATCCAAACAATTACCAGTTAAACACACTAATGTAATTTCTGGTTCCCTATGACCTCAAGCTCTGATACCAACTGTAACGACCCGTCAAAATCGCTATTGACGCGGCACGTTAATCATTGATTCCACAGTAAGGTTTTGACCTCTATATGATACGTTTTGATAAAATATTGCATTCATTAAAATAAGTGACTTTCTAAACATAGAAAGTTATAAACATGTGGGCGAGTGCTTAGGTATAAGCAAAACCCCGAAATACATAAGTCTTTAATTTACAGGTTGACATCACAGTCCAATTATTTATTACACAACGCAGTTTTATTTTAAATGCAATAAACTTTGTACAAAGCATGAGAGACTCCATGCAGGCAACAAGCACATCACAGCGGAAGCATTCTAAGGACCTGAGAATAAAACATGCTAAAGAGTCAACACGAATGTTGGTGAGTTATAGGATTAATTGCTCGAGTCATAATCATGTATAAAGATAGACCACAAGATTTCATCAAAAGTTTATCAATAGATTCTACGTAACAGAGCACCCTGGTAACTAAACTTAACGCTATAGTGATAATTACCCCATTCGTTTTAATACACGCAAACCAACGTGTCTTAAACTCAAATAACATACGTCCGTTAAAAGGCTAGCGCTCTAGCTCGAACGGGGATGTCAAGCCCTATGGATCCATATACAATTATTCGCGCCCACCAGTCCATATCCTATGTACTAGCAGCTACTAGTTACCAAAGCTAAGGGATTTCCGGTTTAACTCAGTGTAGAATTTAGTATGTACTTGTGTCTTATCGCGTTTAAAATAAATTGCATGTATTCTCAGCCCAAAAATATTTAAAGTATTTAAAAAGGGATCTATAACTCACAGTTCAATATTGAGACTCAATATTGTTGGCAAATTGCGTAGACGTAATGATGGTAGACGAATGTATGGTTAGCCTTGGATTCAAGAACAATACCCCGAACAATACCCAATATTTCCTTATTTTAAAACGGTTTGAAACCCGAATTAAAAATACCCTCGAATATACTTTATTATTATTAAACTTAAAATTAAAATTATAATTAAAATTATAAATATAAATTTTAAGTACAGAATAAGAATGAAAAAAAATCATCGAGCAAAACTGACCTTTTATAGTACTTTTCGATTTACTGTAGCTCATGCGATCGCATGAGTTTTCAGTGTTTTTGCCATGCGATCGCATGGCCGCCTTTTCTGTTTTTGTTTGCTAGTTCGCCGACATCAAATAGTGTACTGTAGCAAATAGTGTTTAATGTAGCAAATAGTGTTACAGTAGCAAATAGTGTTTACTGTAGCAAATAGTGTTTACTGTAGCAAATAGTGTTTCACTGTAGCAAATCACTGTAGCAAAATACGGTTTCACTGTAGCAAATAGTGTTTTACTGTTGCAAATTGTGTTTTACTGTAGCAAAGTAATTTTTACTGTAGCAAATAGGGTTTTACTGTAGGAAAGTCGTTTTTTACTTGTACATATATATATACATACATATAATTGTTCATGAATCGTCGAGAGTAATCAAAGGTAATTGTATATATGAAACAGTTCTAAAATTTTGAGACTCAATCTAACAGACTTTGTTTAGCGTGTTAAAATAATAAATCGTATAGAGAATTGGTTTAAATAAGTCAAAAATTTTCGGGTCATCACACCATCATTCCGGGACTCTCATCGGACATGATAAATCGAAGTACTAAAGCAGTTCAAATTCTCTGACTGGGGCTTGTTAGTGCCCATAGATCTATCTTTAGGATTCGCGTCAATTGGTGGCAATTATAATAAACACCAATTCTTAGTCTACCAAGCTAAAAAGGGGCATATTCGGTTCGATAATCCAACCATAGAATGTAGTTTCGATTACTTGTGTCTATTTCGTAAAACATTTATAAAAGCAGCGCATGTATTCTCAGTCCTAAAAATATATATTGCAAAAGCATTTAAAAAGGGAATAAATGAAACTCACAATATTGTATTTTGTAGTAAAAATACATATGATGACATTGAACAATTGTTGGTTTGGCCTCAGATTCACGAACCTATATCATTCGTATATTTATATTAAAATATATACTCGTAATCGAACAATTTCATATCTTATAATATTATATATTATTTATTTAGTTTGTATATATATATATATATATATATATATATATATATATATATATATATATGAAAATAATTATTATTTATATAGTTATATTAATATGTCTATATCTGAAAAATACCTAACTTGTTGTATATAAGTTTTTAAATAAATAATGTTAATATGCTTTATATATAGTTTTATGACTTATTAATATAATTGTAGTATATGAAATAAGTATGTTTTATATGCAAAATATTTATTTGTTTTTAAAAATAATGGTTTTGATATTAATGTTTTACTAAAAATAATAAAAATACTAATAATAACTTTATTAGATATGATAATTTTAATAATAATTATGATATTGTTAATAATGATACTTTTATCAAATTATAAGATTAATAATACTAATGGTTACAAAAGTGATACTAATATTAATATTAATCATAATCATCTTAATGATAATAACACTAAAATGACAAAATTTATATTAATCTTACTTATAACAATATTAATGATAATTAATGTTTCTAATACTTATAAAGATAATTATAATATTTGTAATACTAATAATATCAATAATAATAATAATAATAATAATAATAATAACTATAATCCTAATTGTATGATACTTATACAAATTTGATAATACTCTTTATTTGATTAAAATAATGATTTTTCTAAATATTAAGAGTAATAATAATTATCATTATCATAATAATAATAACGATAATAATAATAACGATATTAGTTATGTTAATGATAATAATACTCATAACATTAGTATTAGTGATACTAACACAACAATATTATTATAATTAATAATATTAACAATAACAATACTTATCATGGCAATAACAATAATAATACTAATAATAACTAGTATTAATAATAATAATAATAATAATAATAATAATAATAATAATAATAATAATAATAATAATAATAATAATAATAATAATAATAATAATAATAATAAATATCAAATTATACCTTAGAAACATTAAAAAGAGATAAACTGTCTGGGACGAGACTCGAACCCGCGACCTCCCGTATACCTGTCCCCTCATGAAACCAGTTGGGCTGTTGCCCTTTTACCGAAATATTACTGAAAACATATACATATAACTCGTATTCTGTCTATTCCTATATCTTCTCCTTCCTCTTTCTAGTCGACCAAGAACAAGAACAACCAAAATCAATCCCTCATCTATTTAATTAACTACACGACTTTTACGATTTTCAAACAAATTATAATCAACCTAGTTGATCTTGAATTAATTAAAACGAAAATAAAAGAAAAAAAATGTTTCACAAGCTTGCTGCCTTCGCTGCTTGAAAAGAAAAAAAAAATCATTTTTCACTTTATAGATCGTTTTAGTTAAATGTTACAACATAAAATAGATTGCAAAACTCTTTTAGAAGCTATCTAGATTATCAATTAAACTTAAATCAAAACAGATAATTCGAATTTGATCTATGAATAAACTGTTGACTTTTTTTAAAAATACTTTGACTCGAAAATTCGTTTTCAATTTAATGAATTGAAGACAAAAACTTTCCAGATAGATCACGTAGGAGGTTTCAAGCAACTCTGCATTTGTAGATTTTTAAATAAAACTAAATTTCGAATTTGGCTAAAACTGCTCAAGAACAGGGGTTAGCCATTTATTTTCTGTTTTATTTTTGAATTTCTGGGAGAATTGGGGTTATCTACGTAATTGATGATGGTAATGGATATATATGGATTCATGATATCTGAAGTTGTTTTATTTTTAATACAAATCAAAGGCTGTCGACTCATAATACATTAGATAGAACCAAAAACAGAAAAACAATAACAACAAGAAAAATTTAAAAGCAAACACGGATTTTCTAACAGAATTTGTTTCCTAGTTGATGTGTATCCAATATAGAATAGATATAGTACAGATTCTGAGCAGGAACTAAGATAATTTGATTGTGATAGATGAAAGATTAGGCATTTTATTATATCAGTAATTTATATATAATAGTATTCCTCTATTTAACCCTTATATATATATAACTGTATATATTTATGTATTCATATGTATATTTTAAATTTTGTAATATTACTTATAATATAATCCTATTAATAAATCTGAGGATGTTATTGAATTTTATTAAGAATACTAATACTAATAATAATAAGTTTTATGTTTCATTTTTCATATCTATATAATATATATTCTAATTATAATAATACAAATAATAATACTAACATTAATATTAATATTAATACTAATAATGAGAGTAATATCAATATTATTGATATTACACTTTATACTTATCAATTCTCATATATATTCATTATGTATTTAATTAATAATATTAATAATACTTATATCAATATTAATATTGAAAGTAATATTAGTAATATTAGTAAGATATCAAATTAAATGCATTAAATTTCATATCTATATAACTAATACTGATATTAATGAAAGTAACTATAATATTACTATAATAACTATATTTTAACTTATAATTAAACCTACTATATTAGTTATTAATATTACATATTATTAATTATGTAATATATATATATATATATATATATATATATAATAACATATATTAAATATTTAATATTCAAACATTACAATATATATAGAAATCATGTATCTATTCATTTCAATAACATGTTAATTATATTATATTACATTTTAATTCAGATGATTAAAGTGTACTTTATTAATTTAATATATATAAACTTGTATTTATTTAATATATATATATATATATATATATATATATATATATATATATATATATATATATATATATATATACACACACAATTGTTCGTGAATGCGAGGCTGGTCAAGGACTTAAATATATCCATGTAAATAGTTCAAAGATTTTGAGATTCAATTAAATAGATTTTGCTTATCGTATCGAAATCATATAAAGATCAAGTTTAAATTTGGTCGGAAATCATCGGGTCGTCACAGTTCCTACCCGTTAAAGAAATTTCATCCCGAAATTTGAGTGGGGTCGTCATATCTAACAATAAGAATATCTTCATGACGAATATGAGTTGATAAATAGAGTTTTATCATTATTGATTAATATAGATAAAACCATTCGATTATGCGTAGCGTACGAGTGAAGCTATCACAAAATAGTAAAATGAAAGGATAAAGATTTGTCTTAGCTTTTGACAGAGTCAGGGTTGAATTTAGAAAATAAGGTGTGTCTTAACTTTTGACGTAGTCTTGGTTGAATTCCGGAATTCAAGAGATTTAAAAGAAAATCTTGGAAATCTATAAGATCTTATTCTTCGGAATTTATGGAATTTAAGATCTCTTTAATTAAATTTGATCATCTGTATCGATTGCTTTGTCTAGTATTTCCACTATAAATGAACTTCTTCCGTTCCATTATTTTCATCATTCCTATACTTTCATTCTTAATTCTTACTTCTAAAAGATTGTTAAAATGCTTCATCCAGTTCTAATCCTTGATATATTTTTAATTATTATTTCTGTCATTCTTCTTTTTAATCTTCTACCAGAAGAATCTGTTTACTTCTACTATTACTTTGGGGTGATACTATTCTTAATTCTACCGTGTCTTTATATTACTATTCGTATTAATATCCACGGTTTGTAACTTCTGCGTTGTTGTTGGGTTTTATATCTTCCCTTATGTTTCGATGTCCCTGCTTCTGCCCTTCTGTAATCATTGACATCCACAGTTAATACTCTCTCCAATTTACTGTGATTTTTACTCAAATTTATTTCAGATCTTCATTCTTTTATTTTCTCTTCCCGACTTTAAATCAAGCGAATAATGGTCCAGAATTCATAGGTATGGAGTTTTGAATAATCCTAATGTTCTAAGTAGAAAGGGACATAATAGCACGATCTTGATTGGTTAAATTACCAGAAGTTTACGGGAAAAGATAGAACTATCAAGAAAATATATTCTTGATATGTTTATAGATCAGATAGAATGTAAGAGTTGTGTAACATGGCACATGATGACGTTATGGTCTGTGAATCATCGCGTTCCATTAGAAACTCAGCATGACTTACTGTAATATAACCACGTTGGTCAAGTGTCATTATATTATACTAACTCATGCATTAATTTCCAACACTACTTCAAAATCATTCATATTTTAAACTCGGAGGTTTCAGAATTTAGAAACTAAGATAGTTTCTTTTATGATATAACACTGATAGCGTGAAGGGATATAAATGATTTCAGATAAGGATAGTTATGAAAATATCTTCAGAAATATCGAAGATATTTATGACGATATTTTGGAATTTCTAAGATAGAAAGTTGATGAAGAAAGTCCTTTCGCAAGAATTTAGAATTAATAAGAAGCAAGATATTCGCTGAAGAGTTCATCAGGTATAGAATTGTGACGACCCGGAAATTTCCGACCAAATTTAAACTTTAATCTTTATATTATTCCGATACGATAAGCAAAGTTTGTTAAGTTAAATCTCAAGAATTTTAAACTGTGTTCATACATTCATTATAACCTCGACCAAATTCCGACGATTCACGAAGCGTTATATATAAATAGATATGTATATGTATATATATATATTATAACTTGAGAATATTAATAAAGTATTAAACGTATAATACTTTACACGAACGTATTTGTTTCAATATGATTTTCGACGAAATTAAAAAAATATATATTAAATGATCAAATTATCAGAAACATTGAATTATGATTACAAGTCTCTGTTGAAAGGTCCACTATGATTTGAGAAAATCTATTTCACTTAACGATATTCAGAATAATTTGTAAAGCTACTTATAAATAAAAACAAAAAGTGTCATTTACGAAAGTTAGACAAAAGTTAGTGGAGAATTGGTTTCCATAATATTCTATTAATCTATTTTCAAACGTACAAAGACGTTTTCAGTTTAAAAGGAACTTTATTATTAAAATGTATATAACTTTTATAAATATCTAGAATCACTTTTGACAACTCATTACTTAACCAGTATAATAAATATAACGATATTTATATTTTATTTCATTAAATATATATAACGATTTAAATTAATATTATATATATATTTATACGCGTATTATACATACATAGTTTTTATACTTTTACTATACTTTAACTTTACCTTTACTTTAATTTTACTTTACTTTAACTTTAATAATTCATACTTTAATAATTCACTTTAATAATTCATACTTTAATAATTCACTTTAATAATTCATACTTTAATAATTCACTTTAATAATTCATACTTTAATAATTCACTTTAATAATTCATACTTTAATAATTCATTTTAATAATTCATACTTTAATAATTCACTTTAATAATTCAAAAATCTATTATAAATAGAATTCAATAGGTTTCATTATTTCATAGAAACTTGAAAATAAATTTTTCTAAACTCTCTCAATCGATTTATATATATATATATATATATATATATATATATATATATATATATATATATATATATATATATATATATATATATATATATATATATATATATATATATATATATATTTGCTATGTATTATTTCAAGATATTATTAGTATACCTAAAATATTACGACGGAGTGCTGTCCGAGTGATTTCAAAATAGTTTTTTTTGAATGAGTCGAAGCTAAGGAAATTATGGGTTATAGCTATGGAGGTGATGGGTATGGTTCATGGGTATGCTCGTGAGGTCAATCTAGTGTTTATCATCTCCGTTGCGTCTACGTACTTTCCTGCAATATTGAATCTCAATATTGATACGTTCGTGAATCCGAGGCCAACCTTGCACTTGTTAAATGACGTTATATGTATTTTTACTACGAAATACAGTATTGTGAGTTTCATTACTCCCTTTTTATATATATTTTTGGGCTGAGAATACATGCGATGTTTTATAAATATTTTACGAAATAGGCACAAGTATTAAAACTAATTCTATGTGGGTTTAAACCAGAAATATACCCTTAGCTTGGTAACATTAAACTACTTGTCTATGTACGGTAGGCGCGAATCCTAAAAATAGATCTATTGGGCCTGACAAACCCCATCCTGACTATGGGATGCTTTAGTACTTCGAGGTTATTTTAAACACACCTTATCTGGTGTACTTCAGAGGGTAAAACATGAACGTTAAGGCTTGTTACCGGGTGCCTACAACTTATAGAATACTTTTATACACTTGCGAGTGTACATATATTTATAAACGGAAATCTTGTGGTCTATTAATATATTGAAATGATTGTTATGATAAACCTATGAACTCACCAACCTTTTGGTTGACACTTTAAAGCATGTTTATTCTCAGGTATTAAAGAAATCTTCCGTTGTGCATTAGCTCATTTTAAGGATATTACTTGGAGTCATTCATGGCATATTTTGAAAGACGTTGCATTCAAGTCATTGAGTTCATCAAGATTATTATTAAGCCAATTATAGTTGGATGTATTATGAAATAGTGTGCATGCCGTCAACTTTTGTTGTAAAAAAAGTTTGTCTTTTAAAAACGAATGCAATGTTTGTAAAATGTATCATATAGAGGTCAAATACCTCGCGATGTAATCAACTATTATGAATCGTTTATAATGTATATGAACGGGTCCTTTCAGTTGGTATCAGAGCGGTGGTCTTAGCGAACCAGGTCTTGCATTAGTGTGTCTAACTGATAGTTGTTAAGATGCATTAGTGAGTCTGGACTTCGACCGTGTCTGCATGTCAAACGTTTTGTTTATCATTTTTAGTCGAAAATCATCTACTTACCATCCTTAGGAAATTACCTGCTTATCATTCTTAGTCTAGACACGTCTTGCTGCATTGATTGCATGAATAATGTATAGACAAAATTCATATCTTAGCGTATCTGCTAAATCATATCTTATCGTATCTATTACCGTAAACTTTGCCTGACATATTCCGTAAATTCCTCCATAATCTATGAAA
The DNA here is from genome assembly GCF_046630445.1 of Rutidosis leptorrhynchoides. Taxonomy (NCBI): domain Eukaryota; kingdom Viridiplantae; phylum Streptophyta; class Magnoliopsida; order Asterales; family Asteraceae; genus Rutidosis; species Rutidosis leptorrhynchoides. The sequence continues at coordinate 516,238,331 of NC_092334.1, forward strand.
TCTTTTGATCTATATATATATATAGATATTCTATGTAGTTAGAATACCACCCGATAGCCGGAATATCATTTCGTATCAAAAAATCCTTTATCAAATCGTACGAAATGGAATTCGTCATCAGTTCAAGTTCCTCGGATTCCGAAATGGAATCCCACTCAAGCTCCGAAAGCAGTGTGACTGGAATGGATCAACCAATCAGCCATCATCTATTCTGGATGAATTGGGGTTGGGTTCGTAGCCTCCTTAATCATTGGAGACAAGAAGTAGGCGATCCTTTCCATCCACCACATTGCCCTCTTGGCAATGAACCAGAAGCACTTACCGGCGAACCTGTTCGAAACACCATTTTCTCTCTCATTTCCAGAGTATCTCGTCATGATTATATACTACACTAAATTCTAGATCTTATTTATCCGCTCGTCCGAACCGACAATCACCCCGGTGTAATAGAAGAAGTCAACGAGCTTCGCGCTCGGGTAGTGGCTTTGGAGAATATGGTGCAAAGGTTACAAAAACCAGCAGCAGCACCAACAACATAACCAGTACCACTATCAACAACATCAACAGTACCATTACCACCACCAACAACAACCGCATCGCAAACCTCAACTTCACAATCTGTCCCATGAACATCGACGTCATACGCCCTGTAAATACTAAGGAATACCACAACGATGAAGTATTGATTCATAACTTCATTGGGAAAACATTCTACGACGATTATGTAATTTCTAAAGTTTAGAAATTATCTATCCTAGCCTTAACCATAAATCAAGTGAGTTTAATTTAATATTAACTCATTAAATCTATATTACATCTGAAGAAATATACACATATATTTCCATAAAGACAGTAATAAAATTCTTTTGTACAAAATATTAATTGTGACATTTTTTTAACGGGTAGGTAATACCCGAGAGATATATAAATTCACAATTAATATGTTACATTCTTCGAATCTGATTCAGCAAATCATCCATTATACTCCCTACTTTCACAACAATATACATTCTTTTATAGAAATCAAAACAACCATACTCATTCAAAAATCTAATTACATATTCTGATTTTGAAATCGCTGAATTCAATTCAAGTTATAACCGGTATCATCACTCTTAGATTCTTACATCTTTCGAAGCTATACTTTAACTTCAAAACGGTGTTAGAACATCGTATGTATATTAACGATTATAATCTGTGTTCAAGCCCTTCGAAATACCTGAAGACACTTCAAATAATGAACAATCGAGATGATGATCCAACCACATGTTATCCACAGTTACGTACCTGAAAAACTCTTGAAACCAAAGTCATAATTTAACATGTATCCATGTCAGACCTTTTGGCATTTACTAGCTAAAATAACTTTTCAATCCCTTCTAAAAATAGACGGTTTTGTCACAGCTCCAGCAAACCAACTTCAATTATTCAATCGAATAAGCCTTATTATAATGATTACCCCTTCATCATTATTATCGGTGAACCTTTCATATCTCGCCACATTAGCAGTAAACTTATTAACAACTTCATTAATCTTTAACTTTCCGAAAAATCTTTATATTTATCAAAACCTCATCATTTACTCATCTGCATCTTGTAACGAGAATTGCCATACGAATCATCGAAAATTAGCAATCAGTATTTTGAAATCTCGCAGCATGTCTACGCCAACAATTATATGTGTCTATCTTCTAGACTTATATACTTTGAATGTGAAGTTTCTGAAAAACACCCTAAACTGCGAACTAGTTCTCGAAATACTGATGAAGCAGCAAAAACTATAAACGACCTTAACAGTAAAAAGTTTGATGATAAAGAATAGTGTGTTGGAAAAGCTCAGAAAAAGAGAAGATTTGGTACTGAAAAATATGGATTGAGCAAACCATGAAGAAGGCTGTGGATAAATCACAAGGACGAAATCTACCTTCAAAGAATCCAAATGATTCCATGTCTGCTGAAGTCATTATCGAATACCTTGCTCCTGACTCTAAACCCTTATGGACAATATTCTTCATCATCCTCTGATATTAGACATTCTAAGATATCATCGTATCTTTCATTATAAATATCATCCATACTTCTGAAGATATTTTTATAATTATTCTTATCTGAAATCATTTACCTCTTCGTGCTGTCTGTATTACATCATAAAAGAAACTATTTTAGTTTCTAAATTCTGAAACTTTCGAATTTAAAATAGGAATATTTTTGAAGTAGTGTTGGGAACTGAAGCATGAACTAGTATAATATAATGACACTTGATCAACGTGATTATATTACAGTAAGTCATACTGAGTTTCTAAATGGAACATGATGATTCACAGATCATAACGTCATCATATGCTATGTTACACGACTCTTGTATTCTCTTTAACCTCTAAAATATCAAGAAAATATTTCTTAATGATTCGGCCTTTTCCGAGGTATTCTAGTAATTTGACAAGTCAAGATCGTGCCATTACAATTTCCTTCTTAGAACATTAACAATGTTCATTCCGAAATTCATATATGCGAATTCTGGACCATTACAAGCGGTGCTTAATCGCAAGAAGAAGAAACGAAAGGACAAAACTCCGAAATAGAAATTGGGGTATAAATCGCAGCAAATAAAAGAGAGCATTAATTGGGGATGACAATGATTATAGAAGACAGAAGCAGGGACATCGAAATATAAGGGAAGATATAAAACCCAACAACAACCCATAAACTATAAACCGTATATATCGATGCATATAGCAATATAAAGACACGGGAGAACTAAAAACACTATAAAACCAAGAGTATAGTAGAAGTAAATAGATTCTTCCGGAGGTAGATGAAAAAGAAGAACGACAGATATGAAAGTGAGGAGTATATCGAGAATCAGCACTGGATGAAGCATATTGACGAATAATTTTAAAGTAAAATTGAGGGAGAAAGAATAGAAGGTGTGAATTAAAAGGAAACGAAGGAGGTGGATTTATAGTGAAATATCCGACAGAAAAATCGAGATGAATCATCGCATTAAATCGAAGAGGATCATAATTTCCTTAATCGCCGAATAATCAAATCCAATATAGATTACAAAGATTTTCTTTTCGGAGATCAATCGTGATGACGTCAAAAGATACGATGAATCACTATTATCTTATTTCATTCATTTACGATAACTTCACTCACACGCTTCGAGTAATCGAATTATTTTATCCATTCTTCTTGAACATGATAAAACTCTATAATCGTTATAATAACATTCTCATTGTTAGTCATGACGACCTCTATCAAATTTCGGGGACGAAATTTCTTTAACGGGTAGGTACTGTGACGACCCGGAAATTTCCGACCAAATTTAAACTTTAATCTTTATATTATTCCGACACGATAAGCAAAGTTTGTTAAGTTAAATCTCAAGATTTTTAAACTGTGTTCATACATTCATTATAACCTCGACCAAATTCCGACAATTCACGAAGCGTTATATATAAATAGATATGTATATGTATATATATATTATAACTTGAGAATATTAATAAAGTATTAAACGTATAATACTTTACACGAACGTATTTGTTTCAATATGATTTTCGACGAAATTAAAAAAATATATATTAAATGATCGAATTATCAGAAACATTGAATTATGATTACAAGTCTCTGTTGAGAGGTCCACTATGATTTGAGAAAATCTATTCCTCTTAACGATATTCAGAATAATTTGTAAAGCTACTTATAAGTAAAAACAAAAAGTGTCATTTACGAAAGTTAGACAAAAGTTAGTGGAGAATTGGTTTCCATAATATTCTATTAATCTATTTTCAAACGTACAAAGACGTTTTCAGTTTAAAAAGAACTTTATTATTAAAACATATATAACTTTTATAAATATCTAGAATCACTTTTGACAACTCATTACTTAACCAGTATAATAAATATAACGATATTTATATTTTATTTCATTAAATATATATAACGATTTAAATTAATATTATATATATATTTATACGCGTATTATACATACATAGTTTTTATACTTTTACTATACTTTAACTTTACCTTTACTTTACTTTTACTTTACTTTAACTTTAATAATTCACTTTAATAATTCATACTTTAATAATTCACTTTAATAATTCATACTTTAATAATTCACTTTAATAATTCATACTTTAATAATTCACTTTAATAATTCATACTTTAATAATTCATTTTAATAATTCATACTTTAATAATTCACTTTAATAATTCAAAAATCTATTATAAATAGAATTCAATATGTTTCATTATTTCATAGAAACTTGAAAATAAATTTCTCTAAACTCTCTCAATCGATATATATATATATATATATATATATATATATATATATATATATATATATATATATATATATATATATATATATATATATATATATATATATATATATATATATATATATATATATTTTGCTCTGTATTATTTCAAGATATTAGTAGTATACCTAAAATATTACGACGGAGTGCTGTCCGAGTGATTTCAAAATAGTTTTTTTTAATGAGTCGAAGCTAAGGAAATTATGGGTTATAGCTATGGAGGTGATGGGTATGGTTCATGGGTATGCTCGTGAGGTCAATCTAGTGTTTATCATCTCCGTTGCGTCTACGTACTTTCCTGCATTATTGAATCTCAATATTGATACGTTCGTGAATTCGAGGCCAACCTTGCACTTGTTAAATGACGTTATATGTATTTTTACTACGAAATACAGTATTGTGAGTTTCATTACTCCCTTTTTATATATATTTTTGGGCTGAGAATACATGCGCTGTTTTATAAATGTTTTACGAAATAGGCACAAGTACTAAAACTAATTCTATGTGGGTATAAACCAGAAATATACCCTTAGCTTGGTAACATTAAACTACTTGTCTATGTACGGTAGGCGCAAATCCTAAAGATAGATCTATTGGGCCTGACAAACCCTATCCTGACTATGGGATGCTTTAGTACTTCGAGGTTATTTTAAACACACCTGATCTGGTGTACTTCAGAGGGTAAAACTTGAATGTTAAGGCTTGTTACCGGGTGCCTACAACTTATAGAATACTTTTATACACTTGCGAGTGTACATATATTTATAAACGGAAATCTTGTGGTCTATTAATATATTGAAATGATTGTTATGATAAACCTATGAACTCACCAATCTTTTGGTTGACACTTTAAAGCATGTTTATTCTCAGGTATTAAAGAAATCTTCCAATGTGCATTAGCTCATTTTAAGGATATTACTTGGAGTCATTCATGGCATATTTTGAAAGACGTTGCATTCAAGTCATTGAGTTCATCAAGATTATTATTAAGCCAATTATAGTTGGATGTATTATGAAATAGTGTGCATGCCGTCAACTTTCGTTGTAAAAAAGTTTGTCTTTTAAAAACGAATGCAATGTTTGTAAAATGTATCATATAGAGGTCAAATACCTCGCGATGTAATCAACTATTGTGAATCGTTTATAATGTATATGAACGGGTCCTTTCAAGAATCATCTGAATTCATTAAGTACAGGTTTAGTCCTTGTGAATTGTCCACAGCCTCCTTCACAATTTCGCATAATCCGTTTTTTTTTACTATATTTTCTATTGAGCATTTCCAACACTCCATTCTTTATCATCATACTTTCGATGGTTAAGGTCGTTTATGGTTGTCTACCGTTTCTGCTGCTTTATTCCGCTTTTCAAACTTCAGAGTATTGATTCGCAGACTGGGTGCTTTTCAGAACTTCAGAATGGAAGGTCATAACTCTAAGAGATAAATGTTATATGTATACATATAACTGTTGATGTAGTAATGCTGCGAGAGTTCAAAATACTGATTGCTGATTCTCGGTAATTGGTATGGCAATTATCGTTAAAAGATGCGGATAGGATTTCGATAAATATAATGATTTTTCAGAAGGTCAAAGATCAACGAATTTGTTGGTAAGTTTACTGCTAATGTGGTGAGATATAAACGGTTTCCCCGATAACGATGATGAATAAGGTAATCATATATCAAAGTTATAATAAGGTTGATTCGAATGAAAATTCGAAGTTGGTTTGCTGGAGCTGTGACAAAATTGGCTAATTTGGAAAAGATTTGCAATGTTATTTACGGTAATAACAATGTCAAAGGAGCTAGCACAGATACATGTTAAATGTTTACCCAGGTTTCGAGTGTTTTCAGGTACATAACTATATGCATAAATCTTTCCTTCCGTAGATGAAGTGAGGTTGGTTCATCCTCTCGATTGAGGTGTTTTCAAGAATCATGAAAGGTTGGAACGTAGATTGTAATTGTCAAGATACAAATGAGGTTTAAGATGAAATCAAGTGGCAAACTTGAAGAAATGTTTAGTTTCATATGTTATAATCAATATTTTAATTCATTTTAATTGTCCAATGTTATTAGTCCACAGTCGATAGTCCACAGTTAACAGTCCAATAATTCATATATAGTTTAATATATAATATTCAAATTAATTAATACGTATCGTGACCCGTATACATGTCTCAGACTCGATCACAACTCAAAGTATATATATTATTATAGAATCAACCTCAACCCTGTATAGCTAACTCTAGCATTACTGCATATAGAGTGTCTATGGTTATTCCAAATAATATATATAGATGCGTCGATATGATATGTCAAAACCTTGTATACGTGTCCCGATATTTAAAGTGCGTAAAATAAATAACAGAAATTAAATGACGATAAATAAAACTGCGAGAATTAAAATTGCGATAAATAAATTGCGATAAATAAATGTAAATAGGAATTAACAGTTAGCTAGGAACAGTTAGCTAGGATTTTGTTAGCATGGATTCTTAACAAAATTTCTCATAGTTAATTTTTTTGTTTCTAACAAATTTTATTTTGTCCAATGTTTTCTTCATTATGCCACTTGTTGGATTCTGATAGGTAAAAATCCAAATATGAAATTGAATGAAAATGGTTATTCTGTAGTAAACGGATTCGTATAGCTGTGGTTGTAAGTAGGATAGTAAATGACTGTTGAATCAGATTCGAAGAATGTACATTGTAACTTATTAATGTGAAATCTAAATATTCCTCGGGTATTACCTACCCGTTAAAATATTTTCACCATTAACAGTTTGTACAATAAAAATTTTAATTACAATCTTTATGAAAACATATATACATATATATTTTCTTCAGACGTAATCACGGATTTAATGAGTCAATGTGATATTAAACTCATCAGATTTACGGCTAGAACTAGAGTACATAATCTCTAAAACAATAGAGATTACGTAATCGTCATGAAGGACGAAGATAGTTTATGTAGAACGATTCGTAGAACGATTCGTAAAACGATGATTATGATTGAGGTATAGATTGTGAGGTTGAGATGTGTGATGATGTTGTTGTTGCTGGTACTGGTTATGCTGCTGGTGCTGCTGATGGTGGTACTGTTGCTATCAGTGCTACAAGTGTTGTTGGTGCTGAGGTTGGTGATGATGCTGGTGTAGTAAGTATAGCTTGTAAATCACGCACCATTCTTGTCAGGGTTTCTATCCTACCCTCTATCATTTCTATCCATCCACTCATCTGATTTGATAGATCTTGATTATCAATTCGAAGTTCCCTAACTTCTTCTAATATTCCCCTTCGATTGGTATTCGGAAGTAGAGGTTGAATATTTTCTGAGATTGCAGTAATGCGACCTTCGAGGTGGAAAACTTTAGCAAGAAGGGTGAATACAGTGTTGCGCATAGGTTCACTGGTGAGTACATCATTTTTTCCGATGTTAGGAGGTAAGTTTGGTTTGCGATAGGGCTCTCCTTCTTCATTTCTCCATCGAGTGAGTAAGTATCAGACCCATCTCCATCTCCTCCAGAAAGAAAAATAGCTAAACGGTGGAGACACTTTGGGTTCATTGACTTCGGAGTCTACTTCAATACGCATCTCGAAATTGCTTCCGGAACTAATGGAATCCTAGCTAGGTGTAGGATCCATCTCTTATGATCAGTTAAAGGATTTTCGATATGAAATGATTTTCGGTTATCGGATAATATTCTAATTATATAGAATATCTAATATAGTACAAGAGATCCCGTAGATTACGGAGGAAATTAAGGAAATGTGTCAGATAAAGTCTACAGTGACATATACGCTAAGATATGGATTTGTCTATGAAATGTCCCGTTCTTATTGATTAAAAACGTTCCATATTAATTGATTTCGTTGCGAGGTTTTGACCTCTATATGAGACGTTTTTTAAAGACTACATTCATTTTAAAACAAACCATAACCTTCATTTCATAAATAAAGGTTTAAAAAGCTTTACGTAGATTATCAAATAATGATAATCTAAAATATCCTGTTTACACACGACCATTACATAATGGTTTACAATACAAATATGTTACATCGAAATCAGTTTCTTGAATGCGGTTTTTACACAATATCATACAAACATGGACTCTAACTCTTGTCCTTATTTTAGTATGCAACAGCGGAAGCTCTTAGTATTCACCTGAGAATAAACATGCTTTAAACGTCAACAAAAATGTTGGTGAGTTATAGGTTTAACCTATATATATCAAATCGTAACAATAGACCACAAGATTTCATATTTCAATACACATCCCATACATAGAGATAAAAATCATTCATATGGTGAACACCTGGTAACCGACATTAACAAGATGCATATATAAGAATATCCCCATCATTCCGGGACACCCTTCGGATATGATATAAATTTCGAATTACTAAAGCATCCGGTACTTTGGATGGGGTTTGTTAGGCCCAATAGATCTATCTTTAGAATTTGCATCAATTAGGGTGTCTGTTCCCTAATTCTTAGATTACCAGACTTAATAAAAAGGGGTATATTCGATTTCGATAATTCAACCATAGAATGTAGTTTCACGTACTTGTGTCTATTTTGTAAATCATTTATAAAATCTGCATGTATTCTCATCCCAAAAATATTAGATTTTAAAAGTGGGACTATAACTCACTTTCACAGATTTTTACTTCGTTGGGAAGTAAGACTTGGCCACTGGTTCATTCACGAACCTATAACAATATATACATATATATCAAAGTATGTTCAAAATATATTTACAACACTTTTAATACATTTTGATGTTTTAAGTTTATTAAGTCAGCTGTCCTCGTTAGTAATCTACAACTAGTTGTTCACAGTTAGATGTACAGAAATAAATCGATAAATATTATCTTGAATCAATCCACGACCCAGTGTATACGTATCTCAGTATTGATCACAACTCAAACTATATATATTTTGGAATCAACCTCAACCCTGTATAGCTAACTCCAACATTCATATATAGAGTGTCTATGGTTGTTCCGAAATATATATAGATGTGTCGACATGATAGGTCGAAACATTTTATACATGTCTATGGTATTTCAAGATTACATAATATACAATACAAGTTGATTAAATTATGGTTGGAATAGATTTGTTACCAATTTTCACGTAGCTAAAATGAGAAAAATTATCCAATCTTGTTTTACCCATAACTTCTTCATTTTAAATCCGTTTTGAGTGAATCAAATTGCTATGGTTTCATATTGAACTCTATTTTATGAATCTAAACAGAAAAAAGTATAGGTTTATAGTCGGAAAAATAAGTTACAAGTCGTTTTTGTTAAGGTAGTCATTTCAGTCGAAAGAACGACGTCTAGATGACCATTTTAGAAAACATACTTCAACTTTGAGTTTAACCATGAATTTTGGATATAGTTTCATGTTCATAATAAAAATCATTTTCCCAGAATAACAAATTTTAAATCAAAGTTTATCATAGTTTTTAATTAACTAACCCAAAACAGCCCGCGGTGTTACTACGACGGCGTAAATCCGATTTTACGGTGTTTTTCGTGTTTCCAGGTTTTAAATCATTAAGTTAGCATATCATATAGATATAGAACATGTGTTTAGTTGATTTTAAAAGTCAAGTTAGAAGGATTAACTTTTATTTGCGAACAAGTTTAGAATTAACTAAACTATGTTCTAATGATTACAAGTTTAAACCTTCGAATAAGATAGCTTTATATGTATAAATCGAATGATGTTATGAACATCATTACTACCTCAATTTCCTTGGATAAACCTACCGGAAATGAGAAAAATAGATCTAGCTTCAAAGGATCCTTGGATGGCTTGAAAGTTCTTGAAGCAGAATCATGACACGAAAACAATTTCAAGTAAGATTTCCACTCGAAATAAGATTGTTATAGTTATAGAAATTAAATTAAAGTTTGAATATGATTATTACCTTGTTTTAGAAAGATAACCTACTGTAAGTAACAAAGGTTTCTTGATCTTGGATGATTACTTGGAATGGATTTAGAAAACTTGGAAGTAAACTTGCAATCTTGGAAGTATTCTTGATTTTATGAAACTAGAACTTTTGGAATTTATGAAGAACACTTAGAATTTGAAGATAGAACTTGAGAGAGATCAATTAGATGAAGAAAATTGAAGAATGAAAGTGTTTGTAGGTGTTTTTGGTCGTTGGTGTATGGATTAGATATAAAGGATATGTAATTTTGTTTTCATGTAAATAAGTCATGAATGATTACTCATATTTTTATAATTTTATGAGATATTTCATGCTAGTTGCCAAATGATGGTTCCCACATGTGTTAGGTGACTCACATGGGCTGCTAAGAGCTAATCATTGGAGTGTATATACCAATAGTACATACATCTAAAAGTTGTGTATTGTACGAGCACGAATACGAGTGCATACGAGTAGAATTGTTGATGAAACTGAACGAGGATGTAATTGTAAGCATTTTTGTTAAGTAGAAGTATTTTGATAAGTGTTTTGAAGTCTTTCAAAAGTGTATGAATACATATTAAAACACTACATGTATATACATTTTAACTGAGTCGTTAAGTCATCGTTAGTCGTTACATGTAAGTGTTGTTTTGAAACCTTTAGGTTAACGATCTTGTTAAGTGTTGTTAACCCAATGTTTATAATATCAAATGAGATTTTAAATTATTATATTATCATGATATTATGATGTATAAATATCTCTTAATATGATATATATACATTAAATGTCGTTACAACGATAATCGTTACATATATGTCTCGTTTCAAAATCATTAAGTTAGTAGTCTTGTTTTTACATATGTAGTTCATTGTTAATATACCGAATGATATGTTTACTTATCATAATATCATGTTAACTATATATATATCCATATATATGTCATCATATAGTTTTTACAAGTTTTAACGTTCGTGAATCACCGGTCAACTTGGGTGGTCAATTGTCTATATGAAACCTATTTCAATTAATCAAGTCTTAACAAGTTTGATTGCTTAACATGTTGGAAACACTTAATCATGTAAATAACAATTTCATTTAATATATATATAAACATGGAAAAGTTCGGGTCACTACAGTCTATACACTATTCATTCAATCAATGCAGTAAGATGTGTCTAGACTAGGAATGATAAGCAGGTAATTTCCTAAGGATGATAAGTAGATGATTTTTGACACAAAATGATAAGCAAAACTTTTGACATGCAGACACGGTCGAAGTCCAGACTCACTAATGCATCTAAACAACTATCCGTTAGACACACTAATGCAAGACCTGTTCGTTAAGACCACCGCTCTGATACCACATGAAGTGACCCGTCCTAATCCATAAGGACGAATACAATAACATATGATTACATCGTGAGGTACTTGACCTCTATATGATACATTTTACAAACATTGCATTCATTTTTAAAAGACAAACTTTCATTACATCGAAAGTTGACAGCATGCATACCATTTCATAATATATCCAACTATAATTGACTTAATAATAATCTTGATGAACTCAACGACTCGAATGCAACGTCTTTTGAAATATGTCATGAATGACTCCAAGTAATATCTTTAAAATGAGTAAATGCACAGCGAAAGATTTCTTTCATACCTGAGAATAAACATGCTTTAAAGTGTCAACCAAAAGGGTTGGTGAGTTCATTAGTTTATCATAAACGATCATTTTCATTATTTTAATAGACCACAAGAATTTCATTTCCAGTTCTCATAAATATACGTCCCATGCATAGAGACAAAAATCATTCATATGGATTGAACACCTGGTAACCGACCTTAACAGGATGCATATAGAATATCCTCATCATTCCGGGACTCTCATCGGACATGATAAATCAAAGTACTAAAGCAGTTCAAATTCTCTGACTGGGGCTTGTTAGTGCCCATAGTTCTATCTTTAGGATTCGTGTAAATTGGTGGTAATTATAATAAACACCAATTCTTAGGCTACCAAGCTAAAAAGGGGCATATTCGGTTCAATAATCCAATCATAGAATGTAGTTTCAATTACTTATGTCTATTTTGTAAAACATTTATAAAAGCAGCGCATGTATTCTCAGTCCCAAAAATATATATTGCAAAAGTATTTAAAAAGGGAGTAAATGAAACTCGCAATATTGTATTTTGTAGTAAAAATACATATGACGACATTGAACAATTGTAGGGTTGGCCTCGGATTCACGAACCTATATCATTCGTATATTTATATTAAAATATATACTCGTAATCGAACAATTTCATATCTTATAATCTTATATATTATATATTTAGTTTGTATATATATATATATATATATATATATATATATATATATATATATATATATATATATATATATATATATATATATATATATATATATGAAAATAATTATTATTTATATAGTTATACTAATATGTCTATATCTGAAAAATACCTAACTTGTTGTATATAAGTTTTTATATAAATAATGTTAATATGCTTTATATATAGTTTTATGATTTATTAATATAATTGTAGTATATGAAATAAGTATATTTTATATGCAAAATATTTATTTGTTTTTAAAAATAATGGTTTTGATATTAATGTTTTACTAAAAATAATAAAAATACTAATAATAACTTTATTAGATATGAAAATTTTAATAATAATAATGATATTGTTAATAATGATACTTTTATCAAATTATAAGGTTAATAATACTAATGGTTACAAAAGTGATACTAATATTAATATTAATCATATAATCATCTTAATGATAATAACACTAAAATGACAAAATTTATAATAATCTTACTTATAACAATATTAATGATAATTAATGTTTCTAATACTTATAAAGATAATTATAATATTTGTAATAATAATATTTGTAATACTAATAATATCAATAATAATAATAATAACTATAATCCTAATTGTATGATACTTATACAAATTTGATAAGACTCTTTATTTGATTAAAATAATGATTTTTCTAAATATTAAGAGTAATAATAATTATCATTATCATAATAATAATAACGATAATAATAATAACGATATTAGTTATGTTAATGATAATAATACTCATAACATTAGTATTAGTGATACTAACACAACAATATTATTATAATTAATAATATTAACAATAACAATACTTATCATGGCAATAACAATAATAATACTAATAATAACTAGTATTAATAATAATAATAATAATAATAATAATAATAATAATAATAATAATAATAATAATAATAATAATAATAATAATAATAATAATAATAATAATAATAATAATAATTATCAAATTATACCTTAGAAACATTAAAAAGAGATAAACTGTCTGGGACAAGACTCGAACCCGCGACCTCCCGTATACCCATCACCTCATGAAACCAGTTGGGCTGATGCCCTTAACATGTTGGAAACACTTAATTATGTAAATAACAATTTCATGTAATATATATATATATATAAACATGGAAAAGTTCGGGTCACTGCAATACCTACCCGTTAAATAAATTTCGTCCCGAAATTTTAAGCAGTTGGAGGTGTTGACGTATCTTCTGGAAATAAATGCGGGTATTTCTTCTTCATCTGATCTTCACACTCCCAGGTGAACTCGGGTCCTCTACGAGCATTCCATCGAACCTTAACAATCGGTATCTTGTTTTGTTTAAGTCTCTTAACCTCACGATCCATTATTTTGACGGGTTCTTCAATGAATTGAAGTTTTTCATTGATTTGGATTTCGTCCAACGGAATAGTGAGATCTTCTTTAGCAAAACATTTCTTCAAATTTGAGACGTGGAAAGTGTTATGTACAGCCGCGAGTTGTTGAGGTAGCTCCAGTTGGTAAGCTACTGGTCCGACACGATCTATAATCTTGAATGGTCCAATGTACCTTGGATTTAGTTTCCCCCGTTTACCAAATCGAACAACGCCTTTCCTAGGTGAAACATTAAGCATGACCATTTCTCCAATTTCAAACTCTATATCTTTTCTTTTACTGTCCGCGTAGCTCTTTTGTCGACTCTGAGAGGTTTTCAATCTTTGTTGAATTTGGATGATTTTCTCGGTAGTTTCTTGTATTATCTCCGGACCCGTAATCTGTCTATCCCCTACTTCACTCCAACAAATCGGAGACCTGCACTTTCTACCATAAAGTGCTTCAAACGGCGCCATCTCAATGCTTGAATGGTAGCTGTTGTTGTAGCAAAATTCTGCTAACGGTAGATGTCGATCCCAACTATTTCCGAAATCAATAACACATGCTCGTAGCATGTCTTCAAGCGTTTGTATCATTCTTTTGCTCTGCCCATCAGTTTGTGGATGATAGGCAGTACTCATGTCTAGACGAGTTCCTAATGCTTGTTGTAATGTCTGCCAGAATCTTGAAATAAATCTGCCATCCCTATCAGAGATAATAGAGATTGGTATTCCATGTCTGGAGATGACTTCCTTCAAATACAGTCGTGCTAACTTCTCCATCTTGTCATCTTCTCTTATTGGCAGGAAGTGTGCTGATTTGGTGAGACAATCAACTATTACCCAAATAGTATCATAACCACTTGCAGTCCTTAGCAATTTAGTAATGAAATCCATGGTAATGTTTTCCCATTTCCATTCCGGGATTTCAGGTTGTTGTAGTAGACCTGATGGTTTCTGATGTTCAGCTTTGACCTTAGAACACGTCAAACATTCTCCTACATATTTAGCAATATCGGCTTTCATACCTGGCCACCAAAAATGTTTCTTAAGATCCTTGTACATCTTCCCCGTTCCAGGATGTATTGAGTATCTGGTTTTATGAGCTTCTCTAAGTACCACTTCTCTCATATCTCCAAATTTTGGTACCCAAATTCTTTCAGCCCTATACCGGGTTCCGTCTTCCCGAATATTAAGATGCTTCTCCGGTCCTTTGGGTATTTCATCCTTTAAATTTCCCTCTTTTAAAACTCCTTGTTGCGCCTCCTTTATTTGAGTAGTAAGGTTAGTGTGAATCATTATATTCATAGATTTTACTCGAATGGGTTCTCTGTCCTTTCTGCTCAAGGTGTCGGCTACCACATTTGCCTTCCCCGGGTGGTAACGAATCTCAAAGTCGTAATCATTCAATAATTCAATCCACCTACGCTGCCTCATATTCAGTTGTTTCTGATTAAATATGTGTTGAAGACTTTTGTGGTGGGTATATATAATACTTTTGACCCCATATAAGTAGTGCCTCCAAGTCTTTAATGCAAAAACTACCGCGCCTAATTCCAAATCATGCGTCGTATAATTTTGCTCATGAATCTTCAATTGTCTAGACGCATAAGCAATCACCTTCGTCCGTTGCATTAATACACAATCGAGACCTTGCTTTGATACGTCACAATAAATCACAAAATCATCATTCCCTTCAGGCAATGACAATATAGGTGCCGTAGTTAGCTTTTTCTTCAATAACTGAAACGCTTTCTCTTGTTCATCCTTCCATTCAAATTTCTTCCCTTTATGCGTTAATGCAGTCAAGGGTTTTTCTATTTTGGAAAAGTCTTGGATGAACCTTCTGTAGTAACCAGCTAGTCCTAAAAACTAGCGTATGTGTTTCGGAGTTTTCGGGGTTTCCCACTTTTTAACGGTTTCGATCTTTGCCGGGTCTACCTGGATACCTTCTTTGTTCACTATGTGACGGAGGAATTGAACTTCTTCCAACCAAAATGCACACTTTGAAAACTTAGCATACAGTTTTTCTTTCCTCAATACTTCTAGCACTTTTCTCAAATGTTCTTCGTGCTCTTGATCATTCTTTGAATAAATAAGTATGTCATCGATGAAAACAATGACAAACTTGTCAAGATATGGCCCACACACTCAGTTCATAAGGTCCATGAACACAGCTGGTGCGTTAGTCAATCCAAACTGCATAACCATAAACTCGTAGTGACCATAACGCGTCCTAAAAGCAGTTTTTGGAATATCATCCTCCTTTACTCACATTTGATGATATCCAGAACGTAAATCGATCTTCGAATAAACCGACGAGCCTCGTAGTTGATCAAATAAGTCGTCAATTCTCGGCAGTGGATAACGGTTTTTGATGGTAAGTTTGTTCAACTCTCTGTAGTCAATACACAACCTAAATGTACCATCCTTCTTCTTGATAAACAAAATAGGAGCTCCCCATGGTGATGTGCTTGGTCGAATGAAACTACGTTCTAATAGTTCTTGCAGTTGGCTTTGCAGTTCTTTCATCTCGCTGGGTGCGAGTCTATAAGGAGCACGAGCTATTGGTGCAGCTCCTGGTACAAGATCTATTTGAAATTCAACAAATCGATGTGGAGGTAGTCCCGGTAATTCTTTCAGAAATACATCGGGAAATTCTTTTGCGATGGGAACATCATTGATGCTCTTTTCTTCAGTTTGTACTTTCTCGAAGTGTGCTAGAACAGCATAGCAACCTTTTCTTATTAGTTTTTGTGCCTTCATATTACTAATAAGATGTAGCTTCATGTTGCCCTTTTCTCCGTACACCATTAAGGGTTCTCCATCTTCTCGTACAATGCGAATTGCATTTTTATAACATACGATCTCTGCTTTCACCTTCTTCAGCCAGTCCATGCCAACTATTACATCAAAACTCCCTAACTCTACTGGTATCAAATCAATCTTAAATATTTCGCTACCCAGTTTAATTTCTCGATTCCGGCATATATTATCTGCTGAAATTAATTTACCGTTTGCTAATTCGAGTAAAAATTTACTATCCAATGGCGTCAATGGACAACTTAATTTAGCACAAAAATCTCTACTCATATAGCTTCTATCCGCACCCGAATCAAATAAAACGTAAGCAGATTTATTGTCAATAAGAAACGTACCCGTAACAAGCTCTGGGTCTTCCTGTGCCTCTGCCGCATTAATATTGAAAACTCTTCCACGGCCTTGTCCATTCGTGTTCTCCTGGTTCGGGCAATTTCTAATAATGTGTCCCGGTTTTCCACATTTATAACAAACTACATTGGAATAACTTTCTCCGACACTACTTGCTCCGCCATTACTCGTTCCGACACCATTTGTTCCTTTCGTTCTGTTAACCCCTGGTCCGTAGACCTCACACTTCTCTGCGCTATGACCATTTCTTTTACACTTGTTGCAAAATTTGGTGCAGAACCCCGAGTGATACTTTTCACACCTTTGGCATAGCTGCTTCTGATTGTTGTTGTTGTTGCGGTTGTTATTGTTGTTGGGATGATTGTTGTAGTTGCTATTGTTGTTGTTGTTGTTGTTGTTGGGCCGTTTGTTGTAGTTGCGATTGATGTTGCGATTGTTGGGATAATTGTTGCGATTATTGTTGTAATTGCTGTTGTTGTTGTATTGGTGATTCTTATCACCGTTTTCCTCCCACTTTCTTTTGACTTGCTTCACATTGGCCTCTTCAGCCGTCTGTTCTTTAATTTTTTCCTCAATCTGGTTCACTAGTTTCTGAGCCATTCTACATGCCTATTGTATGGAGGCGGGCTCGTGTGAACTTATATCTTCTTGGATTCTTTCCGGTAATCCTTTCACAAACGCGTCGATCTTCTCTTCCTCGTCTTCGAATGCTCCCGGACACAATAGGCATAATTCTGTGAATCGTCTTTCATACGTGGTAATATCAAATCCTTGGGTTCGTAACCCTCTAAGTTCTGTCTTGAGCTTATTGACCTCGGTTCTGGGATGGTACTTCTCGTTCATAAAGTGCTTGAATGCCGACCACGGTAGTGCGTAAGCATCATCTTGTCCCACTTGCTCTAGATAGGTATTCCACCATGTTAACGCAGAACCTGTGAAGGTATGCGTAGCGTACTTCACTTTGTCCTCTTCAGTACACTTACTTATGGCAAAAACCTATTCGACCTTCTCGGTCCACCGTTTCAATCCGATCGGTCCTTCGGTTCCATCAAATTCCAAAGGTTTGCAGGCAGTGAATTCTTTGTAGGTGCATCCTACACGATTTCCTGTACTGCTAGATCCAAGGTTATTGTTGGTATGTAGCGCAGCCTGTACTGCGGCTATGTTTGAAGCTATAAAAGTACGGAATTCCTCTTCATTCATATTCACGGTGTGTCGAGTAGTCGGTGCCATTTCCTTCAAAATAGTCAAATGGAACAAGTTAATCATACAGAATATTAAGAGTAGTTAATAGTATTTCGTAGCATAATATGAACTCATTTATAAAAGCTTTTTCTTCATATTAGCTTTTTATAAGTTTAAATTCGGGTAGTATCTACCCGTTAAGTTCATACTTAGTAGCTAATATACAATTCAACTACTACAATTCTATATGAAAAACTGATTATAATAATATTTCACGTTCAAACTTTTATACAATATTTTACAAACTTACAATACCGCTTATTTTACATAAAGCATGAAATATAGCACACAATAACTTTGATACAAGATAGTTGTGAAGATAATTCTATCTAGTACACAAGTCGTTCAGCAAAGGCAATAAAGACACGTAATTCATACGTCCAGAAACAAGTCATGCATTCTGGTTTTACTAGGACTACTTCCCATCCTTGGTCTTGTGGAACATAACCATTATGGCCGTTGATAAGACAGCGTGTTGTAACGTCGTCAAAGGGACGAGGGTTACGTAATGTCCAACAGTCCCGTAACAATCTAAAAACCTTGTTTCTCACCCCAACTACTGAGTCCGTTACTTGTGGAAATGTTTTGTTTAATAGTTGTAGCCCAATGTTCTTGTTCTCACTTTGGTGAGAAGCGAACATTACTAACCCGTAAGCATAACATGCTTCTTTATGTTTCATGTTAGCCGCTTTTTCTAAATCATGAAGTCCTATGTTCGGATACATTGAGTCAAAATAATTTCTTAACCCGTTGCGTAAAATAGCATGTGGGTTCCCTGCAATATATGCGTCAAAGTAAACACATCGTAACTTATGGGTTTCCCAATGTGATATCCCCCATCTTTTAAATGAAAGTCTCTTATAAACCAAGGCATTCTTAGAACGTTCTTCGAATGTCTTACAAACTGATTTCGCCGTAAATAGTTGTGCCGAAGAATTCTGACCGACTCTAGACAAGATTTCATCAATCATGTCTCCGGGTAGGTCTCTTAAAATATTGGGTTGTCTACCCATTTTGTGTTTTTATACTGTAAAATAGACAAGAGTTAGATTCATAAAAAAAATACTTATTAATACAAGCAATTTTTACATATATCATAAAGCATAAGCACACTATATTACATATATTACACCATACGAATACAACTATCTTATTCCGACTCACTCGTTTCTTCTTTTTCGATTTTGGTTCGTTTTACCAAGTTTCTAGGGATATATGATGTTCCCCTAATACTAGCTGTCGTTTTCCACAACGGTTTAGAAAAACCTGGTGGTTTAGAGGTTCCCGGGTCATTGTTACAACTTAAGGACTTCGGGGGTTGACGATACATATAAAGTTCATCGGGGTTGGAATTAGATTTCTCTATTTTTATGCCCTTTCCCTTATTATTTTCTTTTGCCTTTTTAAATTCAGTTGGGGTAATTTCTATAACATCATCGGAATTCTCGTCGGAATCCGATTCATCAGAGAATTGGTAATCCTCCCAATATTTTGCTTCCTTGGCGAAAACACCATTGACCATAATTAACCTTGGTCGGTTGGTTGAGGATTTTCTTTTACTTAACCGTTTTATTATTTCCCCCACCGATTCTATTTCCTCCTCCGGTTCCTCCACTTCCGGTTCTGATTCTTCTTCCGGTTCTGATTCTTCTTCAGGTTCCTCTTCGGGAACTTGTGAATCAGTCCAATATATATTCGACTCTTCATTATTATTAGGTGATTCAATGGGATTTGTGCTAGAGGTAGACATCTATCACACAATATCAAATATGTTAAGAGATTAATATATCACATAATATATACATGTTAATAATATATAGTTTCCAACAAAAATGTTAAGCAATCATTTTTAAAGAAAACACGTTCGAAGTCCAGACTCACTAATGCATCCTAACAAACTCGATAAGACACACTAATGCAAATTTTCTGGTTCTCTAAGACCAACGCTCGGATACCAACTGAAATGTCCCGTTCTTATTGATTAAAAACGTTCCATATTAATTGATTTCATTGCGAGGTTTTGACCTCTATATGAGACGTTTTTCAAAGACTGCATTCATTTTAAAACAAACCATAACCTTTATTTCATAAATAAAGGTTTAAAAAGCTTTACGTAGATTATCAAATAATGATAATCTACAATATCCTGTTTACACACGACCATTACATAATGGTTTACAATACAAATATGTTACATCGAAATCAGTTTCTTGAATGCAGTTTTTACACAATATCATACAAACATGGACTCCAACTCTTGTCCTTATTTTAGTATGCAACAGCGGAAGCTCTTAGTATTCACCTGAGAATAAACATGCTTTAAACGTCAACAAAAATGTTGGTGAGTTATAGGTTTAACCTATATATATCAAATCGTAACAATAGACCACAAGATTTCATATTTCAATACACATCCCATACATAGAGATAAAAATCATTCATATGGTGAACACCTGGTAACCGACATTAACAAGATGCATATATAAGAATATCCCCATCATTCCGGGACACCCTTCGGATATGATATAAATTTCGAAGTACTAAAGCATCCGGTACTTTGGATGGGGTTTGTTAGGCCCAATAGATCTATCTTTAGAATTTGCGTCAATTAGGGTGTCTGTTCCCTAATTCTTAGATTACCAGACATAATAAAAAGGGGTATATTCGATTTCGATAATTCAACCACAGAATGTAGTTTCTCGTACTTGTGTCTATTTTGTAAATCATTTATAAAACCTGCATGTATTCTCATCCCAAAAATATTAGATTTTAAAAGTGGGACTATAACTCACTTTCACAGATTTTTACTTCGTCGAGAAGTAAGACTTGGCCACTGGTTGATTCACGAACCTATAACAATATATACATATATATCAAAGTATGTTCAAAATATATTTACAACACTTTTAATACATTTTGATGTTTTAAGTTTATTAAGTCAGTTGTCCTCGTTAGTAATCTACAACTAGTTGTTCACAGTTAGATGTACAGAAATAAATAGATAAATATTATCTTGAATCAATCCACGACCCAGTGTATACGTATCTCAGTATTGATCACAACTCAACTATATATATTTTGGAATCAACCTCAACCCTGTATAGCTAACTCCAACATTCACATATAGAGTGTCTATGGTTGTTCCGAAATATATATAGATGTATCGACATGATAGGTCGAAACATTGTATACATGTCTATGATATCTCAAGATTACATAATATACAATACAAGTTGATTAAGTTATGGTTGGAATAGATTTGTTACCAATTTTCACGTAGCTAAAATGAGAAAAATTATCCAATCTTGTTTTACCCATAACTTCTTCATTTTAAATCCGTTTTGAGTGAATCAAATTGCTATGGTTTCATATTGAACTCTATTTTATGAATCTAAATATAAAAAGTATAGGTTTATAGTCAGAAAAATAATTTACAAGTTATTTTTGTAAAGGTAGTCATTTCAGTCGAAAGAACGACGTCTAGATGACCATTTTAGAAAACATACTTCAACTTTGAGTTTAACCATGATTTTTGGATATAGTTTCATGTTCATAATAAAAATCATTTTCACAGAATAACAACTTTTAAATCAAAGTTTATCATATTTTTTAATTAACTAACCCAAAACAGCCCGCGGTGTTACTACGACGGCGTAAATCCGATTTTACGGTGTTTTTCGTGTTTCCAGGTTTTAAATCATTAAGTTAGCATATCATATAGATATAGAACATGTATTTAGTATTTTAAAAGTCAAGTTAGAAGGATTAACTTTTATTTGCGAACAAGTTTATAATTAACTAAACTATGTTCTAATGATTACAAGTTTAAACCTTCAAATAAGATAGCTTTATATGTATGAATCAAATGATGTTATGAACATCATTACTACCTAAATTTCCTTGGATAAACCTACTGGAAATGAGAAAAATGGATCTAGCTTCAAAGGATCCTTGGATGGCTTGAAAGTTCTTGAAGCAGAATCATGACACGAAAACAATTTCAAGTAAGATTTCCACTCGAAATAAGATTGTTATAGTTATAGAAATTGAATTAAAGTTTGAATATGATTATTACCTTGTTTTAGAAAGATAACCTACTGTAAGTAACAAAGGTTTCTTGATCTTGGATGATTACTTGGAATGGATTTAGAAAACTTGGAAGTAAACTTGCAATCTTGGAAGTATTCTTGATTTTATGAAACTAGAACTTTTGGAATTTATGAAGAACACTTAGAACTTGAAGATAGAACTTGAGAGAGATCAATTAGATGAATAAAATTGAAGAATGAAAGTGTTTGTAGGTGTTTTTGGTCGTTGGTGTATGGATTAGATATAAAGGATATGTAATTTTGTTTTCATGTAAATAAGTCATGAATGATTACTCATATTTTTGTAATTTTATGAGATATTTCATGCTAGTTGCCAAATGATGGTTCCTACATGTGTTAGGTAACTCACATGGGCTGCTAAGAGCTAATAATTGGAGTGTATACACCAATAGTACATACATCTAAAAGCTGTGTATTGTACGAGTACGAATACTGGTGCATACGAGTAGAATTGTTGATGAAACTGAACGAGGATGTAATTGTAAGAATTTTTGTTAAGTAGAAGTATTTTGATAAGTGTCTTGAAGTCTTTCAAAAGTGTATGAATACATATTAAAACACTACATGTATATACATTTTAACTGAGTCGTTAAGTCATCGTTAGTCGTTACATGTAAGTGTTGTTTTGAAACCTTTAGGTTAACGATCTTGTTAAGTGTTGTTAACCCAATGTTTATAATATCAAATGAGATTTTAAATTATTATATTATCATGATATTATGATGTATAAATATCTCTTAATATGATATATATACATTAAATGTCGTTACAACGATAATCGTTACATATATGTCTCGTTTCAAAATCATTAAGTTAGTAGTCTTGTTTTTACATATGTAGTTCATTGTTAATATACTTAATGATATGTTTACTTATCATAATATCATGTTAACTATATATATATCCATATATATGTCATCATATAGTTTTTACAAGTTTTAACGTTCGTGAATCACCGGTCAACTTGGGTGGTCAATTGTCTATATGAAACCTATTTCAATTAATCAAGTCTTAACAAGTTTGATTGCTTAACATGTTGGAAACACTTAATCATGTAAATAACAATTTCATTTAATATATATATAAACATGGAAAAGTTCGGGTCACTACAGTCTATACACTATTCATTCAATCAATGCAGTAAGATGTGTCTAGACTAGGAATGATAAGCAGGTAATTTTCTAAGGATGATAAGTAGATGATTTTTGACACGAAATGATAAGCAAAACTTTTGACATACAGACACGGTCGAAGTCCAGACTCACTAATGCATCTAAATAACTATCCGTTAGACACACTGATGCAAGACCTGTTCGTTAAGACCACCGCTCTGATACCACATGAAGCGACTCGTCCTAATCCATAAGGACGAATACAATAACATATGATTACATCGCGAGGTACTTGACCTCTATATGATACATTTTACAAACATTGCATTCACTTTTAAAAGACAAACTTTCATTACATCGAAAGTTGACAGCATGCATACCATTTCATAATATATCCAACTATAATTGACTTAATAATAATCTTGATGAACTCAATGACTCAAATGCAACGTCTTTTGAAATATGTCATGAATGACTCCAAGTAATATCTTTAAAATGAGTAAATGCACAGCGGAAGATTTCTTTCATACCTGAGAATAAACATGCTTTAAAGTGTCAACCAAAAGGGTTGGTGAGTTCATTAGTTTATCATAAACGATCATTTTCATTATTTTAATAGACCACAAGAACTTCATTTCCAGTTCTCATAAATATACGTCCCATGTATAGAGACAAAAATCATTCATATGGATTGAACACCTGGTAACCGACCTTAACAGGATGCATATAGAATATCCCTATCATTCCGGGACTCTCATCGGACATGATAAATCGAAGTACTAAAGCATTTCAAATTCTCTGACTGGGGCTTGTTAGTGTCCAAAGATCTATCTTTAGAATTCGCGTAAATTGGTGGCAATTATAATAAACACCAATTCTTAGGCTACCAAGCTAAAAAGGGGCATATTCGGTTCAATAATCCAATCATAGAATGTAGTTTTGATTACTTATGTCTATTTTGTAAAACATTTATAAAATCAGCGCATGTATTCTCAGTCCCAAAAATATATATTGCAAAAGTATTTAAAAAGGGAGAAAATGAAACTCGCAATATTGTATTTTGTAGTAAAAATACATATGACGACATTGAACAATTGTAGGGTTGGCCTCGGATTCACGAACCTATATCATTCGTATATTTATATTAAAATATATACTCGTAATCGAACAATTTCATATCTTATAATCTTATATATTATATATTTAGTTTGTATATATATATATATATATATATATATATATATATATATATATATATATATATATATATATATATATATATATGAAAATAATTATTATTTATATAGTTATACTAATATGTCTATATCTGAAAAATACCTAACTTGTTGTATATAAGTTTTTATATAAATAATGTTAATATGCTTTATATATAGTTTTATGATTTATTAATATAATTGTAGTATATGAAATAAGTATGTTTTATATGTAAAATATTTATTTGTTTTTAAAAATAATGGTTTTGATATTAATGTTTTACTAAAAATAATAAAAATACTAATAATAACTTTATTAGATATGAAAATTTTAATAATAATAATGATATTGTTAATAATGATACTTTTATCAACTTATAAGGTTAATAATACTAATGGTTACAAAAGTGATACTAATATTAATATTAATCATAATCATCTTAATGATAATAATACTAAAATGACAAAATTTATAATAATCTTACTTATAACAATATTAATGATAATTAATATTTCTAATACTTATAACGATAATTATAATATTTGTAATAATAATATTTGTAATACTAATAATATCAATAATAATAATAATAATAATAATAATAATAATAATAACTATAATCCTAATTGTATGATACTTATACAAATTTGATAATACTCTTTATTTGATTAAAATAATGATATTTCTAAATATTAAGAGTAATAATAATTATCATTATCATAATAATAATAACGATAATAATAATAACGATATTAGTTATGTTAATGATAATAATACTCATAACATTAGTATTAGTGATACTAACACAACAATATTATTATAATTAATAATATTAACAATAACAATACTTATCATGGCAATAACAATAATAATACTAATAATAACTAGTAATAATAATAATAATAATAATAATAATAATAATAATAATAATAATAATAATAATAATAATAATAATAATAATAATAATAATAATAATAATAATAATAATAATAATAATAATAATAATAATAATAATAAATATCAAATTATACCTTAGAAACATTAAAAAGAGATAAACTGTCTGGGACAAGACTCGAACCCGCGACCTCCCGTATACCCATCATCTCATGAAACCAGTTGCGTTGATGCCCTTTTACCGAAATATTACTGAAAACATATACATATAACCTGTATTCTGTTTATTCCTATATCTTCTCCTTCCTCTTTCTAGTCGACCAAGAACAAGAACAACCAAAATCAATCCATCATCTATTTAATTAACTACACGACTTTTAGGATTTTCAAACAAATTATAATCAACCTAGTTGATCTTGAATTAATTAAAACGAAAATAAAAGAAAAAAAAATGTTTCACAAGCTTGCTGCCTTCGCTGCTTGAAAAGAACAAAAAATCGTTTTTCACTTTATAGATCGTGTTAGTTAAATGTTACAACATAAAATAGATTGCAAAACTCTTTTAGAAGCTATCTAGATTATCAATTAAACTTAAATCAAAACAGATAATTCGAATTTGATCTATGAACAAACTGTTGACTTTTTTTAAAAATACTTTGACTCGAAAATTCGTTTTCAATTTAATGAATTGAAGACTAAAACTTTCCAGATAGATCACGTAGGAGGTTTCAAGCAACTCTGCATTTGTAGATTTTTAAATAAAACTAAATTTCGAATTTGGCTAAAAATGCTCAAGAACAGGGGTTAGCCATTTATTTTCTATTTTATTTTCGAATTTCTGGGAGAATTGGGGTTATCTACGTAATTGATGATGGTAGTGGATATATATGGATTCATGATATCTGAAGTTGTTTTATTTTTAATACAAATCAAAGGTTGTCGACTCATAATACATTAGATAGAACCAAAAACAGAAAAACAATAACAACAAGAAAAATTTAAAAGCAAACACGGATTTTCTAACAGAATTTGTTTCCTAGTTGATGTGTATCCAATATAGAATAGATATAGTACAGATTCTGAGCAGGAACTAAGATAATTTGATTGTGATAGATGAAAGATTAGGCATTTATTATATCAGTAATTTATATATAATAGTATTCCTCTATTTAACCTTTATATATATATATATATATATATATATATATATATATATATATATATATATATATATATATATATATATATATATATATATATATATATATATATATATATATAACTGTATATATTTATGTATTCATATGTATATTTTAAATTTTGTAATATTACTTATAATATAATCATATTAATAAATCTGAGGATGTTATTGAATTTTATTAAGAATACTAATACTAATAATAATAAGTTTTATGTTTCATTTTTCATATCTATATAATATATATTCTAATTATAATAATACAAATAATAATACTAACATTAATATTAATATTAATACTAATAATGAGAGTAATATCAATAATATTGATATAACACTTTATGCTTATCAATTATCATATTTATTCGTTATGTATTTAATTAATAATATTAATAATACTGATATCAATATTAATATTGAAAGTAATATTAATAATATTAGTAAGATATCAAATTAAATGCATTAAATTTCATATCTATATAACTAATACTGATATTAATGGAAGTAACTATAATATTACTATAACAACTATATTTTAACTTATAATTAAACCTACTATATTAGTTATTAATATTACATATTATTAATTATGTAATATATATATATATATATATATATATATATATATATATATATATATATATATATATATATATATATATATATATATATATATATATATATATATATTGTTAACACCTATTTCCTTATGAGGTAAGGCTTAGTATGTCAACAAGAGACTAGAAGTGATCTAGCTTTAGGAGGGCGGAGTGTTGCCGATTGATTTTTACCCTCGGGAAATAATTCCTGCAGACCCGGTTCACAAGTATAGAAACTTGTAGGGTAGCTTAATCAATCTGTCGTCCGTAGAGCGTATAAGTGCTAGCCGGATGACTTCTAGTGAGAGAAAGTAGAGAGAGAAAGAGAAGTGAAGTCTCAGCTCTCAAAGTTGTCAGAATATCTGAACTGTGTAAAATGACGACCCAAGGGGTCTATTTATAGTGTTAGATCCACCAGATTGCTCGGGGACACGTGTCAGATGATGATACGTTCTGTTATTCGTGGTCCGAAATTTATGCTGAAAGTACCGTTCTCCGGTGAGGGCTTACACGCTAGGCGGCCTTCAGGGCTTGCGCATGACGGAGCAGCCTGTACAGCGGAGAACGCTGGACGGATAATTCCACAAAACTGTTGTTTCCAGCCTTCCTGATGCTATTTTTATGCAACCATTATGCCTTTTATGTGTGTATACGATAGGATACACCATTAAGTCCCCCCAGTTTAAGGACTTAAGCATTTGAAAAATGATTAAGTTGTTAAACTTTTGATAACGCATGCCAACCAAAATCTTCACATTTCACCTTTTCCTTTCGCATTGGGAATCACACCACAGGCATTAAATGATAGGCGAATTTTACTGACAACATGATGATTGCTAAAATATCGCACGCGCCTCTTAGCTGCAAAAGGACTCTTCGATGTACTCACCTTTTTATCTTGTCCTTACACGTGTGTGGCTGAAAACAAAACCCCCAATTCACCACTAACTACAGCTGTTATATCTTCTTACTTTTAACCATCATAAACCCTAACCGATAATTCACTTTTACAACTTCCTTCTACAGTATTCATCTTCTTCCATTAATACCTTCTTTATTTTCTGTTTCATTAGAACATTAATGGCAGCCATAAAGGATGTTGCAGCTATTCCTAGCAGAGTAAATGAGAGATATTTAAGCGAGCTACTGCAACATTTCCCTAGATTAGCTGGTGTTGAACCAGTGATTCCTGCAATTAATGCCAGAGCCTGTTCACCGCCCCCTGGCAAAGTTGCCATTTATGGCCATTCAATCTTCAGATTTTGCTTACATTTACCATTTACACCCTTTTTCTTAGAAGTTTGCAGATTTTTCGATGTTGCTGTTGGTCAATTCAAACCAGCATCAATTCGAAAGATCTTGATTTTTGAAATGTATTGTCACGCAAGGAAAATTGAGCCATCAATTCGAATATTTTGTCATCTGGTACGCATAGCACGCCATGAAAATGGTTGGTTTACATTCAATAAAGTTCATGGGTTTCTGAAACCTGCAGTTGATCATCCTGGCGATAACTGGTATGCTTCATTTATTTTCATAAATGAAGATGTAATTGATAAACAATACTCAGCTACTCGAGTATGGCGCAAATATTCGCATAACATTTCTGTTACCTTTCCAAAACTCGTCACCAAAGAAAACCTTTTGTTTAAGAAGATTAAAGCTGAACAAATTAATGATATTAAATATGGGGAACACAAGCTTTCGCTGACATCCATGAGCCAAGATTGGGATATCTCTCAAGGTTATGCTTGTATTCTTGCTGGGAAAAAGAGTAAGCATTTACTTTTGCTATATATGCTTAAACAAAATGTTCTTCTGTATCTATCCATTTAATCACTGTGACGCTTTAATTTTTTGCAGAAATTACTCCGCTTACCGCTATGCGATCATCATGTTATTCACAGCTTACTTTTAGCACTGAGAAAATTATTGATGATACCCCCAAAACAGATGAAGTGAGGGAGGAGGAGGAGGAATAAGAAGAAGAAGAAGAAGAAGAAGAAGAAGAAGAAGAAGAAGAAGAAGAAGAAGAAGAAGAAGAAGAAGAAGAAGAAGAAGAAGAAGAAGAAGAAGAAGAAGAAGAAGAAGAAGAAGAAGAAGAAGAAGAAGAAGAAGAAGAAGAAGAAGAAGAAGAAGAAGAAGACATAGGTATGAATCGGATTGCCTCTAGAGAACGTCGTACCTCGGGTAATGAAAATGACAACACTGAATTATGCAAAATTCCATACCAAAACCTGTACTTGTTTTCTTACATACCCAGTACTGGTGGATTTTATAATCCAAACCCTCTCTTATATTTTATGCCACCTTTGAAATGTTGTGAAGCATATTGGAACTCTTTTATAAGTAACAATTTTCCTTTATCTCCAACAGCTAGTGCATCACATCAAGACACTATCTTAGCAACTCTTTCGCCTTCCGCCAAGAGGAGAAGGACTGGTCAAATTCCTTCGTCATCTGCTCAACAGGGAGCTGGCCCTAGTTCTTCTCAACAACAAATTACGCTTCCCAATCTTGACACAAACATGCTCTCTTCTCTTTTAAAAGGACCACCACATTCGTATGAAGATTTCATGACTTTTCTGAATGCCATGGTGTGCCCTTCACTAGCGCAATTTTTTAGCAACTTATCTGATGCAGATGCCAAGAAAGTTAAGGCACAAAGCATTATTCTGAACATTGCTTCTGGTTTGAATGACCTTCAACGCCTATCTGATTTGCAGAACAGTGAAGTCACTACAAATAAGGAGCTATCTGCTAAAAAGGAGAAAGTAACCAAGGCTGAACGAATAGCCACAGAGATGAAGAGGGAATACGAGACAATGAAGAGGCATTATGAAAATTGCAACAGTCAGAGGGCGGAATATAAGGAGCAAGTTAAAGTACTATCTTTCAGAGAAACACGGCATCTGAGCAAAATTGATGAACTAGTGAAGGAGAAAGAAAAATTAGTTGAGGAAAATAACATATTGAAGGAACAGCTTAAAGCCAAAGAGGAGAATGAAAAACGAATGATAACTGGCATTCCTGCACTTGTAGAGCGTGTCTTTAACTGTCAGGCACTATCTCACAGAATCCGTGAGTTTGTCCGCCTTGCAAAATCTGCTGAACGGTTAAATTTTTTCAACTTTATGAAGAAAAAACTACCAGAACTTCCAAATCCTCTTCCTGAGGTAATCACATCAAAAATTAATGAAAATGCTATTTTAGAAGCTGATGAAACCGGTGTCTCAATAGAAAATATAAAGTTTTCTGATCTTGAAAATCTGTGTAAAAGGCCGGATGTAACAATAGATGATGTATTGAATTACACTCCACAGAATGAATTATGTTTTTATACATCTGCTTTTACATAACGCTTAATATTGCATTTAATTATGTATATTAGAAAGATATGATGTAACTTAGTAAGATTATTGTAATGAACAATGTTCAAGATACTGAGATTGTACGTTGCAATCATTATAGTTATGAATATTAAAAACATATTCTCCGCCATACGCCTTCCGTCATGAAATTCATGAGGAAAAGTTATGAATTATTTTCGCCTTTAGATATTTTGCTGGACACTATGATCCGTTTTCTGTTTTGTTTTGTATTTTGTGTATATGTGTCATGACATTTTTTGCAGATTCGTTTCATCGCTTCGATGTTTTAGTGAGTTCTACATGTCTCACTATCGATACAACCATTTTGAGTATGATTGTACTTCTACCACCGAAAGGCTCTCTTTCTTTCTGCGGGTAGGGATGACACACAGCTATGTGACACCTGGGCTAAAAAATCCTTGGCCGGATAAAATTTGAAAAATATTGCCATAAGAATAATTGCTATTATTCATATTCTTTAAAGAAATTTTTACATTTATGACTATATCTCATGAATTTGACAGTTGATCAAGCTTTCCATGCATATAGTGCTACGCATAAAATTTCTTTAAATTCATTGCATTCCAAGATCTTTCATATTGCTCGCCGGAAGGCGCAGCAAGCATGTAGGATCCGTTCTGATTTACTTTCGTGACCTTATAAGGTCCTTCCCATTTTGGGGCTAGCTTTCCAAATTTGATTTGCCTGCTTGCTTCATTATCACGTAGCACTAAATCACCTACTTCAAATTGCACATGCTGTACTTTCTTGTTATAATATTTTGCCATTTTATGTTTGTGATCCGCTTGCCGGATGGCGGCCATCAACCTTCTTTCCTCCAATAAATTGAGATTCTCTCTTAACGCCTCAGAATTAACCTCAACATCAAATGCCATAATGCGTTGCGTTGGCACACATATCTCAGCCGGTATCACTGCCTCTGTTCCATACACCAGACTGAAAGGTGTTTCCCCCGTGCTCCGCTTTGGTGTCGTCCGGTGTGCCCACAATACATTTGGCAATTCATCCACCCATCTAGTTTGACTTAGACCTAATCGTGCCTTAATGCCAGCAACAATTTCCTTGTTGGTAACCTCCACTTGTCCGTTCGCTTGAGGATGAGCAACAGATGTAAAATTTTGTTTGATGCCCAGCTCTTCACACCAACTCCGAAATGGATTTTATGCAAATTGCTTGCCGTTATCGCTAACTATTTCATTTGGCACCCCATAACGGCATATAATATCATGCCAAACAAATTTCTTGACATTTTCTCCTGTGATTTTTGCTAAAGCCTTTGCTTCAACCCATTTCGTGAAAAAATCGATTGCTACCACCAAGAACTTAGCATTACCAGTGCTCCTATTGAATGGCCCCACAATGTCAATAGCCCATTTACAGAACGGCCAAGCGGATGATACCGGTATCAAGTCATACTTTGGAAGACGCTGAATTGTTCCATGCATCTGATAATTCTCACATGTTTTGATGATTTCTGCAACATACCGATAAAGTGAAGGCCAAAAATACCCTTGTCGCATGATCCGTGACGCCACAGTACGG
The DNA here is from genome assembly GCF_046630445.1 of Rutidosis leptorrhynchoides. Classification (NCBI taxonomy): domain Eukaryota; kingdom Viridiplantae; phylum Streptophyta; class Magnoliopsida; order Asterales; family Asteraceae; genus Rutidosis; species Rutidosis leptorrhynchoides. The sequence continues at coordinate 516,270,843 of NC_092334.1, forward strand.
AAACCGGAATGTTGCGAACAGACTCCTTCATGCATTTCTTTGACCACCTTTAACGCTTCATCATCGGTTAGACACCTTAACAATGGACCATTGTATGATTTTCGATAAAGGACGCCACTAACTATTTCATACATTGGTGCAGTAACTCTTATTCTTCTTGCTTCCGCCTTATCAACAGGTAACCATCCGTCATGCAAATATCGCAAATACGGAGTCATCCAAGTTTCCTTAGCTTCTTCAACTATTGCAATAATTGGTTTTCCATGTATTGATTTCTCCTTAAGTTCTTCAACCAACACTCGTTTGTGCAAATGATCAAATGTTAACGTGGCTAACTTGCTCAAAACATCAGCTTTTTTGTTCTTATTTCGAGGGATTTGCACGACTTCAAGGTTATCAAATTTCTTTGAAATTGCTTCCACCAACTTTACATATTGCCTCATGGATGCATCCCTTGCATCGAATGTTCCATTAACCTGCTGGGCAACAATTTGAGAATCAACATACGCTTGTAAATTTGTTATGCCCATTTCTACCGCTATGCGGAGGCCGGAGAGTAACGCCTCATACTCTGCTTCATTGTTTGAAGCATAAAAACAGAATTTCAGTGCATAAGTATATTCTTCACCGTCTGGACTTGTTAAAACTAGCCCTGCACCTGTTCCCTCTTCACTGGATGCCCCATCAGTGTGTAACTCCCACTCATGCTGTGATGGTGCCATTTTGTTGTCATACTCTACTTTTTCATTTGTCTCCAAGAGGAAATCTGCCAAAATTTGCCCTTTAACTGCATTTCAAGGAGCAAAATTGATTTCATACTCCCCCAACTCGATGGCCCATTTTGCTAAACGGCCAGATGATTCTGGGCGCCGGAGTATTTGCTTCAATGGTTGATCTGTCAACACTAAGATGGGATGACCTTGAAAATATCTTCGTAGACGTCGTGCAGTATGCACAAGGGCATAAACCATTCGGTGAAGTGGTGGATAATTTGTTTCACTAAGCTGCAACACCTTGCTAACAAAATATATGGGCATTTGCACGCCGCTCCGTTCTGCGATTAGGACAGAACTTATTGCTTCCTTTGAGACAGCTAAGTATAAAATTAGGGTTTCCCCCTCTTTTGGTGCTGTTAACGTAGGTAATGTTTTTAACAACTGCTTGATCTTTTGGAATGCATTTTCGACTTCCGCCGTCCACATAAAATCTTTTTTATTCAGACAGCCCTTTAACACCTTCATGAATGGAAGTGACTTTTCAGCTGCTCTGGACAAGAATCTTGTTAATGCTGCTAGACATCCATGTAACCGTTGAACATCCTTCTTGCTAGTTGGTGACTTCATATCTTCAATTGTTTGAATTTTCTTAGGATTAGCTTTAATTCCACGTTCTGTGACAATATGACCTAAGAATTTTCCCTCTTCCACACCAAACGTGCACTTCTTGGGATTTAATTTCATGTTAATTTTTCGCAGAGATGCAAAAGTTTCCTGTATATCTCGTAACATCTTTTCTTCAGTATGACTTTTGATGACAATGTCATCAACGTAAGCTTCTAAGTTTCGCCCAATTTGATCCTTAAATGCCATATCAATAAGTCGTTGATATGTTGCTCCTGCATTCTTCAAACCAAAAGGCATTTTCATATAACAGAATAT